>NC_140001.1:27154553-27754553 GCF_964263955.1 Coregonus lavaretus
AAAATATATTAGAGGGCTATTTAGTACACATATCCAAAACATTAATGAACATCAAATATCATTAACCAAGACTACAATAAGACTATATAATGTTGCAAACGTTTGAGCAGAAGCTTTGACTTTGATGTTACCAATGTGGGAAGCTTATGATTTTCTTTCTATGACAAAATGATGTTGGCTAGCTATTGTTAGCAAAACATGGCTACTCTTTTCGTCGACTACAATAGAAAATAAAACAACATACCCCATCCTTTGGTGAAGACAGCATGTTGCTTTCAGTCTTCCCATGCTTCACGTGCCGAACAAGCCAGCAGCAACATTTCTGGAGTAGCCTTTCCATCGGCATCTCCACTTGTTTCTTTTCTTTGCCTTGACAAACTTGTCGTGAACCCTACCCCACTTTTTCGAAACAAGTGGTTGGGTCGGACCCTGCCGAACTCCAAAACGAACAAGAACGTCACAAAATGTCGTCATAATATATGCACAAACTCTTCCGAACTGTTTCGGCTGGGAAGCATGTGGCCGCCTTAACGCCTTGGGAGGTATAGGAGCAGCGGGCTGTTTGGGTGGTATTTAAATGCTCCACATCATCACCTCTATAGGTCTCTTTGTAGGTGTCAGTGGATGGCTGGCCCTTTTCCTTAATCACCTCCTGAGGTCATGATAACACCTCCCTGAAGGGGTGAGAGGTGCTGAGAGATGGGAACTGGCAGAAGCTACATGCTAATAAAACTGTCAGCCAGGTGGCTGTCTGTCTGTCTCTGGTCTCTGTGACCATCAGGCAATTATAGTGCTGCACTCAACCAGATCTACATGTAACATGAATATATATAATTCATCAGAGCTGGGCTGCTTCAGTATGTGATTGGCATGTGGAATATCACCTGCCTAGCTCAGCAGAGTGTTTGGCATATCAGGGCTATAAGATCACACATCATGGTTGTCACAAACCCTCTATTACTGAGGAGTGATATCATCACACTGTTATAAAGCTCTGTTTCAATGCCCTCACTAATTAGCCACATTGCATCATAGCAGAGAGAGAGAGAGAGAGAGAGAGAGGAGAGAGAGAGAGAGAGAGAGAGAGAGAGAGAGAGAGAGAGAGAGAGATAGAGGCAGACGGAGACAGAGACAGAGAGACAGAGAGCGAGTGAGCGAGAGAGAGAGAGAGACAGATAGAGAGAGAGAAAGAGAGAGAGAGAGAATGTTCGAGTGATCAAAGGGAAGCACTCTGGATGTGAGAAAAGCAAGGCGTGCTTAAATGAAAGGTTATATTATGGCGCACATTGAAGAGAGCTAAAACATTTATAGGACCATCATCTACAATAATGAATCTGGGGGCTGCTCTCATCCCCTTCAAACTCTGCTCCTTCCCCAGAAAAGCACCAAATGATATCCATTATACCAATGCCTGCCAAAGCTCATATAGAAAATAATAAGAACCAAAAAGGGATTTATTGAGGGACTAATTTGGCATGACAAATATAAGGAACCTTTGAAATGGGTGTCCCTCTCTTTCTGTCTCTCTCTTGATTATTGATTCTTCTTCCCTCTGAATTTAATCAACACAGCGTGATCTCCACACTGACTTGAAGCTAAAAATAGAAAAGAAAGAAGCAAAACAACATGCAAAATGTATTCATAATGGCCACCTGAGGATTCTTTAATTGCCTGCCTTGATTTTTATTCTGTAAACCATACTAGTTTAAATTGTCTAGCCTTGAGTAGTGGTAGGCTACAGCACTGCTGCACAGCAACACGTAGAGTAGCTAGCAGAAACAATCTCCTCTCCCTATGACGAAAAGCCATGGTGGCTGTTTATAGTTTTTTAGGGATTATGTGTGAGAATATAAAAGTGAGGTTGAGGAGATTCATAAAGTGTACGTGTGGGGGG
Source organism: Coregonus lavaretus (assembly GCF_964263955.1). NCBI lineage: Eukaryota > Metazoa > Chordata > Actinopteri > Salmoniformes > Salmonidae > Coregonus > Coregonus lavaretus. Next base: position 27,156,448 of record NC_140001.1, read on the forward strand.
TGAGTAAATGTAGCCTTTGCGCTGTGTGTTTCAATCAGATTGAGCGGGTGCAAACGCAGCACATTATTCTCCCCCTGCCTGCCTGCTGTCTGCTCTGCATATCGCTGTGCTGGGCTGTGTCCTCCTGCTGTATTAGTGTGATGTATGACCCAAACGCAGGGCTGCGCCACACTGCACACACGCCTCTCCAACCACACCGCTCCAAAGAGCCTCCGCTGCTTTTTCAATCCACCTGTCATACAGTTATTCATCTCTCCCTCTCTCTCTTCTCCCTCTCTCTCTTCTCCCTCTCTCTCTTCTTCCTCCTCTCCCTCTCTCTCTTCTCCCTCTCTCTTCTTCCTCCTCTCCCTCTCTCTCTTCTCTCTCTATTTTCTCCCTCTCTCTTCGTCCTCTCTCTCTCCTCCCTCCACTCCCTCTCCTCTCGCTCTGTTTCACCCTCTTCCCCCCACTCTGTTTCGCTCTGCTTTATTCTCTCTGTTTCTTTTCAATTTCTTTTCAAATAATTTCTTAACGATTTCTTAGCACAAAGGAAAAAGTACTTATACGTACACACACACACACACACACACACACACAAACACACACAAAGCCAAGGGCACATACATCCATCCTGAGAGTAGTGATAGAGAGTAGAGACTGGAGTCAGTGCCAGAGCATGTAGCTGACTCACCCTCCTCATCTCTCCTTTTATAGGGGACTGAGAGACCTGCAGCCTACAGCACTGGGGGTGTTTTGTCACTGCTGCCTGCCACGGCCGTCCTTGGCGCAGTACTGCCTCTGGCAGAAAGTGAGGGCTCTTTCCCTCAGTCAGAGCCAACATAGGAAAAACTAAATATGACAAGCAGTCACTGCTGGAACTTCCAGAAAATAACAGGGGGAGTGAGAGACAGCGAGAGAGACAGAGAGACAGAGAGACAGCGAGAGAGACAGAGAGACAGACAGAGTGAGTGAGTGAGTGAGTGAGTGAGTGAGTGAGTGAGTGAGTGAGTGAGAGAGAGAGAGAGAGAGAGAGAGAGAGAGAGAGAGAGAGAGAGAGAGAAGACTATCAAACCAATCCCCACCTAAACTCCTTTCAGTTCGTTATCTATGGCTCTTAGCTACAGAAACGCTTAATTAGGTTGCTGGTTGTAAGCTATCGCTTTGTCTGGCTCCTTTGTTATTTCTTATGCAGATACTGCATCACTAAAGAAGTTGAGGTAGAGATGTCAGGCACTTTTTTGTGCTTTTATACAAAAGCCTTGTCTAAACCTGTGGTTCCCAACCTTTTTTCAGTTACTGTACCACCAACTGAATTCTGCTCTGCCTGGAGTACCCCTGAAGTACCCCCTTATGGGCATTTTACCAGTAAGCCTATGGTCTCATGAGTCTTCCCAAGTACCCCCTGTGTATAGGCCAAGTACCCCCAGGGATCCTAGTATCCCTGGTTGGTAACCACTGGTCTAAACCATACCCTGGGCCTCTGATTGCTGTTTATGGTTTAGTTCAGACAAAGCTGGCAGTATCAGTTAGTGTTTTTCAACATGAATATCCTTACACTATGACATAAACACTATGGTGCCTAAGAAGAGGGGTGTCTTAATATTCATTATTATTATTTGGGCAAATACCCTTTTATTGCATTGCATTGCCAGCACACCCATAGCATCAGCCCAGCCACAACAGCACAGCCTCTCTCCAACCCTGGCCAGCCCAGCCCAGCCACAACAGCACATCCTCCCAGATCAGAGAAAACACAATTACTGCGGACAGATGTCCAGAGCCCGAGCCAGCGTCTCCACAGCCTTAATCACAAAGTGGAACTGATTCAATTCATTTGGCCTGGGAGCAGATATGGAGCCATTACGTCCTAATTAACCGAGTGCTAAGGTGGAGCCACACCTGAGCGAGCTGGAAATGGGCAGAGCAGAGCAGGGAGCTCATTCCACTGCAGGAGGAATGGGAAGGAGGGGGTGCGCTATTTAAATGGAGAGCTACATTTTATTAATCCATAAACTGATTTATGTCTGATAATATGCTGGTAACATATTAACACAATGGCCGCTATGATTATGTCTGTTATGGTTCACCAACACCTAAGATAAGGTTGGGGGAGGGACGAGGGGGAGGGGCTACAAATATACGAATTTGCATATTGCACTGATGCTCTCTGAGAAAGGGCTGTGTATCAGTCTGATAGATATAAACAGCTCTCACTAAGGGGAGTAAAGAGGGGTGGAATCATTCAGCATAAGGTTCCTATAGGCTGAACCTTAGTGTAGCAGGTAGCTTAGTGGTTAAGAGCGTTATGCCAGTAACCGAAAGGTCGCTGGTTCTAATCCCTGAGCCGACTAGGTGAAAAATCTGTCGATGTGCCCTTGAGCAAGGCACTTAACCCTATGTAAGTCGCTCTGGATAAGAGTGTCTGCTAAATGACAAAAAAAAAAGATCAGATCCAGCCCATTCCACATGGGAATGCCACACAGACCACACCTCAGACCTCAGAGGCAGAGCAGGAAGCCACTCCTCAGCTTGGCAGCCAAAGATGGAGCGCCAGGATGGTATTTCGGGAATGTTAAACCAAAGCCTTGGGAAGTTTGAGGAATGGTGAAATTATACACCCCCGCTTACAGACCGTGCAAGTCAGAGAGACCAGCTCCTTACGGTTCTGAAGAATGTCATTTCTGCATCTGTTTACTAACAGCAGCACCTCGTACTGAACTGCACCCGGGTCCTGTTCCTCTGCCAAGACCTGTTCCCTTCTACCTGCCAGGCAAAGTAAATACTGGATAAGAGCATTCCTCAACACTGAAAGGAAATGTAGAAAACGATGAGAGCTGGTTTGAATTTGAAGATCAGACCTGGGAAAGATGAGGAGTCTTTACTTCTCCCAGACTCTGTGTGATATTTAGGCCATAGTGTTTCAGAGCTCCTCCCCCTCAGGAGCTAGCTGCTCTCTCCACGCTGACGTCAGAGGGACCTTAAACACGGAGCAAGGGGCTCGTAAAAACAAAACACAGCCATTACGTAAGCAGCATTACAACACACACACACGTAATGAACCCGACCAATAGTATATTATTATTATTATTATATTATTATAACTGTAGCTGTAGAATCACAGGAGCAGGGGGATTGTGTTTGTGTTGCCAGCCTGCCTGCTGTTAACTGTTAAGGATGCCAGCCTGCCTGCTGTTAACTGTTAAGGATGCCTGCCTGAGCAACCGTCCAATAGTCTGGATCTCTATCAACTACTAGGCTCTTTACCAGAGGAATTGGTGAGAGGGAGGGAGCCAGTTTGAGTACTTGTGCAACTCAGTACTGTATCTGTCGGGAGACAAGTCCTGCCACATAATGAGAGAACAAAGGGAACAAAGATGTTGAACTTGGATCCCTGACTGTTCCCCCATCTCAAAGACAAGTGTCATTAGCTCTCCATTCTCTCAGGTTTGATTGATGTTCCCCCTGGCAACACACGTCCATGTGTCACTAATCATTTCATATGAGAGTACACGCAAAGGAAGAAAATGTACTAGCCATTAAGAAATAATTTATTGCCAAAGGACAGTATTCATTGGATGACATTGACTAGTGCTTTCATTTGAAGTTCACACCAGTCAATGACTATAAAGTGGTTGATCTGTTAGAGCATATGAGTGAATGTCATGATCCATTCTGTAGTTACCTCAGGCTATTCATGACAACAGTAGATATGGAAGTGTTATCCTGTAGGGTTTGGAAGATAAGGTAATACTGTGTGACTGGGGGAATGTGGTTTAAATACTACTCATATCACATCACCTTATCCCCCAATCCAGTCCATCTTAAACAGACATCATTTAGGCTAGCCTGGTGCTCCTAAAACACTGCCCTTCATATCCAGACCAGGAGGATATCCCAATGTGTGTGAGTATGATAAGATGTGCTGGGGGTTTGTGAGTGGAGATATGGGACCCAGTGTGGGTAATCATACCCAAAGGCCAGGATTAGGCCGGGCCAGAGACCACAGTACAATGGGCCAGAGCAGTGGAGAAATTCATATGCATCCGCTTCCGAATGAAATGACTTTAGACAAGCTTCTGTCCGCAAAAATTGATTAATGCTGTTTATCCACTTTTCATAGGGAATTTCTACATGTGTGAATGGAGTCTGGGGCCTGATAATGGTACTCCTCCACACCTCCCCCTCCACTATCAGCACTCTCTGAGCGCTTCAATGTATACTTACAAAAAGAAAAAATCAATTGCTACAGCTGCGCGATGAGAGTGTAATGCTGAATACATTTTGTATTTATCCCTCAACATGTCAGACAAATTGTGCTGCCTCTGCCAAATCTAATATAACCGCCCCCTCCTGCCCACACACACACACACACACACACACACACACCTACTGACTGCCGGGTGATGGAGATTGACAACACTGTGATTGGTAATAACAGCCAGGAGAGGATCAAATATGTATGAAAATACTGCATTATAGAATCAGAAAATAATGTAGTATTTGCCGACCGTAGAGGATAGTGTGTGTCTGTGTAATCTGTCTGCTGTCTGTCCCTTACTCCTCAAACTCATTCACACAGAAGATAACAACTATCTACAATACATAAAGGATTCAACCATTCAATGCCCATTTCCCCTGTGTGTCTGTTACGTCCCCTCCCCCACTTCCCATCACATCTCCCATCCACTTGATATTACTGCTGTCTTCGAGGCTGTCGCCACGCTGTTGCTTTCTCTTTCCAGCGCTAACTGCTATTCACCTACAGGGGCAAATTATGCAGTGATTGCTCCACACATCTTCTGACCACCTGTCATGTGGAGATGGGATTCTCTCAATGCCATTACAGCAATGCAATTACAGAACAGGAGGTCCTTGGTTCAGGTCGCAGCAGGCAGCTACAGTACAGCAGAATCAAGGAGCACCTTGTGACCATGACAAGCTACTTTATCTGTGGGCTTCACATGGAGACAGACTGACTCCAGACCAGTGGTTTAATCAGAAGGAGAGGGCTGACTGAGAAACAGACTGTGTCTCTGAGGGAAGAGGGAAAGGAGGGTTAGAACGTAGAGATAAAGGAGCCATCATCAAAGTGTCTGTGTGTGGAGGTTGGTGTTCCTGCCGATGGCCCTGGAACGGCAGCAGCAGCACGCCACACACCGCCCGCCCGCTGCTGCCCTAATGACAGACAATTTCATTGAAAAGTCCACTTCCACGTCTGAGAGCAAACAATCCTGCAAAATGGAGCGGTGAGCACATTTCCCTTTCTTTCTATTTGATAATAAAATCACAGACAGAGAGAGAAAAAGAAGAGAGTGATTTTAGAGAGAAGAAATGAAGGAAAAAGGAGAGAAATCAGTGCAGAGAAAGACAGATATAGAAGGAGAGGGAATTAGAGAGGGTACTGAGATAGAGAGCAGAGGAATCGAGGAAAAGATAGAGAGGTGGAAGATACAGAAAGAGAGGGAGGGAGGGGGAGAGGTGGAAGATACAGAAAGAGAGGGAGGGAGGGGGAGAGGTGGAAGATACAGAAAGAGAGGGAGGGAGGGGGAGAGGTGGAAGATACAGAAAGAGAGGGAGGGAGGGGGAGAGGTGGAAGATACAGAAAGAGAGGGAGGGAGGGGGAGAGGTGGAATATACAGAAAGAGAGGGAGGGAGGGGGAGAGGTGGAAGATACAGAAAGAGAGGGAGGGAGGGGGAGAGGTGGAAGATACAGAAAGAGAGGGAGGGAGGGGGAGAGGTGGAAGATACAGAAAGAGAGGGAGGGAGGGGGAGAGGTGGAAGATACAGAAAGAGAGGGGGGGGGGAGAGGTGGAAGATACAGAAAGAGAGGGAGGGAGGGGGAGAGGTGGAAGGGAGCAGTAGAAAAGGCGAGGAGAAAAAAGGCAAGGCTCAGCAGTCTTCCTCAGGCTCAATTTCCAGGACATGATTCGTCTGGAGTGATGACATACAGTATAATGGGCGCAATAAAAAGGATGCGTCTCTCTCTTCCTCTCCCTCCCTCCCTCGCTCTCTCCACAACTCCCATTTCTCCAGAAATAGAAGCCCGCTCTAGTGTTTAAAAGCTCAAGGGAAGAGCCCCCCTTCTTTCTTTCTACTGAAAACACAAAATATCCTTCAATCCCTCTCTCTCTCTCACTATCCCTCTCTCTCCCATCCCTCTCTCTCACTATCCCTCTCTCTCTCTCCCTCTCTCACTATCCCTCTCTCTCCCATCTCTCTCTCTCTCTCTCTCTCTCTCTCTCTCTCTCTCTCTCTCTCTCTCTCGGCCACATGAAAGCACCCTCCCCTCCTATTGTGATCAGTCTCCTGACTGGCCACATTTATCAAGAATTGATGGCTGCGTATCTTCACCCTGCAGTTAGCGGACACCCGCCTTGTTTATATTTCAGTCACAATGGCAGCTAGGAACTCTCTTTCAAAGGAGCAGTCCTCTTCTTCACAGGAGGAGGAATGTTAAGAGCAGACATTACTAACATATTTCTGGGATTTACTACTGAAGGGCTCTGGTCCTATTTTTTATTGATTCTCTGTCTTTCTTCCATCTTTCATTCTCTCTTATGTAACGGTGACCTTTTGGAAGATAAAGGGACCATTTTCTGTCCTTGGGAAAAGCACAAAATACAGAAATACAGAAAAGGACAGGCTTTGGCCATGCTGCAAATGTATAGGGTGTGGAGAGAAACAAGAGACAGGAGGATAAGAGAGAGAGGAGAGAGAGGAGGAGGAGAGAGAAGAGAGAGAGGAGAGAGAGGAGGAGGAGAGAGAAGAGAGAGAGGAGAGAGAGGAGGAGGAGAGAGAAGAGAGAGAGGAGAGAGAGGAGGGGGAGAGAGAAGAGAGAGAGGAGAGAGAGGAGGGGGAGAGAGAAGAGAGAGGAGGAGAGAGAAGAGAGAGAAGGAGGAGAGAGAAGAGAGAGAGGAGAGAGAGGATGGGGAGAGAGAAGAGAGAGGAGAGAGAGGACGGGGAGAGAGAAGAGAGAGGAGGAGAGAGAAGAGAGAGGAGGAGGAGAGAGAAGAGAGAGAGGAGAGAGAGGAGGGGGAGAGAGAAGAGAGAGAGGAGAGAGAGGAGGGGGAGAGAGAAGAGAGAGAGGAAGGGGAGAGAGAAGAGAGAGAGGAGAGAGAGGAGGGGGAGAGAGAAGAGAGAGAGGAGAGAGAGGAGGGGTAGAGAGAAGAGAGAGAGAAGAGAGAGGAGGGGGAGAGAGAAGAGAGAGAGGAGAGAGAGGAGGGGGAGAGAGAAGAGAGAGGGGAGAGAGAGGAGGAGGAGAGAGAAGAGAGAGAGGAGAGAGAGGATGGGGAGAGAGAAGAGAGAGAGGAGAGAGAGGAGGGGGAGAGAGAAGAGAGAGAGGAGAGAGAGGAGGGGGAGAGAGAAGAGAGAGAGGAGAGAGAGGAGGGGGAGAGAGAAGAGAGAGAGGAGAGAGAGGAGGAGGAGAGAGAAGAGAGAGAGGAGGAGGAGAGAGAAGAGAGAGAGGAGAGAGAGGAGGGGGAGAGAGAAGAGAGAGAGGAGGGGGAGAGATAAGAGAAATTGGAGAGAGAGTAGGGGGAGAGATAAGAGAGAAAGGAGAGAGAGGAGGGGGAGAGAGAAGAGAGAGAGGAGGAGGAGAGAGAAGAGAGAGGAGAGAGAGGAGGAGGAGAGAGAAGAGAGAGAGGAGAGAGAGGAGGGGGAGAGAGAAGAGAGAGAGGAGAGAGAGGAGGGGGAGAGAGAAGAGAGAGAGGAGGAGGAGAGAGAAGAGAGTGGAGAGAGAGGAGGAGGAGAGAGAAGAGAAAGAAGAGAGAGAGGAGGAGAGAGAAGAGAGAGAGGAGGGGGAGAGAGAAGAGAGAGGGGAGAGAGAGGAGGGGGAGAGAGAAGAGAGAGAGGAGGAGAGAGAAGAGAGAGAGGAGAGAGAGGAGGGGGAGAGAGAGGAGGGGGAGAGATAAGAGAGAGAGGAGAGAGAGGAGGGGAGAGAGAAGAGAGAGGAGGAGGAGAGAGAAGAGAGAGAGGAGAGAGAGGAAGGGGAGAGAGAAGAGAGAGAAGAGAGAGGAGGAGGAGAGAGAAGAGAGAGAGGAGAGAGAGGAGGGGGAGAGAGAAGAGAGAGAGGAGAGAGAGGAGGGGGAGAGAGAAGAGAGAGAGGAGGAGGAGAGAGAAGAGAGAGGAGAGAGAGGAGGGGGAGACAGAAGAGAGAGAAGAGAGCGGAGGGGGAGAGAGAAGAGAGAGAGGAGAGAGAGGAGGAGGAGAGAGAAAGAGAGGAGAGAGAGGAGGAGGAGAGAGAGAAGAGCGAGAGGAGAGAGAGGAGGGGGAGAGAGAAGAGAGAGAGGAGGAGAGAGAAGAGAGAGGAGGGGGAGAGAGAAGAGAGAGAGGAGAGAGAGATGGGGGAGAGAGAAGAGAGAGGAGAGAAAGGAGGAGAGAGAAGAGAGAGGATGGGGAGATAGAAGAGAGAGAGGAGAGAGAGGAGGGGGAGAGAGAAGAGAGAGGAGGAGGAGATAGAAGAGAGAGGAGAGAGAGGAGGGGGAGAGAGAAAAGAGAGAGGAGGGAGAGAAGAGGAGAGAGAGGAGAGAGAGGAGGGGGAGAGAGAAGAGAGAGGAGGGAGAGGAGGAGAGCAAGGAGGAGAGGAGGAGAGCAAGGAGGAGAGAGAAGAGAGAGGAGGGCGAGGGAGGAGAGAGAGGAGAAGGAGAGAGAAGAGAGAGGGGAGAGAGAGGAGGAGAGAGAAGAGAGAGAGGAGGGGGAGAGAGAAGAGAGAGAGGAGCGAGAGGAGGGGGAGAGAGAAGAGAGAGATGACAGAGAGGAGGAGAGAGAGGAGAGAGAGGAGGGGGAGAGAGAAGAGAGAGAGGAGGGAGAGGAGGAGAGCAAGGAGGAGAGAGAAGAGAGAGGAGGGCGAGGGAGGAGAGAGGAGGAGGAGAGAGAAGAGAGAGAAGAGAGAGAGGAGGAGAGAGGAGGGGGAGAGAGAAGAGAGAGAGGAGAGAGAGGAGGGGGAGAGAGAAGAGAGAGAGGAGGAGAGAGAAGAGAGAGAGGAGAGAGAGGAGGAGGAGAGAGAAGAGAGAGAGGAGAGAGAAGAGAGAGAGGAGAGAGAGGGGGGAGAGAGAAGAGAGAGATGAGGAGGAGAGAGAAGATAGAGAGGAGGGGGAGAGAGAAGAGAGAAGAGAGAGATGAGGAGAGCGAGGAGGCAAGAGAAGAGAGAGGAGGGGGAGAGAGAAGAGAGAGAGGAGAGAGAGGAGGGGGAGAGAGAAGAGAGAGAGGAGAGAGAGGAGGAGGAGATAGAGGAGAGAGAGGAGGGGGAGAGAGAAGAGAGAGGAGGGGGATAGAGAAGAGAGAGAAGAGAGATGAGGTGGAGAGAGAAGAGATAGAGGAGAGAGAGGAGGAGGAGAGAGAAGAGAGAGAGGAGAGAGAGGAGGGGAAGAGAGAAGAGAGAGAGGAGAGAGAGGAGAAGAGCGAGGAGGAGAGAGAAGAGAGAGAGGAGGGGGAGAGAGAAGAGAGAGAGGAGGGGGAGAGAGACGAGAGAGAGGAGAGAGAAGAGAGAGAGGAGAGACTGTGATAATGAAGGGAGAAAATTAGAGGAGCGGGAAACAAAGGAGGGTGAAAAGTTATTAATAAGTTATTAATATGTCTCTGTGCACCCCATCTCTTCAACTGGCTCCTCCTCAGGATTAGAACTAGATGGGGACAAATTGGGACAAAACTTTTGTGCTTCTTATCAACTGATAATCAATGATGATAACATAAATGGCAAGCTGTCACCGCGTATTCTCTAAACACACCGCCGCCCCTAAGGACACACACACACACACACATCCTCTGGGACAAACACCCACATAGAGTAAAACAGCATCCTAAGAAAGCACACACACATAAAGAAGACATACACAGCCTGAGGCCAAACATGAAGAGAGATAGTGTAGTGTATGAGTGTAAACATGGAGAGGGAGGATCATATGAATTCAGCTGGTTAGGGATGCTAGAGGATTAGCCATGGTTAGACATAGGAATGGGCACTGGTATTCGAATATTCAAATATCTGAACGGACGTTAGAAAAACAATAGGCCTCTTTTTTTGTTGTTGAAAAGGCTTTGTCTAAAATTAAATGATCTATGTGACATTCCTACTTAGCCTACAAGGATAGACCATTACATTATAATGTTTAATAAAACAATGGTTTTATGACAGTTTTTATAAGTGTGCCCCATAAAAAAGACACACCGGTAGCCTGGATACTGTACATTTCACACGCGTAGCTTGTTGTTATTGTCGGTCAATCAAAGCGGAGCTACAGTCAGAGGCTCCATGTGTTTCTAATCAATGCATAATTAAGTTGGCGAAATGAGAAGGAGTAGGCTACAATGATCAACCAACAGGTAGGCTGTTGTTTCATATGAATGGAGTTGTTGTAGACATTGGACAGGGAGTGCAGCAAAATAGCTTCAATTAGCCTTGATACTTTAGCTAGCTTGCTGGCTAACTTAGCTGGCTACTGTAGCTAGCTGCTTTATAACGATTTGATGCAGTCAAGACAGGCACTACCAGATGGTATGATAGATATCTATGGCAGCAACAAGTTTCTCTAACTAGCATGAGTCGGTTTGGCTACTCACTCTCTCTCTCTCTCGCCCCCCCCCCCTCCCTCCGTGCAACACACATAGACTGTCACACACAGCAGCCCCTGCTCCACTCTCTCCCCTCCCTCACCCTTCTGCTGAAACACTCTCGTGTCGCGTGAGCAAGTCTCCATTGAAGTTTCCAAAAAAAAAAAATATATATATATTTATATATATCTTTAAAACACATGTATTTCAACTATCCGGATATATATCATGATATTATTCGAATACTGAAATCATTTCAAATGCCCATCCCTAGTTAGACAGAACAGAAGCTCTTAGCATATAGGCCACAGTTATTAAAGGGAAACTCCACTCAAAAACTATATTTTAGTATTTTTTCATTAGTCCACTGTTGCTACTGTCCCAAAATGTTTTGTATGTCAGCAGTCAGGTTTTCAAGATATTGCACTTTCAAGAAGCAAAGTGTCACCGACCACATCATCATGATGATGCAATTAAGCAATAAGGCACGAGGGGGTGTGGTATATGGCCAATATACCACGACTAAGGGCTGTACTTATGCACGACACAACGCGGAGTGCCTGGATACAGCCCTTAGCCGTGGTACAGTGAGGTAAAAAAAGTATTTGATCCCCTGCTGATTTTGTACGTTTGCCCACTGACAAAGAAATGATCAGTCTATAATTTTAATGGTAGGTTTATTTGAACAGGGAGAGACAGAATAACAACAAAAAAATCGAGATTTTTTTTTTTTTATGTTATAAATTGATTTGCATTTTAATGAGGGAAATAAGTATTTGACCCCCTCTCAATCAGATAGATTTCTGGCTCCCAGGTGTCTTTTATACAGGTAATGAGCTGAGATTAGGAGCACACTCTTAAAGGGAGTGCTCCTAATCTCAGTTTGTTACCTGTATCAAAGACACCTGTCCACAGAAGCAATCAATCAATCAGATTCCAAACTCTCCACCATGGCCAAGACCAAAGAGCTCTCCAAGGATGTCAGGGACAAGATTGTAGACCTACACAAGGCTGGAATGGGCTACAAGACCATCGCCAAGCAGCTTGGTGAGAAGGTGACAACAGTTGGTGCGATTATTCGCAAATGGAAGAAACACAAAAGAACTGTCAATCTCCCTCGGCCTGGGGCTCCATGCAAGAGCTCACCTCGTGAAGTTGCAATGATCATGAGAACGGTGAGGAATTACCCCAGAACTACACGGGAGGATCTTGTCAATGATCTCAAGGCAGCTGGGACCATACTCACCAAGAAAACAATTGGTAACACACTATGCCGTGAAGGACTGAAATTCTGCAGCGCCCGCAAGGTCCCCCTGCTCAAGAAAGCACATATACAGGCCCGTCTGAAGTTTGCCAATGAACATCTGAATGATTCAGAGGAGAACTGGGTGAAAGTGTTGTGGTCAGATGAGACCAAAATTGAGCTCTTTGGCATCAACTCAACTCGCCCTGTTTGGAGGAGGAGGAATGCTGCCTATGGCTTTGGGGGTCGATGGACTGGGCCATGTACCGTCAAATCTTGGGTGAGAACCTCCTTCCTCAGCCAGGGCATTGAACATGGGTCGTGGATGGGTGTTCCTCTGTAGCTCAGCTGGTAGAGCACGGCGCTTGTAACGCCAGGGTAGTGGGTTCGATCCCCGGGACCACCCATATACAAAAATGTATGCACGCATGACTGTAAGTCGCTTTGGATAAAAGCGTCTGCTAAATGGCATATTATTATTATTGTTATTCCAGCATGACAATGACCCAAAACACACGGCCAAGGCAACAAAGGAGTGGCTCAAGAAGAAGCACATTAAGGTCCTGGAGTGGCCTAGCCAGTCTCCAGACCTTAATCCCATCGAAAATCTGTGGAGGGAGCTGAAGGTTAGAGTTGCCAAACTTCAGCCTCGAAACCTTAATGACTTGGAGAAGATCTGCAAAGAGGAGTGGGACAAAATCTCTCCTGAGATGTGTGCAAACCTGGTGGCCAACTACAAGAAACGTCTGACCTCTGTGATTGCCAACAAGGGTTTTGCTACCAAGTACTAAGTCATGTTTTGCAGAGGGGTCAAATACTTATTTCCCACATTAAAATGCAAATCAATTTATAAATAAATTTACATGCGTTTTTCTGGATTTTTTTGTTGTTATTATATCTCTCACTGTTCAAATAAACCTACCATTAAAATTATAGACTGATCATATCTTTGTCAGTGGGCAAACATACAAAATCAGCAGGGGATCAAATACTTTTTTCCCTCACTTGGCCATATACCACAAACCCATGAGGTGCCTTATTGCTATTATAAACTGGTTACCAACATAATTAGAACAGTAAAAAGTCATTTTTGGTCAAATTAGGGGACAAATGAAAGCTAAGAGTCTTTATTTTGGGGGAAATCCATCCAAAAAATTTGGAATCAGCAAAGGATTTGATTTCTGGCCAAACAGATGGAAAAGGTGTCTTAGAAAACATCTACCAGAAAAAAAAGTCTTAAAAGGTATTAGAAATACATCAAAACTGTCAAAGTTAACGCATTAATAACGTGTTAAAGCGTGACATGTTTATCACTGTAAATTCTTTGGATGCCGTTAATCGCATCTCCATTTCTTTACTGCACGGACCCTTTTAAGGGCAGAACACAACATGGAATACAGCTGCAGTCAATGCTTGAGCCTTTACATAGCTGAAGACCATAAAGCCAAAATCATGTGAAAGTTATGCCCAATATTACAGAAGCTATTTTTTTCTTTCTGCTGCGGATTTGTGCGCACGTCGCAGGCCGTTTAAACTACTTGTGAGACAATTTTTTGGTTTGATAACAAATTACATTGTTTAGCTAGCTAGTCATGTTACCTAGCTCGCTAGCAACCTGATAACTTGACCACTGACTAGGCTATGCACAAATTTAGATGGCACAGGTGTGTATGATTGCCTGTGTGTGTGAGAGAGGATGTGTGTTTCAAGTTTCAAGTTTTTATTGTCACGTGTACTAGTACAGTGAAATGCCTTTCTTGCTTTCCCAACAATGCAGTAATCAATATCATAGTCAATAGTGTGAGAGCGGGAGTAAGTGAGAGAGAGAGGGTGTGGGAGTTATCTGAACAGTACAGATGGTTACAGTGTTTTCCTAACATTGCTGGACAAGTTTAAAAGCTCTTTGTATCCATAGACCAGTTATTTTTCCCTATAGTCACACTAATGTAGAATGCCTGAAGCTTTAACGGTACTTAAAGGTGTGTGTGGTGTGTTTTAGAGAAAGAGAGAGACAGAGTGTGTGTGTGCTGTGTGCAAGTGTTAAACTTCAAGAACTAATGCCATTAACTTGATTATTTGAATCATTTGACAGCCCTAATCAAAATACAATAATGTTGAAGTAAAGACCCCTGCAAACTAACATCAACACTTATATTTACAGTGCATTTGGAAAGTATTAAGACCCCTTCCCTTTTTCCACATTTTGTTACGTTACAGCCTTATTTTAAACATTTATGAAATGATTTTTTTCCCTCATCAATCTACACACAATACCAAATAATGACAAAGCGAAAACAGGTTGTTAGAAATTTTTGCAAATGTATTAAAAATTAAAAGCATAAGTATTCAGAAATTGAGCTCAGGTGCCTCCTGTTTCCATTGATCATCCTTGAGATGTTTCTACAACTTGATTGGAGTCCACCTGTGGTGAATTCAATTGATTTGACATGATTTGGAAAGGCACACACCTGTCTATATAAGGTCCCACAGTTGACAGTGCATGTCAGAACAAAAACCAAGCCATTAGGTCAAAGGAATTGTCCGTAGAGCTCCGAGACAGGATTGTGTCGAGGCACAGATCTGGGAAGGGTACCAAACCATTTTTGCAGCATTGAAGGTCCCCAAGAACACAGTTCTTAAATGGAAGAAGTTTGGAACCACCATGACTCTTCCTAGAGCTGGCTGCCCGGCCAAACTGAGCAAACAGGGGAGAAGGGCCTTGGTCAGGGACGTGACCAAGAACCCGATGGTCACTCTGACAGAGCTCCAGAGTTCCTCTGTGAAGATGGGAGAACCTTCCAGAAGGACAACCATCTCTGCAGCACTCCACCAATCAGGCCTTTATGGTAGAGTGGCCAGACGGAAGCCACTCCTCAGTAAAAGGCACATGACAGCCCGCTTGGAGTTTGCCAAAAGTCACCTAATGGACTCTCAGGCCATGAGAAACAAGATTCTCTGGTCTGATGAAACCAAGATTGAACTCTTTGGTCTGAACGCCAAGCATCACGTCTGGAGGAAACCTGGAACCATTCCTACTGTGAAGCATGGTGGTGGCAGCATCATGCTGTGGGGATGTTTTTCAGTGGCAGGGACTGGGAGACTAGTCAGGATCGAGGGAAAGATGAACGGAGCAAAGTACAGAAAGATCCTTGATGAAAACCTGCTGCAGAGCGCTCAGGACCTCAGACTGGGGCGAAGGTTCACCTTACAACAGGAAAACGACTCTAAGCACACAGCCAAGACAACGCAGGAGTGGCTTTGGGACAAGTCTCTGAATGTCCTTGAGTGGCCCAGCCAGAGCCCGGACTTGAACCCGATCGAACATCTCTGGACAGACCTGAAAATAGCTGTGCAGCGACCGTCCCCATCCAACCTGACAGCGCTTGAGAGGATCTGCAGAGAAGAATGGGAGAAACTCCCCAAATATAGGTGTGCCAAGCTTGTAGCATCATACCCAAGAAGATTCGAGGCTGTAATCGCTGCTAAAGATGCTTCAACAAAGTACTGAATAAAGGGTTTGAATACTTATGTAAATGTGATATTTCAGTTTTTTATTTTGTATACATTTGAACTTTTTCCAAAAAAGTTGTTTTTGCTTTGTCATTATGGGGTATTGTGTGTAGATTGATGAGGGAAAAAAACAATTTAATCAATTTTAGAATAAGGCTGTAACGTAACAAAATGTGGAAAAAGTCAAGGGGTCTGAATACTCAACGAATGCACTATAGTTTTCGAGAAATGTTTCTGCCTTCTGTAAGTTTAAGAAACATTGCCTTGTGCCTTGAAATTCTGTTACCAACCTAGTGCAGAAATGCCTATTTTTTGAGTACCAAACAACAATCCTTCTCTGACAAATGGACAGCTGGATGCCATTGCCTTTGCCTCCCTGTTAGCCCGCAGAAGGATTTTATTGGATTGGAAATCTATCATTCCTCCCTTAGCCTCTCTTTGGCTCAAAGATCTGATGCTGTTCCTAAAATTTAAGAAAAATTAAGTATACCATTCGAGGGTCAACCAACTCATTCTATTTCACCTGGGACCCGATGATATCCTATTTTGAACAGCTCCAAACACTTCCTCCAGATTAGTACTCTTGGCCCCACCGCCGCCCCTTGAGATTACTACTATAGGCCTATAAGATCACTTAATCACCTGAAATTGTTAGGCTATTACATTTTTGCTTGTATTGAAGTACCATTGTTGTATACTTTTGTTTTGTTTTCTGACATGTAACGCAATGACTTTTCCTTTCTTTTTAAATGTATTTTGAGGCATTCTGTGGTGGGGGGGTCAAAGGGGGTTAAAAAGGGCAAAAAATGTACAATGTCTTTAAATGTTATCTTTCAATCATTGTGAGAATTTTTTTTTTATATATTAAAAAAAATGAAAAAATAACAAGTAAAAGTAGATTGAAGCATTGAAGGTCCCCAAGAACACAGTTCTTAAATGGAAAAATATATATATATTATATATTTAAAAAAATGAAAATATAACAAGTAAAAGTAGACCTATCAATTAGTTATAGTGTTTTTACTGATATATATTTTGTTTATTAATTATTAAGTGATTAAAACTCAAAATTCCCTTACCAAAACAGAGTACAGTAAAATAAAGAAATAAGAGTATAGTTCAGTACAGTACAGTATAGTTCAGTACAGTACAGTAGAGTACAGTAGAAATACATAAATATCTCATTTACATAAGTATTCACAACCCTGAGTAATACAGTTGAAGTCGGAAGTTTACATACACCTTAGCCAAATACATTTAAACTCAGTTTTTCACAATTCCTGACATTTAATCCTAGTAAAGGGTTGTGGGTTCGATTCCCATGGGGGGCCAGTATGAAAAATAAAATAAAATAATGTATGTACTCACTAACTGTAAGTCGCTCTGGATAAGAGCGTCTACTAAATGACTAAAATGTAAATGTAAATGTAAAAATTCCCTGTCTTAGGTCAGTTAGGATCACCACTTTATTTTAAGAATGTGAAATGTCAGAATAATAGTAGAGAGAATGATTTATTTCAGCTTTTATATATTTCATCACATTCCCAGTGGGTCAGACGTTTACATACACTCAATTATTATTTGGTAGCATTGCCTTCAAATTGTTTAACTTGGGTCAAATGTTTCGGGTAGCCTTCCACGAGCTTCCCACAATAGGTTGGGTGAATTTTGGCCCATTCCTCCTTACAGAGCTTTGTGATGACCACTCCAATACCTTGACTTTGTTGTCCTGAAGCCATTTTGCCACAACATTGGAAGTATGCTTGAGGTCATTGTCCATTTGGAAGACCCATTTGCGACCAAGTTTTAACTTCCTGACTGATGTCTTGAGATGTTGCTTCAATATATCCACATAATTTTCCTTCCTCATGATGCCATCTATTTTGTGAAGTGCACCAGTCCCTCCTGCAGCAAAGCACCCCCACAGCATGATGCTGCCACCCCCATGCTTCACGGTTGGGATGGTGTTCTTCGGCTTGCAAGCTTCCCCCTTTTTCCTCCAAACATAACAATGGTCATTATGGCCAAACAGTTCTATTTTTGTTTCATCAGACCAGAGGACATTTCTCCAAAAAGTACGATCTTTGTCCCCATGTGCAGTTGCAAACAGTAGTCTGGCTTTTTTATGGCGGTTTTGGAGCAGTGGCTTCTTCATTGCTGAGCGGCCTTTCAGGTTATGTCGATATAGGGCTCGTTTTACTGTGGATATAGATCATTTTGTACCTGTTTCCTCCAGCATCTTCACAAGGTCCTTTGCTGTTGTTCTGGGATTTATTTGCACTTTTCGCACCAATATACGTTCATCTCTAGGAGACAGAACGCGTCTCCTTCCTGAGCGGTATGACGGCTGTGTGGTCCCATGGTGTTTATACTTGCGTACTATTTTTTGTACAGATGAACGTGGTACCTTCAGGCATTTGGAAATTGCTCCCAAGGATGAACCAGACTTGTGGAGGTCTACAATTTCTTTTCTGAGGTCCTGGCTGATTTCTTTTCATTTTCCCATGATGTCAAGCAAAGAGGCACTGAGTTTGAAGGTAGGCCTTGAAATACATCCATAGGTACACCTCCAATTGACTCAAATGATGTCAATTTGCCTATCAGAAGCTTCTAAAGCCATGACATCATTTTCTGGAATTTTCCAAGCTGTTTAAAGGCACAGTCAACTTAGTATATGTGAACTTCTGACCCACTGGAATTCTGATACAGTGAATTATAAGTGAAATAATCTGTCTGTAAACAATTGTTGGAAAAATTCCTTGTGTCATGCACAAAGAAGATGTCCTAACCGACTTGCCAAAACTATAGTTTGTTAACAAGAAATTTGTGGAGTGGTTGAAAAACAAGTTTTAATGACTCCAACCTAAGTGTATGTAAACTTCCGACTTCAAATGTACATGTTAGAAGCACTTTTTTTAGGTGTGAGTCTTTCTGGGTAAGTCTCTAAGAGCTTTGCACACCTGGTTTTTTAAATTATTGAAGATATGTCAAATTGGTTGTTGATCATTGCTAGACAGCCATTTTCAGGTAATGCCATAGATTTTCAAGCCGATCTAATTCAAAACTCTAACTTTACCACTCAGTAACATTCAATGTCGTCTTGGTAAGCAACTCCAGTGTATATTGGGCCTTGTCTTTCAGTGTCTGTTGGAAAGCAGACTGAACCAGGTTCTCCCTAGTCCTTGCCGATGACATGCATACCCATAACGTGATGCAGCCACCACCATGCTTGGAAATATGAAGAGTGCTGCTCACTGATGTGTTGTGTTGGATTTCCCCCCCAAAAATTGTTTTACTTTAGTGACTTATTGTAAACAGGATGCAAGTTTTGGATTATTTGTATTATGTACAGGCTTCCTTCTTTTCACTCTGTCAATTAGGTTAGTATTGTGGAGTAACTACAATGTTGTTGATCCATCCTCAGTTTTCTCCTTTCACAGCAATTAAACTCTGTCTCTGTAACCGTTTTAAAGTCAACATTGACCTCATGGTGAAATCCCTGAGTGGTTTCTTTCCTCTCCGGCAACTGAGTTGGGAAGGACGCCTGTATCTTTCTAGTGACTGGGTGTATTGATACACCATCCAAAATGTAATTAATCACTTCACCATGCTCAAAGGGATATTCAAAATGCTTCTTTTTTTAAACTTATTTTCCAATAGGTGCCCTTCTTTGCGAGGCATTGGAAAACCTCCCTGGTCTTTGTGGTTTTATCTGTGTTTGAAATCCACCGCTTGACTTAGGGACCTTACAGATAATTGTATGTGTGGGGTACAGAGATGAGGTAGTCATTCAAAAATGATGTAAAACACTATTATTGCATACAGAGTGAATCCATGCAACTTATTATGTGACTTGTTAAGCACATTTTTACTCCTGAACTTATTTAGGCTTTCCATACAAAGGGGTTGAACACTTATTGACTCAAGACATTTCAGCTTTTCATTTTTTATTCATTAGTAAACATTTCTAAAAACATAATACCACTTTGACATTATGGGGTATTGTGTGTAGGCCAGTGACACAAAATCTCAATTAAAAAAGTAAAAGGGTGGGAATACTTTCAGATTGGTTCCGATTTGGTCCTGTCTGGACCAACCAAATCTGGTCTTGTTTGTGGGCAGAGCTCATTAAAATAATAGTCAGTGTGTAGAATAATACCCAATTATGCAAAGGAAGATATTGTATATGTATACCTTTGTGTACCTATACAGGATACATCACCATGAAGAGAATGACATTCATATCCATAATTTTGCATTTCTGTGTTCAGATCAGGGACCCATGATGAAATTCCGCTACCGTAATTCCGTTACAGGATGTAAATCCACTTCACTTACTGTAGTTCAATAACCAAAATAGATTTTTTCAAAATCAATGTGTCATGTCAAAGCTGACACCCAATTATTTCTGCAGACATCATTGAATCTTAATTTGGAGCATATACAGTATTTAACAGAGTTTTTGAAAAATGTGGACACATAAAAAACTGAGGGAGAATTTACCGAAATTCTGTTTACCAAACTTTGTATCTGCACAGTTCTTCCAGTAAATGTGTTTTTTTGTAAAAATGTTTTTTGTAAATTGTTCAAAGTAGTCCTTGTGCATACAGTTGTATTGTGTGTTAAACTTTGGAATCAATGGTTTTATTTTGGCATACATTTTAAGTGAAAAATCAGAGTCAGCGCAATTCCGTTACCATGAAATTTCTCCATCACAAAATTTGGAAAAGTGCAAGTGCATGTGCATTATGAGCAGACCCCACTCGCTGTATACGACACATGTTGGCTCGGTCGTCTCTCTGTAATCTCATTTGCACCACCTCACACACCATAATTAAATTCCCATTCCTAGACAATGATCATGTCATCTTAATCTGGCAGGTAGATTATACAGCCTCCCACACAGGACTGCTATTTCAGAGAACATGTCTGGGGCTATTGTGTGCTCCTTCAAGGTTGGCTGGGTAGCCATGGATTGCTGCTTTATAGGATTGCTTCAAATCAAATGAAATCAAAGTTTATTGATCGCATACACCATTTTGCAGATGTTATCGCAGATGCAGCGAAATGCTTATGTTTCTAGCTCCAACAATGCAGCAATACTGTATCCAGCAATACAATAACAGTACACACATAATTAAAACGTTTTAAAAAGAACATGAAATTAAGACATATCAGAACGAGCAATATCAGAACAAGCAATGTCAGAGTCCGGAATATAAATATATATGTATGTTAATGAGGTGTATAGACAGTATGGACCGTATATGAATATAAAAGGTGTGTACAGCAGTAGTTATATAGGATGAGACATGACTAGAATACAGTATATACATATAAAGTGGGTAAAACAGTAGGCCTATGTCAACATTATTAAAGTGACCAGTGTTTAATGAAATTATGAAATTGCTTATTTCAGTTACTAATAAGCATGCACCCATTAAGAAAATGACTGTAAAAATTGTTAAATCCCCGTGGATTGATGAGGAATTGAAAAATGGTATGGTTGAGAGGGATGAGGCAAAAGGAATGGCAAATAAGTCTGGCTGCACAACCGATTGGCAAACGTATTGCAAATTGAGAAATCATGTGACTAAACTGAATAAAAGGAAGAAGAAACTACACTATGAAACAAAGATAAATGACATAAAGAATGATAGTAAAAAGCTTTGGAGCACCTTAAATGAAATTTTGGGGAAAAAGCAAACTCAGCTCTGTCATTCATTGAATCAGATGGCTCATTCATCACAAAACCAACTGATATTGCCAACTACTTTAATGATTTTTTCATTGGCAAGATTAGCAAACTTAGGCATGACATGCCAGCAACAATTGCTGACACTACACATCCAAGTATATCTGACCAAATTTTGAAAGACAAACGTTGTAATTTTGAATTCCGCAAAGTGAGTGTGGAAGAGGTGAAAAAAGTATTGTTGTCTATCAACAATGACAAGCCACCGGGGTCTGACAACTTGGATGGAAAATTACTGAGGATAATAGCGGACGATATTGCCACTCATATTTGCCATATTAGCAATTTAAGCCTACTAGAATGTGTGTGCCCCCAGGCTTGGAGGGAAGCAAAAGTCATTCCGCTACCTAAGAATAGTAAAGCCCCCTTTACTGGCTCAAATAGCCGACCAATTAGCCTGTTACCAACCCTTAGTAAACTATTGGAAAAAATGGTGTTTGACCAGATACAATGCTATTTTACAGTAAACAAATTGACAACAAACTTTCAGCATGCTTATAGAGAAGGACATTCAACAAGCGCAACACTTACACAAATTACTGATGATTGGCTGAGAGAAATTGATGATAAAAAGATTGTGGGGGCTGTTTTGTTAGACTTCAGTGCGGTTTTTGACATTATCGATCATAGTCTGCTTCTGGAAAAACTTATGTGTTATGGCTTTACCCCACCTGCTATATTGTGGATACAGAGTTACCTGTCTAACAGAACACAGACTGTAATAGACTTTCATAGCCCCAATTAAACAAGTAGACATTGACCGTTGATTACATCACTTGTTTTACATGGTGGGGTCGGGAATTTTTTTTATAGAAAAATGGGGTCGCGGGCCAAAGAAGTTAAGGAGGAAATTACATTTCAGGTCATTTCGGTACAACTTAAGAAGGCCAATGGCTTGCAGCGCCACACTTACCATTCAACTAGCTCATCTGGTTCCTGATCTGGTTCTAGCTGCTGAATATTCATCTGCCATGCTCTTGACTAACGCTGTAGATGTGTTGGCCTGCCATCACAGGAAGCCATCTTAATCAGGCCCAACGACACTATGCAGATACAGTGACCAAGAGACTAAGGGCTAATTGGTTGCAGGTGTGAGGAGGGGTGTCTTTCTAAAGGCTAGTACAATACAATGCAGCCGGAGCTAATATCAGCCTTATGTATGAGCTACACTTCCCATGAGAGAGGTTAACAGAGCTAAAACAAGACAAGTTAATAATCTTAATTTTTTACAAATCCTGCCTTTTTGTCTCTGAATTACATATCATTTAGAATGGTAATGACAGTGAATAATTAGCAGGAATATAGAGAGGGAGGAAACTGCAGTAAAGTGGCAGGTGCTGTGCCCGTTAGGTTGGACTGTCTGTGAGGCCCTGATGCCCCCCGTTGAGGCCCCAGAACCTCCAACACCGAGCTCCCCGGCCTGCCCAATCGGATTAAAGCCATCCAGCCATAACAGGACCACTGATCCTGCCCTGATCCACCGAACAAGAACCCTTAAAGGGGAAGTTGACCCAAAAACATTTCTGGGCCCTTTATAACACTTGCCTGGTCGTTTGTCAGTACCCAGACAGTTTTTAGGGCCATTGCTTAAGTATTTAGATGTAAGTAATAAACTGATTCTACCCCCGCCTTCCCCATTGAAACCCCATGCAACATCAAAGTGTATCATAAATACCTCCCAAACACTCCGCTCTGGCCTTCCGTGACTGCAATAGTCGTTGTTTAGCTAACTTATTTCAGTAGGATAATTTTTACCAATGTATTTTGTTATTTTCGTATTGAAATCCAGGAAGTAGATGACTGTGTGCCGCGAGTCGGGACCTAGGTCGGGACTTCCGAGGTGGCCGTGGTTGAAGGATACAAACAATAATTTTCACAGTATTTTCTGCCTTCTTCAAATTTAATTAGAGTAAAGAAAGTCAGATCAAAAAACAAAGAGGAAATTGGAGACCTGCTTTATTTTCAGAATGGTACTGTTGTGCCATATCGGTTTGAGCCGGAGTATACTGAGGCTGAGTTGTTCTATTTGCGGGCTGACCGAGAGAAAAAGAGCTTGAGGAAACACAGGCCCTTCCCAGAACGCACAGTGACTCGTGGTGCAGTTGTGGGAGATGCAGCTCAGCTGGTCCTCTGTAGCTCAGCTGGTAGAGCACGGCGCTTGTAACGCCAAGGTAGTGGGTTCGATCCCCGGGACCACCCATACACAAAAAATGTATGCACGCACGACTGTAAGTCGCTTTGGATAAAAGCGTCTGCTAAATGGCATATTATTATTATTTATTATTATTATTATTATAGATGCCTACCTTTACCAACAGACAGTGAATGTCTCGGCTGTCGAGAATGGGATCAGCTTATTCCAATAATGGAGGTGGTAGAACATCATACTGACGATGCAGCAGAAGATGGCGTGTGTGGAACTAAACACTCAGATTTTTGTCGCTCATCAATCCTGGTGTGTTGGAGACTTTCTTCAGAATGCCCAGGATCAACTGGAAACGTCATGTCACACCGACAGTCCAAATGGGAAGCTCTCTGAAGCATAAGTGTTTTAGCTAATATTACTCACAGGACATTTATGTTACTCTCTAAAATGAAAATAAATAGCCTACCTAATGACACCCTTCCAACTGTATTTTTGAGTATCCTGCCTACATCCCATAATGTAACTGGCTACTGTAGTCCACTTCAAGTTTGTCTGACAATGATGACATGCTAGCTAGGTAAAAAGTGTCTAGAACTAGTGGATGCGCGCCATAGAAATAGAATGTATGGGAGGCGCACTTCACAATCTGGGTCTACATAAACAAGAATTTATATTACCGAACAGTGTAAGAAGTATAAAGTCAATAGTGGTAGTAGAGAAGAACATGCTGCTTGCAATCGCCAGTCTAGCTTTTATACCAATAATATCCTAATTAGCCTGTAAATCCACACACAAGAGGAAGAAAAACAGCCTCACACTTGTACACTAACACCCTTTGAACAATGAGTTGGCTATACAGTCTTCAAGTATACAAGGCACTAAGAGAGCCATCAATAGCAATCCGGCAGGTAGCCTTTCTGTTAGCGTTTTGGGCCAGTAACCGAAAGGTTGCTGGTTCGAATCCCAGAGCCGACAAGGAGAAAAAAACGGTCTATGTGCTCATGAGCAAGGCACTTAAACCTAACTGTCCCTGTTACTCGCTCTGGATAAGAGCATCTGCTAAATTACCTAAATGTAAATGTATTGTGCCATCATTAATCGGCTTATAAATGAAAATGCTTAATGATCCCTGAGCCTGTTATATTTTATGTTGTATAGGCCTATTTATTTTCTTGATTGTTGTGTATACAGTGCACTCCACATGTTGTTAAGTTACAGCCTTATTCTAAAATGGATTAAATTGTTTTGTTTTTCCCCCTCATCAATCTACACACAATACCCCATAATGACAAAGCAAAACAAGTTTTATGAATTTTTTGCAAATGTATTTTTTTTTAAACACTGAAATATCACATTTACATGTCATGTGCCTTTTACTGAGGAGTGGCTTCTGTCTGGCCACTCTACCATAAAAGCCTGCTTGGTAGAGTGCTGCAGATATGGTTGTCCTTCTGGAAGGTTCCCCCATCTCCATTTACATTTTACATTTTAGTCATTTAGCAGACGCTCTTATCCAGAGCGACTTACAGTTAGTGAGTGCATACATTTTTTATACTCTGGAGCTCTGTCAGAGTGACCATCGGGTTCTTGGTCACCTCCCTGTCCCAATGCCCTTCTCCCCCGATTGCTCAGTTTGGCCGGGCGGCCAGCTCTAGGAAGAGTCTTGGTGGTTCCAAACTGCTTCCATTTAAGAATGATGGAGGCCACTGTGTTCTTGAGGACCTTCA
Source organism: Coregonus lavaretus (assembly GCF_964263955.1). NCBI lineage: Eukaryota > Metazoa > Chordata > Actinopteri > Salmoniformes > Salmonidae > Coregonus > Coregonus lavaretus. Next base: position 27,181,356 of record NC_140001.1, read on the forward strand.
ATGCTGCAGAAATGTTATGGTACCCTTCCCCAGATCTGTGCCTCGACACAATCCTGTCTCAGAGCTCTACGGACAATTCCTTAGACCTCATGGCTTGCTTTGACCTCAAGGTTTTCTCTGACATGCACTGTCAACTGTGGGACCTTATAATGACAGGTGTGTGCCTTTCCAACTCATGCCCAATCAATTGAATTTACCACAGGTGGACTCCAATGAATTTGTAGACACATCTGAAGGATGATCAATGGAAACAGGATGCACCTGCACTCAATTTCGAGTCTCATAGCAAAGGGTCTGAATATGTATGTAAATAATGTATTTTTGTATTTTTATTTGTTTGCAAGAATTCAAAAAACCTGTTTTTGCTTTGTCATTATGGGGTATTGTGTGTATATTGATGAGGGAAAAAATAATTTTATCAATTTTAGAATAAGTCTGTAACAAAATGTGTAAAAAGTCAAGGGTTCTGAATACTTTCTGAATGCACTGTAACATTGTCATGTATATATTTTCTGTCTCTCTAGACAATACAGACTGGTCCCTTGTCGGATCACCCTGGAGTGGATGCTAAGGGGAGAACATCTACAGTGAGGGAAAAAAGTATTTGATCCCCTGCTGATTTTGTACGTTTGCCCACTGACAAAGACATGATCAGTCTATAATTTTAATGGTAGGTTTATTTGAACAGTGAGAGACAGAATAACAACAACAAAATCCAGAAAAATGCATATCAAAAATGTTATAAATTGATTTGCATTTTAACGAGGGAAATAAGTATTTGACTCCTCTGCAAAACATGACTTAGTACTTAGTGGCAAAACCTTTGTTGGCAATCACAGAGGTCAGACGTTTCTTGTAGTTGGCCACCAGGTTTGCACACATCTCAGGAGGGATTTTGTTCCACTCCTCTTTGCAGATCTTCTCCAAGTCATTAAGGTTTTGAGGCTGACGTTTGGCAACTCGAACCTTCAGCTCCCTCCACAGATTTTCTATGGGATTAATGTCTGGAGACTGGCTAGGCCACTCCAGGACCTTAATGTGCTTCTTCTTGAGCCACTCCTTTGTTGCCTTGGCCGTGTGTTTTGGGTCATTGTCATGCTGGAATACCCATCCACGACCCATTTTCAATGCCCTGGCTGAGGGAAGGAGGTTCTCACCCAAGATTTGACGGTATATGGCCATGTCCATCGTCCCTTTGATGCGGTGAAGTTGTCCTGTCCCCTTAGCAGAAAAACACCCCCAAAGCATAATGTTTCCACCTCCATGTTTGACGGTGGGGATGGTGTTCTTGGGGTCATAGGCAGCATTCCTCCTTCTCCAAACACCGCGAGTTGAGTTGATGCCAAAGGGCTCTATTTTGGTCTCATCTGACCACAACACTTTCACCCAGTTCTCCTCTGAATCATTCAGATGTTCATTGGCAAACTTCAGACGGCCCTGTATATGTGCTTTCTTGAGCAGGGGGACCTTGCGGGCGCTGCAGAATTTCAGTCCTTCACGGCGTAGTGTGTTACCAATTGTTTTCTTGGTGACTATGGTCCCAGCTGCCTTGAGATCATTGACAAGATCCTCCCATGTAGTTCTGGGCTGATTCCTCACCGTTCTCATGATTATTGCATCTCCACGAGGTGAGATCTTGCATGGAGCCCCAGGCCGAGGGAGATTGACAGTTATTTTGTGTTTCTTCCATTTGTCACCTTCTCACCAAGCTCCTTGGCAATGGTCTTGTAGCCCATTCCAGCCTTGTGTAGGTATACAATCTTGTCCCTGACATCCTTGGAGAGCTCTTTGGTCTTGGCCATGGTGGAGAGTTTGGAATCTGATTGATTGATTGCTTCTGTGGACAGGTGTCTTTTATACAGGTAACAAGCTGAGATTAGGAGCACTCCCTTTAAGAGTGTGCTCCTACTCTCAGCTCGTTATCTGTATAAAAGACACCTGGGAGCCAGAAATCTTTCTGATTGAGAGGGGGTCAAATACTTATTTCCCTCATTAAAATGCGAATCAATTTATAACATTTTTGACATGCGTTCTTCTGGATTTTTTTGTTGTTATTCTGTCTCTCACTGTTCAAATAAACCTACCATTAAAATTATAGACTGATCATTTCTTTGTCAGTGGGCAAACATACAAAATCAGCAGGGGATCAAATACTTTTTTCCCTCACTGTAGGTCGAGGCCAACGATGGGTAGTCCCAGCCTCTGTGGTGGCAGCAATTACATCTAACTACCCTGACCCCAACAGCAGCTACATTGGATTCCAGGACGTTGAGGAGGCTCATAGCGTCTTATACGAATAACATTTTCAAGAAATAACATTCTAGTTTTTAAAAATGTATAAACAATTTCATGTTATTATAAAACAACAATTACACAGTTTATATGCCATTCCCACTGTCACTTAGCATTAGTTAGACCAGGGATTTACAAACATGTTCCTGGAGAGCAACCGTCTTGTGGGTTTTCACTCCAACAGGTGAGCTTGATTAGGGTAGAGTTGGATTGAAAACCTATAGGACGGTAGCTGTCTAGGTACAATGTTTGAGAACCATGGGGTTATGTAAAACATAGGGAATATCCCAATTACATACTCTTTGCATCCTCTCTCCTTCTCAACACTGTTGAGTGTGAAAAATCCAGCAGCGTTGCAGTTCTTGACACACTCAAACCGGTGCGCCTGGCACCTACCACCATACCTAGTCTCAATTCTCTCAAGGCTTAAAAATCCTTCTTTAACCTCTTTCCTCCCCTTCATTTACACTGATTGAAATGAATTTAACAGGTGACATCAACAAGGGATCATAGCTTTCACCTGGATTCACCTGGTCAGTCTATGTCATGGAAAGAGCAGGTGTTCCTTTTTTTTTTTTTTTTTTTTTTATTTCACCTTTATTTAACCAGGTAAGCCAGTTGAGAACAGGTTCTCATTTACAACTGCGACCTGGCCAAGATAAAGCAAAGTAGTGCAATAAAAACAACACAGAGTTACATATGGGGTAAAAAACATAAAGTCAGAAATACAACAGAAAATATATATACAGTGTGTGCAAATGTAGCAAGTTATGGAGGTAAGGCAATAAATAGGCTATAGTGCAGAATAATTACAATAGTATTAACACTGGAATGTTAGATGTGCAAGATATTATGTGCAAATAGAGATACTGGGGTGCAAAATAGCAAAATAAATAACAATATAGGGATGAGGTAGTTGGGTGGGCTAATTTCAGATGGGCTGTGTACAGGTGCAGTGATCCGTAAGGTGCTCTGACAACTGATGCTTAAAGTTATTGAGGGAGATAAGAGTCTCCAGCTTCAGAGATTTTTGCAATTCGTTCCAGTCATTGGCAGCAGAGAACTGGAAGGAATGGCGGCCAAAGGAGGTGTTGGCTTTGGGAATGACCAGTGAGATATACCTGCTGGAGCGCAGACTACGGGTGGGTGCTGCTTTGGTGACCAATGAGCTAAGATAAGGCGGGGATTTGCCTAGCAGTGATTTATAGATGGCCTGGAGCCAGTGGGTTTGACGACGAACATGTAGTGAGGACCAGCCAACAAGAGCGTACAGGTCACAGTGGTGGGTAGTGTATGGGGCTTTGGAGACAAAACGGATGGCACTGTGATAGACTACATCCAATTTGCTGAGTAGAGTGTTGGAGGCTATTTTGTAAATGACATCGCCGAAGTCAAGGATCGGTAGGATAGTCAGTTTTACGAGGGCATGTTTGGCAGCATGAGTGAAGGAGGCTTTGTTGCGAAATAGGAAGCCGATTCTAGATTTAACTTTGGATTGGAGATTCTTTATGTGAGTCTGGAAGTTGAGTTTACAGTCTAACCAGACACCTAGGTATTTGTAGTTGTCCACATACTCTAGGTCAGACCCGTCGAGAGTGGTGATTCTAGTCGGGTGGGCGGGTGCCAGCAGCGTTCGATTGAAAAGCATGCATTTAGTTTTACTAGTGTTTAAGAGCAGTTGGAGGCTACTGAAGGATTGTTGTATGGCATTGAAGCTCGTTTGGAGGTTTGTTAACACAGTGTCCAATGAAGGGCCAGATGTATACATATGTATATATATATGTTTTGTACACTCAGTGTAATTTACTTTCCTATTCTCCCATACTCTGTATACACCACGAGTGCACCCAATTTTGAGTGGAACATGTGGTTGCCAAGAGAAACGTGACTCCGACCTTGCATTTTCTTATTTTCTGTTCTAGTGTTATCGACCCCTCCAGTCTTCAGTTCCAATAACTTGACAATCAGACACAGACTGTACTCTAAAGTGCCTCTTCTTAGCATTTTTGACATGTTAACCTTCTAATTGTTGACTTTTGGGAGAGGACTTACCAAATGTCAATGTAGATGTAATGTTAAAATGTATATGTTAATGTTAATGTTTGGTCAGTGCAACCCGAGAGGAGCAACCACCAGCAAATTTGAGACAGGATTAATCTCTCTCTCTCTCCTACTGTACACTCTTCTCTCTCGGTCTCTCCATCTCTGTCTGAAGTAATACCATTGCTGCCCAGTTTCTCTGTCCTTACCCCTCATTCTATTTCATGCCTCGTCCTCCTCTCTCTCAGCAATCATCCATCACCACAGAGCCCTCCCCTAAATGCCAACCCACCCTCTAACCTCTGCAGCCAGGCAGACCTGACTATTGCTATTCTCCAGCACTGACAGACAGACACACTCCTCTCCTCTCCTCCATTACTTATCACTTTATCATTTGTTATTCAGAAGACATCCAAGACTGCCTCACGTTGAGACATAAGGGGACAATACAGTAACACTAATGAACTATATGCTACAATACAATCATAATTATGTCAATACATTGAATAAAAATTCACGACAACTGGTAACTAATGGATTTGCAATATCATGACGCACACAGCGGTGTTTAATCTGATGGTGGTGGCATATTTGCTAACTAAATTAAATCACTATGTGACATACTCTTGAATCATCCTCATAAACTGCTACTCAAAGTGACAGTATTGAATCATGATCATAATAAACGATTACTTGCAGGCCCGAAATCAAGTTAAATGGATACTTTATTCTTTACAAAAAATGTAACATGTACGAATAAGAAATGTAAATAAATGACAAATCACAAACCCCAAATCACGAACCCCATAGCTGGAGAGACAGCTATGTATTTAAGTTTCTAGTTTCCCTTGGTGCTTTTTCACTATACTTTCAGAGTGAGGCATAAACTTTGAGTTAGCCGAGGCCATGGTGGACCTCCACACTGAGAAACAAGAGGTTTCAAACAGCACAGTCAAAGAGCCCTAATCTATGGATTTCACATGACTGGGCAGGGGTACAGCCATGGGTGGGCCTGGGGAACCACTGGGGAACCAGGCCCAGCCAATCAGAATGAGTTTTTCCCCACAAAAGGGCTTTATTACAAACAGAAATACTTGCAGGTGAAGAAGCCGGTTGTGGAGCTCCTGGGCTGGCGTGGTTACACGTGGTCTTGGTATCAAAGACAAAGGTGTAGTATAGAGAAACTATCGAGGTTAGCTAGCCAGCTACATTTTCAAACAGTCAACACCGCAGCCACTGCTAGCTAGCCAACATTACCAGCTAGCAGTACTGTATCATTTTAGTCAATGAGAATTTTGCAACGTAAGCTTCACTTTCTGAACATTCGAGATGTGTAGTCCACTTGTGTAGCTAGCATGACTGACTTTGTGCTAGCTAGCCAACGTTTAATTACTTCTGCGTTATGAAAGGAACTAGACACGGACATGAATGATCCATTGGTAGTTTGTTGTAACCAAGTATTGGTGCTAAACCGTGTGTTATTGGATGCTCGCATGCTAGTTAGCTATGGCGTCATAGGATACGGTGCCCTGGGCGGTTTTCACAGAAGAATACTGTACCAAGTTAGCTAGCTGAATAAACTAAGTTAGTCTATTCCTGGAAACATTGAACTACTGTAGATTACAGCAATTATAATTTCTAAAGTGGAAGTTGGAAGAGTTGTATTTGAGTGTTTCAGTGAAAGGTTAGTGAGGGAGGCCCACGTTTCCCCAGATGTTTAGTTAATTTCATTCCGATCTCCTTTGCATTAGTGTAGCCTTTTCTGTAGCCTGTCAACTATGTGTCTGTCTATCCCTGTTCTCTCCTCTCCGCACAGGCCATACAAACGCCTCACACCGCGTTGCTGCTGCTAACCTGGTGGTCTCTAACCTGGTGGTCCCTGCATGCACGACCCACGTGGAGTTCCAGGTCTCCGGCAGCCTCTGGAACTGCCGTTATGCGGCCAACAAGGCAGAGTTCATCTCAGCCTATGCTACCCTCCAGTCCCTCGACTTCTTGGCGCTGACGGAAACATGGATTACCACAGAAAACACTGCTACTCCTACTGCTCTCTTCTCGTCTGACCATGTGTTCTCGCATACCCCGAGAGCATCTGGTCAGCGGCACAGGAATCCTCATCTCTCCCAAGTGGACATTCTCTCTTTCTCCCCTGACCCATCTGTCTATCTCCTCATTTGAATTCCATGCTGTCACAGTCACTAGCCCATTTAAGCTTAACATCCTTATCATTTATCGCCATCCAGGTTCCCTTGGATAGTTCATCAATGAGCTTGACGCCTTGATAAGTTCCTTTCCTGAGGATGGCTCACCCCTCACAGTTCTGGGTGACTTTAACCTCCCTATGTCTACCTTTGACTCATTTCTCTCTGTCTCCTTCTTTCCACTCCTCTCCTCTTTTGACCTCACCCTCTCACCGTCTCCCCCTACTCACAAGGCAGGCAATACGCTTGACCTCATCTTTACTAGATGCTGTTCTTCTACTAATCTCACTGCAACTCCCCTCCATGTCTCCGACCACTACTTTGTATCCTTTTCTCTCTCGCTCTCCTCCAACACTACTCACTCTGCCCCTACTCAGATGGTAATGTACCGTCGCGACCTTCGCTCTCTCTCTCCCGCTACTCTCTCCTCTTCCATCCTATCATCTCTTCCCTCTGCTCAATCCTTCTCCCTCCAATCTCCTGATTCTGCCTCCTCAACCCTCCTCTTCTCCCTTTCTGCATCTTTTGACTTTCTATGTCCCCTATCCTCCCGGCCGGCTCGGTCCTCCACTCCTGCTCCGTGGCTTGACAACTCATTGCGAGCTCACAGAACAGGGCTCCGGGCAGCCGAGCGGAAATGGAGGAAAACTAGACTCCCTGCCAACCTGTCATCTTTTCACTCCCTTCTCTCTAGATTTTCTTCCTCTGTTTCTGCTGCTAAAGCCACTTTCTACCACTCTAAATTTCAAGCCTCTGCCTCTAACCCTAAGAAGCTCTTTGCCAACTTCTCCTCCCTGCTGAATCCTCCTCCTCCTCCCTCCTCCCTCTCTGTGGATGACTTCGTCAACCATTTTGAAAAGAAGGTTGACGACATCCGATCCTCATTTATTAAGTCAAATGACACCGCTGGTCCTGCTCACACTGCCCTACCCTATCCTTTGACTTCTTTCTCCCCTCTCTCTCCAGATGAAATCTTGCGACTTGTGACGGCCGGCCGCCCAACAACCTGCCCGCTTGACTCTATCCCCTCCTCTCTTCTCCAGACCATTTCCGGAGACCTTCTCCCTTACCTCACCTCGCTCATCAACTCATCCTTGACCACTGGCTATGTCCCTTCCGTCTTCAAGAGAGCGAGAGTTGCACCCCTTCTCAAAAAACCTACACTCGATCCCTCCGATGTCAACAACTACAGACCAGTATCCCTTCTTTCTTTTCTCTCCAAAACTCTTGAGCGTGCCGTCTTTAGCCAACTCTCTTGTTATCTTTCTCAGAATGACCTTCTTGATCCAAACCAGTCTAGTTTCAAGACTGGTCATTCAACTGAGACTGCTCTTCTCTGTGTCACGGAGGCTCTCCGCACTGTTAAAGCTAACTCTCTCTCCTCTGCTCTCATCCTTCTAGACCTATCTGCTGCCTTTGATACTGTGAACCATCAGATCCTCCTCTCCACCCTCTCCGAGTTGGGCAATTTCGGCGCGGCTCACTCTTGGATTGCGTCCTACCTCACAGGTCGCTCCTACCAGGTGGCGTGGCGAGAATCTGTCTCCGCACCACGTGCTCTCACCACTGGTGTCCCCCAGGGCTCAGTTCTAGGCCCTCTCCTATTCTCTCTATACACCAAGTCACTTGGCTCTGTCATATCCTCACATGGTCTCTCCTATCATTGCTACACAGACGACACACAATTAATCTTCTCCTTTCCCCCTTCTGATAACCAGGTGGCGAATCGCATCTCTGCATGTCTGGCAGACATATCAGTGTGGATGACGGATCACCACCTCAAGCTGAACCTCGGCAAGACGGAGACTGCTCTTCCTCCCGGGGAAGGACTGCCCGCTCCATGATCTCGCCATCACGGTTGACAACTCCGTTGTGTCCTCCTCCCAGAGTGCAAAGAACCTTGGTGTGACCCTGGACAACACCCTGTCGTTCTCCGCTAACATCAAAGCGGTGACCCGATCCTGTAGGTTCATGCTCTACAACATTCACAGAGTACGACCCTACCTTACACAGGAAGCGGCACAGGTCCTAATCCAAGCACTTGTCATTTCCCGTCTGGATTACTGCAGCTGTTGGCTGGGCTCTCTGCCTGTGCCATTAAACCCCTACAACTCATCCAGAACGCTGCAGCCCGTCTGGTGTTCAACCTTCCCAAGTTCTCTCACGTCACCCCGCTCCTCCGCACACTCCACTGGCTTCCAGTTGAAGCCTGCATCTGCTACAAGACCATGGTGCTTGCCTACGGAGCTGTGAGGGGAACGGCACCTCCGTACCTTCAGGCTCTGATCAGTCCCTACACCCAAACGAGGGCATTGCGTTCATCCACCTCTGGCCTGTTGGCCCCCCTACCTCTGCGGAAGCACAGTTCCCGCTCAGCCCAGTCAAAACTGTTCGCTGCTCTGGCACCCCAATGGTAGAACAAGCTCCCTCACGACGCCAGGACAGCGGAGTCACTCACCACCTTCCGGAGACACTTGAAACCCCACCTCTTTAAGGAATACCTGGGATAGGATAAAAGTCATCCTTCTACCCTCCCCCTACCCCCCCCCCCCCCCCCCCCCCAATATATATTTTTTATATATTGTAAAGTGGTTGTCCCACTGGCTATCATAAGGTGAATGCACCAATTTGTAAGTCGCTCTGGATAAGAGCGTCTGCTAAATGACGAAAATGTAAATGTAAAAATGTTATGCCGGTTGGACGTACTGCCAAATTCTGTAAAACGACGTTGGAGGCAGCTTATGGTAGAGAAATGAACATTTAATTATCTGGCAACAGCTCCTGCAGTCAGCATGCCAATTGCATGCTCCCTCAAAACTTGTGTGACAAAACTGCACAATTTAAAGTGGCCTTTTATTGTCCCCAGCACAAGGTGCACCTGTGTAATGATCATGCTGTTTAATCGGCTTCTTGATATGCCACACCTGTCAGGTGGATGGATTATCTTGGCAAAGGACAAATGCTCACTAACAGGGATGTAAACAAATTTGTGCCAACATCTTTAGAGAAATCAGCTTTTTGTGTGTATGGAACATTTCTGGGATTTTTTATTTCAGCTCATGAAACATGGGACCATCACTTTACATGTTGTGTTTATATTTTTGTTCAGTGTAGTTCCAAAGTTAGGCTGAAAAGTTTTGCCACCAGCTCCTCCTTGGTTGTTTTTCAACCGAGGCGATGTTGGGAGGTACTGTAGGTCTGGTGTGTCAACTTTGAAGTCTGGGTCTTTGTATATGATATGAAGCTTGACAGCCTGCTGGACCAATCGGGTTCTAAAGTTGAATATCTTCTGTTCAGCCACTCTTCTCTACCCAGTCCTTGGCCTGTTTGGAATACTCCACACGGCTTCTCGGATCTCCTGAAAGATGTGTAACAGAATAACTAAACAAAAAATTTAAATTAGTCCTAATTAGTCTTTCCTTGCATCCTACTGAAAAATGATTGGAGGAGGTATGAGTGGAGGAACATTGGGTCCCCTCTTTGAAAAGGGTGTGAAAATCATACAAAAATATAAAATTGAACAAAGATCAAATCCGAGACAGTATGGTTCATTGTCCTATCCTAATGTCTGTTCCACTACCCCTCTCCTTCTTCCATTCCCTCACAAGCAGGTATAAACAGAAAGAGTGATTGGTGATGTTGGCTGGTATAAAACAGAGAGTCAGTCATTACATGTCAATTCAGGGCATGAATTGATATTCTAAATGTTTTAATTTAAATAATGTAAAAGTTGGGGTATTTTGTTGTCATTACAACTCATGCACCAGCTAGGGCCAGAGCCATATATTTATATATATGTCTCTGGCTAGGGCTGTGTCCTACTCATGGACCTTAACTAGGGCAAGTAATTTTATGCAATCATTGGCACTTCAGAAAACTGTGATGCCTAGTAGAAAATAATATACTATTTCTTATCCTCTGTAGCTCAATTGGTAGAGCCAGGGTAGTGGGTTCGATCCCCGGGACCACCCATACGTTTAAAAAAATTATGCACACATGACTGTAAGTCGCTTTGGATAAAAGCGTCTGCTAAATGGCATATTATATTATATTATTATAATTGCATCACAAAGCTAAATAAACAAAACAGTCAGTAGGACAGGATAACATTACCGTTACAGTAGTCGCTAAGCTAAAAACACCACAAACTAATTCAGGGAATGGCAAACAAATAACGTTATAAATTACTTTGTGTTGACTAGCTACAGGTGTTAGCAACTTAGCTAGCTAGCCACATACCTTGAATGGCTGGAGCTTTCCCGTCCATGGTGGGAACAGAACCCCATTTCAACTGGTCCCCATTGTAGTCAGTGGGCCCAAAGTGATCACTGGACACGGTCAACCGCAGCTGGTGAATGACTTCAGGCATCATATCGACACCATAAGCAGGATATCGGATGGCCTGCAGCCATGCCTGACACAAAACTCCATCACGGTCAGGAAAAGAGTGGACATTTGTAATGTATTTGTATCTGACCGGAGCATTATTGCACCCGGGTACAATAGATTTCATTTTGGCCAACATCACTCAGCTACTCTACTACTAACGTTATTTGCCTAGCCTTCCTTTACTTCAGAGATTACTAACCGCTAGCCTAGCTAGCTACCATCTCTTTGTTTACTTCCTTTCATTCTGATTTATTTTCTTGAAGACCAACAGTAAGATGCTCCTTCGTCCCACCCCCTGTAATTATCCATTTTAGAACCACGAAGAAGAGTATCTACCGGATTACAGACTATATGGAACACCACATTTATTTGGCAATTCAATGCCGAAACACCAATCGTTGTTTATGTAACAATAAATACACCGTTTTTAATGCATGTTAGGTAATTTAGGAAATGCAGCATTTTTATATAAAAATACAGAAATCTAAATACTCAAACAATGGACCTAAAAACTGTCTGGGGTACTGACAAACAGCCAGGCAAGTGTTATAAAGGGCCCAGAAGTATTTTTGGCTGAACTTCCCCTTTAAACACTGTGCTTTACAGCACAACAAAATATTCCCCTCTGTAAGGGTGTGTGTCTGCATTTCTGTTTGTGTGCTTGTATTATGTAAGTGTGCAAGGTAAATGCATGTGTGTGTGTATGTGTTTTGAGTTTGTGTTGTCTTACAGTTCAATGTGCAATTGTATGTGGGTGACACCATAATAAAAGCAGGCCTTGAAATCAGAGAGATGCTGGGACATTTCACCCAGTGTGTGTAAACCAATCAATCATTGTGGAGACACATTAGCATGTAAACAGCTTGCTCCTGACTGATCCTCCTCTGGCAGCCAATTCCTAGCCTGCCTCTTGCTGAGCACAACTTTTCTCAGTACAAACATTCTGTCAATCTAACCTTCCTGTGGACCTAAGTGAGCAAGGGCCTGGGGAGGGGAGGGCTACTAATGAACTGTAGTGTTGAGGGCACAGCCTACAGAGGAAGATGCATGGTAGGATTACTATAGAGGATCAAGTCCTCTCCCATCTCCAAACAGGGCTGGATCCTCCAGACACAAGGATGTAATGAAAAGCAGAGCTCTGCAGCATTGCTCAGGGGGGGAACTAACGGCACAACAAACAAACAGATAGATAATGCCAGAGCAAACGAAGAAACCACACAATGAAAACAGCATTAAAGAAATATAACCACAAAGCCCTGAATCAAGTGGTGGCCAGTGAAGCTTTCTCTCGATGGATATAAAAATAAAGAGGAAAACCAGTCTGTGTGTATAGACAGCCATTACCTACTCTGTCATTATACAGAAACCCAAGCAAAGTCACACTTTAAATCATTAGTTGGTCACAGTAGATTATACTATGAGACTTTTCCAGTATAATGTTCCAGCTAGCCATTTTAACATTGTGCTTTCTAACACCTTTCATGAGGCTGATTTGCTTGGCTGTTGACACATAGACAGGATGGCACATAGCTACAATATATTGCTGTTATCTGTACTGTGAGTCAAGCTGATAAAAGCAAGCCCAGAATAAGAACCACCCACCATGTGAGCAGAAGTAAGTGGTGAAATAAGATATGAAAACCGAGCAGGATAAAAATGGTTAACTTCACACATCCAGTAACATAGCATGCGACATTCGTCACTGTCTGCTTCACTCCTTCATTTTAGTGTCACTTCTTGAAATTGCTAATCTGTTATATAGTATAAGGCAGAGCAGCCCTTCGCTGTCCCTTGCGAGGTCCCCTCCTCCTCCGATCAGGAGGGCTGCTCGGCTCTCTCTCTCTCTCTCTCTCTCTCTCTCTCTCTCTCTCTCTCTCTCTCTCTCTCTCTCTCTCTCTCTCTCTCTCTCTCTCTCTCTCTCTCTCTCTCTCTCTCTCTCTCTCTCTCTCTCTCTCTCTCTCTCTCTCTCTCTCTCTCTCTCTCTCTCTCTCTCTCTCTCTCTCTCTCTCTCTCTCTCTCTCTCTCTCTCTCCTCTCTCTCTCTCTCTCTCTCTCTCTCTCTCTCTCTCTCTCTCTCTCTCTCTCTCTCTCTCTCTCTCTCTCTCTCTCTCTCTCTCTCTCTCTCTCTCTCTCTCTCGTCCGAGTGTAGTGACTTAGTGACCAGAGGGAATGCTGTACTCAGTTTAGCCCTGCTGTTTATCTCCCCAGTCACAGACTACAGTTGTTTTGGGTGAGACACTGGACGATTTTGTTCGCTGTGTGTATAATATACTGTATGTGTGCAAGCATGTGTGAGTGTATGAGTGTGGTTACTCTTTTCTGTAACCTCAGAGGAATGTCTTCTGGGTTTATATTTTTGTGAAAATATGTGCGTGTTTCTCTATACAGTGTGTATATCGGTGTGTGTGTCCATTGTGAAGCACCCAGAACAATGCCAGCATTGTAAAAGGGTCTGTGGTCAGACCAGGTGTCTCCGGCCGTGCTCCCTGGGGACCTGTGGATGTCTAGATATCCTCCTGACATCCGCTCTCCTCTCCTCTCCTCTTCTCACCACCTCCTCTCCTCTCCTCTCCTCTCCTCTCCTCTCCTCTCACTACAGCTGAGGAGAAGAAAATGGCCGCCAGTTTGTCAGACAAGACCCAAGAGCTAATGTGGTACGACGTCCCACACAGAAACACTTCAACATGCAATACATTTTCCAGACACAGAATGGAAAGAGGTAAAGAGAGAGAGAGGTGAGGGAGAGAGAGAGAGAGAGAGAGAAAGAGAGATATGTTTTCAGTTCCCTTTGCAGAAGGGCCAAGGAGTAGTCTTTTCAGCTTGAAGAGACAGCCTAGAAGCTGCATTCTTACATCCTACCCCCTGTCCACATCCCCAATGTCCCCTCACTTACAGGACGCATCAGGGTCAACTCCAAAGTAGGTGGAGGAGAGATTTGTTGGAAGGACATAGCTAAATATAACCTCCCCTCGAACCTCCTCCCCCTCTCTTTCTCTGGTATTCTCATCACGACGTCAGACTAAATGTGCCTACCTTCCTCTTTGGGTTTACAAACACAGACTGTAGAGTACTACAGTAGAAACTGGAACAACTCAATATGAATTGGCCCATTTGGAAAAAAGCCACACTATTTTTAGTGCTAATACAAGGGCAGTTTGAAGAGACCATGTCCTACAGAAGGTACTATCAGACAGACAGCTTGGTGAGGTCATGTTACTCTACAGAGAGGACAAGAGGACATAGTCCCACAGCAGCCACACATGTCAAAGCACATTCAGACTCCTAAATATTTAATCTGGACAAGTAGCAGGCGATCTCATACATCCACTGTCATTAAACATTTAATACCTGGCTGACATGACACAGTGACTGGTGGGATGAATGGAGAGATGTGTGCAGAGCAGTCAGTCAGTGGACAGCTACAGTACACTTTGCTAGGCTATGGTCCAGCAGAGGCAGACAAGGACACACACGCAAACACTCCATCAGACTAAAGTCAAAAGAGGCAGGCTGACTAGGGGAGACAAGAACACACCCATAGCTGTAAACACACACACATACACATACACATACACATATAGACACTCACACTGACACACATACACACAGAGATGTATTATCTCTGATGGTGTGTGAGCTGTGGCGACAGGGATGGAAGGGCTAGTGAATACCATTAGTCATGGATCCAGTGTGGGGTTAAAAACAGGACAGCCCATCTAACCAGCCAGCACTGTCAGTACACACAACACTGCCAAGGACAGAGAGAAGAGAGGAGAGGGAGGGAGGTAGGCTGGCACAGAGAGACAGAGAGAGCGAGAGAGAAACAGAGAGAGAGAGAGAGAGAGAGAGAGAGAGAGAGAGAGAGAAACAGAGAGAGAGAAACAGAGAGAGAGAGAAACAGAGAGAAAGAAACAGAGAGAGAGAGCGAAACAGAGAGAGAGAGAAACAGAGAGAGAGAAAGGTAGTGAGAGGTAGTGACAGTGTGTATTCTATGTGTAAGGGTTTTGTTATATGACTTATCATTCAATGTGGTATGTGTTCATCTCTATCTGTGGTCTTTGTGATGTTCAGTGTGTGGTCTGAGTCAATAGCCTCAGGTGTTGTCATGCTCAAATGCTCAAACACACACACACACACACACACACACACACACAGAGAATGGAGGTGACCCAGTGCAGTAACAGGGTGGGACGTGACTGGGTTAAGAATGGTTCAGCAGAGTGATAAAGTACCAACTCCATCCACCCACGTCCTGGGACCCTGCAATGAACCATTCATGAGAGCACCAGCAGTTCCGGACAAATGTGTGATCTCGCTCTCTGCAGCCGATGTGAGTATGACCTCTTCTACAATGGGTTAAAGTTATGTATAGCAACCACAGGTGTAATATAGTAAATAATGGTTACTTCTCAGAGAATACAGTGCATTCTGAAAGTATTCAGACCCCTTGACTTTTTCCACATTTTGTTACGTTACAGCCTTATTCTAAAACGGATAGGAAAATGTTTTTTTCCTCATCAATCTACACACAATACCCCATAATGACAAAGCAAAAACAGGTTTTTAGACATTTTTGCAAAAAAGAAAAAAAAAGAAAAACAGAAATATCACATTTACATAAGTATTCAGACCCTTTACTCAATACTTTGTGGAAGCACCTTTGGCAGCCATTACAGCCTCGAGTCTTCTTGGGTACGACGCTACAAGCTTGGCACACCTGTATTTGGGGAGTTTCTACCATTCTTCTCCGCAGATCCTCTCATGCTCTGTCAGGTTGTATGGGGAGCGTCGCTTCGGTCAGGTTTCTCCAGAGATGTACGATCGGGTTCAAATCCAGGCTCTGGATGGGCCACTCAAGGACATTCAGAGACTTATCCCGAAGCCACTCCTGCATTGTCTTGGCTGTGTGCATAGGGTTGTTGTCCTGTTGGAAGGTGAACCTTCGCCCCTGTCTGAGGTCCTGAGCGCTCTGGAGCAGGTTTTCATCAAGGTTCTCTCTGTGTCCTCCCGAGTGGCGCAGTGGTCTAAGGCACTGCATCGATCCCGGGCTGTTTCGCAGCCAGCCGCGACCGGGAGACCCATGAGGCGGCGCACAATTGGCCCAGCGTCGTCCGGGTTAGGGGAGGGTTTGGCCGGCTGGGATGTCCATGTCCCATCGCGCTCTAGTGACTCCTGTGACGGGCTGGGCGCATACACGCTGACACAGTCGCCAGTTGTACTCTGTTTCCTCCGACACATTGGTGCGGCTGGCTTCCGGGTTAAGCGAGCAGTGTGTCAAGAAGCAGTGCGGCTTGGCAGGGTCGTGTTTCGGAGGACGCATGGCTCTCGACCTTCGCCTCTCCCAAGTCCGTACGGGAGTGGCAGCGATGGGACAAGACTGTAACTACCAATTGGGGAGAAAAAAGGGGTAAAAAGTTAAAAAATATAACAAATAAATAAGGATCTCTCTGTACTTTGCTCCGTTCATCTTTCCCTCGATCCTGACTAGTCTCCCAGTCCCTGACGCTGAAAAACATCCCAAAAGCATGATGCTGCCACCACCATGCTTCACAGTAGGGATGGTGCCAGGTTTCCTCCAGACGTGACGCTTGGCATTCAGGCCGAAGATTTCAATCTTGGTTTCATCAGACCAGAGAATCTTGTTTCTCATGGACTGAGAGAACTTTAGGTGCTTTTTGGCAAACTCCAAGTGGGCTTTCATGTGCCTTTTACTGAGGAGTGGCTTCCGTCTGGCCCCTCTACCATAAAGGCCTGATTGGTGGAGTGCTGCAGAGATGGTTATCCTTCTGGAAGGTTCTCCCATCTCCACAGAGGAACTCTGGAGCTCTGTCAGAGTGACCATCGGGTTCTTGGTCACGTCCCTGACCAAGGCCCTTCTCCCCCGATTGCTCAGTTTGGCCGGGCAGCCAACTCTAGGAAGAGTCTTGGTGGTTCGAAACTTCTTCCTTTTAAGAATGATGGAGGCCCCTGTGTTCTTGGGGATCTTCAATGCTGCTGAAATATTTTGGTACCATTCCCCAGATCTGTGCCTCGACACAATTCTGTCTCGGAGCTCTACGGACAATTCCTTCGACCTCATGGGTTGGTTTTTGCTCTGACATGCACGGTCAACTGTGGGACCTTATACAGTGAGGGAAAAAAGTATTTGATCCCCTGCTGATTTGGTTTGCCCACTGACAAAGAAATTATCAGTCTATAATTTTTATGGTAGATTTATTTGAACAGTGAGAGACAGAATAACAACAAATAAATCCAGAAAAACGCATGTCAAAAATGTTATAAATTGATTTGCATTTTAATGAGGGAAATAAGTATTTGACCCCCTCTCAATCAGAAAGATTTCTGGCTCCCAGGTGTCTTTTATACAGGTAACAAGCTGAGATTAGGAGCACACTCTTAAAGGGAGTGCTCCTAATATCAGCTTGTTACCTGTATAAAAGACACCTGTCCACAGAAGCAATCAATCAATCAGATTCCAAACTCTCCACCATGGCCAAGACCAAAGAGCTCTCCAAGGATGTCAGGGACAAGATTGTAGACCTACACAAGGCTGGAATGGGCTACAAGACCATCGCCAAGCAGCTTGGTGAGAAGGTGACAACAGTTGGTGCGATTATTCGCAAATGGAAGAAACACAAAAGAACTGTCAATCTCCCTCGGCCTGGGGCTCCATGCAAGAACTCACCTCGTGGAGTTGCAATGATCATGAGAACGGTGAGGAATCAGCCCAGAACTACACGGGAGGATCTTGTCAATGATCTCAAGGCAGCTGGGACCATAGTCACCAAGAAAACAATTGGTAACACACTACGCCGTGAAGGACTGAAGGTCCCCCTGCTCAAGAAAGCACATATACAGGCCCGTCTGAAGTTTGCCAATGAACATCTGAATGATTCAGAGGAGAACTGGGTAAAAGTGTTGTGGTCAGATGAGACCAAAATCGAGCTCTTTGGCATCAACTCAACTCGCGGTGTTTGGAGGAGGAGGAATGCTGCCTATGACCCCAAGAACACATTATGCTAAGGGAGTGTTTTTCTGCTAAGGGGACAGGACAACTTCACCGCATCAAAGGGACGATGGACGGGGCCATGTATCGTCAAATCTTGGGTGAGAACCTCCTTCCCTCAGCCAGGCCATTGAAAATGGGTCATGGATGGGTATTCCAGCATGACAATGACCCAAAACACACGGCCAAGGCAACAAAGGAGTGGCTCAAGAAGAAGCACATTAAGGTCCTGGAGTGGCCTAGCCAGTCTCCACACCTTAATCCCATAGAAAATCTGTGGAGGGAGCTTAAGGTTCGAGTTGCGAAACGTCAGCCTCGAAACCTTAATGACTTGGAGAAGATCTGCAAAGAGGAGTGGAACAAAATCCCTCCTGAGATGTGTTCAAACCTGGTGGCCAACTACAAGAAACGTCTGACCCTGTGATTGCCAACAAGGGTTTTGCCACCAAGTACTAGGTCATGTTTTGCAGAGGGGTCAAATACTTATTTCCCTCATTAAAATGCAAATCAATTTATAAAATTTTGACATGCGTTTTTCTGTATTTTGTTGTTGTTATTCTGTCTCTCACTGTTCAAATAAACCTACCATTAAAATTATAGACTGATCATGTCTTTGTCAGTGGGCAAACGTACAAAATCAGCAGGGGATCAAATACTTTTTTCCCTCACTGTATAGATAGATGTGTGCCTTTCCAAATCATGTCTAATCAATTGAATTTACCACAGGTGGACGCCAATCAAGTTGTAGAAACATCTCAAGGATGATCAATGGAAACAGGATGCACTTGAGGTCAATTTTGAGTCTCATAGCAAAGGGTCTGAATACTTATGTAAATAAGGTATTTCTGTTTTTTACTTTTAATACATTTACAAAAATGTCTAAAAACCTGTTTTCACTTTGTCATTATGGGGTATTGTGTGTAGATTGATGAGGCAAAAAATATAATTTAATCAATTTAAGAATAAGGATGTCACGTAAACAAAATGTGGAAAAAGTGAAGGGGTCTGAATACTTTCTGAGTGCACTGTATTGAGCTGTCAAGAGGAGTAAAACAAGGCTGTCCGTTGTCTCCATATCTATTTGTTATGGCTATCGAAATGCTAGCTATTAAAATCAGATCCAACATGAACATCATGGGGTTAGAAATCCAGGGGTTAAAAACCAAAGTGTCAATGTATGCCGATGACTCAAGTTTCTTCTTAAGTCCGCAGTCTGGATCCCTGCACGGTCTCATTGAAGATCTAGATCACTTTTCTAGCCTCTCTGGACTAAAACCCAATTATGATAAGTGTACCATATTACGTATCGGAACATTAAAAGACACAATGTTTACACTACCTTGTAGTTTACCAATAAAATGGGCTGATTGTGAAGTAGTACTCTAAAGATATGAATTAATTTACCCCAACCAATTTCAATACAGAGTTAGCAAAAAATGGATACGATTCTGTAACCATGGAGAGGTAAATACCTTTCTATTTATGGAAAAATCACATTGATTAACTCTTTGGTCCTATCACAGTTTACTTACATACTTATTGCGCTGCCTACTCCAGACTAATAGTTTTTTAAATCATAGTGTATGAGCAAAAAATATTTCACTTTCTGTGGAACGCTAAGCCAGACAAAATTAAACCTGCCTATTTATATAATTAATATGAGTTTGGGGGGCTGAAATGATTTTTAAAAAACTCTCACTAAAAGCTTCACTCATAAGTTATACTTAAATCCTAACTTTATACAGATTACAACTTCTCATTTCCGATTAACTGAAAATGAAACTATCGCTCTTTCTTAAATAAGCCATACAAAGCTGGCTAAAATTTCAATTTTATCCTCCAGAAAAGACAGAACAAATATTATTGTTAAACTCAAATATACTGCTGGATAAAAAAACAAACATTATTTTGGATTTAAAAAAAAAGTTTATTATATGTATTAATGATATTATGAACAGGAATGGTGGAGTTATGTCACATATGCAGCTATCGAAACTAGATGGGAATGTTTGCTCAATCCAAAGTTACAACCAACTGATTGCAGCATTGCTGCAAAAGATGGAGGAGGCAAGTGGAAGAGGGAGAAGGTAGGAACCTTGTTTGTCTGCCATATATTAAAGATACAAATTGGCTGAAAAGGCTTGGCATAAATAGACAAATATACCAGTTTCATTTGAGGACAAAAATGTTGACAGCTACACCATACAGGTTGCAAAATAGCTGGGAAGAGATTTTCGATGTACCGATTCCATGGCACATGGTATATGAACTGATACAAAAAACAACACTTGATTCAACACTGAGTTTTTTAAATTTAAATGATTATACAGAATTCTTGCCACCAACAGAATGTTATACACTGAGTATACAAAACAAGGAACACCTGCTATTTCCATGACATAAATTGACCAGGTGAACCAAGGTGAAAGCTATGATCCCTTACTGATGTCACTTGTTAAATCCACTTCAATCAGTGTAGATTTTTTATTTTATTTATTTCACCTTTATTTAACCAGGTAAGCCAGTTGAGAACAGGTTCTCATTTACAACTGTGACCTGGCCAAGATAAAGCAAAGCAGTGCAATAAAAACAACACAGAGTTACATATGGGGTAAAAAACATAAAGTCAAAAATACAACAGAAAATATATATACAGTGTGTGCAAATGTAGCAAGTTATGGAGGTAAGGCAATAAATAGGCTATAGTGCAAAATAATTACAATAGTATTAACACTGGAATGCTAGATGTGCAAGAGACTATGTGCAAATAGAGATACTGGGGTGCAAAAGAGCAAAATAAATAACAATATAGGGATGAGGTAGTTGGGTGGGCTAATTTCAGATGGGCTGTGTACAGGTGCAGTGATCGGTAAGGTGCTCTGACAACTGATGCTTAAAGTTATTGAGGGAGATAAGAGTCTCCAGCTTCAGAGATTTTTGCAATTCGTTCCAGTCATTGGCAGCAGAGAACTGGAAGGAATGGCGGCCAAAGGAGGTGTTGGCTTTGGGAATGACCAGTGAGATATACCTGCTGGAGCGCAGACTACGGGTGGGTGCTGCTATGGTGACCAATGAGCTAAGATAAGGCGGGGATTTGCCTAGCAGTGATTTATAGATGGCCTGGAGCCAGTGGGTTTGACGACGAACATGTAGTGAGGACCAGCCAACAAGAGCGTACAGGTCACAGTGGTGGGTAGTGTATGGGGCTTTGGAGACAAAACGGATGGCACTGTGATAGACTACATCCAATTTGCTGAGTAGAGTGTTGGAGGCTATTTTGTAAATGACATCGCCGAAGTCAAGGATCGGTAGGATAGTCAGTTTTACGAGGGCATGTTTGGCAGCATGAGTGAAGGAGGCTTTGTTGCGAAATAGGAAGCCGATTCTAGATTTAACTTTGGATTGGAGATTCTTTATGTGAGTCTGGAAGTTGAGTTTACAGTCTAACCAGACACCTAGGTATTTGTAGTTGTCCACATACTCTAGGTCAGACCCGTCGAGAGTGGTGATTCTAGTCGGGTGGGCGGGTGCCAGCAGCGTTCGATTGAAAAGCATGCATTTAGTTTTACTACTGTTTAAGAGCAGTTGGAGGCTACTGAAGGATTGTTGTATGGCATTGAAGCTCGTTTGGAGGTTTGTTAACACAGTGTCCAATGAAGGGCCAGATGTATACAAAATGGTGTCGTCTGCGTAGAGGTGGATCTGAGAGTCACCAGCAGCAAGAGCGACATCATTGATATACACGGAGAAAAGTGTCAGCCCAAGAATTGAACCCTGTGGCACCCCCATAGAGACTGCCATAGGTCCAGACAACAGGCCCTCCGATTTGACACACTGAACTCTATCTGAGAAGTAGTTGGTGAACCAGGCGAGGCAGTCATTTGAGAAACCAAGGCTATTTAGTCTGCCAATAAGAATGCGGTGGTTGACAGAGTCGAAAGCCTTGGCCAGGTCGATGAAGACGGCTGCACAGTACTGTCTATTATCAATCGCGGTTATAATATCGTTTAGGACCTTGAGCGTGGCTGAAGTGCACCCATGACCAGCTCGGAAACCGGATTGCATAGCGGAGAAGGTACGGTGGTATTCGAAATGGTCGGTGATCTGTTTGTTAACTTGGCTTTCAAATACTTTCGAAAGGCAGGGCAGGATGGATATAGAGTGTCACCCCCTTTGAAGAGGGGGATGACCGCGGCAGCTTTCCAATCTCTGGGGATCTCAGACGTTATGAAAGAGAGGTTGAACAGACTAGTAATAGGGGTTGCGACAACTTCGGCGGCTAGTTTTAGAAAGAAAGGGTCCAGATTGTCTAGCCCAGCTGATTTGTAGGGGTCCAGATTTTGCAGCGCTTTCAAAACATCAGCTGTCTGAATTTGTGTGAAGGAGAAGTGGGGGGGGGGGCATGGGCAAGTTGCAGCAGAGGGTGCAGAGTTGGTGGCCGGGGTAGTGGTAGCCAGATGGAAAGCATGGCCAGCTGTAGCAAAATGCTTGTTGAAATTCTCGATTATTGTAGATTTATCGGTGGTGATAGTGTTTCCTAGCCTCAGTGCAGTGGGCAGCTGGGAGGAAGTGCTCTTATTCTCCATGGACTTTACAGTGTCCCAAAACTTTTTGGAGTTAGTGCTACAGGATGCAAATTTCTGTTTGAAAAAGTTAGCCTTTGCTTTCCTGACTGCTTGTGTATATTGGTTCCTAACTTCCCTGAAAAGTTGCATATCGCGGGGGCTATTTGATGCTAATGCTGTACGCCACAGGATGTTTTTGTGCTGGTCAAGGGCAGTCAAGTCTGAGGAGAACCAGGGGCTATATCGGTTCTTAGTTCTGTATTTTTTGAATGGGGCATGTTTATTTAAGATTGAGAGAAAATTACTTTTAAGGAACAACCAGGCATCCTCTACTGACGGAATGAGATCTATATCCATCCAGGATACCTGGGCCAGGTCAATTAGGAAGGCCTGCTCGCTAAAGTGTTTTAGGGAGCGTTTGACAGTGATGAGGGGTGGTCGTTTGACCGCGGACCCGTTACGGACGCAGGCAATAAGGCAGTGATCGCTGAGATCCTGGTTGAAGACAGCTGAGGTGTATTTAGAGGGTATGTTAGTCAGGATGATATCTATGAGGGTACCCATGTTTACGGATTTAGGGTTGTACCTGGTAGGTTCGTTGATAATTTGCGTGATGTTGAGGGCATCTAGCTTGGATTGTAGGATGGCTGGGGTATTAAGCATATCCCAATTTAGGTCACCAAGCAGTACAAACTCTGAGGATAAATGGGGGGCAATCAATTCACATATGGTGTCCAGGGCACAGCTGGGGGCTGAGGGGGGTCTGTAGCAAGCGGCAACAGCGGCAATGTTGCAGGTCTACAGATGAAGGGGAGGAGACAGGTTAAAAAACGATGTTTAAGCCTTGAGACAAATGAGACATGATTGTGTATGTTTGCCATTCAGAGGGTGAATAGGCAAGACACAAAATTTAAGTGCCTTTGAACGGGGTATGGTAGTAGTGCCAGACGCACCGGTTTGTGTCAAGAACTGCAATGCTGCTGGGTTTTTCACACTCAACAGTTTCCCGTGTGTATCAAGAATGGTCCACCACCCAAAGGACATCTAGCCAACTTGACACAACTGTGGGAAGCATTGGAGTCAACATGGGCCAGCATCCATGTGGATCGCTTTCGACACCTTGTAGAGTCCATGCGCCGACGAATTGAGGCTGTTCTGAGCGCAAAGGGGTGGGGGGAGGGTGCAACACAATATTAGGAAGGTGTTCCTAATGTTTGGTATGCTCAGTGTATATATGGGGCATACCACAATCTCAGCTCTGCAGATTTTGCTGCGAAGAGACAGAATCATTAGATAATTGATTCTAGTATTGCCCCTATGTAGCTTGTTTCTGGTCACAGGTTCAGGAATGGCAAAAGAATCACAACATTCATTAAAATTAACCTTACAAATAGCAGTGTTGGGCGATTTGGAAAGCCATAGTCAATCAATCAACAATATAATAATACTTGTTGAAAATATTTTCATCTTTAGCTCACAATCTGTGGATACTATGCAGTTAGAAAGGTTAAAAATTCATGTAACAGCACAGGTGAAAAATATATAGCACATGGAAACCAAACGAGGGTGGTCTACGATGATAGGTGGGATGGGCTAAGAGTAGCTGAGGGGTGGGATTAAAGAGCTCATGATCAGTAAAGGTATTATTGAAAACACTACATATAATATATAATGTATACTGGAGTAAAATCTAATGTATGTGTATATGCATACATGTCTATATATATGTATGTGTGTATGTGTGTGTGTGTTTTGGGGCTGTCGCTGGGCAACACGGACTTTCAACTCCCTCCAAAGATTTTCTATGGGGTTGAGATCTGGAGACTGGCTAGGCCACTCCAGGACCTTGAAATGCTTCTTACGAAGCCACTCCTTCGTTGTCCGGGCGGTGTGTTTGGGATCATTGTCATGCTGAAAGACCCAGCCACGTTTCATCTTCAATGCCCTTGCTGATGGAAGGAGGTTTTCACTCAAAATCTCACGATACATGGCCCCATTCATTCTTTCCTTTACACGGATCAGTCGTCCTGGTCCCTTTGCAGAAAAACAGCCCCAAAGCATGATGTTTCCACCCCCATGCTTCACAGTAGGTATGGTGTTCTTTGGATGCAACTCAGCATTCTTTGTCCTCCAAACACGACGAGTTGAGTTTTTACCAAAAAGTTATATTTTGGTTTCATCTGACCATATGACATTCTCCCAATCCTCTTCTGGATCATCCAAATGCACTCTAGCAAACTTCAGACGGGCCTGGACATGTACTGGCTTAAGCAGGGGGACACGTCTGGCACTGCAGGATTTGAGTCCCTGGCGGCGTGGTGTGTTACTGATGGTAGGCTTTGTTACTTTGGTCCCAGCTCTCTGCAGGTCATTCACTAGGTCCCCCCGTGTGGTTCTGGGATTTTTGCTCACCGTTCTTGTGATCATTTTGACCCCACAGGGTGAGATCTTGCGTGGAGCCCCAGATCGAGGGAGATTATCAGTGGTCTTGTATGTCTTCCATTTCCTAATAATTGCTCCCACAGTTGATTTCTTCAAACCAAGCTGCTTACCTATTGCAGATTCAGTCTTCCCAGCCTGGTGCAGGTCTACAATTTTGTTTCTGGTGTCCTTTGACAGCTCTTTGGTCTTGGCCATAGTGGAGTTTGGAGTGTGACTGTTTGAGGTTGTGGACAGGTGTCTTTTATACTGATAACAAGTTCAAACAGGTGCCATTAATACAGGTAACGAGTGGAGGACAGAGGAGCCTCTTAAAGAAGAAGTTACAGGTCTGTGAGAGCCAGAAATCTTGTTTGTTTGTAGGTGACCAAATACTTATTTTCCACCATAATTTGCAAATAAATTCATAAAGAATCCTACAATGTGATTTTCTGGAAAAAAAATGCTCAATTTGTCTGTCATAGTTGACGTGTACCTATGATGAAAATTACAGGCCTCTCTCATCTTTTTAAGTGGGAGAACTTGCACAATTGGTGGCTGACTAAATACTTTTTTCCCCCACTGTATCTACCTCAATTACCTTGTACCCCTGCACATCGACTCTGTACTGGTACCCCGTGTATATAGCCAAGTTATCGTTACTCATTGTGTATTTATTCCTTGTGTTATTATTTTTCTATAATTTTTCTCTCTGCATTGCTGGGAAGGGCCCTTAAGTAAGCATTTCAATGTTAGTCTACACCTGTTGTTTACAAAGCATGTGACAAATACAATTTATTTGAATAAGTCACCCACACACACACACACACACACACACACACACACAAAGACATTAACACACACATATACACAAACAGACACACACTACATTATGAATAACACTGTCTTGAGTTGGCACTCAGCACCTGCACCTGCATAAGGTCTAGAGGAGTAAGCAACTATTCTCTGCACACAAAACATGTAGATCCAACAACTAGCTAGGCTTAAATAGAAAGATGTGTAAAGGTGTTTTTAAAACAGCAATGAAAAAACACATAAGAATACAAACATACACTTCTTCTTCATCTTACTAACTAGCCAGATACGCACGCACACACACACACACAGAATGCAAAAGACTCAATATGCGGAGCCATTGGATTTCTGGCAGGCATTAATCACTTACACATAAACAAGCTCTCTCTCTCTCTCTCTCTCTCTCTCTCTCTCTCTCTCTCTCTCTTCTCTCTCTCTCTCTCTCTCTCTCTCTCTCTCTCTCTCTCTCTCTCTCTCTCTCTCTCTCTCTCTCTTCTCTCTCTCTCTCTCTCTCTCTCTCTCTCTCTCTCTCTCTCTCTCTCTCTCTCTCTCTCTCTCTCTCTCTCTCTCTCTCTCTCTCTCTCTCTCTCTCTCTCTCTCTCTCTCTCTCTCTCTCTTCTCTCACACACACACACACACACACACACCCACATGTGCGCTTGTGCAGGTTATTAGAGCAGGTGTCCTTTGAAGAGCTCCCCCCTCGCCTCAGGGCCAACTGTGCCGATGCTGATTTAAATAAAACAAATCAGCAAACACGTGCTGGACCATTCTGCCTAATGTTCAATCTGCTGCACTCTGACACAGGGCCACTGCACAACTCATTCTCATTCCAGCAGGGCTGCTGTGCAGCCTGGCAACATCACAATGCCATGTGGTGGACTGTTGGGAAACAGGGCAAAAGGGGGGAGTGGGGTAGAGGGGTTTGTGTGTGCAAGAGGAAAACTATGTTTTTATACTAATATTCTTTTTGAAGAGAAATGTTAGCCTGAGATAGGTTGTAAATGTTGGGTAGGCGGAGGGTGTGGATGTGTCTAAAATGAAGTACAGGTTTTGGTGCTCTCATGACACTCCGTGTGAAACTCTTATACACCCATCTCAGCTACAACGTAAACGATATTCTCATTTGGAAAAATAATAAATGGTAGACGCTTCCATGACGGACGGCTCCCTCTAGCAGAGCTAGAGTTTCCACTCAATTTCCCCCTCTTATTTCCACACCATCCCCGAGATTACATCTCTCTCTCTCTCTCTCTCTCTCTTCTCTCTCTCTATTCCATATCCATGATGAGGTCTGCATAAAATTAGCTGCTTGATAGGGGGAACGTGTCCAGAGGCAACATGGAGGGGCTGTTTCCAGTGTGCGCTGACATGTGCTGCTCAACCCCCCATATCCCTCAGTAACAGCCCTGAATTTGATAAACATGGCCAGGTCCATTTCAAATAGGCCCCTACAGACACCGTTTTAGAGATGAGGGGAAAAATGAAGCATAAAATTATCAAATTCTTCCTTGAGATTGTCTTCTTATCCAAACTGTCACTTTGATTCTTCCCGCCCCTCCTAGCTGTCTAGAAACTCTGCCAACGTCAAGCGTTTTTAAAGAGTGTGTGTAGAATGGATAGAGTGTGTGTGTGTGTGTGTGTGTGTGTGTGTGTAATGTATTTGCTGTTTGCTCTCATTAGAAAACACAGGATGTCTGACCATTCAAGTCAGGGATTCCTTCCTGTTCCTGTTATCACCTAGCCTTCATCTCCAAACACCACAACTCTTCTAGTCTTCTGAAGGCAGTCTGGATGAACCTCTAAATGCTCTGTCTATTCACTGCTATCCCAGTCCAATTACACATCGTCCCACCATGCCCTCTCCTTTCACACACGCCCAGCCTGTCACATTCTGATATGGAGGATGTTACAATATTGAAGGTCGGTTCGTCTATACACTTCACCTCATGCTGCTCACCCTCTCCCAGAAGAGAGCCTTTTGATTGGTGTCCGTTTGAAAAGGGAGCTTTGAGTATAGGGGAGAGGAATCAGAGCTGCCTCGCCTACCTTCACCAGGGCCTGAGAAAAGAGCTTTGTGAAGCGCCGCTCCTGACTGCAGTCAGCTATAATGGTTTTCAATTAACCAGGGGATACGAGTGAGAACTAATCTGGCCACGACAGGAGAGCCAGTTATGCAATATTCATGTACACAAACCAATGAAACCCCAGATTAGTCTACATATTTACATGGGGTCGGCTCTGTGCTGACAGTCCATCCAACACATGAAAGGAACCAGCAGCCAAGGAGAGGGATGGAGGGACTGAAAGCGAGAGACACAGAAGAGGGGAAGGAGGGCAGAGAGAGAAAGAGAGAGGAAGACAGCGTGAGAGAGGAGAGAAATACTGTAGGAAGGCAAGACAAATATTTAGAGTGAAAAAGACGGGAGTGAGGGGAGGGACTGAGGGAGAGACAGAATGAGAGGGTGAAAGTGACCGTAAAAAGACCTTGAGAAAGAGAAAGGAGGAGAGCAAATGGGATCACAAGATAAGGAGGGGAGAAGAAAAGAATAGAGGCAAGTCTCCTCAAAAGAGATTACATCATCTGCATTTTGCCTTTTCACCCCCCTCTCTGCAATCATTAAACTCTCGAAAAGCGGTTACTAACCCCTTCTCAAAAAGACAGCAATCTGACAGAGTGATCTTGACAAATTGGGCTGCTGCAGAGAAGAGGGTGCAGGTGTTTCTTCCAGGGGAGGGGGGTTGTAGACAGAGACGAGACCGAGATATAACAGTAATTGGCTGATATGCTGAGGAGCTCTTGCCTGTAATCTTCCAAAAAGTGTTGAGGGTTGAAAATGGGGAGGGGGAGGTGATCCAAGCATAAATGCACCGTCTCTTGAAGACTGCAGCAACAGCGAAGCGCTTTGTTGCAAAGAATTTCACAAGCATTATGTGTATGTTTCAAAATGATGTGAGAAATTCATCCTTAATCCTTAGTTAAGAATAAAAGATTTAAAGACTTCAAAGCTGGATTAATGTGTGGCTGGACATACCAATTCCACACTGGGTGACTTCTTATGAAGCATTAACATTGTATGTCAAACAGGAAGCTAATCGTGGGTTTAGTTTGAAATATCCTTTGACCTTTTGTAGAGGTCTCAGAATACATTTTATGCTCCATGGATATCTAATTTTATGCTTTTACGGACTTACACATTCAAGAAATAATGGAAAAGTCCTCATATTTTTCCTTAGAAATCACTAGGCATGCTGTGCTGTAAAATGTATATTGTTAGCTGCCTGCTAGCCTGTTCTATTTCATTACCACGGTCTAAGGTTCTACTGTGCTTTCTTTGAGGTGGTTATGGTGAAATGCAGACCTACGTACGAGGACACCTACGTTGAACCATTTTGGAAATAAAAAAGACTGAACGTTTTTGTTTCAAGGACCCAGAACAGGAATGGAGCGAGGCTAATGAATTCATAATCCCACCAATGTGCTGGCTGGCAGGTTCTTCGTCCTAATCGCTGAATGTGAACATTTTGAAGTAAAATGTGAGAAATGGGCCCATTTACAGCTGAGGGGTGTATGTTCTTCTGAGACAGAGGGAGAAGGAGAAGAGGACAGATGTGGAGAAGTAGAGTGAGAGAGATGAGAGGCATGAAGGCAAAAACACAGCAAGATATGAGAAACGGGCCGACAGGGCGGAAAACGTTGATCTGGGTTCCATCGCCAAAGGTAGACAGAAATGCTTGAATTGCATTTTCTGCCTTCAACTGGTGTTTAATGGAGAGACAGACAGGGGCTGGAGTGGGCACATTGATCTCCTCCAATCACGTTCAATGACAAGAGCTGCTCAGATATTCAACAACCTGAAACTAAAGGGTTCCGTCAGCATAAAGGAATCTGTACTTTCCGTGTGTGAAAGAGAATGTCTGTGAGAGAGAAAAAGAGTTTGAAGAAAGTTGACAGAACAAAAGATAGACAGAATAGGAAGAAAGAAGATGAGCAGAAGAGGTAGGCCCACACCATCTGTTCACTGTTATGTCTGGGGTCTGTTGTTGAAATGATGCATAGCCCACCATTTCCTAGCCTTTTGCCGTAGCTCTGTTTTACTATGTGTAGGTACTAATCATGATGCTGCCTTCACTCTTACTTAACTGACGAGACCAGTGTTCCAAACATAAACGCCCCAAAAATGAGGTCAAAGTGTACTGTGCATAGCTGAACTCAGAGCAGCATTCCAGAGACACTGGATCTACTACAGCACAATGTCTCCATACTGTCCCTGACAGACACCAGTCTGTGGTGTGGAGGCAGTTTCCTTGGCAGAGACAGGGTTCAGCAGAATGACTGAGACAAAGGCTCAGACTCAGAGACAAGTGCCCTGATCGCTATGACATCCATACCTGTTAGCTCCTCAGTAAAGCTTGGGGAAGAGGGCTAGAGGGTGGGGTGGGGAGGAGTTTCATACCCCCCTCCCTCCCATGGGACCAGTTACATTTTCATTTGATAGGAACTGGAAAACCACCGTCTGTAATTAGATTACACGTAGATGCATGAAAAGGGAAAAATCCCAAGTTAATTAACTCAAACAATATTCTAATCAGGTTTCAAAACTCTCCCCCTCCCATCAGCTCTCCCAAACAACATCCAATCTGTATCCTCTCACAAACCCCCTGGGACTCACCATCATACCAACCAAGAGGAGCCGGGCACTGAAGCGCGATCATTTGGCGCTAATTTCCCAAACAGGAAAGCTATTCAGACATGCATTGATTGAGAGGAGTAAACGGGCGCATCTATAGCTAATGAGCAAAAGAGAACATAAGGAACAGGCATGCTGATGAAAGACGGAAAAATTAATTTTAGTCGGGTCTTGTTTTGTGTACATCTCCTCTCAGAGAAGAGACAGGCAGTTCCTCTGCCGAGGCGAGGAGGTAACTTCCGTCAGCACAGGAAATGAGGACGGGAATTGAAAGTATGTTTTACAGACTCGGGGGAATGCTTCTCTGATAACAGACACAGATGCAACTCTGAACCAGTGTCACCCGCCACACCCCCATCTCTGCTATCTGCCAACTTGTCTGTCTGTGTGTGTGCTTCCCTGTCTGTCTGTCTGTCTGTCTGTCTGTCTGTCTGTCTGTCTGTCTGTCTGTCTGTCTGTCAAACACGGCTCTGGAGGCAGACTCTCTACACCAGAGTGACATCGGGGGCGGGGGGGTGGAGGGGGGCTTGGTTGGTCAGTGTCACACCCTTAATGTGACACTGACCAATTGCTTTCCTGCCAGTTTATTTGTCTTGTAGACACTGTTTCTTTGGGTGCATTCGTAAATTCACTCTGGCAATCTACTCCGAGTTAAGAGCCCCTCTGGTGCCAGAGCACACAATAACTGATGAATTTAAGAACGACCTAGCACCCCAGTTGTTAAAAATTAAATAAATAAATAAATTGGTCATTTAGCAGACGCTCTTATCCAGAGCGACTTACAGGAGCAATTAGGGTTAAGTGCCTTGCTCAAGGGCACATCGACAGATTTTTCACCTAGTCGGCTCGGGGATTAGAACCAGCGACCTTTCGGTTACTGGTACAACGCTCTTAACCACTCAGCTAAAAAAATCATATTACATCTTTGACAGTAACACAGTTACAGTAATTAACCCTTGAGATAACATAAAAACAGTATAACCAGCTTTGCTAAGGCAAGTACAATGGTCTGGGTGGTCTGAAAGTAGCTAGAAAGCTAGCCAACGTTAGCCAGCTAGCTTGTGTGCTTGACTGCTATTGTTAGGTCAGAACTAGAACTGGGCGATAAATCAAATTAATATGATTAATTTGAATGTACAGTACCGTTCAAAAGTTTGGGGTCACTTAGAAATGTCCTTGTTTTTGAAAGAAAAGCAATTTTTTGTCCATTAAAATAACATCAAATTGTTGTTAATGTTGTAAATGGCTATTGTAGCTGGAAACGGCTGATTTTTAATGGATATCTACATAGGCGTACAGAGGGCCATTATCAGCAACCGTATGTTTTAACACGATATTCAGGTGTCTAGGTGCCTTACACTGGGCGCACACACAGAGCAGGAGGAAACATAAACCCTCACGTCCTTCGCTAAAGTTGGCCACCAGTACTTCCCACTAAGGCAGTGCACTGTCCGACCAATACCCGGATGACCAGAGGAGGGTGACGTGTGAGCCCAGTATATCAAACGATCGCGAACCTCGAGCGGCACGTACCTCCGACCCTCTGGACACTGTGGAGGAGTAGGATCGGAACGTAACGCCCGCTCGATTTCCGCATCAACCTCCCACACCACCGGTGCCACCAGACAAGACTCCGGGAGTATGGGAGTGGGCTCAATGGACCTCTCCTCTGTGTCATATAGTCGGGACAGGGCGTCTGCCTTAGCGTTTTGGGACCCTGGTCTGTAGGTGAGCTTAAATACAAAGCGGGAGAGAAACATAGACCACCTTGCCTGGCGAGGATTCAGCCTCCTCGCTGCCCGGATGTACTCCAGGTTACGATGGTCAGTCAGAATGAGAAAAGGGTGTTTAGCCCCCTCAAGCCAATGTCTCCACACCTTCAGGGCTTGAACCACAGCTAGCAGTTCCCTGTCCCCCACGTCATAATTGCGCTCTGCCGGACTGAGCTTCTTAGAATAGAAAGCACAGGGGCGGAGTTTAGGTGGCGTACCCGAGCGCTGAGACAGCACTACGCCGATCCCAGCCTCGGAAGCGTCCACCTCCACCTGGAATGCCAAAGAGGGGTCCGGATGCGCCAGCACCGGAGCCGAGGTAAACAGGTCCTTCAGACGTTTAAACGCCCTGTCCGCCTCAGCTGACCACTGCAGGTGCACCGGACCCCCCTTTAGCAGAGAGGTAATGGGAGCTGCTACCTGTCCAAAGCCCTGGATAAACCTCCGGTAGTAATTGGCAAAACCCAAGAAGCGCTGCACCTCCTTTACCGTGGTGGGAGTCTGCCAATTACGCACGGCAGAAACGCGGTCAATCTCCATCTCTACCCCTGACGCGGACAACCGATGTCCCAGGAAGGAGATGGACTCCTGGAAGAACAGACATTTCTCCGCCTTCGCATACAGGTCATGCTCCAACAGTCTACCAAGCACTCGACGCACCAGGGACACATGCTCGGCTCGTGTAGCGGAGTATATTAGAATGTCATCAATATATACCACAACACCCTGTCCATGCAAGTCCCGGAAAATCTCGTCCACAAATGATTGGAAGACTGAAGGAGCATTCATTAAACCGTATGGCATGACGAGGTACTCATAGTGACCCGAGGTGGTACTGAATGCTGTCTTCCACTCATCTCCCTCCCTAATGCGCACCAGGTTGTACACGCTCCTGAGATCCAATTTTGGGAAGAATCGCGCCCCGTGTAATGACTCCGTCATACTAGCAATCAGAGGGAGAGGATAGCTGTATTTGATTGTGATCTGATTTAGACCACGGTAATCAATACACGGGCGTAAACCCCGATCCTCCTTCTTCACAAAAAAGAAACTTGAGGACGCAGGGGAAGTGGACGGCCGTATGTAACCCTTTCTCAGAGATTCGGTGACGTAGGTCTCCATAGCGGCCGTCTCCTCCTGAGACAGAGGATACACGTGACTACGTGGAAGCGCAGCGCCTACTTGGAGGTCTATCGCACAATCCCCCTGTCGATGAGGTGGTAATTGAGTCACCTTCTTCTTACTGAAGGCGAGTGCCAAATCGGAATACTCAGGTGGAATGTGCAAGGTGGGAACTTGGTTCGGGCTTTCCACCATCGTTGCCCCTACGGAAATGCCTACACACCGCCCGGTACACTGATCATTTACATTTACATTTTACATTTACATTTTAGTCATTTAGCAGACGCTCTTAACCAGAGCGACTTACAGGAGATCAGACCATCCCTTGAGAGCTCTCTGCTCCCATGAAATGTTGGGGTCATGAGATGTTAACCAGGGAAGCCCCAACACCATGGGAAACGCAGGAGAATCAATCAAATACAAACGTAATATCTCCTCATGACCCTCCTGCGTTTTCATCCGGAGAGGCGCCGTGACCTCCCTAATCAATCCTGACCCCAAAGGGCGGCTATCTAGGGCATGAATAGGGAAGGGCACATCAACAGGTACGATAGGAATCCCTAACTTATAGGTGAACTGGCGATCGATAAAATCCCAGCTGCGCCTGAATCTACTAGCGCCTTATGCTGGGAGTGAGGAGAAACCTCGGGAAACACCACTTTAATACACATATGATCAACAGAGAGCTCTGGGTGAGTTGGGTGCCTACTCACCTGGAATGACTCATCAGTGCGTCGCCCACTGCCTCGATTCCTAGGAGACACTCCCCAGCACCGACCAGCAGTGTGTCCTCTGCGGCCACAGTTGGTGCAGGGGACGGCCTCCCTCCTGGTCTCCCTCCTGGTCTCCCTAGCACCAGCACCCCCGAGCTCCATAGGGGTCGGCTCGGAAGTGCTGGGGGATGGAATGGACGGCCCCGAATCCGGACGTCCGCGGGTAGCCAACAGGGTATCCAGGCGAATCGACATGTCCACCAGTTGATCAAAGCTGAGGTTGGTGTCCCTGCAGGCCAATTCCCGACGCACGTCCTCCCTCAGGCTACATCTATAGTGGTCGATGAGGGCCCTCGCATTCCATTCCGTGTTGGCAGCCAGCGTCCGGAAGTCCAGCGCGAACTCCTGTGCGCTCCTCCTCCTCTGTCTAAGGTGGAATAGACGCTCACCCGCCGCTTTACCCTCTGGTGGATGATCGAATACTGCCCGGAAGTGGCGGGTGAACTCCGCATAGCTGACCGTAGCGGCGTCTATCCCACCCCACTCCAGCGCCTTGCCGGACAGACAGGAGATGAGGGCGGACACGCTCTCGTATCCCGAGGGCGCCGGGTGAATGGTTGCTAGGTAGGAGTTCAACCTGGAGTAGGAAACCCTCGCACCCGGCCGCTGTGCCATCATAAGCCCTCGGGAGCGAGAACCGAATCCCACTGGACCCCGGAGGTGAAACGATGGGCATTGCCGATGGTGGTGGTATCGTTGGAGGGGGTATAGGTAGACCACCTCTTTCCCATCGCTCAATGGTGTTCACCACCCGTTCCATGGCGGTGCCGAGAGCCTGGATCATGGCCGCTTGGTGTTCAACGTGTGCCTCCATAGATCCAGCTGGCACCGCCTCTCCTGCTGACTCCATGAGTGGTGTGTGATTCTGTCAGAATGCGACGTGAAATGCAGTAGGCGAAGTCAAACGCAGGACACCGAGCTACTGGAAACGATACTTTACTAACAAAGTAACCAGAATACAAAAACAACCTCCAAACAGGGAGGGGAAATACCCGCACACTAGCAACTGCCGAAAATGACGAGAACAATCACACACAACACACAATGAACGACAGAGGGTTAAATAGGGAATACAATACAACATAATAGGAAACAGGTGTACACAATCAAGACAAAACAAGTCAAACACAGAAACATAGATCGGTGGCAGCTAGTACTCCGGGGACGACGAACGCCGAAGCCTGCCCGAGCAAGGAGGAGGAGCAGCCTCGGCTGATTCCGTGACAGTCCATTACATTTGTCCCTTACTTTGATTAGAAATCAATTTCAAATGACAAGTCATTTTCAAAAAGTGACAAAATCTTTCAAACAAGAGACAGAGATTACATGTCAGACTGGTGAATATTTCACAGTGGGACCACCACACTGAGAGATAGTGTGTAT
The DNA here is from genome assembly GCF_964263955.1 of Coregonus lavaretus. NCBI lineage: Eukaryota > Metazoa > Chordata > Actinopteri > Salmoniformes > Salmonidae > Coregonus > Coregonus lavaretus. The sequence continues at coordinate 27,216,823 of NC_140001.1, forward strand.
AGCAACTGCTGTCCTATCCCATCAGTTATGAAGAACAGGGATGGGTAAAAGTCATGCAGTGGCTTGATGTTTGGGTATGTGTGAGGATATTAGAGTAATTGTCTCTTTGTTCCAGCATTTGATGCCACAATCATCTCAGAAGAGTATGAGACAACCATTACAGTTTCCTATAGCCTACATGTCTCTGTCTGTTGATATGGAGTCTGACTGAACACAAGCCCAATTATTTGATTAGCAGTGCTATCAAAGAGACAGACAACAGCCAGTTACCAAATTAGGCTGGGTTCCACAAACTGGCATGAAAACCTTCCACATTGTCAAAAGACTAGCAACAAGTAGGATTAGCAGATCAAACACAGTTCCCTTGGGACTAAGAGAACATTGGCTCATGGAGCACTGGTTTGATTTTAAAACACCTGCTCCACCTCCCTCCCCACTCACGCTCTACCTTTACCACAAAAACAAGCTGTGGAAAGCTTTCCTCTCATCTAACAAACAAACCTGGCCTGCTATTTCAGTCAGAGGAGATCCATGGCCAAGGCTATTCCCCAGAGTGTGCTGTGAGTGTCAAGCAGGCAGCACTGCCACCGTAGTCAACATCGTCACAGCAGCCTCCCTCTCAAGCTGCACCTGCACTGCCTGGAGCCCTTTTCTATTAGCCGGGACAGACAGGCAGACGGAAAGGGATGGAGGGCTCAGGGAAATGCATTTGTTGGCTGGAATCTCATCAGCTTTTCTCTGCTTCAGTACACTACAGTCAGTGCCTCTTTGTTTAAACTCTTCATATGTATTTATACAGCAATAACCAAATACAGAACTTACGATGGTGAGCTACCGTATGACATGGGAAAAGTAGAGGTAATACACTTCAACAGGTTTTATAGTAACTTCAAGCTAACGTCACTATCTTTCTGGAGGTTTGTGTCCACTCTGGGAGCCAGAGGTAGCAGGTGGACAGGCCCATGTGGGACATTAAGCCAGGGGGGAGGGATATCCAGGGAGGGACAGCTGCTGCCAGTCAGAGCCCGGTGGCCACAGGTGCAGCCGTGTTCGGTGACAACACAGACTGAGACGCTCATAAACAACATACCATGCAGTACACCAAGGTGCTGGGGATGCTAGTCAGCACTGTGCTGTCAGGACTCTAATGTTCCCTGGGTAATGTTGTAAAACTGCACTGACAAACAGCAAGGAAGGCCTCACAGCCCACCACAGTATCAGTTTGACCTTAACACCAGCCTCTGCAATCTGAATCACCATCATGGTCTGCACTTCTGACCTACTTCTTTATCACTGACATCATCTTCCAGTGTCACAGCTTCATGCACTAACTGCATTAGGCCTATCTCTAACATGAATGCAATGCTGTGTTTCTGTGATGAGACAAAGACCAGGGCTTCTACCATGGAGAGTTAACTGATGCTTTAGACAGACTTCAACAGTACTGTAGGCGTAGCTGGGGCTGGTCTATATATCGAATTAACTCTATTAATTTGAATGTATGTCTTTGCGCGATATTCCAAATGCCTGTATCGCAGAATCAAGATTTTTGTGTATTTTTCGTTTTTTTGAGCGTTTATGTCCGCTTGTTCTCATGTTGTCTTTTTGGTCTCGTCTCGTTCGCTCCTTCTGTACTGTGCACCTTCCCATTTATACCAGAGATCTGTATATAATGACGAGATGCTCATGTCTTCGCCCTAACAATGGGAGTCGTTGTCCCAAAGGCAGGAAGGCAGGCGACAAGCTTATGTTCAAAATAAGCGCATAGAAACGCATTGGCCTTATTTTTGACAGATTTTGGCGAGAGTGAAACCTCTCGCTTCGCCTCTTTCTCCCAAGCCCCTCCCCTATCACTCACAACAACAAAGATGAGAGATCACTTCTTCCTCTCTGACAAACGGTTTCAACTCGGTTCTTGGTCACCTCCCTGACCAAGGCCCTTCTTCCACGATTGCTCATTTTGGCCGGGTGGCCAGCTCTAGGAAGAGTCTTGGTGATTCCAAACTTCTTCCATTTTAGATTCTTCAAAGTAGCCAGCCTTTGCCTTGATGACAGCTTTGCACACTCTTGGCATTCTCTCAACCAGCTTCATGAGGAATGCTTTCCAACAGTCTTGAAGGAGTTCCCACATATGCTGAGCACTTGTTGGCTGCTTTTCCTTCACTCTGCGGTCCAACTCATCCCAAACCATCTCAATTGGGTTGAAGTCGGGTGATTGTGGAGGCCAGGTCATCTGATGCAGCACTGCATCACTCTCCTTGGTCAAATAGCCCTTTCACAACCTGGAGGTGTGTTGGGTCATTGTCCTGTTGAAAAACAAATTATAGTCCCACTAAGCGCAAACCAGATGGGATAGCGTATCGCTGCAGAATGCTGTGGTAGCCATGCTGGTTAAGTGTGCCTTGAATTTTAAATAAATCACAGACAGTGTCAGCAGCAAAGCACCCCCACACCATCACACCTCCTCCTCCATGCTTCACGGTGGGAACTACACATGCGGAGATCATCCGTTCACCTACTCTGTGTCTCACAAAGACACGCGGTTGGAACCAAAAATCTTACAGTTGGACTCATCAGACCAAAGGACAGATTTCCACCGGTCTAATGTCCATTGCTCGTATTTCTTGGCCCAAGCAAGTCTCTTCTTCTTATTGGTGTCCTTTAGTAGTGGTTTCTTTGCAGCAATTCGACCATGTAGGCCTGATTCACGCAGTCTCCTCTGAACAGTTGATGTTGAGATATGTCTGTTACTTGAACTCTGTGAAGCATTTATTTGGGCTGCAATTTCTGAGGCTGGTAACTTATCCTCTACAGCAGAGGTAACTCTTGGTCTTCCTTTCCTGTGGCGGTCCTCATGAGAGCCAGTTTCATCATAGCGTTTGATGGTTTTTGCGACTGCACTTGAAGACACTTTCAAAGTTCTTGACATTTTCCGGAATTGACTGACCTTCATGTCTTAAAGTAATGATAGACTATCTATTCTCTTTGCTTATTTGAGCTGTTCTTGCCATAATATGGACTTGGTCTTTTACCAAATAGGGATATCTTCTGTATACCACCCCTACCTTGTCACAACACAACTGATTGGCTCAAACGCATTAAGAAGGAAATAAATTCCACAAATTAACTTTTAACAAGGCACACCTGTTAATTGAACTAAACAGTGACTACCTGTTTACTATGCTGTTGACGTCATCAGAGTGCGCAGCTGAATATTGTATGCTGGAAAACACTCGGTTTGTTATTTTTGATTAAAACAAAAACGCTATTCATAAATACGAATACATAACTTTTAACAGCTAGGACCGCTATTTCTTGTCCCGGAATCCTGTTTAAGAGACAGGTTTAAGCCTGCTTGACAGAGACACTAAGCTTATTTATTATTATTATTATTATTATTATTATTATAAGCTGCTAGCCATCAAGCTAACGAAGTTGGTACCAGATGAGTTGAACGGTTCCAGCGCTGTAGGAGCTGTATCTATTACGCATTGTTTCGGGACAAACTGGATCACTCTGAGTTCCAAGGATTATAGGCTTGAGGTGGCTTCCTTGATCAGGCAGGTCGCATTTTCTACGCCGATGGGATCATTTTGGTTCCTGGATCCTTTCACAGCATTATAAGGCTGCATTGAGACAATGACTTAGCAATGACCTAAGCCCAGCTAAGCTAATCCCTACCATTGTGACACAGAGTTGTCAAAATGCTTCAGCAAATGTACATTACATCAGGGACGTCGGTAGACACAATATAAGTAACCTAATTTATGTCCCTCTAACTGCCCTGAATGCCTCTGCTGATCCTATAGCTATTGTATGCAGTAATCATGAACCAGATTTACACTGTTAGCACTGAGCCGGTGTGCCCGAGGAGGAAGTCCACTGTGTGCAGCTCACCCTGCACTTACATAAAGAACATGAGCACATCTACTGCTGCTAAGCTTCCCAGGAAAGCAATAAAAACAAGTAAGCATCCCAGAAGAAAAATGATCAAAATAGCCCACGTTAACATATGTAGCTTAAGAAACAAGGTTCATGAAATCAATAATTTGCTAGTAACAGATGACATTCATATTCTGACTATCTCTGAAACTCACTTAGATAATACCTTCACAGTCCAGGCTCTGTCGCAGCCGGCCGCGACCGGGAGACCCATGGGGCGGCGCACAATTGGCCCAGCGTCGTCCAGGGTAGGGGAGGGTTTGGCCGGCAGGGATGTTATTGTCCCATCGCGCATTAGCAACTCCTGTGGCGGGCCGGGCGCAGTGCACGCTGACTCGGTACGGTGTTTCCTTCGACACATTGGTATGGCTGGCTTCTGGGTTAAGCGGGCACTGTGTCAAGAAGCAGTGCGGCTCGGTTGGGTTGTGTTTCGGTGGACGCACGACTCTCGACCTTCGCCTCGTGTCCGTACGGGAGTTGCAGCGTCGTCCAGCGTCGTCCAGGGTAGGGGAGGGTTTGGGACAAGACTGTAACTACCAATTGGATACAACAAAATTGATGGAGAAAAAGGGGGTAAAATACAAAAATAAAAAGCCAGGTGTTGCTGTTTATATTCAGAACCACATTCCTGTGAAGATTAGGGAGGATCTCATGTTAAATACTGTTTAAGTAATATGGCTACAGGTTCATCTGCCTCACCTAAAGCCAATTCTGGTGGGAAGCTGCTAACAGTCAGTATCTGGATAACATGTGTGAAATGCTTGATAATGTATGTGATATCAATAGAGAGGTATACTTTCTGGGTGATTTAAATATTGACTGGCTTTCATCAGGCTGCCCACTCAAGAGAAAGCTTCAAACTGTAACCAGTGCCTGCAACCTGGTTCAGGTTATCAGTCAACCTACCAGGGTAGTTACAAACAGTACAGGAATTAAATCATCAACATGTATTGATCATATCTTTACTAATACTGCAGAGATTTGTTTGAAAGCAGTATCCAAATCCATTGGATGTAGTTTCTAGGAAAACCAAAGTTCCAAAGGCTGGCCCTAATATTGTGTATAAGAGGTCATACAATACGTTTTGTAGTGATTCCTATGTTGTTGATGTAAAGAATATATGTTGGTCCATGGTGTGTAATGAGGAGCAAACAGACACTGCACTTGACACATTTATGAAATTGCTTATTCCAGTTACTAATAAGCATCGACCCATTAAGAAAATGACTGTAAAAACTGTTAAATCCCAGTGGATTGATGAGGAATTGAAAAATGGTATGGTTGAGAGGGATGAGGCAAAAGGAATGGCAAATAAGTCTGGCTGCACAACCGATTGGCAAACGTATTGCAAATTGAGAAATCATGTGACTAAACTAAATCATTAATTGAATCAGATGGCTCATTCATCACAAAACCAACTGATATTGCCAACTATTTTAATGATTTTTTTCATTGGCAAGATTAGCAAACTTAGGCATGACATGCCAGCAACAATTGCTGACACTACACATCCAAGTATATCTGACCAAATTATGAAAGACAAGCATTGTAATTTTGAATTATGTAAAGTGAGTGTGGAAGAGGTGAAAAAATTATTAACAATGACAAGCCACCGGGGTCTGACAACTTGGATGGAAAATTACTGAGGATAATAGCGGACGATATTGCCACTCCTATGTGCCATATTTTCAATTTAAGCCTACTAGAATGTGTGTGCCTCCAGGCTTGGAGGGAAGCAAAAGTCATTCCGCTACCTAAGAATAGTAAAGCCCCCTTTACTGGCTCAAATAGCCAACCAATTAGCCTGTTACCAACCCTTAGTTAACTATTGGAAAAATTTGTTTAACCAGATACAATGCTATTTTACAGTAAACAAATTGACAACAAACTTTCAGCATGCTTATAGAGAAGGACATTCAACAAGCACAACACTTACACAAATGACTGAAAATTGGCTGAGAGAAATGTATGATAAAAAGATTGTGGGGGTTGTTTTGTTAGACTTCCGTGCGGCTTTTGACATTATCGATCAAAGTCTGCTGCTGGAAAAACGTAAGTGTTATGGTTTTACACCCCCTGCTATAATGTGGATAAAGAGTTACTTGTCTAACAGAACACAGAGGGTGTTCTTTAATGGAAGCCTCTCAAACTTAATCCAGGGCGGCAGGTAGCTTAGTGGTTAAGAGCGTTGTGCCAGTAACCGAAAGGTCGCTGGTTCTAATCCCCGAGCCGACTAGGTGAAAAATCTGTCGATGTGCCCTTGAGCAAGGCACTTAACCCTAATTGCTCCTGTAAGTCGCTCTGGATAAGAGCGTCTGCTAAATGACTAATTATTATTATATAATTATAATTATAGGTAGAATCAGGAATTCCCTAGGGCAGCTGTCAAGGCCCCTTACTTTTTTCCATCTATACTAATGACATGCCACTGGCTTTGAGTAAAGCCAGTGTGTCTATGTATGCAGATGACTCAACACTATACATGTCAGCTACTACAGCAACTTGCAGTTAGTTTCGGAATGGGTGGCAAGGAATAAGTTAGTCCTAAATATTTCCAAAACCTCAACTACATCTCGTAATGAATAACGTGGAAATTGAGCAAGTTGAGGTGACAAAACTGCTTGGAGTAACTCTGGATTGTAAACTGTCATGGTCAAAGCATATTGATACAACAGTAGCTACGATGGGGAGAAGTATGTCCATAATTAAGTGCTGCTCTGCCTTCTTAACAACAATATCATTTTTGTTTAAATGGTAAAAATACACCTAATGGAACAACGGGGACTGTGAAGAAACACACACAAAGGTATAGACAAATGCATATTGTGATATTGGTGTATGGTGGTATTAAACATTTTGTATTGTAGATAGGTAGTGGTGTAATAATGTTATATGATGTACTGTTTTATATTTTGTTTTATATGTAATGTAAGTGTTTTAATATGTTTGGACCCCAGGAAGAGTAGCTGCTGCCTTGGCAGCAGCTAATGGGGATCCCTTATATATACAAATACAAATACAAATTGAAATGCATTCCAGGTGACTACCTCATGAAGCTGGTTGAGAGAATGCCAAGAGTGTGCAATGCTGTCATCGAGGCAAAGGGTGGCTATTTTGATTTGTTTAACACTTTTTTGGTTTCTACATGATTCCATATGTGTTTTTTCATAGTGTTGATGTCTTCACTATTATTCTACAATGTAGAAAATTGTAAAAAATAAAGAAAAACCCTGGAATGAGTAGGTGTGTCCAAACTTTTGACTGGTACTGTATATCGTGTATCGCAAATTTAGAAAAAAAATTGATATGAGTTTTAGGCCATATCGCCCAGCCCTAGGCGTAGCCTGTTAAAGCTAAACCATGTATACACGTTGGCACCACAGATTGTATACACACCACCACTCTTCCATTCACAACCCTCTCCAACGTACGGATGCACAGAGCCAAAGACGGCTTGGTTCATATTTAGACGATTGGGAGGGCTACATTACACTCCCAAATATTAATCCTGTGAGTAATTTCACACCTGAAGCGTTACGCCAACTGTTGTGAGCCAAGTTACACTCTTTTGTTCCACACAGTAATTATGTCTCCTTTTTTTTAAAGCAGCAATTGGAGCAGCTTGAGAGTGGAGACAAAACACTTTTTGTTGCGGAGACAGAGTAGCGTTTATGGCGCTAAACATGTTCAGTTCAGGATGATTTCACAGAGTGGATCATCCAGACAGGTGGTGGGGGGCAGAGCTGCGGAGGCTAGTAATGCAGCCATAACTAAAATAATAGAACATGCAGATCACAAAACAGACATTCTGTACTGTCTGGCTGACTGTCTGGCTGACTGTCTGGCTGACTGTCTGGCTGACTGCTGGTGATCTGTGAATGACTGAGCAGCTTTCAGTTTGCTATATTTAGCCTCCCAAAGTGGGTGGGTCCAATGCTTGAGATTTCACAGTGGCAATTGGAGCCCTCTCCAGAATGGAGAACAATATTTGTTCTAATATGACCTTTGACCCCTGAGTGAGAGGACTATAGATCTAATGAGAGGACTAGAGGAGAAAATAAAGGGGATGGAGGAGAGTTAGACTAGAGGAAGAAAATACCACTTTGTTGTCTTTGATAGGTGATATTGTGTACATTGTTCTACTCCATCATTGCCCTGATTCAGGACACAATCAGCCACAGCAATCAGCCACAGCAAACACACACTTGTCACACATGGAAGTAGACATGTGGATGAAAATGTGCGAATAAACATATTCACCCATCACATTCATATATACATAGATAAATCCTGTGTTGCTTTCCCATCATCTTTCATGGCCCGACTAAGACAATATGTCAGAGCAATTCACTGCGGTTCTGAACGGTGGGGAAGAAATTAAGATGGAATGCACGTCTATGAATGTGTGTTGAAATGACTTTAAAACCAATAAAACCAGCTACCATGACGTACACAATCCCTACATAACCAGATATGGATGCTTAAGAAGAGGAGAAACAAATCCATGGGGTCTCGAAGCATCCCTCAGGGAGAGGGAGAGGGGGCGGAGAGGAAAGGAGAGAGACAGCACGGCAGTATAAGTAGCCTAGCTATGGCGTTATTAGAAGGTAATAGAACCTCTAGCTAAATATATAAACTCTATGAGGCATGAGATCATTAGAGATTGTGGAGTGAGTAGGTGTGGAGGAGGGGTGTCTGTCTGCCTTGTTAAGAGCCCCTGGATCAAGTCTCTTCTCTCCCTCCCTCAGGAGAGGAGCTGGGAGAGGATGTATCTTCTGCAATGGAATGTCAGTTCCACTCAGGCCCAAATATTTCATTGAATATAAACATATGCCTATTATAACCATCCCATATAAAGGCCATATAAATAAAGGCGAGCCCACAGGGTGGGGAACAGAAGCTAAATTGAGCCCGGAGAGATGGTGATGGGAAAGCCTCTTTGGACACTGGTCGGTAAATTTCTCCTTCCTTCCTGCTACTTTTTACGGCCAGCAGTAAAATCCCTCCCTGGCTGGCCTCAGCAGGTTCAGCATGGCAGAAGAGAGGAGAGGAGCTAGGTGAGAGTGACGCTGAGGGAAACTAAAACAATCTGCTCAGAGCTCTGCTGCTTTTCTGACCCCTGGAGAACCAGTCTGCTGAAACCATCTGGATCTCTGTCATGATACCTCTCCTTCTCTCTCTCTCTCTCTCTCTCTCTGTCTCTCTTTCTCTCTCTCATACACACACACACGGTACAGTTAACCCTTGTGGGCGAGCAGGGATGGGGTTATCTTACAGGGTCAAACTAATCAAATCCATGTCATCTTCAGGGCCAGGGCTCTTACTTTAATGTCACAGGCCAAATGCATGGCCTCAGCTCAGTCCCTCTCCCACTTCTGGATCGAGAAGGGCTTAAACTTGTCAATCTGTTGCGTGTCTGTCTGGGTGTATAGTGGTCAAGAGGACTGAGGGGTACAGTCATTCTAAAGAGAGACCCACCTCCCCCATCCCTGAGTCCCCCACACATAGAGGCAGGCAGCTCGCCACCATGGTCCCTCCTCAGACTGGCTCTCTGAGGATTGAAACAGCAACAGGCCACATAAGCCCTGGACACATTCCTGGAAAATGTTGCCTTCAAAAAAGGGCTTACGAATCCCATCTCTGACAAAAGAGGGGATGGTATTAGTGGGATTTAGGGGCGTCTGTGTGAGTCAGGGTGGTATTAGCGTCTCTTTTTAATGCATTTCTCTGCTGACCAGATCACAGGCCCACTTTAAGACACACTAGCCGTGCTTTTCTGTCACAGCACGTGGCATGGGTCTGGGTCTGGCACAGACAGTTACAAGGTCTTCAGTCTGGGCTGATACGGAGCCAGGGAGCCATTCCACAGCGGAGTTATAGAGGAATGTACATAATGTGGTTTGGCCACTGAGTTGATAATAAATGTTGTGAAACTGAGAAAATAATGCATGTTTTTCAGTCTATGCACAGGGAAACGCATTGAGGAAAAAATGGATGTGTCTCTTGGACTGTAGATAGCACTCATTCATGGCTTGTTTTTGTACAGCCTATGAAATACTGCTGCTCTGTATGTTAGTGGCATACTTGCACATAGAGGAGGGGCTTAACCACTAAATACACTTGGGCTGGGGCCCACCAGATGACCTTTCCACCTCATAGCACAGGGAAACGCGCTCCAATTGAACCAGAGCGTCGAGCCCCGCTCCGAGATATTCCCAGTGGAACCACCAGATGGTAGGCACCGCCAGGACCCACAATGCACCCCTGGAACAATGACCTTAACAAACACAAACACAGACCCAATGACACCAATATGTAGCCCAGGGGGTAGCATAGGATGTATGGGAAAACCACAGCATGTGTTGAGTGACCTCTCTGAGGCTTGGAGGAAAACATAATGTATTTTTTTACACATATATCAATCTGTCCGTTTACCTGTAACTAGGAATATAGATATTAGTCTGCACACACTGATTCTCAGTGGAGAAGGTGCAGGAATGAGGATTAATGAGAATAGAATGGTACAGTCACCAATGTTCCTATTGCTACTCTTATTTTGACAGTGGTCTCCCTCCCCAGTGTGCCAGGCCAGGCAGGCAGAAGCCCACAGCTCATGAGTACTGCAGACCACTGTGTCACAATAAGAGCAAGGGAGGCCCTGCACTCTGGAGAGCTCCATCGCCTCTCTCCTCCATCTCTGTCCTCTGGTCCCCAGGAGGGAGGCCCTGCACTCTGGAGAGCTCCATCGCCTCTCTCCTCCATCTCTGTCCTCTGGTCCCCAGGAGGGAGGCCCTGCACTCTGGAGAGCTCCATCGCCTCTCTCCTCCATCTCTGTCCTCTGGTCCCCAGGAGGGAGGAGGTGGGATTAGCAGAGCAAGGAGAGAACATACATTTCAGCTGCTAGAGCTGAGTCGTTCACAGTCCCCTCCCTCCCCTCCCGCCATAGTCTCTTTCGCTCTCCATCCCTCCCCGAGGATGGGCCAGGGGCTGAGCTGGCCACGCTGTAGCCGCTTCCCTTTCCGCTCGTCATGCTGGGCCGTAAATACTGTGTAGCGTCAGGAACAGCAGGTGCTATCACTCCCTATCATTCATTATCCCTGCCACATCACTTTGGGGCCGTCTCCCTCTCTCATTTCTCAACTCCAAATCTCTATCTCCTGCACAATCTCTCTCATTCCATTCCTCCAGCTCGCCCTCATTTTCTCTCACTTTCTCTTATTCAATCCATCTCCAATTCTATCAATGTCTACAGCGCTACAGTAATGCCATCTCCTCTACATCCTCCATCTCTCTGCTTATATCTCCCGCTCTATCCCTCTCACATTAATTTGTTCCCTGATGTGTCCCAATATCTGTCCAACATTCTTCCAACTTCTCCCCAGTGACTCCCAGCCTGCTGACTCCCAGCCTGCTGACAGCCAGCCAGGGCAGGTTTCCCTGCTCCCCCCCCTCCTCTCCTCAGATGTGTGTCCACCAGCCTCTCCTCTCCTCCCCTTACATTCTGACGGCTTTCCCCCTGCCATAAATGTATTCCAAACTGCCGGCCTGCTGCTGCCAGCCAGGAGACGTCACAGGGATTGATGGAGCGCTGGAGGGAAAGATAGCCCTTTGCCCCACCAGAGAACTCAGAAATAATGCTGAATCAAAGGAGAAACATCAGATAAGAAACTCCCCCCAGGTCATAAGATGGTGAACAAGGTCAGAGATCAAGGAGTGAGCATGGAGATGATAAGGGCCTAGGCTACAACTAGACTCTCCTCTCCTCACGTGCTTCTACATCTGCATTGCTTGCTGTTTGGGGTTTTAGGCTGGGTTTCTGTATAGCACTTTGTGACATCAGCTGATGTAAAAAGGGCTTTATAAATACATTTGATTGATGGATTGATAAGGCTCTGCCATACGGCTGTGTCCCAGTCAGACAGGGGTGAGAAGGCTTTAAGTCAACTGTGAGAAACCCAGAGGAACATCTGGCATGACCACAAAAACAAACTGTGACTTTCCCATCCTTGGGTTCAGGCTACTATAAACCTGGCCATGAACTCCAAATGTACAGGGGGTGAGGGGGGTGGTGTTGGAGGTAAGTGGCCATGTGCATGTCTCAGTTTCAACCCCTCCTCATTAGTCAGACCTACAGTATATCCCATACATACTGTATACACACATATATGCAATCATAAACATCCATGCACAAACACTTTCCAATACACATTCCGGGAGGACAGTGTGTGTGGATTAGATGTCTTGTTAGGAGCAGTGACTAACTGGACTAATGGTTAAACTACAGGGTTGATGGATCAAATCCCCCATGATGCATAAGGTGGTTAAGCCCGTGAACAAAGCTATCTGCTAAGCGAAGATAGATTATTATTGAACAGACAGTTTATCTAGACTGTATCTGAACCTTGAGTAGGAGTCATCCCCCGTCCAATGTCTCCTACCCTGTATTATGATCACAGTGTAATAGAAGCAAGGTAGCTAATCCCACTAATCCGCTGGAAAACCTAGAATTTTCCCCTTTTCTGAGAGATAATATATCAGCGGCCAACAGCGAGGGAATCTCTCTCTCTCTATCTCTCTCTCTCCAACACCACAGAGCAGATACAAAGTTTTTAACTTATTAGTGTAATCCATTATGAGGAAGCGGAGCAGACACTTGGCCTGAGTCGATATGATCCTCCTATGCTTTCCTATTGATCTCCATCGAACTACAAGTGGAGTAAGGAGACAGATTGAAAAACAGATACATAATAAGTGAGAGTGGGAACACTGAACTGAAGGACCTTCTCAGCCATTACTGTGTCTGTGTGTGTCTGTGAGTGGTTTAGAAAAGAAAGTAGAGTCTCCAGAAACCACAGGAGAGGAACACAATGGCTGTATTTTTGCCTCCATTGTCCTGCCTGCCTTGTGCAATGTCTCAAATGCCTGGGCCAGAGCACACAGTCAGGAGATGTTTTTGGTTCTGTATCAGAGGACAGGATGAAAGGACAATGTCACACACATATCCAAACGGTGTGTGAAAAGACACTTGAATGTCTTGAATGTGAAGTCAGCTTTATGTATAGACCTTTTCGTGTGAATAGTGAGTGAGTGAATGAGTGATTGAGTGAGTGATAGAGTGAGTGTGTGTATGCTATTTATGTGCAAAATAGCATTGCACATAAATTACTCAAACCACTTTAAACATGCAATAACCTTTCTTCATTGCTGTGAGGCACCACACTTGAAATCAAGTTTATTCATGTTTAACAACATGTAGGCCTTAATTGAATCAATACTTTTAATGGAAATGAATGACAACATTCTCTCTTATGATCTTTTAAAGTTGAGCAGCTTTTCTACAGTGTGATTGGGTTTGAATTCCAGCAGTGAGTAAAGGCTTTTAATCCTCAGAGGAGGGTCTCATGGATGATTCTGGCAGAGATGCAGCACAGCTGCTGGAATGATTCACGACATGCACCACTCTTTTATTTACTCTGGTAATAATTATATAATAAGAACCTCTGTTTTGAATTTCTCGTTTCATAATCAGTCAATTATTCAGGATAAAAATTATTCTCATTAATTACCAGAACAAACGACCGATAAAGCCGAATTTGATCAATGAGCATTGTCCAAGCAGAAAAGAGGGGGTTTATCGATGGAGGCACGCATCTCCTTTCATCCATCTCCAATCACTCATCTTTGCTGATCTAAAATTATGAATACGAGATACACTTATCAGGGTTGTTGCTTTCATTAGGTCAATTTATAAGGGTCAATTGGCATAAACGAAAGGAGATTAGGAAAGCTACTTTGACTATTGAGACGCAACAGTTTGGGAAAGTGTAATTTCTCATATCAATAGACAAGTGCCACCTAGTGGAAAATAGCGTAATATCTGCACCTTTTCCAATGAGAGGTTTCGTGCTTTTCAGATGATGATGCATGTATATTTTTCCATGTGGTAATACTCGAAGGTTTCTCAAGGAAAACAATAGAAGAGAAAGAGTTTAAAAGAAAATATTATAGTTTCGTCCAAGAGAGGGGATTAATTGTTGCTGGCTTAACTTTAAACAAATCCTTTATTATACAGGCAATGCTATTATCTCTGTTTAGTCGACTTTTAATAATCTCAATTTCACATAGATGGGATGACTCTCAGCTATCTGCAAATCCTACACGAAATGCCTTCATCATCCCTCAATGATGTCCCTGATTGCCAAGAAGGCCACTACAGGGTCATGGTTACAAACTGTAGGACAGGGTGGGAATGATTTCTAGATTCTACAGACATCGATGGTTGTAGCATAAAGGATATGAGATACAACAAAGATTGTACGTACATTTCTCAAGGGGCAATGAATGCGCAATGTTATGGCAGGTCTATATCACCTTTATTAGTCTTCCTATTCCTGGATGAAAATGGGCTACAGTCTCATGTAAGAAAATACACGTTTTCATTTGAAATAGAGTCGACCACTATCAGTCTGGAGTCTTTTTATGCGCAATTAAATGTCATTATATTGAACCCATTGACATTCCAGCCCACGCACTGTCACTCTTCTCCAGACAGTTTTCAAAATAATTGTATTCACCCGAGAATAAACACAGGCTATTGGGCCCCACTCATGAGTTATGTCCAGCAAAAGGCTATACGGGTTTTTGAAAACTGCTCAATCTGAAATATTATCAATAACCTAATGAAACAAACATCACTGTTGAATCACCAAACATGAGCCAGAAACGGATAAAGCTAAACTAAGTGACTATCCAAAAGGAATAATTATCATGGAAACTTTGACTGGCCCGATAGCCTATCTTATGGCCATAAGGTATTAAGCTACAATACATATGGACAAAATAAAAATGCATATCTTGCCTTTTGGACAACACGACAAGCCATGTAGGCTACAGTACGTTGAACCTATCATTCCAAAACCGAGTCCCCGATCAACTTGGAAATAATGCACCGGTGAGACTATTCATAGCAAGTGTATTACAGATATCTAAACCATATAATTTTCACTCACCTTCTTCCGGGGCTGCCATTTCATCATATTTGTAAACCAAAAATGTACAGCATCAAGATATTATATATGAGGAAAATGTAGATTCAAGGGAATTCCAAGAGCAAGTCATGCTGCTTCTTGACTTCCCTCAATTTTGCAGCATATTTTCTCCAAAAAGCGGCGCATAATATGCGATGCGAGGTTCTAGGTCAAGTCGGGAGAGATGGCACGCGATAGCCCCGTTTAATCCAAAGGATGGAATGGAGCAGAACACGTTTGTCTAAATTACTGAATGCCCCGGTTTTCAGTTCAAACGTTTTGTATAAATAAGACTATAGGTAACAGTGCGTAAAATCCAAACTACAAGTCCGATATGCACCACCAGCCCTGTCCAGTCTGTCTGTCCGCTAGATCACTCCGCTGGCAGTCTTTTAGCAGGGTTTTCGAAGATATCCAGTTAGGTTGACTGCTGGGAAATTAATTCTTAAACTTTTTGTCAACCTCCACGTCCTCCGTGCATTACAAAACCGTTAGTCCGAAACCAAACAGAAACACAAGTCCAACGTTTTTGTGGATTTATCCCACCGAAAAACGTGTCTATCCAAAACGTTGACAAAACACAGAAACATATGACAACTGTTGTTGATCCCTTTTCTAACGGTAAAAAAAATGTGCCATCAAATGTCCAGCAAAAGTCAATGCCAAAACCAGATCTCCACGGTGAAAGTGCTACATACAGGGCGCAAATGAAAGTCACAGGAGGGGGGAACAGAAAAAAAATTCCTGGAATTTATGTGCGAGGCGCTGGAAGGATATCCTGCAACAGCAACAAACGGGACTACACAACTCTAATGACTTCCTTCCCTGCTCCTTCGCGCTCGGGCATTGCAGAGCTCAGAGTTGGAACAGAACGGAGCAGCGCAGGAACGAGCCGGCGGGGTCATAGTGCCGTCGATTCAAAAGCGTGCGCGCCGAGGGTAAAGGCGATGTGGCCAGAGAAAAGACTCCAGAGCTGAGCCAACACTGCACTCATACAATGTCCCCCAGGAAGGTATTGCAGATATCCACAACAGCAACAGTGGAGGAGTAGAACTTGAGCAATATAATGTGAAGGTGGACAACCATACATTTCCTCATGATAAACATGAGGTCAAAACCTTTGCCACAACACCAACAGCTTGGTGTTATTGTATTCAAAAAAGCATAGACTACATACACATTCATTCACAGATAAAGTGTGAACAACTCTTATTTCCTGTTGTGCTGCACAAAGAGGTAGGCCTGCTATAATCCACTTCAAAGAAGGTAGAAAAGTGACAGAAGGAGACACCTGATTAGCAGCTTTCTATAAGCCTCCAACACCTTTCAAGGTATATCCCCTTCACTGTTTACAGTGGCATTACTGGTCTTAAGAGATTCTAACAACACAGCTCATCTGTTCTGGCTAAATTGCCAGAACAGATTGTCCTTATTTCCTTTTCATTAGTGGTAAGCCTTATGGGACTGAATGACGGTACAGGCTATGAGAGTAAACAAGATTCTGAAAGGACAGGTAAGTTGAGTACATAAGGCCTCTGACCCATGTTTCTCTGGAGACAAGGACCGCGGACCGCTGTCCAGTGTCCACCATTTTTAGCTGCCACATGTTTGCTTTAGTGATACTGCTGTCAGATATAGTTTATGCTTTTTAGCTGCCTGCCAAGCTTTTTGTTTCCGGCATATTTGGCCACAGACCGGTGATAGAAATCTCACTGGCAGATAAGTGCTACAATTTTCCCAGTCTTGATGATGCAATTCTTATCGCTTGTAATCTTGGTGGGTTGGAGAGAAAAACCATTAAATGAGAGAGCAAAGCAGAGCCTGGTATTTCAGGGAAGAACCCACCCACTCCTACTGCACCCCACCACTGCAAACTGGCAAAAGCTTCAAAGCAGAACAACTCTCAAGTATCTGAACAGCCCCAGTAGCTCTGACCTGGGCTGACACTGAGGGGATGGCCAGAGGTACTGCCACGCCATCTGACTGAACAGAATGGGACCAGGAAGCATCAATAAACTGACAGTCAGCGTGATGAGATTGGTGTCATCAAAATCAATTAAACTCTTTCTCTGACTTAATGTGTACCATCTCCCTCAGTAGTTATCTTTATGTTTGTTTGTTATGATGATTTTTTTATGTGAATGATCCTAAAAGTAATGTCTAAATGTGCACCTATTAGGAGCTCTAATTTTATTTTTCTGGCCTGGTGTCCAACTAGGGTCAGGGGGGTCAGCAATCCACCTAGGGGTCACCGTGACAACAAAAGGCAAACAGGAGGGGACACTCTGACATATGGTCCCTGGACAAAACACTGCTGGGTATAGTGTCCAAACGGCACTCGCTAATCCACTTGGATGAACAGGAACAAAATGCAGAGTGTGACGCTGACACTATGAGCACAGCTGGCTGTGTAATTGTAACCCCTCCTTGTTGTCGTACCAGAATGACACTCTCTCCATACCTTGCTCTGCGTGCAATTTTATTTAACCTTTATTTTAACAGGGAGTATTTTACAGATGAGCCCTGTATACACATCAATACACATGATTACACATCAATATACACTATACACATCAATATACACATCAATATTCACATCAATATGTGAAAAGCTAAACACAATTATAGAAAACAAACACATTCTTCAGTAAAAAGACCCTCAATCAGCCTTTTGAATTGCCTAGACAGCACCAATTCAACCAACTTTATAGAGCCTTGGAGATCATTCCACAAGTAAGGTGCAAAAAACCTAAGAGCAGATTTACCTAACTCAGTGGAGTCGAAGGGTTGTCCAGTGTTAGCCATCCCTGAGACCAGGTCTGGTAACTAGTACATCTGTAAGTTAACAATGAAGAAAGGAAGTGGAAGTTTATACAGGAGGGCTTTATAAACAAAAAGTGTGCAATGCATCAATCTTCGAGACTTCAGAGAGGGCCAGCCTACTTTCTGATACTGAATGCAGTGATGAATACTGAACCTATCGCCCGTAATAAAGTGTAGTTAACCAAATAGCTACCCGGACTATCTGCATTGAACCTTTTGGCGCTAACTTGTTTTGACTCATCACATACGCTGCTGCTACTTTTTACTATTTGTCACTTTATTCCTAGTTATATGTACATATCTACCTCAATTACATCGTACCCTTGCACAACTCGGTACTGGTACACCGTGTACATAGCCAAGTTATTGTTACTCATTGTGTATATATTATTACTTTTATTATTATGTGTTTTACTTTTCTATTATTTCACTATTTTCTTTCTCTCTGCATTGTTGGGAAGGGCCCATAAGTAAGCATTTCACTGTTAGTCCAGACCTGTTGTTTACGAAGTATGTGACTAATAAGATTTTATTTGATTTAATGTGCTATGATAAAATGCGTCTAATGGTTTCAATACAGTGGCAGCTTTATTCATTTAGACAATATAGCCATAGTCTATAACCGTTATGAATGTTGACAGAATTATTTTTCTGCTATTTAATGAAAGGAATGACGTATTCATATATAAAAAAAAATGCCAATTTGAATTCTTAATTTCTTAGCTAACTCATCAACATGCTATTTGAAAGATAGCTTTTCGTCAATCCAGATACCCAGTTATTTATAAGCAGGAACATGATCAATGAGGGCACCATCCAATGTACATATGCATAAATCATCAGATACATTTTTACGTGATTTGGAGAATAAAATATTCTTGGTTTTACCTGCATTAAGTACCAATTTGATTTCAACAAAGGCTTTCTGCAAAGCAATGAAGGCAGATTAAAACTCTGGTCAACCGTGGGGGCAATAGCATACACAACAGTCTCATCTGCTTACAGGTGTATGTTAAACATTTTTGCAGATAGACCAACATTGTTAATAAAGACAGTAAAAAGTACAGGACCTAAAATCGATCCCGGTGGGACACCTTTCGTAACATCAAGGAAACCTGACTTAACACCATCAGAAAAAAACACATTGTGTCCTGTCTGTCAAGTAATTTTCGAACCAATTACATTACGCCTGATCCATACCGATTGCAGACAATCTTTGAATCAATAAAGAGGGGTCAACAGTATCGAAAGCCTTTGATAAGTCAATAAAGAGGGCAGCACAGTGCTATAACTTGGCCTGAAACCAGGCTGGTGAACACTTACATATCGTTGCTAGGAAGGAACTAAGCTGACGATTGATTAATGATTAAAACATTTTTACTAGGCAAGACAATTTCAAGATAGGGCAATAATTATTTAGGTTGGAGAGATCACCACCTTTGTAAAGAGGGAGTCCATGGGCCGCCTTCCAATAAAAAGCCTGCCGAGATAAAATGCTGATTAAAAGCATCACTTATCTAATTTTTCTCAGTAATGATGCCAGAGTCTGACACAACTTGCTTAGGTAGGAAAGGAGAGGAATTGCTCACTACCCAAAGATATTCATTTACATTCTCAAACACACTCTATATCTGTTGTAATAACACTGTAGTTATTGTGTTATTGTAATTACATTACAGGGAACATACCCTATATTCCACTTGTGTAATAACATAAAATATCAGCTCCATTACAATTAAATTACAGTGCAATTAATAAAGTAGAATGGTAAATGTTAGTTGAGTAATTAAAACATTACTACACAGGTATGAGCAACTTACTGTCAAGCTACCCATGTTCATACTAGTCATAAATCACAAAAACATGCAAATACATATGCTTACATATGCCATCTAATCAAATGGCTACCCAGACTATTTGCATTGCCCCCCCCCCCCCCCCCCCCTTTATGCTGCTGCTACTCTCTGTTTATTATCTACGCATAGTCACTTTAATAACTCTACCTACATGTACATATTACCTAAATTACCTCGACTAACCAGTGCCCCCGCACATTAGCATGGGTCCTCAGATCCTCAAAACGTTCTACAGCTGCACCATTGAGAGCATCCTGACTGGTTGCATCACCGCCTGGTATGGCAACTGCTCGGCCTCCGACCGCAAGGTACTACAGAGGGTAGTGCGTACAGCCCAGTACATCACTGGGACCAAGCTTCCTGCCACCCAGGACCTCTATACCAGGCGGTGTCAGAGGAAGGTCCTAAAAATTGTCAAAGACTCCAGCCACCCTAGTCATAGACTGTTCTCTCTGCTACCGCATGGCAAGCGGTACCGGAGCTCCAAGTCTAGGTCCAAAAGGCTTCTTAACAGCTTCTACCCCCAAGCCATAAGACTCCTGAACAGCTAATTATGGATACCCGGACTATTTACATTGTCCCCCCCCCCCACCCCACCCCACCCCACCCCACTCCCTCTTTTACGCTGCTACTACTCTCTGTTTATTATCTATGCATAGTCACTTTAATAACTCTACCTACATGTACAGTGAGGGAAAAAAGTATTTGATCCCCTGCTGATTTTGTACATTTGCCCAATGACAAAGAAATGATCAGTCTATAATTTTAATGGTAGGTTTATTTGAACAGTGAGAGACAGAATAACAACAACAAAATCCAGAAAAACGCATGTCAAAAATGTTATAAATTGATTTGCATTTTAATGAGGGAAATAAGTATTTGACCCCCTCTCCATCAGAAAGATTTCTGGCTCCCAGGTGTCTTTTATACAGGTAACGAGCAGAGATTAGGAGCACACTCTCAAAGGCAGTGCTCCTAATCTCAGCTTGTTACCTGTATAAAAGACACCTGTCCACAGAAGCAATCAATCAATCAGATTCCAAACTCTCCACCATGGCCAAGACCAAAGAGCTCTCCAAGGATGTCAGGGACAAGATTGTAGACCTACACAAGGCTGGAATAGGCTACAAGACCATCGCCAAGCAGCTTGGTGAGAAGGTGACAACAGTTGGTGCGATTAGTCGCAAATAGAAGAAACACAAAAGACCTGTCAATCTCCCTCGGCCTGGGGCTCCATGCAAGAACTCACCTCGTGGAGTTGCAATGATAATGAGAACGGTGAGGAATCATCCCAGAACTACACGGGAGGATATTGTCAATGATCTCAAGGCAGCTGGGACCATAGTCACCAAGAAAACAATTGGTAACACACTACGCCGTGAAGGACTGAAATCCTGCAGCGCCCGCAAGGTCCCCCTGCTCAAGAAAGCACATATACAGGCCCGTCTGAAGTTTGCCAATGAAAATCTGAATGATTCAGAGGAGAACTGGGTGAAAGTGTTGTGGTCAGATGAGACCAAAATCGAGCTCTTTGGCATCAACTCAACTCGCCGTGTTTGGAGGAGGAGGAATGCTGTCTATGACCCCAAGAACACCATCCCCACCGTCAAACATGGAGGTGGAAACATTATGCTTTGGGGGTGTTTTTCTGCTAAGGGGACAGGACAACTTCACCGCATCAAAGGGACGATGGATGGGGCCATGTACCGTCAAATCTTGGGTGAGAACCTCCTTCCCTCAGCCAGGTCATTGAAAATGGGTTGTGGATGGGTATTCCAGCATGACAATGACCCAAAACACACGGCCAAGGCAACAAAGGAGTGGCTCAAGAAGAAGCACATTAAGGTCCTGGAGTGGCCTAGCCAGTCTCCAGACATTAATCCCATAGAAAATCTGTGGAGGGAGCTGAAGGCTGAGTTGCCAAATGTCAGCCTCGAAACCTTAATGACTTAGAGAAGATCTGCAAAGAGGAGTGGTACAAAATCCCTACTGAGATGTGTGCAAACCTGGTGGCCAACTACAAGAAACGTCTGGCCAACAAGGGTTTTGCCACCAAGTACTAAGTCATGTTTTGCAGAGGGGTCAAATACTTATTTCCCTCACTAAAATGCAAATCAATTTATAACATTTTTGACATGCGTTTTTCTGGATTTTTTTGTTGTTATTCTGTCTCTCACTGTTCAAATAAACCTATCATTAAAATTATAGACTGATCATGTCTTTGTCAGTGGGCAAACGTACAAAATCAGCAGGGGATCAAATACTTTTTTCCCTCACTGTACATATTACCTAAATTACCTCGACTAACCGGTGCCCCCGCACATTGACTCGGTACCGGTACCCCCTGTATATAGCCTCGCTATTGCTATTTTTACAGCTGCTCTTTAATTATTTGTTATTTTTATTTTGTATTATTTTATTTTGTCTTTTTTTGTGTGATTTGTTTTGGTATTCTTTCTTAAAACTTCATTGTTGGTTAAGGGCTTGTAAGTAAGCATTTCACTGTAAGGTCTACACCTGTTGTATACGGCGCATGTGACAAATACCATTTTATTTTATTTTATTTGATCAGGTGCAGATGGCATATAAAACTGACAGTTTAACTACATTTTTCAACCATTCAAGTATTCTGAAAACTGGCATGTTACATTGTCAATAACAACCACGTTTTTCATGTATTCTCCAGAAGTGAGTTTCCAGTGTTTTTTGTTCCTGGTGGAGTCTGTCATCGGGCCTCTCCATACAGAAGCAGGCTCCCTGTGCGTGCCTCTGCTTTCCCAATCAGAGCCGCACAGGAAATCAGACTCCAGCCTTCAGAGGGAAACAAAAAACCCTATTTCATTTTCCATGAGTTGAGCTGCTTAAAAGTGTGTGCTTCCTTTTCTTGTTCTTGCCAATCAGTCCCTCAAAAACGTCCCGCTACTAAATGTTCTGACTGGGATGTGTGTGCAAGTTTGTGTATCTCTATTTCAGTGTGTGTGTGTGTGTGTGCATGCGGATGAGAGAGAGAGAAATAGAGAGAGTGCATCACCCAGATGACAGTAACAGAGGTGGTTTGGCAAAAATGAAAATAAAATTGTCAAAAGAGGGATATAAAAAAACCTTTGGAGTAGCAGGCAGCCCTCAGATAGGTCTCCTACATGTCTCAGTGTCATTTATTTTCACTCAGGTAGCCTGGCTCCTGTTCTTAAGTCACAACACTGCAGAGCCTAACTATCTGACGCACATTTGAATAAACAAAGTCCTTTTAATTAGCTGGCTGATGTTTCCAGGCGGTAAATGCCATGGTAAGAGCATGGAGATACATATGCCCCTGCCACACACACAAACACACATTCTGCCCGAGTTCCAAGGCACCATTAATATGACTAGTTGTGTATAATATATACAGGATCCTCTCAGTGAAGGGGAAAGGGTAATGGGATGACTGTAGGAGGAGTAGGTCAATGAAACCCATGAGAGAGGAGAAGCTTTTCTAAGAGAGGCATATATTTACAACTACAGTATTCGTCTCTCACCACATGCTCTAATTACGCTAGTTATTCCGTTTTTCTTAATCAATAATTCAGAATACAAAAAGGGCTTCGTAATCTCTTTTTCAATCTTTGTATGATTTCGGAAAAATGCTCAAGGATTAATGTTAAATCTTTTATATCTAGCATCTAGGATAACTGGGCTGGCAACCTGGTCTCAGAGCATTTTGTAATATTCTGTATGTAAATATGTAGCACTACATGTAAATGATATGTTATATTTCGTATGGTATGTATTGATTTGTGGATGTCCATCACCTATTTCGTAAGATATGTTACGAATTTGCTACATTTATGATATGTTACGAATTCTAGCTAGGTGGCTAGGTGGCTAACGTTAGCTAGCTGGCTAATGTTAGCTAGGCTAGGGGTTAGGGGTTAGGGTTAAGTTTAGGAGTTAGGTTAAAGGGTTAGGGGAAGGGTTAGCTAAAAGGGTTAGGGTTAGGGTTAGGGTAAGGGTTAGCTAACATGCTAAGTAGTTGCAAAGTAGCTAAAAAGTAGTAAGTAGTTGAAAAGTTGCTCATTACCTAAAATGCTAAAGTTGTCCTTGATGAGATTCGAACTCACAACCTTTGGATTGCTAGACATTTGCGTTATACATTCGGTTAAAGGGTTAGGGTTAGCTAAAAGGGTTAAGGTTAGGGGAAGGGTTAGCTAAAAGGGTTAGGGTTAAGGGAAGGGTTAGCTAACATGCTAAGTAGTTGCAATGTAGCTAAAAAGTAGTAAGTAGTTGAAAAGTTGCTAATTACCTAAAATGCTAAAGTTGTCCGTGATGAGATTTGAACTTGCAACCTTTGGATTGCTAGACGTTTACATTCCCATTTTAGTCATTTAGCAGACGCTCTTATCCAGAGTGACTTACGGTAGTGAGTGCATACATTTCCGTACTGGTCCCCCGTGGGAATCAAACCCAGAACCCTGGCGTTGCAAGCGCCATGCTCTACCAACTGTTCTTGTTATACATTCGGTTAAAGGGTTAGGGGAAGGGTTAGCTAAAAGGGTTATGGTTAGGGGAAGGGTTAGCTAAAAGGGTTAGGGTTAGCTAACATACTAAGTAGTTGCAATGTAGCTAAAAAGTAGTAAGTAGTTGAAAAGTTGCTAATTACCTAAAATTGTCCGTGATGAGATTTGAACTCGCAACCTTTGGATTGCTAGACGTTCGCGTTATACACCCACCCATCCAACCCGACCAAAGACTCTACTTTCATTTTTGCCTTAACCATCTGTCTTATGTAACCATACCAAACGTAACATATCATACTAATTTGAGTGTCCCGGATTTACTTTCACTATGTTACGTCTGGTGTATGAGACCAGGCTGGGGCTGGCTATACCTGGTTAAGTCCACAGATGAGCACCATACCACCACAGATGAACATTCATCACACAATATTTTAGAGTAACAGCTTTAAGAATGTGAGGCCTATTATTGATTGGAAGTCTTCATACACTCAATTCATAATACGTCAATTTAAATATGCAAATATAATTTAGGGCCTTTGATAGATTGTTTCTGCATTAGACATGAAGGATTGGTTTGAATTGGTTTTGAAATGCCAAACAATAACATACTAATAAAAGTGTTAGCCAGCAATGTCACCCAACCCACTCCCTTGTGCCATACATCACGGCAAACAAATAACCCTCATCACCATTCATTCTAAAAGGTTCCACTTTGAAGTGTGCTTTATTCTTCTGATGACGTTGTGTCAGGATTTTGCCCTGCGAGGACTTTGTGAGAGGGGTGTGTGTGTGTGTCTTAGTGGTGTTGGGTGTTGATTAAGTGTCTGGAGCCCGAGGGGGGATAATGAGAGCTTCTAATTAATGAGCCAGAGCATATCTCAGAGTTACAGGGTCCTATCTGCAGAGAGCAACTATTCTCTCACTCTAAACACACACACACACTAAACACACACACACAATCCTCCTAGCCTCTCAGTGGGGTTCTTCCTCAGCAACACTGGCCCTCCAGGGAATCCCAGCTGGGACCGTGTCAGTCCAGAAGCCATCCCTGATAAGTGTCCTCTAATAGGGATGGATGGAGGTTAGCACGCCCCTACTGTGAGGGGCCAGGCTCATTGATCACCCAACATGCCCCCAGTCAGGGCGGCAGAGATGGCCTCCAAAAATGATTCCTAACCATATCCCTTTGTTGGGTCCTTTCCCCAGAGAGCCGAGAGGAGCAGTATGAAGTCTGTGCATCTAACCCACAACACCAACAAATACTAAGTAGGGTGAGGGAGGGAGGAAGGACGTAGGGTCAGTTTACGATGGGGGTTAGGGGGCTCTTAGATTCCATATTGCAAGCCAGGCAGCTATTCTATACATCCTCCCAGCTAGAACAAATAGCAGTTGCTCCAGGCTAAAGCCCACTCCAGGCGCTCCCTCCCAGGTTAGAGCATCACAGGGACTAAGTGATTCCCTTTCAACATCCCAGCACGCTCTAAAGCCCATACTCATTCTCTAAGTATGTGACATACAAGCCAGTCTTATAGCTCAGTACCAAACTGACCCCCTCGCTCAGCGACGCCTGGTGAGAGAACTGTGAGCGCTGGAAAGACCATCAGATCAGTGGAATCTGACCAGCCTTAACTCAGTTGTACTTCAATATGAAGCCTGTTGTCATTAGATTACAAACACAGTATAGACTGTAATTAAAGCTAAACTGATATACTGTGTGTGTGTGTGTGTGTGTGTGTGTGTGTGTGTGTGTGTGTGTGTGTGTGCGTGCGTGCATGCATGTGTCGTCACTGAGCTAGAATTAATCATTCTATTTCTATGATCAAAACATCACCAGCCCTGCTAACAAGACAACCCCAGATGTTTTAAAGCCAAGAGGGTTCATTCTAATCAGTGTGATATTAAACATAAGTATTTAAAAATCTCCTTCTCACAAGAGATGCTCCAGCGTTTAATCTGTCTCACTTCAGTGAGTCTACAACTCATTCTGCTAAAGACATATTATAATATTTTTCTTCTTTATCTATCCTCTCTCCTAACTCGCTCTTTTCCACCCAATTACTATAATGAAGAAAGGCTTGTTTATCCATCCAAGTCACTGCACTCCAGAGTTATGTAAAGACGCTATGCAAAGAGAGGGACCTTTTCTTCAGAGCTGTGTTTAATCATTCAGTGGGCTTGGACATGGATGAAACGGGCTCTGGCATATTGTTTAAATCAAGGCAGCAGTTTAAGAGGCGCTGGGGTTTGACGTCTGCGGCAGGATCAATAATAACAGCACTGTCGCACACAGTGACGCATGGGAGAGAGATCCTGTGTGGTCCTCCACAGAGTCAAATCAAATCCACAGAGAGATGGAACAGGACAATCATTCACAACGTCAGCGGGCAGAGAGAGAGTGTGTGTATGTGTTTCTTTGTGTCTACTCTTTTGACAAAGTGTGTGTGTATGTGTCTCTGAGCACACATACAGACGCATGGCTTTGGTCAGACCCACCCTTCTCAGTCCCTCAATTAGTAAACCCCAAACCAAACTCATGCCGCTCCTTTTCAATTACCTTTCCTCCCTCCATCTCCACCGCACCAAATCTAAAGTCTCCCACAGTCCCCCCTTTCATACTCTCTCTCATGTCAAATGTATCCATGTGCTGCCATTGCAGATAGACTGCTTTCTCTGTACTGAGACACACACAGAGACAGAGACCGAGAGAGACCAAGAGACAGAGAGAGAGAGAGAGAGAGAGAGAGAGAGAGAGAGAGAGAGAGAGAGAGAGAGAGAGAGAATGAATGAATGAATCCAATAATAGATTAAAGCCGTATAACTGTATCTTCTTAGTGATTTTCAATACTGAGCACTGGAGTTGATGGAGACTACATTAAGACATGAAGGTCAGTCAATACAGTCAATACATTTGATTAAATCAAATGTGCAAAAGTTGTATGTTTTAATGTGCTAATGAAACACAGATATCAACTCACGCTGCGCAATAGCAAACTACTGACTATATTTTCCTTTATATTTTCGGCTCTGACTAGCTCCCTCTACCTCTGGTTCTACTTGTACCTTACCTCTACTGCTACCTCTGGTTCTACTTGTACCTTACCTCTACTGCTACCTCTGGTTCTATCGCTCCCTCTAGCTCCACCTATGCCTCTCCGTCTACCTATACCTACAGTAACAGTCAAAAGTTTGGACACACCTACTCAATCAAGAGTTTTTCTTTATTTTTACTATTTTCTACATTGTAGAATAATAGTGAAGACATCAAAACTGTGAAATAACACATTTGGAATCATGTAAATTAGTAACCAAAAAAGTGTTAAACAAATCAAAGCATATTTTATATTTGAGATAGCCACCCTTTTCCTTGATGACAGCTTTGCACACTCTTGGCATTCTCTCAACCAGCTTCACCTGGAATGCTTTTCCAACAGTCTTGAAGTTCCCACATATGCTGAGCACTTGTTGGCTGCTTTTCTTTCACTCTGCTGTCCGACTCATCACAAACCATCTCAATTGGGTTGAGGACAGGGGATTGTGGAGGCCAGGTCATCTGATGGAGCACTCCATCACTCTACTTCTTGGTAAAATAGCCCTTACACAGCCTGGAGGTGTGTTGGATCATTGTCCTGTTGAAAAACAAATGATAGTACCACTAAGCCCAAACCAGATGGGATGGCATATCGCTGCAAAATGCTGTGGTAGCCATGCTGGTTAAGTGTGCCTTGAATTCTAAATAAATCACAGACAGTGTCACCAGCAAAGCACCCCCACACCATAATACCTCCTCCTCCATGCTTTATGGTGGGAAATACACATGCAGAGATCATCCGTTCACCCACACCGCGTCTCACAAAGACATGGTGGTTAGAACCAAAAATCTCAAACTTGGACCCCAGACCAAAGGACAAATTTCCACCAGTCTAATGTCCATTGCTCGTGCTTCTTGGCCCAAGCAGGTCTCTTCTTCTTATTGGTGTCCTTTAGTAGTGGTTTCTTTGCAGGAATTTGACCATGAAGGCCTGATTCACACAGTCCCCTCTGAACAGCTGATGTTGAGATGTGTCTGTGACTTGAACTCTGTGAAGCATTTATTTGGGCTGCAATTTCTGAGGCTGGTAATTCTAATGAACTTATCCTCTGCAGCAGAGGTAATTCTGGGTCTTCCATTCTTGTGGCAGTCCTCATGAGAGCCAGTTTCATCATAGCGCTTGATGGATTTTCCGACTGCACTTGAAGAAACTTTCAAAGTTCTTGAAATGTTCCGTATTGACTGACCTTCATGTCTTAAAGTAATAATGGACTGTCGTTTCTCTTCGCTTATTTGAGCTGTTCTTGCCATAATATGGACTTGGTCTTTTACCAAATAGGGCTATCTTCTGTATACCCACCTACCTTGCCACAACACAACTGATTGGCTCAAACGCATTAAGAAGGAAAGAAATTCCACAAATTAACTTTTAAGAAGGCACACCTGTTAATTTAAATGCATTCCAGGTGACTACCTCATGAAGCTGGTTGAGAGAATGCCAAGAGTGTGCAAAGCTGTCATCAAGGAAAAAGGGTGGCTATTTGAAGAATCTCAAATATAAAATATATTTTGATTTGTTTAACACTTTTTTGGTTAAATAAACAAAACTTTTGACTGGTAGTGTACCTCTACCCCCACCTCTACCTCTACCTGTAGCTCTACCACTACTAACTCAGGTTGTGATTCTTGTTCTGCAGGAATTATTGCAGCCCCCTCCCTAATTCACTCTGACTGCAGATCAAATGGTTAAAGCAGGATTAGGATTAATCAGATTTAGTAGAACAGGTGTTAATCCCTTAAATGAGGAGAAATCCAAGATGGCGTACCAGTGCGGTCATGTTCTTTGTTGTGTGTCTGTGTAAATAGCCTGTTTTTTGTATTTTTTTTACATATTTCCCTATCACACTTTTCATCCTCCTACAAAATATACTTCCCTGCAACCCGCCTCACTCAATGTGGAACGGATTCTATTATTGACTTACCTTTTATCTAGAATCTCCAGTTGAAACTAGCTAGCCAGCTAACTAGCTACTTGCTATTAGCCACCGTTAGCGATTTTCACCCAGAACATCAGATTTTTCTGCCGGATTAACTGAATCACTGGACATTAACACCGAATCGCAAATAGCTAGCCGCAACCGAATGGATGTTGCTGTTTGGCTAATCACCACTCCCCCGAAGCAAGCACCAGTTAGCCTTGAGCTAGCCCCATATCCCGGCTAGATACCTCTCTGTCTACCGGACGGGAGTAGCCAGCTAACTAGCTACTTGCTATTAGCCACCATTAGCGTTTTTTCACCATTGTCCGTGGCCTGCACTACCTACCAGCCAGCTCTAGCCTGGACTATTATCGGCCAGTCTGCACTGTCTGCACAGCGCGTTATCGACCCAGAACATATTGGTTTTTCTGCCGGAATCACTGAATCACTGGACCTTTAACACCGGATCATCGCAGCTAGCTAGCTGCAACTAAATGGACGTTGTTGTTGGCTAATCAGCCTTGAGCTAGCCTAGAGCCAGGCCCATCTCCCGGCTATCTACCTCTCTGTCAACCGGACGGGACCTCCTAGTGTTGACACGGAGCCCCGCCGATCCAACACGACTGGTCTGCTGACGAAATCGTCTGATGTGGTTACAACAGGCTTCCCGTTACGACGTCGACCACAAAGATCCATCTGCTAGCCCCGGCCCGCTAGCACACGCTAGCCGTGGCCTCTTTGCTCGCCAGTGCTATAGCAACCCCCAAAATACCTCCGAACTCTCCTACTGCTGTTCACCGGACCTTATGATAACTCAGCTACACAGCTAATGCCTGCTGGACTGTTCCTTTTTACGGTACCGCATCCTGTTTATGTTTATCCTCAGCCCAAACTCAGAACTCAGAACAGATATAGCCCCTGGTTCTCCTCAGACTTGACTGCCCTTGACCAGCACAAAAACATCCAGTGACGTACTGCATTAGCATCAAACAGCCCCCATGATATGCAACTTTTTAGGGAAGTCAGGAACCAATATACACAATCAGTTAGGAAAGCAAAGGCTAGCTTTTTCAAACAGAAATTTGCATCCTGTAGCACTAACTCCAAAAAGTTTTGGGACACTGTAAAGTCCATGGAAAATAAGAGCAGCTCCTCCCAACTGCCCACTGCACTGAGGCTAGGAAACACTGTCACCACCGATAAATCTACAATAATCGAGAATTTCAACAAGCATTTTGCTACGGCTGGCCATGCTTTCCACCTGGCTACCACTACCCCGGCCACCAGCTCTGCACCCTTCGCTGCAACTTGCCCATGCCCGCCCCGCTTCTCCTTCACACAAATTCAGACAGCTGATGTTCTGAAAGAGCTGAAAAATCTGGACCCCTACAAATCAGCTGGGCTAGACAATCTGGACCCTTTCTTTCTAAAATTAGCCGCCGAAATTGTCGCAACCCGTATTACTAGCCTGTTCAACCTCTCTTTCGTAACGTCTGAGATCCCCAGAGATTGGCGGTCATCCCCCTCTTCAAAGGGGGTGACACTCTAGATCCAAACTGTTACAGACCTATATCCATCCTGCCCTGCCTTTCGAAAGTATTTGAAAGCCAAGTTAACAAACAGATCACCGACCATTTCGAATCCCACCGTACCTTCTCCGCTATGCAATCTGGTTTCCGAGCTGGTCATGGCTGCACCTCAGCCACGCTCAAGGTCCTAAGCGATATTATAATCTCGATCGATAAAAGACAGTACTGCGCAGCCGTCTTCATCGACCTGGCCAAGGCTTTCGACTCTGTCAACCACCGTATTGTTATCGGCAGACTAAATAGCCTTGGTTTCCCTAATGACTGCCTCGCCTGGTTCACCAACTACTTCTCAGATAGAGTTCAATGTGTCAAATCGGAGGGCCTGTTGTCTGGACCTCGGCCGTCTCTATGGGGGTGCCACAGGGTTCAATTTTCGGGCCGACTCTATTCTCTGTGTATATCAATGATGTCGCTCTTGCTGCTGGTGACGCTCGGATCCACCTCTATGCGGACGACACCATTTTGTATACATCTGGCCCTTCATTGGACACTGTGTTAACAAACCTCCAAACGAGCTTCAACGCCATACAACACTCCTTCTGTAGTCTCCAACTGCTCTTAAACACTAGTAAAACTAAATGCATGCTCTTCTACTGAACGCTGCTTGCACCCGCCCACCCGACTAGAATCACTACTCTCGGTGGGTCTGACCTAGAGTATGTGGACAACTACAAATACCTAGGTGTCTGGTTAGACTGTAAACTCTCCTTCCAGACTCACATTAAGCATCTCCAATCAAAAGTTAGATCTAGAATTGGCTTCCTATTTCGCAACAAAGCCTCCTTCACTCATGCTGCCAAATATGCCCTCGTATCCTATGTCATTTACAAAATAGCCTCCAACACTCTACTCAGCAAATTGGATGTAGTCTATCACAGTGCCATCCGTTTTGTCACCAAAGCCCCATATTCTACCCACCATTGTGACCTGTACGCTCTTGTTGGCTGGCCCTCACTACATATTAGTTGCCAAACCCACTGGCTCCAGGTCATCTATAAATCACTGCTAGGCAAATCCCCGTCTTATCTTAGCTCACTGGTCACCATAGCAACACCCACCCGTAGTCTGCGCTCCAGCAGGTATATCTCACTGGTCATCCCCAAAGCCAACACCTCCTTTGGCTGCCATTCCTTCCAGTTCTCTGCTGCCAATGACTGGAACGAACTGCAAAAATCTCTGAAGCTGGAGACTCTTATCTCCCTCACTAACTTTAAGCGTCAATTGTCAGAGCAGCTTACCGATCACTGCACCTGTACACAGCCATTCTGAAATTAGCCCACCCAACTACCTCATCCCCATATTGTTATTTATTTTGCTAATTTTGCACCCCAGTATCTCTATTTGCACATCATCTTTTGCACATCTATCATTCTAGTGTTAATACGAAATTGCAACTATTTTGCACTATGGCCTATTTATTGCCTTACCTCCATAACTTACTACATTCGCACACACTGTATATATATTTTCTGTTGTGTTTTTGACTTTATGTTTTGTTTACCCCATATGTAACCATATGTAACTCTGTGTTGTTGTTTTTATCGCACTGCTTTGCTTTATCTTGGCCAGGTCGCAGTTGTAAATGAGAACTTGTTCTCAACTGGCTTACCTGGTTAAATAAAGGCTCTGGTTGCAGTCTCTCCTCTCTTTCATCTCAACACCTTGTTTTACTTTTCTAACAGAGGGGGCTCAGTAAGCTGAGAACCATTCCAGAGCACTGTCGTCACCCTGCAGGCATTAAGTGTCGTCTCTCACACTGAACACCGTGATGACAGGTGCTTCTGTCTTATTGGCACCATGGCCCATGGCTGCTCTATGTGCATGTCATTGTGTTCCTGAGCAGTTACGCAGCTGCGCTCCTCACATCCTACAGAGCAGGGAATGTTGTGTGATTTATGCTGTGTGATTTGTGCTCTTTATTAAAAGGCTGTTTACAGTGTTTTCTCTGGCAGGGTGCAGTGCATACTTCATGAGAGCTAAAATGGGCCTATCCCATTGATGATTATCACGTAGAGGCATGCTAACTCATAAAACACCGGAGAGAAAACAGAGTGGGTTTGACCCTACTCCAAGGACAGACAGGAACGCTATAGTCCTTTCCTCTTCAATACACACACACACACACAGACTCAGAGACACAGAGACGAAGACACACACAGACACACACACACACAGCCCTACTGCTCTGGTGTGGTCTCCACAGCCTTCCCACAGTCTGGCCTTTTCTCATCGTATTATTCTCATCCCATGCCTCGGACCAGACCAGCGCTGAGAGCCCTGCTCCACCTCGCTCCCTCCCTCCAGCACCATATAAACCATGATTCAAGTGGTGTGAGAGAACTGTGGCACAAAAACAAATAACAACACCTGTGATGAAAAGCAGAACCGCTTCTTCTGCCATTAACCAATTCTGTATGAATTGATGAGCTTCTCATTGACCTTTATACTTCTCCCCTTTTTATTCGCCCATCTTTTAATTCACCTATATGAAGCTAAATCCAGTTAATTAGCGGTTTGACAGGATAAGTTGTACTGGTGCAGCCACTCCCCACAGAGCTCATGTCTGTCTGACTCTGCACTGCACAGTCCTTCCAGCTTGCTGCCTGCCTGCCACAGGAACCATTTTGGCCAGTGCAGGGTTTGCCACCCGGTCCCAGTCTGTTGTCCCAGTCTAGGAGCTGCTAGGAGCTGCTGCCATCTGGCTGGGCTGGTAACAGCCGGCCTTCTCTCTCCCCCACTGGCCTGCTGAACACAGGAAGACAACCCAGGGAAGGTCAGGCCACACTGTGATATGGAAGAACAGAGAGTGTAGTAACAATACATAGAAACAGTGGAGGCACAGAAGCATGGAGATAGAGCGATGCATAATGGTGTGAGAGAGAAAGAGAGAAGCGAGAGAGGTGGAGAGAGAAAAGGCCAGTGCTTTCCTTTGGTTGCAAACCCTCAACAGGACTTTTTTTCCCCTCCATGGTGTGGGCATGGGGGCGTGCATGTGTGTGTGTGTGTGTTCATGTGCACAATCCTCTTCTTCACAAACAGATCCTGACAGCTCACAGCTGGAACGAAAGCACCATTTACCCACAATTCAGCAGTAATTCCCAGACCCAAGGCTGGATGGGCATCCACGGGAGATAACCGCTCTGGAAGGTCAACAGAAGGTTGTAGAACAATAGACTGACTAGTATATAGCCT
Source organism: Coregonus lavaretus (assembly GCF_964263955.1). Lineage (NCBI taxonomy): Eukaryota > Metazoa > Chordata > Actinopteri > Salmoniformes > Salmonidae > Coregonus > Coregonus lavaretus. Next base: position 27,250,755 of record NC_140001.1, read on the forward strand.
AGAACAAGCCACAGTGGTCTAACTAGAAGATAGCACAAGCCATAGTGGTCTAACAGTTTGCAGAACAAGCAAGATTGCAGTGTTTTCCATAAGCGCAGGCTGTCAGCTAAATAGCCGATAAGACTCATTGTCAGCCAGCTACTTTTTCCACTTCATTCATTTACTAGGCTTCTTTTCATTTAAAAGTTTCAATTTGCTAGTCAGAAAAGTCTGTATAGCCATCTCCCGCTAGAATGAACGATATGCATCTTCTAGTGATCTATTGAAAGGACAGGCACCTGTCAGTCACAAAGCGAGCGATGACAGGGACACAGTGCTGGTTTGTCAGTCTGCTGTCTGTCCTGCCTCTCTGTACCGGTGATCTTTTTGTGTGCTCTGGTTGGATGCAGTCAAATTTCTTTTCACAGAGGAGGGAGAGCTCTTATGCTTATTCATCATCTCCTTTGAGTGAATTTACACGTCCCATGTAATGTAAGTGGTAATGATGAGTTGAAGTCCACTTAATTATTGTTTTGTGGCACATTTATTTATTTATTTTGTGTGTTTCTTGGGCCTACTATAGCCAACCATGAAGTCGGGGCGCATAGATTATTTACTATGCTTTGATTGACGACCAAACAACAAGTGTTGACTAGTTTATAAAAGGTGTCAAACTGACTGAATTAGGTCAATATCCTATATCCCTTTGCTATTCATAAATCATACAACGTAGTTATATGTCAATGATATCGCATCAGGACAAGCAAACCAAAAATCTTGTTTTTATTTTCCTAGGATACAAAGCCCATGTCAAAAATTGCCAGTGACTGCTAAAGTGACTTGTCAGTGTAGCCTAGTAATGGGTTATTTGCAATGGAACGGCTCTCTTTGAACAGCTCTTTTAGGTGAACGGAACCGAATCGCATCAGTAAGAGAGCAGTTCATTTGACTCCCTAATTTGCATACTGGTAGGCTACTACAGCTTTTTGCCAATTATCTGCAGATAAATTAGGAAAACATTCCATGAAGATGTTGAATCCTCACTGCAGAAACAATAGGCAGTGGAGAGAGAGTCTCATTATTGTCCAAAATATGATAAAATAAAACAGCTTGAAGGTTATAAAAGCTTATGTCATGATAATTACCAGTGTTGTGTTCGAGACCACCTAAAGCGAGACCGATTCAAGACCAAGACCGGAGCAAATAGTGTCTGAGTCAAGACCAAGACCGGAGAAACTGGACTGTGTGTTTACAGGCAGTTGCAACAGCGCAACTTTAGATCATTAAAACGCATTAGCCAAAAGCCACAAAATACACCTGAATTGATTTCTGCAAATATGTAAACACCACGGGAGTCCTCTTACATTTTGGAACTTTACAGTCTTATTAATCAAACAACCATGAAAAGGTAGGCTCGCTCTCCCTCAGTTATACACATCAACAACAACAAGATCAACAACTAATGCTAGCCAGAACAAGAGGAGCTAAAATCTAACGAAGGAACATTAGATAAACCCTCTCAAACTAGCTTGTCATCAAAATTGCACTGATAAACGATGGGGAATTGTAGCCTGCTTGTCCTTCTGCAGCTTGCCTGCCAATGCATGCTTGTCCCAACCAAGCACCCAAGCTAACTGGCTAAAGTTGGTTAGATTGCTAGCTAGCTACTTCCAGACACAAATGAGGGAACACCTCACTCTGACCATTTTACTCGCCATAGCAGAGCTGGTTAGGCTGTTTACATGTTATCTAGAGCGTTCTTGGCTAACTATTACTGTTTTTGACTACCTTTACTGACATAATCAGCAGGTGTTGCACATTTGTAAATTCATCAGTTGTTCTGCGCTCTGGCAGACGAGAGTGCTCTCAAATCGGAGTAGATAGCCCGAGTGAATTTGCGAACAGAAGAGATATACTAACTGGATAACAGTCGTTGAAGTTCTTGCTAGCTAACCAAATGACACCTTTATCTCCAGCTGTGTATAGCCACTGAAAAAATTATATGAGGGGGAAAAGTCAGTCACTCACCCACTCCTCCAATGGCATTCATGACATCTTCCTAGCAGCTAGCTAGCTAGCTAGCTATCTAGCTAACGTTAGACTCCGTGTGTTTAGCTTGCTACATAAATAGATACGCTAGCCTATTAGTCACGTGATGACTGACTTGTGATCATTGCCCTTGCTAGTTTGATTGTATTGACATTCCCAGCCTAAGTTACATTCGTCCGTTTATGTCCAGAATATTGAGTCATTGAAACTGAAACAGTGCATCCAGAATGGAGGCAGCAAATAATGTACCAGGCAGCTGTGATTTACAACCTGACAGCAATATGTTTTGAACTACAAAGAAATGTATTGGTGAATTATATGAATCATGCATCTATTCTGCCAGCAATGCCTTAGTGTACGTCATAGAACCTATTTTTAAAACCTCTTATAAAGTTGGTTTTATAGCATAACCTGGGAATTCTATATGTTTGACTGATATTATGATTCTGTTTGTTTCATATCTGCAAAATAGTTAAAACACTGTCAGTTCCACTTTAAACTTTAGGTCACAGGTTACTTTGTGTGTTAAACGTGAAATGTTTTTTTGCAATGGGAAGTAATAGTTGTACATTTCGATTGGGAAATGCTTAATAGTTGTGTTTTTGTATTCTTATGATTGGGACTTACTGGCTTATTATGTCAGAGTTTATGGACTTGCTTATTCTTTAACATCATGCTGTGTGTATATTACAAATAATATTTATTTTAATGAATTAAAAACAATTATTGAAAACCTTTTGCTCCTGAACGTCATTTTAAAGACTGCTGGGATTTAGAATGTTGCTTTATTGACATCATATTTCAAATAAAATAAAATCAAATCAAATTGTATTTGCCACATGCGCCGAATACAACAGGTGTAGACCTTACAGTGAAATGCTTACTTACAAGCCCTTAACCAACAATGCAGTTAAGTAAAAAATAGATGAGTAAAAAAAAAAAGAAATTAAAGAGCAACAGTAAAATAAAATAACAGTAGGGAGGCTATATACAGGGGGTACCAGTACAGAGTCAATGTGCGGGGGCACCGGTTAGTCGAGGTAATTGTGGTAATATAGTGGGGGAAAAAAGTATTTAGTCAGCCACCAATTGTGCAAGTTGTCCCACTTAAAAAGATGAGAGAGGCCTGTAATTTTCATCATAGGTACACGTCAACTATGACAGACAAATTGAGAAAAAAAATTCCAGAAAATCACATTGTAGGATTTTTTATGAATTTATTTGCAAATTATGGTGGAAAATAAGTATTTGGTCACCTACAAACAAGCAAGATTTCTGGCTCTCACAGACCTGTAACTTCTTCTTTAAGAGGCTCCTCTGTCCTCCACTCGTTACCTGTATTAATGGCACCTGTTTGAACTTGTTATCAGTATAAAAGACACCTGTCCACAACCTCAAACAGTCACACTCCAAACTCCACTATGGCCAAGACCAAAGAGCTGCCAAAGGACACCAGAAACAAAATTGTAGACCTGCACCAGGCTGGGAAGACTGAATCTGCAATAGGTAAGCAGCTTGGTTTGAAGAAATCAACTGTGGGAGCAATTATTAGGAAATGGAAGACATACAAGACCACTGATAATCTCCCTCGATCTGGGGCTCCACGCAAGATCTCACCCCGTGGGGTCAAAATGATCTCAAGAACGGTGAGCAAAAATCCCAGAACCACACGGGGGGACCTAGTGAATGACCTGCAGAGAGCTGGGACCAAAGTAACAAAGCCTACCATCAGTAACACACTACGCCGCCAGGGACTCAAATCCTGCAGTGCCAGACGTGTCCCCCTGCTTAAGCCAGTACATGTCCAGGCCCGTCTGAAGTTTGCTAGAGTGCATTTGGATGATCCAGAAGAGGATTGGGAGAATGTCATATGGTCAGATGAAACCAAAATAGAACTTTTTGGTGAAAACTAAACTCGTCGTGTTTGGAGGACAAAGAATGCTGAGTTGCATCCAAAGAACACCATACCTACTGTGAAGCATGGGGGTGGAAACATCATGCTTTGGGGCTGTTTTTCTGCAAAGGGACCAGGACGACTGATCCGTGTAAAGGAAAGAATGAATGGGGCCATGTATCGTGAGATTTTGAGTGAAAACCTCCTTCCATCAGCAAGGGCATTGAGGATGAAACGTGGCTGGGTCTTTCAGCATGACAATGATCCCTAACACACCGCCCGGGCAACGAAGGAGTGGCTTCGTAAGAAGCATTTCAAGGTCCTGGAGTGGCCTAGCCAGTCTCCAGATCTCAACCCCATAGAAAATCTTTGGAGGGAGCCCCAAAACATCACTGCTCTAGAGGAGATCTGCATGGAGGAATGGGCCAAAATACCAGCAACAGTGTGTGAAAACCTTGTGAAGACTTACAGAAAACGTTTGACCTGTGTCATTGCCATCAAAGGGTATATAACAAAGTATTGAGAAACTTTTGTTATTGACCAAATACTTATTTTCCACCATAATTTGCAAATAAATTCATTAGAAATCCTACAATGTGATTTTCAGGAATTTTTTTTCCTCATTTTGTCTGTCATAGTTGACGTGTACCTATGATGAAAATTACAGGCCTCTCTCATCTTTTTAAGTGGGAGAACTTGCACAATTGGTGGCTGACTAAATACTTTTTTTCCCCACTGTATGTACATGTGTGTAGAGTTAAAGTGACTATGCATAGATAATAAACAGAGTAGCAGCAGCGTAAAAAGAGGGGGTGGGGTGGGGTGGGGGGGACAATGTAAATAGTCTGGGTAGCCATGATTAGCTATTCAGGAGTCCTATGGCTTGGGGTTATAAGCTGTTAAGAAGCCTTTTGGACCTAGACTTGGTTCTCCGGTACCGCTTGTGATTTGTAAAACCCTCTCTATGACTAGGGTGGCTGGAGTCTTTGACAACTTTTAGGGCCTTCCTCTGACACCGCCTGGTATAGAGGTCCTGGATGGCAGGAAGCTTGGCCCCAGTGATGTACTGGGCCGTACGCACTACCCTCTGTAGTGCGTTGCGGTCGGAGGCCGAGCAGTTGCCATACCAGGCGGTGATGCAACCAGTCAGGATGCTCTCGATGGTGCAGCTGTATAACTTTTTGAGGATCTGAGGACCCATGCCAAATCTTTTCAGTCTCCTGAGTTGGAATAGGCTTTGTCGTGCCCTCTTCATGACTGTCTTGGTGTGTTTGGACCATGATAGTTTGTTGGTGATGTGGACACCAAGGAACTTGAAGCTCTCAACCTGTTCCACTACAGCCCGTCGATGAGAATGTGGGTGTGCTCAGTCCTCTTTTATTCCTGTTGTCCACAATCATCTCCTTTGTCTTGATCACGTTGAGGGAGAGGTTGTTATCCTGGCACCACACGGCCAGGTCTCTGACCTCCTCCCTATAGGCTGTCCCATCGTTGTCGGTGATCAGGCCTACCACTGTAGTGTCGTCGGCAAACTTAATGATGGTGTTGGAGTCGTGCCTGGCCATGCAGTCATGGGTGAACAGGGAGTACAGGAGAGGACTGAGCACGCACCCCAGAGGGGCCCCCGTGTTGAGGATCAGCATGGCAGATGTGTTGTTACATACCCTTACCACCTGGGGGCGGCCCGTCAGGAAGTCCAGGATCCAGTTGCAGAGGGAGGTGTTTAGTCCCAGGGTCCTTAGCTTAGTGATGAGTTTTGAGGGCACTATGGTGTTGAACGCTGAGCTGTAGTCAATGAATAGCATTCTCACGTAGGTGTTCCTCTTGTCCAGGTGGGAAAGGGCAGTGTGGAGTACAATAGAGATTGCATCATCTGTGGATCTGTTGGGGCGGTATTTAAATTGGAGTGGGTCTAGGGTTTCTGGGATAATGGTGTTGATGTGAGCCATGACCAGCCTTTCAAAGCACTTCATGGCTACAGACGTGAGTGCTACGGGTCGGTAATCATTTATTTAGTGCAATTGTACATAATAGATTGTATGGAAAAGGCGTTTTCTAAAAACAACATTTCATGAAATAACTAAAGTGTAGCCATTTATTTCCCTTTATAGTTTATTCGCCTAAGCATGACCTTTATCCACATACAAATTTTTTCTGCAAACGTTGCTTTTTTGTGTGAGCAATTAGACATTGTTCTTAAGGGGGGCTAGTACCCTATATATTTGGCAGGAAAAGCGGTTTTATGCTCTGACTGAATGGAAGCTGATAAATATGAGCTTTTTTACTCCGCTGGTCTTGGGAAGAATTTATGAGTCCTCACTGTCCGAGACCGAGTCAAGACCGAGTACAAATGTATCCAACACTGCGACAAGACCGAGACACTCAATATGTGGTCTCGAGACCGGTATCGAGTACTACAAGTCTAATATTTACAGTGCCCTATGTAATTAATAGGACAGTAAATCATTTTTTCTTCTTTAGGCTCTATACTACAAAAGTTTAAATTAGAAATCAAACAATGACCATGAGGTGCAGACTGTCAGCTTTAATTCAAGGTTATTTTCATCCATATCAGGTGAACAGTTTAGAAATTACAGCACTTTTTGTACATAGTCCCCCATTTTAGGGGACCAAAAGTATTGGGACAAATTCACTTATGTGTTTTAAAGTAGTAAAAAGTTAAGTATTTGGTCCCATATTGATAGCAGGCAATGACTACATCAAGCTTGTGACTCTACATGCATTTGCTGTTTGTTTTGGTTGTGTTTGAGATTATTTTGTGCCCAATAGAAATGAATTATAAATAATGTATTGTGTCATTTTGGAGTATAGAGCCAAAATAAGAAAAAATGCTTCACTGTCCCATTAATTACGGAGGCCACTGTATATGGTATTATTAAATATATTGATATAGGCCTACTGATTTGATTCAAGTGTCGACAACGGAGTAGTGAACTGCTGCTTTCTGTGTAGCAAAGCCCATGTTTAACACCTGCTTCAATCATGTAGGTCTATTCATGAGCACCTGACTTTGTATACTGAACAAAAATATAAACGTAACATGTAAAGTGTTGGTCCCATGTTTCATGAGCTGAAATAAAAGATCCCAGAAATGTTCCATATGCACAAAAAGCGTATTTCTCTCAAATGTTGTGCACAAATTTGTTTACAACCCTGTTAGTGAGCATTTCTCCTTTGCCAAGATAATCCATCCACCTGACAGGTGTAGCATATCAATAATCTAATTAAACAGCATGATCATTATACAGGTGCACCTTGTGCTGGGGACAATAAATGGCCACTCTAAAATGTGCAGTTTTGTCACAAAACACAATGCCACAGATGTCTCAAGTTTTGAGGGAGTGTGAAGTTGGCATGCTGGCTGCAGGAATGTCCACCAGGGCTATTGCCAGATAATGTAATGTTCATTTCTCTACCATAAGCCGCCTCCAACGTCGTTTTAGAGAATTTGGCAGTACGTCCAACCGGCCTCACAACTGCAGACCACGTGTAACCACTCCAGCTCAGGACATCCACATCCGGCTTCTTCCTGTGGGTTCGTCTGAGACCAGCCACCTGGACAGCTGATGAAACTGTGGGTTTGCACAACCGAAGAATTTCTGAACAAACTGTCAGAAACCGTCTCAGGGAAGCTCATCTGCGTGCTCGTTGTCCTCACCAGGGTCTTGGCCTGACTGCAGTTCGGCGTCATAACCGACTTCAGTCGGCAAATGCTCACCTTCGATGGCCACTGACACACTGGAGAAGTGTGCTCTTCATGGATGGTTTCAACAGTACTGGGCAGATGGCAGACAGCGTGTATGGCGTTGTGTGGGCAAGCAGTTTACTGATGTCAACGTTGTGAACAGAGTGCCCCATGGTGGCTGTGGGGTTATGGTATGGCAGGCAGAAGGTACGGAAAACGAACACAATTGCATTTTATCGATGGCAATATGAATGCACAGAGATACCGTGACGAGATCCTGAGGCCCATTGTCGTGCTATTCATCCGCCGCCATCACCTCATGTTTCAACATGATAATGCACGGACCCATGTCGTAAGGATCTGTACACAATTCCTGGAAGCTGAAAATGTCCCAGTTCTTCCATGGCCTGCATACTCACCAGACATGTCACCCATTGAGCATGTTTGGGATGCTCTGGATCGACTTGTACGACAGCATGTTCCAGTTCCCTACAATATCCAGCAACTTCACACAGCCATTGAAGAGGAGTGGGACAACATTCCACGGGCCACAATCAACAGCCTGATCAACTCTATGAGAAGGAGGTGTGTCGCGCTGCATGAGGCAAACGATGGTCACTGACTGGTTTTCTGATCCACGCCCCTACCTTTTTTATTTAAGGTACAGTATCTATGACCAACAGATGCATATCTGTATTCCCAGTCATGTGAAATCCATAGATTAGAGCCTGTATTACTCGCAGGCACAAAATCTAGTTTAATGGATGCTTTATTTTTTACAAAACACTGAACATGTACCAATAACAAATGTAAATAAATGACAAATCACAAACCCCAAATCACGAACCTCATAGCTGGAGAGACAGCTATGTATTTAAGTTTCTAGTTTCCCTTGGCGCTTTTTCACTATAGTGAGGCACAAACTTTGAGTTAGCCAAGGCCATTGTGGACTTTGAAACAAGAGGTTTCAAACAGTACAGTCAAAGAGCATCAGGGCTGCAGCTAACAGCTCAGGGATCCCCTCTCCTCTCCCCTCCCTCCCTCCCTCTCTCTCTCCCTCCCTCCCTCCCTCCCTCCCTTCTCTCCCTCCTCTCCTCTCCCTCCCCGAGTTGGAATCACAGCGGAGTGCCTCCATCTCCCTGTACACAGCCTCCCTCCCTGTTGTTTGATCTGGTTGGAGGGAAAGGGATGATGTAATGGTGGTGAAAGCTGATTTTGACACTTCAGGAGTTTCCAGCCCTGTCCCAGTTACATCTTCCCACAATCCACCACACCCCCCCAAAGGGGTTGGCCACTCCTAGAACTCCCCCCAAAGGGAAACAACAGATGTGTCTATGCTCTGGGCATCAATCATCTACAATCTTTCATCGCATGACGTCACACACGCACATAGTCTCAGAGAGACTGACTGATACTGTGTACTGTAGAGAGATAAACAGAGAAATGTAAAACACAAACATACAGAGACACATGCACTCATATACAGTACAAACATACAGTGCATTCGGAAAGTATCCAGACCCCTTGACTTTTTCCACATTTTGTTACGTAACAGCCTTATATGTAACAGCCTTATTTTTCCTCATCAATCAGGGTCTGAATACTTATGTAAATGTAATATTTCCGTTTTTATTAATTTTGTATTAGCAAAACTGTCTAAAACCCTGTTTTCGCTTTGTCATTATGGGGTATTGTGTAGATTGATGAGGAAAAAATACAATTGAATCTATTTTAGAATAAGACTGTAACGTAACAAAATGTGGAAAAAGGGAAGGGGACCTATAATTAGTGACATCTCACTCAGAACTGGATTTGATCACTCTCCAACTGCAATTAAAAATTGGACATTTTCCCTGCTAATAATAAGTCAGACCCACACAGTGCTGTGCTGTATGAAGTGGGAGAAGGAGAAATTAGTGTGGTATGAAGAGGAAATACGAGAACAAAACAAGATGTGCTTCCACATTAAAACTGTCATCCGAGCACATCGCCTCACGTTTCACTTCTAAACTCACTTCTGACATTGGAATTCTGGCTGTAAACGTTTGCAGGGTCCTTCCACAGTCTTGTGCTTTTAGTTAATCACTGAAGCCTAAAGGAGCACCTCCAAGCATGGTAGTTCTGGTTGCCTGGTGGGTCTGTGGGGACTGAGGATCCTCTGGGTGTGAGTATGAGATGGAGGTATAAAAGTGAGTTAGGAGCACTGGGAAAGTGTTGTCACGCTGTGGAGAGCAGATAACTGCTCTAATGAGAGAGAGAGAGAGAGAGAGAGAGAGAGAGAGAGAGAGAGAGAGAGAGAGAGAGAGAGAGAGAGAGAGAGAGAGAGAGAGAGAGAGAGAGAGAGAGAGAGAGAGAGAGAGAGAGAGATCTGAGGGCTCTGCCAGGACAGGGTGAATGTCCTCCAGCTGCTGCTGCTGCTGACTCCCTGAGACCTGATCACTGCATTCCTCTCTTCACAGCCTGCCTGGCTGCTGCACAGGACATGTGACCACACTGCAAGATTACACAGATCAAAGCCAAGAGAGAACCACAAATCTCCACACAAGACAGAGACAGTGAGAGAAGAAGAGAGAGGGGAAGAAAGAGAGAGAGAGAGAGAGAGAGAGAGCGAGAGAGAGAGAGAGAGAGAGAGAGAGAGAGAGAGAGAGCGAGAGAGAGAGAGAGAGAGAGAGAGAGAGAGAGAGAGAGAGAGAGAGAGAGAGAGAGAGAGAGAGAGAGAGCATGAGCACATAGGCCTATGTGTATGCATAGTGGGGGACACTGATATGATAGGCATGGCATTAAGACCATGAATTTGGTTTAGCAACAGTGTTGGGGTGCACTTACCAAGCAGATTCACACACATTTCTGTAAAAGGGATAAGGTTCCATTGAGCACTGCAGCCCTATCAGCCCATCCAGATGGTATTGAGAGCAGCTTTGACACTCCGGTACAAGCTCTCCAGCTGCTTTGCCAACCCCAAATCGCCCTGACCTAAATCTGCTTCTCTCAGGCAGGGTAGAGAGCTAAGGAGTGAACACCTCCAAATGTACCATTTAGATAGTTCCACATCATTCTCCTCCCTCGCACTCCCAATGACCAAGGCCAAACACAGGAAACAGCCGTCTAGAGATTTTCCATGAAACCAGCACCACCAGTCAGTGTGTTTCTTACTTACAAAAGTAGAAATGAAATCACTCAAAACACAATATACACCCCGAATATCACAAATCATAAATGATAGATGTATAGGAAAATGTATAGTAACCTATACTGATGCACCATACAGTGCCTTGCAAAAGTATTCAGCCCCCTTGGCATTTTTCCTATTTTGTTGCAGTACAACCTGTAATTTAAATTGATTTTTATTTGGATTTCATGTAATGGACATACACAAAATAGTCCAAATTGGTGAAGTGAAATGAAAATGTTTACTTCTTTCAAAAAATTCAAAAAAATAAATAACGGAAAAGTGGTGCGTGCATATGTATTCACCCCCTTTACTATGAAGCCCCTAAATAAGATCTGGTGCAACCAATTACCTTCAGAAGTCACATAATTAGTTAAATAAAGTCCACTTGTGTGCAATCTAAGTGTCATATGATCTCAGTATATATACACCTGTTCTGAAAGGCCCCAGAGTCTGCAACACCACTAAGCAAGGGGCACCATGAAGCAAGCGGCACCATGAAGACCAAGGAGCTCTCCAAACAGGTCAGGGACAAAGTTGTGGAGAAGTACAGATCAGGGTTGGGTTATAAAAAAATATCAGAAACTTTGAACATCCCACGGAGCACTATTAAATCCATTATTAAAAAATTGAAAGAATATGGCACCACAACAAACCTGCCAAGAGAGGGCCGCCAACCAAAACTCACAGACCAGGCAAGGAGGTCATTAATCAGAGAGGCAACAAAGACACCAAAGATAACCCTGAAGGAGCTGCAAAGCTCCACAGCGGAGATTGGAGTATCTGTCCATAGGACCACTTTAAGCCGTACACTCCACAGAGCTGGGTGGCCAGAAAAAGCCATTGCTTCAAGAAAAAAATATGCAAACACCTTTGGTGTTCGCCAAAAGGCAGGTGGGAGACTCCCCAAACATATGGAAGAAGGTACTCTGGTCAGATGAGACTAAAATTGAGCTTTTTGGCCATCAAGGAAAACGCTATGTCTGGCGCAAACCCAACACTGCTCATCACCCTGAGAACACCATCCCCACAGTGAAGCATGGTGGTGGCAGCATCATTCTGTGGGGATGTTTTTCATCGGCAGGGACTGGGAAACTGGTCAGAATTGAAGGAATGATGGATGGCGCTAAATACATGGAAATTCTTGAGGGAAACCTGTTTCAGTCTTCCAGAGATTTGAGACTGGGTTGGAGGTTCACCTTCCAGCAGGACAATGACCCTAAGCATACTGCTAAAGCAACACTCGAGTGGTTTAAGGGGAAACATTTAAATGTCTTGGAATGGCCTAGTCAAAGCCCAGACCTCAATCCAATTGAGAATCAGTGGTATGACTTAAAGATTGCTGTACAACAGCGGAATACATCCAACTTGAAGGAGCTGGAGCAGTTTTGCCTTGAAGAATGGGCAAAAATCCCAGTGGCTAGATGTGGCAAGCTTATAGAGACATACCCCAAGAGACTTGCACCTGTAATTGCTGCAAAAGGTGGCTCTACAAAGTATTGACTTTGGGGGGGTGAATAATTATGCACGCTCAAGTTTTCAGTTATTTTGTCTTATTTCTTGTTTGTTTCACAAGAAAAAACATTTTGCATCTTCAAAGTGGTAGGCATGCTGTGTAAATCAAATGATACAAACCCCCCCCAAAATCAATTTTAATTCCAGGTTGTAAGGCAACAAAATAGGAAAAATGCCAAGGGGGGTGAATACTTTCGCAAGCCACTGTATGATGCACCAGGCTCTCTGAATGCTACAAACGACCCAGTCAAGGAAAATGCAGTGTGTACACTAACATAGTCCTTCCATCCTAACAGTGCTGCAAGCTTACAAACCCAGGCTTGGCATGGAGCCCGTAGGAGAGGGAGACAACAGATGCCATCCAAAACACAGCACCCCTAATCCTGGAGCACCAGCGGGCAAGGCCCATATCAAATACACAACCATCTGAAGGAGGGAACCCCTCACCAGGCTACAGTGGGTTCAAAACCATGGGGGTAGGCCACGCCCTACGCACACAGCCCCGCACAGTTAGAAAAGACAGGTTACGTAAGGAATCTCTTTTAGTCACCTGTCTTGAGCCCCAGGTAGGGGGCACAGAGGATGTCCCACCTCCATCTCAGCAGTAGGAAGGGAGGACATATATCACCTGCCTCTGTTGCCCACGTCCCGTCCTATCTCAGCACAAAACATCTAGAGCCAAAGGCAGGTTTCTCAGAGCATTAATAACCAACTACCAGGGAACTTCATAGCTAGGCTACAGCATGGTGTGGAGAGAGGGGGTTGTGTAAATGAATCCTGATGTTGTGAGGAGAATCACTGAGTTCAAAAGGTAACGAGCTTCACTCACTATCTCTTTGTTTACATTCATGTCCACATCTTTCATCACCACAGGCTATACAGAGGGACAACGACAGATATATGGATAGTTGGACTAATGGATGGATAGGCAGAGAGACTGACAGATGGAGAGATAAGACACATTGTAGATTGAAAAACGGTGAGACAGAGAAATAGTAATAGACATATTACAAGGTTGTCTGGATGTATTTCCAAAGACAAATCATATGTTTGCTTATAGAAAAGCTGACTGTGAGCTCTGGCACGTATCTTTACGTGTAGTGTCATTTTTTCCATTCAAATTATTCTGTTCCAGCAATAGAAAATGATTTTGTGTGGTGCCAGCTTCAAAAACTCCCCCTCAAAACATACACAGCCTTTGTTTAAAAAGGGGAAAACGTCATCTTGGCAATCAAAAATCATGTTAACACCCACCCCCACAGACTTGTGGAGGACTATCAAATTGGAAATACTGATGAAAAGAACGCCTTCATTCAGCTGCTGGAATTCTGTGTGTGTGAAATAAGAAATGTGCAATCACCTCTTCAATAACCAACTCAATATCCCCGATTACAGAGCGCTGACTACCTCTGTTCAACAGGGCTAGCTGCCCATGAAAGTCCTCATCTGCAAGGCAGGGAAGATATAGGACGAGGGGTAAGTTTGCAGTGGCCCTGTGGGATGTTGCATCTCAGTGGGAAAGTAGAGCAGTGTTGGCGAAACTCCTGTATTGATGTGTTTGACAGTGACAGCTGTGCTGCTATTGATCCGCTAATGCTGCCCGCCCACTTTCTCTGGAGACCCACAAAGCACTGCTGGTAAAAAAGATACTACATGCAATCACAGGCAAGTAAACACTCATACACAAAGACACATGCAACCAAAAACAGAGCGACACATTGTAATAGCAGGCTATCAAGCAAGGAAGGATTTGAAGGTGAAGAACACAATCAAGAAATTGCATGGAGGGTAAAGAGAAATGTTCTGAGTGCATCAGGCATCAGAGGACATTTGAGCAACAGTCACAGTAAGCGCTTCTCTAGAGATGTCCACTAACCCACAACAACAGTGTCATCCCCGCCCCCACAGTCACCATTTTTACCCACCTCCTCCTTCTACAAAATAGTCTCAGAGGAAGGAGGGCTGCATTCAACAACAAATAGCTACTGGTCTGAGAGAAAGAGTGTGATTAGGTAAAAGTGAAATTGGCGCAGCAATAGAATACACAATTTGAAGAATGTGAAGTCAAGCCAGGGAGATCAAAAGAGTAGAAAATGAATGAGAGGGCAAACATTTAAAAAGGAAGAGTGAGATATGGTAATGAGTGGAGGAAGAAGAATATGCCCACTTACTGCATGCTTGACAGTACATAGTGCCTCCTGCTGGGCGTCAGCTGAAAATACCCTCTTCAACCCCCACAGGACTGAGTCATGTCAGCTCTCACAGTGACACAGAGAACCAGGGCCACACAGTACCTCTCACTACATTACTGGTCATACTGAAGTGCCATGTGTAAACTGGAGGTTGAACCATTGAAAAGCATTGTACAAAACACAAACATTCCCCTCTCTCTCTCCCTCTCTCCCTTTCTCTCTTCCTCTCCTTCATTAGGACCCTCACATCTCACCAACGTTTTCACACTTTGATGTTGGTGTGCTCACTGCGAGCTTCTCACACACAAGCCTTTTGAGCTGGAGACCGGAGCTCGCTAAATGACGTGTGAAATAAAATAGCGACACACCCTAACCGAACCTGAAAACACATCACATTACAAATAAGAGAAACTATTGCATTACCATAGCAACTGTCAGCCACGCAGCTGGAGTGCTGCAGTAGAAGAACGAGAGAGGGTGGCAAAGGAAAGGATGGAGAGAATGAGATGGAGTAGAGAGAACGAAGTGGGCAAAGGATGGAGAGAGAGATGAGATAGAGACAAAAAGTGAGAAATGGAGGGATGAACAGAGTGAAGAGAGAGCGAGAAGGAGAAAGTGATGGTTAGATGCAGTGTGCAATTAAGCTGTGTAACTGTTTTTTACCAGGTGAGTAAAGCGGTGGAGAACAGCTATGGAGCCCAGATGTGTTGCAGGCAGGCGTGTGTCTCAGTAGGACTGTGAACAGGACAGCGTTAATACCAGTCCAGGTCTGCCTCTACCTACACTACAGTATGGTGTCACATTGAAACGCTCCACTACACTATTCCCTCCTGACACGGTCTGCTTTAACCACTAATTAGCGTTAATCATAATTCCTGCTAAAACCTTTCCCTTGCTCCTGATAAGTGACGTGATTAATTGGCGTACTAAACGCTGATGACCTCTCTCACTAGACGTCAGAGACCAGGACTTATATTAAACAAATGTCAAGAAGAGAGAGTAGCTACGAAAAGGCGGACTCGTTTTCATGAATTATTGACCTAATCTGAGCTCCTGTTGTTGTGAATGTGACAGTTAGGGTGTTTAAGAGAGTGTACTGAGCCATGATGCTGCATAGCACTGCATAGCACTCTGCACACTGCCTATGAAGAACCGCACAAAGTCTCTGAAATCCCCACCTTCCAGTAGCAGCTGGAGGCAGGCCGCGGGAGAGTGTGGAGGAGAGGGGGCTGCCGTGGTTCAGCTAAATGTGAGCATCTGGAGCAGCGGGCTGGGCTCTGCCGGCTACGGCCCTCCGGCTCTCCGGCTCAGAGCGGCAGTGCCAACGCAGCCGTAGACACCGCCCGCCAATGCCATGTTTATTTTTACACCAGCTGGTGACCAAACAGGAGCCGGCTGAGGCGGCCAAGACGTTGACGGACCCAACAATATGTGGAAAAGAGGAGGAGGGACGGAGGGTGGGAAGAGAGAGAAAGAGAAATAGAGGGCCGAACATGGAGCCCTGGGAGCGGGTGGACGGCCTCCCTGCTCTCAAGTCACTATGTCAAAACAATGGGAAGGAGGAAGATGGAGGGAACTAAAAGCTGAGGTTCAGCGGGTTAGTGAAAAACAGACATTTATATAGAGTGTAATGAAGCACATGTATTATATCTATACGTAACGTAACCCCCCTTCAATATCACTTTTAGTCCAATATCGCTTCTCATTCTTTAACCAATCACAAATAAAAGTGTTTAGAACAATGATTAACTGTAAAGGGTAGTTATCTATAATAACTGGATAATTAAAAGATTTACACTATATATTTGATCAAAATCATTGATGCAATGAATTTCATTAGCTAGGTTTCGATCCAATTGGTGAAAGATTTTCACACAAATATTCGAAAATCCGCATAAATAATATATTCGCATTTTCCCACCAGAGATATGTTTCCATCAAATTAATTGTTGCGGATAAAAGGCTGTCCGTGATGACGTAGTGCACATAAACATAACTTTGGGTTAAATTTCCATGTACTGAATAAAAAGTTAAATGGGTTAAATGGGTTTCCATTGCATTTTCAATTCTACTGATGGTTTACCTACAAATTTGCTATTTCCATCAGGCCTGTCATGAAATGTTTTATCCGACATGTTCTTTACTCGCATAAAAAGGTTGGTTGGAAACCTGGTTACAAAAAATGTAGATGGAAACCTGGTTACAAAAAATGTAGATGGAAACCTGGTTACTAAAAATGTAGATGGAAACCTGGTTACTAAAAATGTAGATGGAAACCTGGTTACTAAAAATGTAGATGGAAACCTGGTTACTAAAAATTTAGATGGAAACCTGGTTACTAAAAATTTAGATGGAAACCTGGTTACTAAAACCTGGTACCTAAAACTAAGGCACGAGCACAAAAAGGGGAACAGCACATTTATACTTCTGACTGCATGAACAAGGATGCAAACCAATAGCCTTTAAAGCAGATAACATGACAGACGGATGGATAAAGAGAGAGATGGCAGGCATGAGTGCATGTGCGCATGAATTGTTTGTATGTGTATGTGTATCTGTGTATGTGTGTGTGTGTGTGTGTGTGTTTGTCTTACCCGCCATGGACAGTTTCTGGGGCTAAGACAAATGTGAGACGCATGCAAATTAGTCTAGCTGCTGGAACGACCAGAGGTTGGGATCTCACACTCACACTGCAAAAGGCTTTAATATGTTTACTGTGCTGATAATGAACTTCATATGAAATCAAAATGCATTACTGTGAAATGCATTATTGGCACAGTAATGAAATTCAATTAAGGATATGAATGGCATTTACGAAGGAGGGGAGAAAATGCTCTCCCAACCTTTTATGAGAATTTTATGAGACACTGTATGTCACGATCGTCAGGGAGAGACCAATGCGCAGCGTTGAAGGTGAACATATTTATATTTATTTAATGATCACACGATCAAAACAACAAACGAAAAACGTGACGTCTATGGTTTAAACACAAACCAACACGAACAAGAAACCACAAACACAAAGTGAAAGACAGACAGTTAAATATGGCTCCCAATCAGAGACAACCAGCTGACACTCATTGCCTCTGATTGGGAGTCACTCAGGCCAACATAGAAATACAAACATAGAATACACACCCTGGCTCAACATAACAGTGTCCCCAGAGCCAGGGCGTGACACTGTACTGACCTCAGAGTATACAAATCATTCCATTATCTCCTTAAAGCGATTCAGAAAGCACATTTTGGCTTTCTGGCAACATTTTATTTTAATACCCAAGATCCCTGGCCAAAATAATGCATTATTGAAGTTCAATAAATAATGTTTGTGTTGGATAAATTATTCAAATTAAAGCTATAAGAAATGTAATATATGTAATGTTAATAAGAGCATTTGTTAATACAATTACAGCAAACTATATCACATTATAATGTAGGATTCAGATTAGCTCAGTTACTCTGAGGATTTGTGTAGGCTACATTCAGTATAGAATAATTATTTCTACAATTGTGCATGCTTGGCGGGTGGTCTACTTTTGAGGATGAGTGCTATATATTAACGTACTCCAGAGAGAGAGAGAGAGAGGGAGAGAGAGAGAGAGAGAGAGAGAGAGTGTGTGTATGCTCCTGTAAGTCGCTCTGGAAAAGAGTGTCTGCTAAATGACTCAAATGTAAAATGTAGTAGTAGTGTGTCTGATGGAAGTGGGTGCAACATAGGAGCAGAGTTTGCTCAAGCTGTCAAGGATAAGATGGGATCCACTCCAAGGACAGGACATCTGTGCATCTGTCAGAAAAACAACCTGCCTCTGCTGCTAACTGTATACTCTACTGCAGATGAGCACCGAACAAGCACACATACAGACGCACACACATACTGTACACACACAGCAGCACAGCGGCTTTCATACACATATATATAAGACCACACATATGCCAGCATACATACATGCATAGAGTATAGTACCAATTCCTCCATCCAAACACAGACGTATGCACAAGCGCACACACACAATGGGAGGTCATTAAAAGGTCTAGGTAAGGGAATCTGGATGGTTTCCTGAAAAAAGGTACTGCACCCAATCCATAATTCATAGGCTTGGTTATTTACACCAGTTCATTGTTCTAGTAGACTAAATGGTGAAGGCTGCATTTAAAGAGAAGGAATAAGCAAGAAAGAAGAAGAGGGTAGGATAGAGAAAGAGACAGCGTAGACTGTAGGATATGCAGAATGAATAAGAATAAGCTGGCGACCAATTCTAAGATATATTTAATCACACTGGTGCAGTAGTGGCCCTCAGCGAGAGCTGCCTCAGACTTCTCATCTACCTACTTTAACCCTGAGGTCAAATAAAATAAAATAAAATGTTATTGGTCACGTACACATATTTTGCAGAGGTTATCATAGGTGCAGTGAAATGCTTATGTTTCTAGCACCAACAGTGCAGTAATACCTAAATAAAATAAGGCAAATAAGGCTCTATAATGACACGCTATGTACAGATAGACTCCTATGAAATGATGTGATTTATATGGCGTCATATGATATCCCTGCACATGAAATGATATATGATGTACTATGCTTCACATCCATCCTGGTGCAGGGATAAAGAGGGCTGTAGACAGTAACAGAGCCGGGACATCAGACAGAGGCAGGTATTAGAGAGGGATGTTGGGCAGGCCTGGCACTGTTCAGGCAGGGAGAGGGAGAGACACACCATTTTGAAACAGTCGACAGGAGCCGAGTGTGTCACGCCATGTTTAAGGGTCATCTAGACCAGACCTCCACTTTGTCCTCGTCAGGTTCCCCATATCTCCGCCCATGGGTGTCATCACTCTCCATTTCACAGAGGCAGCCATTCTGACACACAGTGACTGAGTGTCTGCATAACATAGAGCCTGACGACCCCACAGCAACCGCTGATTGATTGGTTGACTATGATGTGCATGTGCATGATTGAGTAGAGGTGTGAGAGTCTTGTGTGTGTTTTGTGTCTGTGTAGCGTGTGTACTGTGTAGGGTATTTGATGGTGTTTGACTGAGATGGTGTGTGAGAGACAGAAAGAGAGAGAAAGCGAGAGAAATAGAAAATAAAAAGGAACATCCATGTTTAGTATAAATCATTGAGTGAATGTGTGCTTGGCTGTGTGTAATAATGTTCCTGTGTGTGTCAGAGAGAGCGTGTGAATGTGTGTGTTCAGTTTATATCAAGGTGTGAATGTTTCCCATGACACTCCCTATGGTTGGTTTAGACTGGGCATGCTAATGTACTGTATATTGGCTGTGGGAGCTGGATGGAGATGACCCACTGGGAGTGACTGAGCAAGGCTGAGCTTGACTGTTAATACTTTAACTCCCTCTAATAGAAAAGCCAGAGAATGGTAATGCTGTCATACAGCACGACTCTAATCAAATCACTGTCTCCCTCCCTCAGCGCTCTCCTCTAGACCAAACCTGCACCCGCATTTCCTCCTGGTATCCTAATGCCCAGACACCATGCAACATGCCTTTATATCAACATGTCTCTGTATATCATGCCAACAGTATGTAAAGAACAGCGCCTAGTATTGCCTTCATTCAAATCGGCCATGCATGGTTTTAATAACAAGTCTCATGTTACAGTGTGTTCATCATGATTCCATTACATTTAACGGTTACCAAATGTACTTACGACTATTCAACTAATACACAATAATGAGTGAAGAGGTAAGGGATAATCAACGAGGGGCTATGCATTCTATGGAAAATAATGAACAACGTGGAAGGTGTGTTCCACGACACGCTGTAATGAATACTCGGACAGAGTGGTAAGATCCAATCGCAGAATTGCGATGCTTTATTAGAGTACAGACAAGGGAATAGCTTAATCGTAGTCGGGCGGGCTGTGGTCAAAACCGGGCCAGGCAGAGACAGGCAGAGGTACCAAGGGAGCGGGCGTAGTCGTAGTCGAGGGCACAGGCACAGGGTCAGAGTACGGTAATCACTGGGATAAACAAGCAGAGGATTAAGCAATACGGGGAGTCAAACAACAAGGCACAGGTCGGATACACGGGTAATCAAAAAACAACAAACTCTCTCTCTCTCTCGGAACAAAACGCTTAGCAAGTCACAATGGAACAATACCTCGCCCCGACTGAACTTCTGAGCACACCTTAAATCCTACCCTAATTACTGACAGGTGTGCTCAGAACTCAGGTGAACCAGATCGAGTCTGATGACTCCCCCTCTCTGTAGATCGGGGAAGTGTCAGACTCTGTCTAGACCCAGCCAACCCCCGATCCCTTACAGTATCCCCCTCCCCAGGGCCGGCTCCTGACGGCCTTCTACCTCTACCGGGTGGTCTTCCTCTGGGTCGGGGTCCTGGATGATCTGAGTGTTCAGCGTGGAAAGTGGCCTTGAGAGCGGGATCCAGTATGTCCTTAGCAGGGACCCAGGACCGTTCCTCAGGTCCATATCCCTCCCAGTCCACGAGATATTCGATGCCCCCACGTCTCCGTCTTGACTCCAGTATCTCGTGGACTGTATAGGTGGTGTCCTGTTCCTCCTCCAAAGGTGGTGTAGTAGGTTGTTGAGCGATTGGGGGGTACATCGGGCTATAGTGGACAGGTTTCAATAGGGAGACGTGGAACGTAGGGTTTATCCTGTAGTGTCGAGGGAGTAACAGACGGTAGGTGACAGGGTTAATACGTCTCTGTACCTTGAAAGGACCGATGTACCTGGGTTGGAGCTTCTTGCAGCTCTGTCGGAACCGCAGGTCTCGGGTAGACAGCCACACTCGTTGCCCGGGTTGATAAGTGGGAGTAGGTCTCCGGCGTCGGTCGGCGTAGGTCTTTTGCTGTTGTGAGGCTTGACTGAGATGTTGATGGGCCGTCTCCCAGACCTGCGCACTCCGACGGAACCACTCGTCCACAGCCGGTACCATCCCTGATGCGGTATCCCACGGGAACAGGGGTGGTTGATACCCTAGAACACACTGGAAGGGCGTTAGGCGTAGGGAGGTGTGAATGAGTGAGTTCTGAGCATACTCTACCCAAGAAGGAATCGGCTCCACTCTTGCGGCTGCCGCAAACATTGTTGCCGTAGATATTTCCCAATTTCCTGGTTGAGCCGTTCTGTCTGCCCATTGGCCTGGGGATGATATCCGGAGGTTAGGCTAACCGAGATGCCCAAGCGTTCGCAGAAGGCCTTCCATACCCGGGATACAAACTGTCGGAAACAATATCCTCCGGGACACCAAACTGCCGGAACACCTGAGTAAACATAGTCTCAGCCATCTGAGTGGCGTTAGGCAAACGGGTCATGGGTACTAACCGGCACATCTTGGAGAAACGATCGATGACCACGAGAATTACAGTATGGCCCTCTGATTCTGGTAGGTCGGTAACAAAGTCCATTGCAATGTGCGACCAGGGTCGGTGAGCAGTTGGCAATGGCATCAGCTTACCCTCCGGTAGTGCACGAGGTACCTTGGACTGAGCACATACTGGACAGGATAAGACATAGTCTCTGACGTCATCTGTGAGGGAATCCCACCAGTATATTCGGCTGATGAGTCGTGTAGTTCGAGTGATTCCGGGATGACCAGATCCCAGTGACGTGTGGCACCATTCCATCAGTTGATGTCGAAGTGGAGCTGGTACAAACACCTTAGACACCGGGGTTTCTGGAGGGGCAACAGTAGACACCGCACCCTGCGCATCCTCCACAGTAGACATTTTGCACGGTAAATTGAGGCACTCTGCCCTACATACCTCACTCCAAGCCGTGATATCGCCAGATTTCCAGGAGATGACCGGATCATGGGTGACGAGCCAGGGGTGGCCGAGAACTAGCGGCTCCCGTGGAGCGGAGATGACGAAAAAAATGATGTTCTCATGGTGTATGGAGCCCACTTGTAACTTGATTACCTCTGTACGGTGCGTAATGAACCCAGTGCCCATGGGCTCACCGTCTAGCGCGTTGACTCGCAGGGGAGGTTGAATTGGGATAAGTTGAACTCCCAACTCCTCAGCAAGACCCATATCCAGAAAGCTGGCAGCCGCTCCGGAATCAATAAGTCCTTCCAACCTGCGCACTTTCTCTCCGACAGATAAGGTAACTGGCACATACATTTGTTTGGATGTAATGTTCAAAACTTGAGTTTCACTCACCGGTTTGGCAGTTCCGAGGCGATATCCTGGGTTACGGTTTGGTCGTACCGGACATTGACGAACGAAATGACCCGACTGACCACAATACAGGCATAGTCCGTCTTGCCGACGTTGTTGTCTCACCGAACCTTGTAGAGGTGACCGTCCCAGTTGCATAGGTTCCTCCTCAGATTCTCTCCTCCGCTCTGTCGATTGCTTAGGACCAGTGATCGAGGGCTCCCGGACTGTGGATACCTTGTGTTGCACTATCTGATTATCAATAGAGATGGCTATTTTGATCAACTCATGTAGCGCAGTGATATCTCCTCGACAAGCCAACTCAGTCTGTACGTCTTTGCGCAGCCCTCTTCGGAAAACGGTGAGCAAAGCAGTCTCGCTCCATCCGCTACCGGCTGCTATAGTACGGAACTCTAAAGCGTAGTCGGCTACTGTGCGACGGCCCTGCTGAAGTTCTCATAGTTGGTCTAGAACACCTCTTGGAACAGTCTCTTGAACTGAACTTCCGCATTCAACTCGGGGACCTCAGCTGCCCAAAGCGCAGTAGCCCAATCCAGTGCTCTTCCCGTTAGCAGAGAAATCATGAAATCCACCCTGCTACGGTCATCGGGAAACATAGTACGATTATACGACATATACAGGGACGTCTGGAGTAGAAACCCCTGACATTTGCCAGGTTCCCCGTCGTACCTTGTCGGTAGAGAAATCGGAGGTGCATGACGAGGACTGACCGTGCTCGGGGTGGTGCCTTCAGCCGCACCAGCGTTGAGTAGCTGCAGGAGTTCATCCATCCGTTTCTCCTGTATCTCCCATCGCCTCTGTAATTCCGCTGGATCCATGGTATTGGCGAGGTATTCTGTAATGAATACTCGGACAGAGTGGTAAGATCCAATCGCAGAATTGCGATGCTTTATTAGAGTACAGACAAGGGAATAGCTTAATCGTAGTCGGGCGGGCTGTGGTCAAAACCGGGCCAGGCAGAGACAGGCAGAGGTACCAAGGGAGCGGGCGTAGTCGTAGTCGAGGGCACAGGCACAGGGTCAGAGTACGGTAATCACTGGGATAAACAAGCAGAGGATTAAGCAATACGGGGAGTCAAACAACAAGGCACAGGTCGGATACACGGGTAATCAAAAAACAACAAACTCTCTCTCTCTCTCGGAACAAAACGCTTAGCAAGTCACAATGGAACAATACCTCGCCCCGACTGAACTTCTGAGCACACCTTAAATCCTACCCTAATTACTGACAGGTGTGCTCAGAACTCAGGTGAACCAGATCGAGTCTGATGACTCCCCCTCTCTGTAGATCGGGGAAGTGTCAGACTCTGTCTAGACCCAGCCAACCCCCGATCCCTTACACACGCTAGCGGAGTGGAACACGGAGTTGCATTACTTTCCAGAGAAAGCATAGAACCCTGAGTTGATTATCCCTTTTATACTATGGCTATAATTTCACACATTTGCCACTAGAAATGTGATCACTTGCAGGTAGAAATGTGTTCAATATCCACGGAAGTAGCTAGCAAGTTTACTAGATAGCTACAGAAGTTGCTGTTGTAACCAAACAAACAGACATGCAAGTTTAACTAACTAAACCATGTACAGTGACTTGCGAAAGTATTCACCCCCCTTGGCATTTTTTCTATTTTGTTGCCTTACAACCTGGAATTAAAATGGATTTGGGGGGTTTGTATCATTTGATTTACACAACATGCCTACCACTTTGAAGATGCAAAATATTTGTTATTGTGAAACAAACAAGAAATAAGACAAAAAAACAGAAAACATGCATGCAACTTTTCACCCCCCCCCCCAAAGTCAATACTTTGTAGAGCCACCTTTTGCAGCAATTACAGGTGCAAGTCTCTTGGGGTATGTCTCTATAAGCTTGCCACATCTAGCCACTGGGATTTTTGCCCATTCTTCAAGGCAAAACTGCTCCAGCTCCTTCAAGTTGGATGGATTCCGCTGGTGTACAACAATCTTTAAGTCATACCACTGATTCTCAATTGGATTGAGGTCTGGGCTTTGACTAGGCCATTCCAAGACATTTAAATGTTTCCCCTTAAACCACTCGAGTGTTGCTTTAGCAGTATGCTTAGGGTCATTGTCCTGCTGGAAGGTGAACCTCCGTCCCAGTCTCAAATCTCTGAAAGACTGAATTTCCCTGTATTTAGCGCCATCCATCATTCCTTCAATTCTGACCAGTTTCCCAGTCCCTGCCGATGAAAAACATCCCCACAGCATGATGCTGCCACCACCATGCTTCACTGTGGGGATGGAGTTCTCGGGGTGATGAGAGGTGTTGGGTTTGCGCCAGACATAGCGTTTTCCTTGATGGCCAAAAAGCTCAATTTTAGTCTCATCTGACCAGAGTACCTTCTTCCATATGTTTGGGGAGTCTCCCACATGCCTTTTGGTGAACCCCAAAGGTGTTTGCTTATTTTTTTCTTTAAGCAATGGCTTTTTTCTGGCCACTCTTCCGTAAAACCCAGCTCTGTGGAGTGTACAGCTTAAAGTGGTCCTATGGACAGATACTCCCATCTCCGCTGTGGAGCTTTGCAGCTCCTTCAGGGTTATCTTTGGTCTCTTTGTTGCCTCTCTGACTAATGCCCTCCTTGCCTGGTCTGTGACCATTTTACTCGCCCTAACTGAGCTGGTTCATGTTATCCAGAGCGTTGGTGACTGTAACTGTGCTGCAGGCAACAATTTAATTATGTTTTTTTGCTGACGTTTACTGACACCCGCCATATTCAACGGGTGTTGAATGTTCGTAAATTCATCAGTTGTTCTGAGCTCTGGCACACTCAGACGACAGTGCTCTGAAATCGGAGTAGACAGCCAGAGCGAATTTACGAACGAAACAAATAAGTCCTAGCTTGCTATTATGAAAATCGAATTCAACAATACCAATACTGTTTTCAATTCGACTTTTGCTGTCAAAAGCAGCTCAAACAAAACATGTAAAAATGAACTATAGGTACCTTGCAAATACTGTGGTTATAGGGAAATAATGCACGCTCTAGAATGCCCTTCAAGCCCATTAGAAGGAGTATTCAACAATGGTATAAGTAAGGGATAATCAACGAGGGACTATGCGTTCTATGGAAAATAATGAACGATGTGGAAGGTGTGTTCCACGACATGCTAGCGCAGTGGAACTGAACTTTTTTTAAAATTATTTATATATTATTAATTATTATTATTAATTTTTTGGGGGGGTAGATCAGCTTTAATATTGCAGATAGATTGTAACTTCCATCAATGTAATTGTCTGCATCACTTCCAATCCCGCATATGTTTTTGTTTTCTTGCAAATACAGTGGGGGAAAAAAGTATTTAGTCAGCCACCAATTGTGCAAGTTCTCCCACTTAAAAAGATGAGAGAGGCCTGTAATTTTCATCATAGATACACGTCAACTATGACAGACAAAATGAGAAAAAAAAATCCAGAAATTCACATTGTAGGATTTGTAATGTATTTATTTGCAAATTATGGTGGAAAATAAGTATTTGGTCAATAACAAAAGTTTCTCAATACTTTGTTATATACCCTTTGTTGGCAATGACACAGGTCAAACGTTTTCTGTAAGTCTTCACAAGGTTTTCACACACTGTTGCTGGTATTTTGGACCATTGCTCCATGCAGATCTCCTCTAGAGCAGTGATGTTTTGGGGCTGTCGCTGGGCAACACGGACTTTCAACTCCCTCCAAAGATTTTCTATGGGGTTGAGATCTGGAGACTGGCTAGGCCACTCCAGGACCTTGAAATGCTTCTTACGAAGCCACTCCTTCGTTGCCCGGGCGGTGTGTTTGGGATCATTGTCATGCTGAAAGACCCAGCCACGTTTCATCTTCAATGCCCTTGCTGATGGAAGGAGGTTTTCACTCAAAATCTCACGATACATGGCCCCATTCATTCTTTCCTTTACACGGATCAGTCGTCCTGGTCCCTTTGCAGAAAAACAGCCCCAAAGCATGATGTTTCCACCCCCATGCTTCACAGTAGGTATGGTGTTCTTTGGATGCAACTCAGCATTCTTTGTCCTCCAAACACGACGAGTTGAGTTTTTACCAAAAAGTTATATTTTGGTTTCATCTGACCATATGACATTCTCCCAATCCTCTTCTGGATCATCCAAATGCACTCTAGCAAACTTCAGACGGGCCTGGACATGTACTGGCTTAAGCAGGGGGACACGTCTGGCACTGCAGGATTTGAGTCCATGGCGGCGTAGTGTGTTACTGATGGTAGGCTTTGTTACTTTGGTCCCAGCTCTCTGCAGGTCATTCACTAGGTCCCCCTGTGTGGTTCTGGGATTTTTGCTCACCGTTCTTGTGATCATTTTGACCCCACGGGGTGAGATCTTGCGTGGAGCCCCAGATCGAGAGAGATTATCAGTGGTCTTGTATGTCTTCCATTTCCTAATAATTGCTCCCACAGTTGATTTCTTCAAACCAAGCTGCTTACCTATTGCAGATTCAGTCTTCCCAGCCTGGTGCAGGTCTACAATTTTGTTTCTGGTGTCCTTTGACAGCTCTTTGGTCTTTGCCATAGTGGAGTTTGGAGTGTGACTGTTTGTGGTTGTGGACAGGTGTCTTTTATACTGATAACAAGTTCAAACAGGTGCCATTAATACAGGTAACGAGTGGAGGACAGAGGAGCCTCTTAAAGAAGAAGTTACAGGTCTGTGAGAGCCAGAAATCTTGCTTGTTTGTAGGTGACCAAATACTTATTTTCCACCATAATTTGCAAATAAATTCATAAAAAATCCTACAATGTGATTTTCTGGAGAGAAAAAAAATCTCAATTTGTCTGTCATAGTTGACGTGTACCTATGATGAAAATTACAGGCCTCTCTCATCTTTTTAAGTGGGAGAACTTGCACAATTGGTGGCTGACTAAATACTTTTTTCCCCTACTGTATATATATATATATACATACATACATACACATACATACATACATACATACATACATATACAGTGGGGAGAACAAGTATTTGATACACTGCCGATTTTGCAGGTTTTCCTAATTACAAAGCAAGTAGAGGTCTGTAATTTTTATCATAGGTACACTTCAACTGTGAGAGACGGAATCTAAAACAAAAATCCAGAAAAT
Organism: Coregonus lavaretus; assembly: GCF_964263955.1. Taxonomy (NCBI): domain Eukaryota; kingdom Metazoa; phylum Chordata; class Actinopteri; order Salmoniformes; family Salmonidae; genus Coregonus; species Coregonus lavaretus. Next base: position 27,278,529 of record NC_140001.1, read on the forward strand.
CACATTGTATGATTTTAAAGTAATTAATTTGCATGTTATTGCATGACATAAGTATTTGATCACCTACCAACCAGTAAGAATTCCGGCTCTCACAGACCTGTTAGTTTTTCTTTAAGAAGCCCTCCTGTTCTCCACTCATTACCTGTATTAACTGCACCTGTTTGAACTCGTTACCTGTATAAAAGACACCTGTCCACACACTCAATCAAACAGACTCCAACCTCTCCACAATGGCCAAGACCAGAGAGCTGTGTAAGGACATCAGGGATAAAATTGTAGCCCTGTACAAGGCTGGGATGGGCTACAGGACAATAGGCAAGCAGCTTGGTGAGAAGGCAACAACTGTTGGCGCAATTATTAGAAAATGGAAGAAGTTCAAGATGACGGTCAATCACCCTCGGTCTGGGGCTCCATGCAAGATCTCACCTCGTGGGGCATCAATGATCATGAGGAAGGTGAGGGATCAGCCCAGAACTACACGGCAGGACCTGGTCAATGACCTGAAGAGAGCTTGGACCACAGTCTCAAAGAAAACCATTAGTAACACACTATGCCGTCATGGATTAAAATCCTGCAGCGCACGCAAGTTCCCCCTGCTCAAGCCAGCGCATGTCCAGGCCCGTCTGAAGTTTGCCAATGACCATCTGGATGATCCAGAGGAGGAATGGGAGAAGGTCATGTGGTCTGATGAGACAAAAATATAGCTTTTTGGTCTAAACTCCACTCGCTGTATTTGGAGGAAGAAGAATGATGAGTACAACCCCAAGAACACCATCCCAACTGTGAAGCATGGAGGTGGAAACATCATTCTTTGGGGATGCTTTTCTGCAAAGGGGACAGGACGACTGCACCGTATTGAGGGGAGGATGGATGGGGCCATGTATCGCGAGATCTTGGCCAACAACCTCCTTCCCTCAGTAAGAGCATTGAAGATGGGTCGTGGCTGGGTCTTCCAGCATGACAACGACCCGAAACACACAGCCAGGGCAACTAAGGAGTGGCTCCGTAAGAAGCATCTCAAGGTCCTGGAGTGGCCTAGCCAGTCTCCAGACCTGAACCCAAAATAAAATCTTTGGAGGGAGCTGAAAGTCCGTGTTGCCCAGCGACAGCCCCGAAACCTGAAGGATCTGGAGAAGGTCTGTATGGAGGAGTGGGCCAAAATCCCTGCTGCAGTGTCTGCAAACCTGGTGAAGACCTACAGGAAACGTATGATCTCTGTAATTGCAAACAAAGGTTTCTGTACCAAATATTAAGTTCTGCTTTTCTGATGTATCAAATACTTATGCCATGCAATAAAATGCAAATTAATTACTTAAAAATCATACAATGTGATGTTCTGGATTTTTGTTTTAGATTCTGTCTCTCACAGTTGAAGTGTACCTATGATAAAAATTACAGACCTCTACATGCTTTGTAAGTAGGAAAACCTGCAAAATCGGCAGTGTATCAAATACTTGTTCTCCCCACTGTATATATATACATACATACACATACATACACATACATACACATATCCTTTTTAAAAATATATTTCCCTTTATTACTTTCCAACCCCACCACCCTTCCCTAATTGGAGTAAACTAGTGAACAACAATGCTTAGGCCTCTACTTCCAGCTTATACATACTATATACATTTTATGGACACAGTCAATTTTACAATAATTCTATTTGGTTTGTTTTTACTCCTGAACTTCCTCTACCCTTCCACAGAGTTGCATTATTTTCCAGAAAATGCATAGAGCCCCAAGTTGATTATCCCTTTTATACCATGGCTATAATTTAACAGGGCGGCAGGTAGCTTAGTGGGTAAGAGCGTTGTGCCAGTAACTGAAAGGTCGCTGGTTCTAATCGCCGACTAGGTGAAAAATCTGCCGATGTGCCCTTAAGCAAGGCACTTAACCCTAATTGCTCATGTAAGTCGCTCTGGATAAGAGCGTCTGCTAAAATGTAAATGTTAACACATTTACAATGTGTTAATTTGCGGTAGAAATGTGTTCAACATCCACTGAAGTAGCTAGCAAGTTAACTAGATAGCTACAGAAGTTGCTGTGGCAAACAAACATACTTGCTAGTTTAGCTAACCAAACCATCAGTCCTAGCTTGATATTATGAAAATCTAATTCAACCTTGCCAATAATGTTTTCAATTCGACTTTTGCTTTCAATAGCAGTTCAAACATAGAACATGTAAGAATGACCTATAGCCATTGGGCAAATATACTGTGCATTATAGGGAAATAATGCACGCTCTAGAATGCCCTTCAAGCCAATCAGAAACAAGTATTCAACAATGCCATGGTATAATTAAGCAATAAGGCCCGAGGGGGTGTGGTATATGGCCAATATACCACGGCTAAGGACTGTTCTTACGCATGACACAACGCGGATTGCCTGGTTGATGTTACCAACATAATTCGAAGAGTAACATTTTTTTTGGGGTCATACCCGTGATATACCATGGCATTCAGCCAATCAGCATTCAGGGCTCGAACGACCCAGTTTATGACATAGAATAAACATGCGTCAGGTTGTATTCACAGTAATCTACTGTACGTGTCCATGACCTAATGTACCTTAACTAATGTACCTAGCACTGTGAGGAACTTCATTATGACTGGAAACAATTAGTGGGAGCAATGTATGTAATGGGCTCTCAGCTCCCAACAGCACAGTCAATAGCCTGGAAATGGAAACTCGCCTCTGATCACTAATGAGAAAATTGTGGAGGGGCAAAAAGGAGGGTGGGTGTCACTGGGGATAAGAAGAAAAGCAAGGCAGCAATGCCCTGATAGCCTTGGGTTGAAGAATACTAGTGTAGTGCTATAAAACAAAACAGCGCTACTATGTTCTTTTTATACCAAGATGATAATCAAATTCACTGACAATCAGATTGGGAATGTCATCTTTGGTCTGTGGATGTCCTTTAAAACCAATAATGTATTAGTGGTATTATTCACTATGATCGCAGAATCTAATAGGGTTTTTTAATTCCCTCCATTGATTTACACCAGAAGAGGGTTGTGGTGGAAGTCTCATCAATGGAATCACTAAACCAGTAGCTCATGCAGCCAGCCCTCCTTGGTTAGGACTGAATGCCAGTAAACAATACACAAAGGCCTGGTGAGAAAAACCCCAGTCTGCACCTGTGAGCTAGTCAGAGTAGCTCATTTAAATCTTCTTTTTTTTAACACTCTATGTCTCAAAATTAAATGGTATGCTACTCCCCCCGCTTCCTCACATCTCCTTTGAAATCAATGCAAAGGAACACTCAAATTTCCTTCAAGCTATGGGCAATTTCTGCCTAGATGGCTACATTGTGCACAGGTGTTTTATGGTCGTCATGCCATTGCACCACAGGCTATGATTGGAAATTTAATGAGCAGGCCTGGGAAATAGCCCCTTGGTCTCTAGGCCTCCTTCTCCCTTTCTCTCTTCCTCTACTCCAGGGTTTATAAAACCAGGAGCCTCAACACGCCAGTAAATTAAACCGCCATTTCCTAAGACTCCCTTCTCCCTAGGCTGGAAAAAACACAACAGTCTATGAAATCAATGCGCTCATTAAGACATTTTGATGGCCTCTATTTTTAATAATAATAATAATAATAATAATAATAATAATTAATATAATAATAATAATAATAATAATATGCCATTTAGCAGACGCTTTTATCCAAAGCGACTTACAGTCATGCGTGCATACATTTTTTTGTGTATGGGTGGTCCCGGGGATCGAACCCACTACCTTGGCGTTACAAGCGCCGTGCTCTACCAGCTGAGCTACAGAGGACCACATTTTTGGCAGTGGTATGCTAAGAAAATAAATGGCGGGCTTAGCTTTGGTTCCTCTTCATTTGCACGCCACTTGGTGAGCTATGTTATTCCTCCTTGTGGCATGCCCCCCCCCCCCCGCCACCCCACCCCACACACACACACACACACACACCTCCACATCACAACCCGCCCTGTTTCCCTGGCGATACCGCTCTGAATTATTGATGTTTCCACAACATCGCCCCCCTCCACTTTAAATAGTGGGATATCCAGGCTCTGCTGGGTCTCCCTGAACCCTCAGTGCTCACTGTCTCAGTGACAATATCTAATAAAGCAGTGCAAGAGGAGGGGGGAGATGCAGCCTGACATTTAAATCAATTGCTTCCCTACAACCAGTCTATGATTTGAACCCATCTTTATTACCATCTTCACAGGATTGCCCAAGGCAACAAATGGGATTCTATCAGTATGAGAGGGACCAACAGATAGATACATTAATCTCTGGGTATCTATCCTTTAAGGAAAGCAGATAGGGAGAATGAGGAAGTCTAAATATTGATATAGTTTAATGTGGTGATGTGCCTGGTGTTGATACCAAAAGTATGTGGACACCTGCTCGTCGAACATCTCATTCCAAAAATATGGGCATTAATATGGAGTTGGTCCCCCCTTTTCTGCTATAACAGCCTCCACTCTTCTGGGAAGGCTTTACACTAGATGTTGGAACATTGCTGCGGGGACTTGATTCCATTCAGCCACAAGAGCATTAGTGAGGTCGGGCACTGATGTTGGGCGATTAGGCCTGGCTTGCAGTCGGCGTTCCAATTCATCCCAAAGGTGTTCGATGGGGTTGAGGTCAGGGCTCTGTGCAGGCCAGTCAAGTTCTTCCACACCGACATCGACAAACCATTTCTGTATGGACCTCACTTTGTGCACGGGGGCATTGTCATGCTGAAACAGGAAAGGGCTTCCCCAAACTGTTGCCACAAAGTTGGAAGCACGGAATCGTCTAGAATGTCATTATATGCAGTAGCATTAATATTTCCCTTCACTGGAACTAAGGGGCCTAGCCCGAACCATAAAAAACAGCCCTAAACCATTATTCCTCCTCCACCAAACTTTACAGTTGGCACTATGCATTGGGGCAGGAAGCGTTCTCCTGGCATCCAACAAACCCAGATTTGTCTGTCGGACTGCCAAATGGTGAAGCGTTATTCATCATTCCAGAGAACGCGTTTCCACTGCTCCAGAGTCCAATGGCGGCGAGCTTTACAGCACTCCAGCCGACACTTGGCATTGCGCATGGTGATCTTAGGCTTGTGTACGGCTGCTCGGCCACGGAAACCCATTTCATGAAGCTCCTTACGAACAGTTCTTGTGCTGACGTTGCTCCCAGAGGCAGTTTGGAACTCGGTAGTGAGTGTTGCAACCGAGGGCAGACGATTTTTACGCGCTACACGCATCAGCCGTCCCATTCTGTGAGCTTGTGTGGCCTATGACTTCGCGGCTGTGCCGTTGTTGCTCCTAGACATTTCCACTTCACAATAACAGAACTTACAGTTGACCGGGGCAGCACTAGCAGGGCAGAAATTTGACGAACTGACTTACATTACATTTTAGTCATTTAGCAGACGCTCTTATCCAGAGCGACTTACAGTTAGTGAGTGCATACATAATATACTGGCCCCCCATGGGAATCGAACCCACAACCATGGCATTGCAAACGCCATGCTCTACCAACTGAGCTACATCCCTGCCGGCCATTCTCACCCCTACCCTGGACCAATTGTGCGCCACCCCATGGGTCTCCCGGTCGCGGCCGGCTACGACAGATCCTGGATTCGAACCAGGATCTCTAGTGGCACAGTTAGCACTGCGATGCAGTGCCTTAGACCACTGTGCCACTCGGGAGGTTGTTGGAAAGGTGGCATCCAATGACGGTGCCACGTTGAAAGTCACTGAGCTCTTCAGTAAGGCCATTCTACTGCCAATGTTTTTTTGGAGATTGCATGGCTGTGTGCTCGATTTTAGCTGTGTGGATGTGGCTGAAATAGCCAAATCCACTCATTTAAACGGGTGTCCACATACAGTTGAAGGTGGAAGTTTACATACACCTTAGCCAAATACATTTAAACTCAGTTTTTCACAATTCCTGACATTTAATCCTAGTAATAATTCCCTGTCTTAGGTCAATTAGATCACCACTTTATGTGAAATATGTGAAATATCAGAATAATAGTAGAGAGAATGATTTATTTCAGCTTTTATTTCTTTCATCACATTCCCAGTGGGTCAGAAGTTTTGTGATGGCCACTCCAATACCTCAATTAGTATTTGGTAGCATTGCCTTTAAATTGTTTAACTTGGGTCAAACATTTCGGGTAGCCTTCCACAAGCTTCCCACAATAAGTTGGGTGAATTTTGGCCCATTCCTCCTGACAGAGCTGGTGTAACTGAGTCAGGTTTGTAGGCTTCCTTGCTCGCACACGCTTTTTCAGTTCTGCCCACACATTTTCTATAGGAATGAGGTCAGGGCTTTGTGATGGCCACTCCAATACCTTGACTTTGTTGTCCTTAAGCCATTTTGCCAGAACTTTGGAAGTATGCTTGGGGTCCATTTGGAAGACCCTTTTGCGACCAAGCATTAACTTGTCTTGAGATATTGCTTCAATGTATCCACATAATTTTCCTTCATCATAGTCTTCGGCTTGCAATTGCCCCCTTTTTCCTCCAAACATAACGATGGTCATTACGGCCAAACAGTTCTATTTCATCAGACCAAAGGACATTTCTCCAAAAAGTACGATCTTTGTCCCCATGTGCAGTTGCAAACCGTAGTCTGGCTTTTTTATGGCGGTTTTTGAGCAGTGGCTTCTTCCTTGCTGAGCGGCCTTTCAGGTTATGTCGATATAGGACTCGTTTTTACTGTGGATATAGATACTTTTGACCTGTTTCCTCCAGCATCTTCACAAGGTCTTTTGCTGTTGTTCTGGGATTGATTTGCACTTTTCGCATCAAAGTACGTTCATCTCTAGGAGACAGAACGCATCTCCTTCCTGAGCGGTATGATGGCTGCGTGGTCCCATGGTGTTTATACTTGCGTACTATTGTTTGTACAGATGAATGTGGTACCTTCAGGCGTTTGGAAATTGCTCCCAAGGATGAACCAGACTTGTGGAGGTCTACAATTTGACTGATTTCTTTTGATTTTCCCATGATGTCAAGTAAAGAGGCACTGAGTTTGAAGGTAGGCCTTGAAATACATCCACAGGTACACCTCCAGTTGACTCAAATGACGTCAATTAGCCTATCAGACGCTTCTAAAGCCATGACATCATTTTCTGGAATTTTCCAAGCTGTTTAAAGGCACCGTCAACTTAGTGTATGTAAACTTCTGACCCACTGGAATTGTGATACAGTAAATTATAAGTGAAATAATCTGTCTGTAAACAATTGTTGGAAAAATGACTTGTGTCATGCACAAAGTAGATGTCCTAACCGACCTGCCAAAACTATAGTGGTTGAAAAACGAGTTTTAATGACTCCAACCAAAGTGTATGTAAACTTCCGACTTCAACTGTACTTTTGTATTTGTAGTGTAACTGGCTGGCTGTGTGACTCAATTGTTTTCATATATTTGTGTTTCCTCCCAAGCTCGCTCTCTCTCTCTCTCTCTCTTCCGTAACAGAGTGTGTTTAACATTGTGTGTGTGAAAGAATGGCACAGATGTGTGTGAATTCCCAAGGTCTCTGAATGCATGTTTTATAACTGTGCTTCAGAGGGGGAGAGAGGGGGGATCCTGCTGGCACACAGCAGCACACTCACAGTCTGTGAGGGAAACCAAGTGTGAAACGGCAAATCAGACACACAAACACACACAAATGCAGGTATAAATGACGATAGACACACACACAAACACTTAGATAAAAACAACTATGTGTGATATCTCTTACACCCATGGGCTTTCCCTAAGGGTGGCTTAAAACGCTGTGTGTGATTCTAGCCTCATGGAATCCAATTCCTCTAGCTGACATTGATGATGTCAACATGGACTACCTACCAACACATCCACTAATTCCACCAAGTCAAACACCTTGATAATGTTATTGGTATAATCATTCCCAGTGTACCTGCAGAGCTACAGTGGTACTGTTCAAGTGAAAACACTGAGGTAAACAGAGAATAAAGGAGATTAGATCACAACAACAGCATCATTTATCACTGTGATCATCTATTATTCATCTCTCTCTAGCAAACAAAATATAGCTAGCGTGCACAAAAACAACCCATATGATGCTTAATACAATGAGCTCCATAGGTAATGGGACTGACACATTTTTTGTTGTTTTGGCTCTGTACTCCAGCACTTTGGATTTGAAATGATACAATGACTATGAGGTTAAAGTGGAGACGATCAGCTTTAATTTAAGGGTATTTTCTATCCATATCGGGTGAACCCGTTTTGAAATTACAGCACCTTTTGTACATAGTCCCCCCACATTTTAGGGGACCAAAAGTATTGGGACAAATTCACTTATATGTGTATTAAAGTAGTCAAAAGTTTAGTATTTGGTCCCATATTAGTAGCACACAATAATTACATCAAGCTTGTGACTCTTCAAACTCATTGGATGCATTTGCTGTTTGTTTTGGTTGTGTTTCAGATTATTTTGTCTAATAGAAATGAATGGTAAATAATGTTTTGTGTCATTTTGGAGTCACTTATATTGTGAATAAGAATAGAATATGTTTCTAAACACAAATGATATTTGTGCGTCTGTAAATTTCTCACTCATCATTCAGACCCCTTGAAATTTTTTTTACGTTACAGCCTTATTCTAAAATGGATTAAATAAATACAAATCCACATCAATCTACACACAATACCCCATAATGACAAAGTTAAAACAGGTTTTTAGAAATGTGTGCACATTTATTAAAAATAATAACCGAAATACCTTAAGTATTCAGACCCTTTGCTATGAGACTCAAAATTTAGCTCAGGTGCATCCTGTTTCCATTGATAATCCTTGAGATGTTTCTACAACTTGATTGGAGTCCATCTGTGGTAAATTCAATTGAATGGACATGATTTGGAAAGGCACACACCAATCTATATAAGGTCCCACAGTTGACAGTGCATGTCAGAGCAAAAACCAAGCCATGAGGTCGAAGGAATTGTCCGTAGAGCTCCGAGACAGGATTGTGTCGAGGCACAGATCTGGGGAAGGGCACAAAAAAAATTCTGCAGCATTGAAGGTCCCCAAGAACATAGTGGCTTCCATCATTCTTAAATGGACGAAGTTTGGAACCACCAAGACTCTTCCTAGAGCTGGCCGCCCGGCCAAACTGAGCAATCGGGGGAGAAGGGCCTTGGTCAGGGAGGTGACCAAGAACCCGATGGTCACTCTGACAGAGCTCCAGAGTTCCTCTGTGGAGATGGGAGAACCTTCCAGAAGGACAACCAGATCTGCAGCACTCCACCAATCAGGCCTTTATGGTAGGGTGGCCAGACGAAAGCCACTCCTCAATAAATGACAGCCCGATTGGAGTTTGCCAAAAGGCACCTACAGGACTCTCAGACCATGAGAAACAAGATTCTCTGGTCTGATGAAACCAAGATTGAACTATTTGGCCTGAATGCCAAGTGTCATGTGACACTTGGCATTCAAGTGTCACGTGACACCTCCAGACGTGAGTGACTCCACTCAACGTCTGGAGGAAACCTGGCACCATCTCTACGGTGAAGCATGGTGGTGGCAGCATCATGCTGTGGGGATGTTGTTCAGCGGGAGGGACTGGGAGACTAGTTAGGATCGAGGGAAATATGAACGGAGCAAAGTACAGAGAGATCCTTGATGAAAACCTGCTCCAGAGTGCTCAGGACCTCAGACTGGGGCGAAGGTTCACCTTCCAACAGGACAACAACTCTAAGCACACAGCCAAGACAACACAGGAGTGGCTTCGGGACAAGTCTCTGAATGTCCTTGAGTGGCCCAGCCAGAGCCCAGACTTGAACCCGATCGAACATCTCTGGAGAGACCTGAAAATAGCTGTGCAGCGACTCTCCCCATCCAACCTGACAGAAATGTAGAGGATCTGCAGAGAAGAATGGGAGAAACTACCCAAATACAGGTGTGCCAAGCTTGTAGCGTTATACCCAAGAAGACTTCAGGCTGTAATCACTGCCAAAGGTCCTTCAACAAAGTAATGAGTAAAGGGTCTGAATACTTATGTAAATGTGATATTTCCGTATTTTTTTTATTTTTTATTTGCAAAATTATTAATGTGTGCAGATTGATGAGGGAAAAAAACATTTAATCAATTTTAGAATAAGGCTGTAACGTAACAAAATGTTGAAAAAATCAAGGGGTCTGAATACTTTCTGAATGCACTCTATCATTTCAAAAATGCTGGAGTACAGAGCAAAAACAAAACAAATGTGTTACTGTCCCAATACTTTGAGCTCACTGTATATGATGAGGCCTGGCCAAGTTGTTTTCTCTGGTGTGCTCTCCATGATACTAGACATTGAGCAGTCAATTTGTTGCATAGGAAATGGTTACGATGTGAGCCCAGTGATAGAGGCTGATAGTGAGTGGATGTAATGATTTAGCTGGACTGGTCACTAGGGGACATCAGGGTCTATTCCCAGGTGGGCCTTGGTCTCTACATCCTGGTGAGAGAAATATCCTACAACATACATTGATTTTACATAAAAACAGGAGCCAATCAAGTAACCCCATTCACTAAACAAAAGCCTGCTATAAATAATAGCATTTCATTTGACAAGATCCAAACCTCCTATGGCAGATTGGGAGAATGTCAGTGTTTATGAAGCCTATGTTCTCTGTAGACTATACAACATCTCACAGGGTCAAATACAAAACAGAAGAATCCCAGGCTTATGTGTGTTGCAGTAAAACACAAAGCCTGTTATTTCGTCTGCAGCATCAGAACACACCCGAAGGCGCAGCGGCGTGACAGGGAGGCCACTTACAATGGGTAAAATAGGGGAGGGAACAGTGGAAAAATCAAAGGCTTTCTGCACCGAAGCCGCACGGCTGTCACTGAAAAACAATACGGAGCCACGGCTACAAAAGACACAATTAATAAATGGAATTACAGTTACAATGAGCGGGAGGGGCCCCTGCTGCAGTCAGTGATGGACCCTTAAAGAGGGAGACAAAGACAGAAAGTGGAGAGAAAGGGGAAAACACTGCAAGGAAGACAAAACACAGCACATTCATTAATTGTTCATGAGGAGGTGCACAGACACAGGCAAACAGAAGCTGTGATGAATGATCTCATTTGTAAAAAGAGGAGAGAACAGAGAACCCTCCCAGCTCCTCTGCCATCCAGTACCTCCCCACCTCTGAGACGGATGTTAATCCATTCCACACCTCCATTATCCACATTAACAGGTACAGTTGAAGTCGGAAGTTTACATACACCTTAGCCAAATACATTTAAACTCAGTTTTTCACAATTCCTGACATTTAATCCTAGTAAAAATTCCCTGTCTTAGGTCAGTTAGGATCACCACTTGTCAGAATAATAGTAGAGAGAATGACTTATTTCAGCTTTTATTTATTTCATCACATTCCAAGTGGGTCAGAAGTTTACATACACTCAATTAGTATTTGGTAGCATTGCATTTAAATTGTTTAACTTGGGTCAAACGCTTCGGGTAGCCTTCCACAAGCCTCCTACAATAAGTTGGGTGAATTTTGGCCCATTCCTCCTGACAGAGCTGGTGTAACTGAGTCAGGTTTGTAGGCCTCCTTGCTCGCACACGCTTTTTCAGTTCTGCCCACACATGTTCTATAGGATTGAGGTCAGGGCTTTGTGATGGCCACTCCAATACCTTGACTTTGTTGTCCTTAAGCCATTTTGCCACAACTTTGGAAGTATGCTTGGGGTCCATTTGGAAGACCCATTTGCGACCAAGCTTTAACTTCCTGACTGATGTCTTGAGATGTTGCTTCAATATATCCACATAATTTTCCTTCCTCATGATGCCATCTATTTTGTGAAGTGCACCAGTCCCTCCTGCAGCAAAGCATCCCCACAGCATGATGCTGCCACCCCTGTGCTTCACGGTTGGGATGGTGTTCTTCGGCTTGCAAGTGCCCCCCTTTTCCTCCAAACATAAAGATGGTCATTATGGCCAAACAGTTCTATTTTTGTTTCATCAGACCAGAGGACATTTCTCCAAAAAGTACGATCTTTGTCCCCATGTGCAGTTGCAAACCGTAGTCTGGCTTTTTTATGGCGGTTTTGGAGCAGTGGCTTCTTCCTTGCTGAATGGCCTTTCAGGTTTGTCGATATAGGACTTGTTTTACTGTGGACATAGATACTTTTGTACCTGTTTCCTCCAGCATCTTCACAAGGTCATTTGCTGTTGTTCTGGGATTGATTTGCACTTTTCGCATCAAAGTACGTTCATCTCTAGGAGACAGAATGCGTCTCCTTCCTGAGCGGTATGACGGCTGCGTGGTCCCATGGTGTTTATACTTGCGTACTATTGTTTGTACAGATGAACGTGGTACCTTCAGGCTTTTAGAAATTGCTCCCAAGGATGAACCAGACTTGTGGAGGTCTTGGCTGATTTCTTTTGATTTTCCCATGATGTCAAACAAAGAGGCACTGAGTTTGAAGGTAGGCCTTGAAATACATCCACAGGTACACCTCCAATTGACTCAAATGATGTAAATTAGCCTATCAGAAGCTTCTAAAGCCATGACATAATTTTCTGGAATTTACCAAGCTGTTTAAAGGCACAGTCAACTTAGTGTATGTAAACTTCTGACCCACTGGAATTGTGATACAGTGAATTATAAGTGAAATAATCTGTCTGTAAACAATTGTTGGAAAAATTACTTATGTCATGCACAAAGTAGATGTCCTAACCGACTTACCAAAACTATAGTTTGTTAACAAGACATTTGTGGAGTGGTTGAAAAACGAGTTTCAATGACTCCAACCTAAATGTATGTAAACTTCCGACTTCAACTGTAACTATTTGGATGGTACCCCCAGGTGGTCTAACATACTGTTGATGCAAATACTGTATGGCCACAGAAACTACTCACAATGTCACAGGAAGCTATGCCTCCAAAACATGTTTACAACCCTGCTTACAGATACAAATATGTGCACACATTCACAAGTGCTGTAGGCTATAGTCATACGGGTCATTCTACAGATTCGGTGCCTTTTGTGATTGAGGAGGATGAAACAATGAACATTAAAATCTTAAGCTTTTTTTTATTTGATGTGACAAAGTAATGTGTGTACTTGATAGAAAATACCTTTTCCCATCTCAATGTAGAGTATTAAGTTATTATTCTGTATTATTTTCTCAAACAAGTCCCAATTTAATTCAACCCCGTCACAGTCATTTTGTTATTCAACTATTCATTTTTCCAATAAGCTTGAGATCAGCTTCTGGCATAATCTCACAGTTTAGATGTCCCTTGTAAGTAATGGCATATTGTAATTAAAGAGAAAATCAAGAAAAACTGACCAGCACCATCCTTTCCAGTTTACGATGAAGAAATTTCTAATCTAACTCCACATTTTCGCAAGAAATGTGCAAGAATGCTGTGTAATTCCTGACAAAATTGAAATAGCCTTATTTACCCTGATTTAATACACACAATAAAAACACTATTGATGTTATATTTTGTGTATTTAATACAAAAATGTTTAAAAAATAATCTCGTAACAGGGATGAATGCACCGCAACAGGGTTGAAAATCATGCAACAGGGTTGAGTGAAAAGCATCACGTGTCATATGTTTTATCTTTTGAGATCACTAACATCAGCAGCATACAAGCTTGACATTGGAACTGTTTGGTTCTTGCATTGTTCACATTCACCGTACATGCACTGCTTATTCAAGGAACTACAACACACACTTTCAACTAAATCTTCAAGCACTGACGATTCAATAAGCTTAATTTGTTTGAGCTTCTCTGCGACAAAGGTCAGGTTTTCGTGAAGCTTACACATACAAGTGTCCCGATCAGCAAGGGAAGGGTAAACCACCCAGAAAGGCCGGAGGCGGCTGAACATGGAGTATGAAATTTCTTCTGTGTTCTCTGCAAGAAACTTCCTATGCAGATTTTTCAACGTGTCAAGGAGGAACCTCTTCTGCATCTTCTGTTTGTTCTTTGTTTTAGTTTGACTTTTTGCAAGTGGTCATTCTACTGATATCATCACGTGTGAAGAAATCCCTCACCCTCTTCTTGATGTCCACAAAGTTTGAGATTTTCTTTCTTTGAAATGTAGATACACTGCCTGTGAGCTTCCAGCGTTTCTTTGAAAAACCCAAAGCAGACTCTGAAAATGATTGCAGTCTATACTTCTTAATAATGTTACCTGCCACTACTCTGGATATAATTTGCTTCTCTCGTTCAGTTTTTGCATTTTTATAATGCTCCTTTATTTGAGCAACGAGTGCTGTGTGATGCAGTGCAGATCTTCTGACATCACTTGGTACAGCTGTGGATTTTGACGAAGTCTTCTTTTCTAAACGCTGGAGCCTTTTTTTGTACTTTTCTTTGGCCCTCCTTTCTTCATCAAGACATTTCTGTAAATCAGCTACCTGCTTTCTCAATTTGTCTTTTGTCTTTCTTGATTTTTTCTTCCCCTTCACAGATTGTCTAAAACAAACAAATAGACAATTCAATTTTATTTATTGTATCAAATCATAACAAGGTAAGTTCATAAGCAGTATAAATAAATGTTAAGGATAATATTACAATGTGAATATGTCTAAGCAGTTTTGAAGAAATAGTGTACAAAGTTACCAGAAATAATATTTGTATGCACTCCTTTGCACTCCTATTCTCTCTCTCTCTCTCTCTCTCTCTCTCTCTCTCTCTCTCTCTCTCACACACACAATATTTTTCCTAACCTTGTGGGCTCATGTGACATCACCACGTCTCTATCAGGACTTTGTGGAGGGGTGGCAATAGTATTAACAGCCATTTCCCTTTGCTTTTGCCGCTCCTTCGCTTTTCTCCATCCCTTTCTCCTCATCTTTTGACCTCTCTTATCTAGATCTCCTATTCCTTTCTTCTTTCCTGCTAAAACATATTTTGTCCATCTCATGCGTTCACTCCTGAGGTACTTTTCCCTTCGTTCTGGATCAGCATTTCTTCTTGCCCTGTACTCTCTTTGCCTTTCTGCTGCTGTTTTTGCCATTGTTGAATCTGAAATTGTAGGTCAAGGTCAAGTCAATGACCAGTTTACTCTCCAAAACTAATTACTGTATCCTTTTAATCACTATGTAGTAAAATGAACGTGAACTTGCAGATAATACTCCTAAATATGTCAGTACAAACCAGTCGGCTAGTGAACATGAACCCCTCACGCACCAGTTGCCAAGGCAGTATACTGTATGTCTTTTTAGACTAGTCTTCATTTACATTCTCTAGTCTTTTTATGCATTACCAAATTATGCTTTAAAGCAACAAAACTTTATTTTCTGTTGATTGTGTGTCCATGACCACCACTACCTCGTGTCTTAAAGATCTTACATTTCCAGGAGAATTACCTGACCACCGGCGCGCGGATGTCCCTCACCTTCCTCTCTATGTGTGTTTCCTTTCTGCTGCTGTTTTTTCCATTGTTGAATCTGAAATTGTAGGTCAAGGTCAAGTAAATGACCTGCTTACTCTTCAAGACTAAATATTGTATCCTTTTAATCACTATGTAGTAAAATGAAAATGAACTTGCAGATAATACTCCTAAATATGTCAATGTATATAGGAGAGAGAACAAATTAATTGTCACTTTTTTAAAGTTATTATTTTCAAAAATTCCTCGTACTTTTAGTTGATACTGTAAAACCGTAAACAACAAACATTCAACAAGAAAATATGATTGGTATTAAGCAATATACATTAAATATTGCTAAGATTTAACAGCTATTCAACCCTGTAACAGCCATTCAACCCCGTAACATTGAAAAATGTGATGGGGTTGAATGTGACAGGGTTGAAGATTTTGTGCTAATCTGTTGCTAATTCGGGATGCTAGCAGCTAGCAGTGTGCCACATGGCCTTATTCAACAAAATACATTGTTATACTTCATAGCTATAAAAACAATTCTTGGTAAAATCTTAACTATGAATTCCCCCCCCCCAACAGAGTTGAATACCTGAGATTGACAAAGCCCATATGTGCTTAAAAAACATGAAATATTTATAAAAAGTGAGAGAGCAGCTTACCACTTGTCACACCAGGCTTCTCTGAAGACTTGTATGATGTCACTTCCTCATAAATGATGTCCACAGGATCAAACCATTATTTAATTGTGAGTGGGGGTATTGTTGCGTTACGGGGTTGAAAGAAATACAAGGACAGGGGTAAAAGCCTGAATTTCTCAGAAAATAAAATGTCTTATGCTGAGAAAATGGATTATGCATAATAAGGGGGCATATACAATTAATTTAACAAAAAAAAAGCATTATTATTTAACACTGTGTACTCAAAATGAGTCACGCCATTTGCATGATGGTCAATAGGGACAGGCGAAATTCTTAATACTCCTAAGAAAAGCAAACATATAAGTATTGAAATTCATCTCTGTTTAAAATCATATTCTCTACTCCATATTAAAAACATGTAAAACTTTGAAATGTTGTAATTTAAGTGTAGTTTGATAAATGTTCTGACAAGTTATAACACTAGTACATCTTGGGACACTGACAATACTGAAATGTCACCGAATCTGTAGAATGACCCATACATGCACACACACACCACCTAAATCCCTGGATTCCTTCCCCTATTGGCAAAGTAGAGACTTAAGCATGATTAGATTATGAAACCATTAATGACAGTTTGCAGTCTGCAGAGGAAGGAACAATGGATGGCCATGCAGAGAGACACTTCTACCTGGCTCTGCCTTCCCTACTGCGCCTTCACAACCAATAGAACTAGCTACTCTTAATACTAGTCCAGTAATGCTGTTGGAGCAATCTCTCCATCCTATAGACTGCATGTGCAAGGTTAGATCCATATATGCCACAAAAACATCCTCATATTGCACAAAGGAACACTAAGAGGTGAATTCCCTAGAATATAGTAATCTAGATCTAAATCACTCTAGAGCAGGGGGTCTCCATTTTCTAGCATGAGAGCTACTTTAAAATTATGAAACATTGCGAGCTACTCATAACGTTTTTCCTATCTTTCAAAAACACTCTCTTTGTATTTTCCTGAATTCCATTTTCTCTGTTTTATTTTTCCTGGTTTGGTGAAAAAATTACAATTATTAATAGAAAAACAATTACATTTGATGTTCTGAGTCCATGTCAATGCTTAAATCACATCTGAAGACCATTTTTGAGGGCTGAAAAAAAATGGACACATCTTGATTTGGGTGTAATACCGCAATAGAGGAATGTGCTGGTCTAGCAATGTCATGACAGAGTTTGCAAAATAAATAATCATGATATAATTCTGCCAGGTAAGCCTACTTTGCAGTTACATTTAATTGAGAAGGTTTTGGGGAAAGTCTTTCTGTCTACCCAGAAGACAGTTATCATTATAGCTAACTGGCTACACAAAGTGAATTATAGACAAACACGTGCACCATACAGACATACAGAGACAATATTGCTGGAAATTAATTGGCAGATATTGTGTAATGTTTGGCCTTTTAAGCCAATTGTGGCTAACTAGGGGTGGGATAATGTAAATGTGGATTTGACTGGATCGTAGCCGGGAGCTTGAGGTGTCTGATACTTGTGCATTTTGTTTATGACAATTTGCTGTGGAGCTACTCATAGGTGGGCTGCGAGCTACTGGTAACTCGCTATCGACCTGTTGGAGACTCCTGTTCTAGAGCATATTAAAAAATGTATTAGGCCTATAATAACAAAAGCAAGTTATATATCTCAATTAATATTGTCACAAGATTTATCTATAGCAGATGACTATGAAAAGCTGGCATAATTTGGCAGAGACAGAGCAGAGGCAGGGTGAGGGGGCATCCAAACAGCGGGAGTGGATGGGAAAACTCCATTTAGCCGGAGGCATCTGTTTGGAGGGCCTTGTGGCATGTCTACACAACCCAGCTCCCTGCCATGAGGGGAAGGCATCCCCGTAGAAGAGACTGCAGTCGGGGGTGGGGGGTGGGGGGGTCAGATTGACACCTGTGATGTGAATAATGCATGACCTTGTAAAAGGTCCTTTGTGAAAGAGCCGTCCTGGGAGCTGCCAAAATGAAAATGCCACAAACGCTGCATAGGCCCTAATTAGCACGACCTTAAGCATGTCTGTAACATCCATTGTGTGTATACACACACTGCAGCAGATATGTTACATAGATCAGTGCCTCTTCCATAAAAATAAGCATAAGGTATATTCACATAAATTCTGTACAGTACTATATGGTAATACATTGGAAATGTACACTGTATTTGCTTGAAATGTAAATTTTCCCAGGCAAACATTATCTAGGCCTATTTTTACCAATGACACGCCACTGGCATTAAACAAAGCCTGTGTGTCCATATATGCTGATGATTCAACTATATATGTGTCAGCAACCACAGCTAATGAAGTCACTGAACCCCTTAACAAGGAGTTGCAGTCAGTTTTGGAATGGGTGGCCAGTAATAAACTGGTGCTGAACATCTCTAAAACTAAGAGCATTGTATTTGGTACAAATCATTCCCTAAACTATAGACCACAGCTGAATCTGGTAATGAATGGTGTGGCTGTTGAACAAGTTGAGGAGACTAAATTACTTTGTGTTACCTTAGATTGTAAACTGTCATAGTCAAAACATATAGATTCAATGGTTGTAAATATGGGGAGAGGTCTGTCCGTAATAAAGAGATGTTCTGCTTTTTTGACACCACACTCCACAAAGCAAGTCCTTCTCTAGTTTTGTCTTATCTTGATTATTGTCCAGCCATGTGGTCAAGTGCTGCTAAGAAAGACCTAGTTAAGCTGGAGCTGGCCCAGAACAGAGCAGCACGTCTTGCTCGTCATTGTAACCAGATGGCTAATATAAATACTATGCATGCCAGTCTCTCTTGGCTAAGAGTTGAGGAGAGACTGACTGCACCACTTCTTCTTTTTATAAGAAACATGAATGTGTTGAAAATCCCAAATTGTTTGCATAGTCAACTTAGACATAGCTCTGACACACACACACTTACCCCACCAGACATACCACCAGGGATCTTTTCATAGTCCTCAAATCCAGAACAAATTCAAGAAAGCGTACAGTATTATATAGAGCAATTATTGCATGGAACTCCCTTCCATCTCATATTGCTCAAATGAACAGCAAACCTGGTTTAAAAAAAAACAGATAAAGCAACACCTCACGGCACAATGCCTCTCCCCTATTTGACCTATATAGCTTGTGTGTATGTATTGATGTGTAGGCTATGTGTGCCGTTTTTAAATGTATGTAGTTCTGTCCTTGAGCTGTTCTTCTCTATTAATGTTCTGTATTATGTCATGTTTCATGTTCTGTGTGGACCCCAGGAAGAGTAGCTGCAGCTTTCGCAACAGCTAATGGGGATCCTAATAAAATACCAAATAATCAGAGATACAAACACACAACACACACAAGGACACTGACAGAAACAACATTGGCAGATAAAGAACTGCACATCATCCCTTTGCAGGAATTATTGACACCTTTCCTCCCAGCAAAATGACTCCCAGCAAAATGACTCCTGTGGTCAATTGTGTCTCCAATTATTTGCCTTGTGTGCCTTAGTCGAACCCCCGACAGGTTGAATGAATTTGATATGGCATTGAGAGCAGATATGACAGTTTGATATCCCGCCATAAATGTCTTCCATCTGATGTGCACACTGCACCAACTCACAGTGAATATTAATAGCAGAGTCAAGCCCTGAATGCCTCCGAGCTAAGTGCAATCTGCTAACAAATACAACCTTCTGCTAGCAAATACAACCTGCAACTGAGAACACAGGAATAAACTTCAAACATCACTTCGCAGTAGAATTGTGTCATTTGCTAAACTTAACCTATCCATTTTTGTTGAGTATTTCTGACAGCAGCACTAAGCAGGACATTTTCACACAAGATTAAGAGCTGTCTCTGTCTGTCTAACACTGTGCTGTTGTATGAGCAATGCTTGCGGTGGTGGGGGGAATTCAGTCTATTGTCCACATCTGACAGAGCATCACAAGGAGTTCACCCTCGCTGCAAAATAGAACTGTTCGCTTCCTGTCTTTGTAATAATCTATCATCTTTAAGAAGTAATTCCTCTTTGATTACAATATCTCTCATCCTCCCACTCCTCAGCCATTTGCACCCATCCAGCTCTCTCCTACATCCCTCTCTGATTGGCAGGGCAGGAAGTGGCTCTCTGTGAGTGACAGGAACATGGTTTTGGGACTGTTGTAGTCCCTGTCCAGTTCTCCACAGTGTCCCTGGGACGTTAGTGGAATATGAGCCAGCGCCCCACCCCCACCCCGCTCCCCATCCACACCCTTATCGCCAGCTCTGACCATTCACCTCCACTGGGGAGACTCAGGCTCTTTATTAGTCTGCCACATCCAATAAAACCCTCTTTATAAAGGAGAATGAAACCCACCATCGTTTCCTCCTCGTGGTGGTAGATAAAACAGGGGGAGACAGCTGTATCAGATTCACTTCAGTTGGAACACAGAGCTAGGGGCCTATCAGCACACAGAGCTAGGGGCCTATCAGCACACAGAGCTAGGGGCCTATCAGCACACAGAGCTAGGGGCCTATCAGCACACAGAGCTAGGGGCCTATCAGCATACAGAGCTAGGGGCCTATCAGCACACAGAGCTAGGGGCCTATCAGCACACAGAGCTAGGGGCCTATCAGCACACAGAGCTAGGGGCCTATCAGCACACAGAGCTAGGGGCCTATCAGCATACAGAGCTAGGGGCCTACCAGCACACAGAGCTAGGGGCCTATCAGCACACAGAGCAGAGGGTGGAGTAGCCTCTTTAAATAGCTATGCAGATCTCACTAATCTGGAGAAGACATTACAGCATGGTACAATATGCCCATGTGGCAACAGTAAGGAAGTTGTATTTACTAGTATAGTCTGCTCCAGTATACAGTGGGGAGAACAAGTATTTGATACACTGCCGATTTTGCAGGTTTTCCTACTTACAAAGCATGTAGAGGTCTGTAATTTTTATCATAGTTACACTTCAACTGTGAGAGACGGAATCTAAAACAAAAATCCAGAAAATCATATTGTATGATTTTTAAGTAATTCATTTGCCTTTTATTGCATGACATAAGTATTTGATACATCAGAAAAGCAGAACTTAATATTTGGTACAGAAACCTTTGTTTGCAATTACAGAGATCATATGTTTCCTGTAGGTCTTGACCAGGTTTGCACACACTGCAGCAGGGATTTTGGCCCACTCCTCCATACAGACCTTCTCCAGATCCTTCAGGTTTCGGGGTTGTTGCTGGGCAATACGGACTTTCAGCTCCCTCCAAAGTTTTCTATTGGGTTCAGGTCTGGAGACTGGCTAGGCCACTCCAGGACCTTGAGATGCTTCTTACGGAGCCACTCCTTAGTTGCCCTGGCTGTGTGTTTCGGGTCGTTGTCATGCTTGACGACCCAACCACGACCCATCTTCAATGCTCTTACTGAGGGAAGGAGGTTGTTGGCCAAGATCTCGCGATACATGGCCCCATCCATCCTCCCCTCAATACGGTGCAGTCGTCCTGTCCCCTTTGCAGAAAAGCATCTCCAAAGAATGATTTTTCCACCTCCACGCTGCACGGTTGGGATGGTGTTCTTGGGGTTGTACTCATCCTTCTTCTTCCTCCAAACACGGCGAGTGGAGTTTAGACCAAAAAGCTCAATTTTTGTCTCATCATACCACATGACCATCTCCCATTCCTCCTCTGGATCATCCAGATGGTCATTGGCAAACTTCAGACGGGCCTGGACATGCGCTGGCTTGAGCAGGGGGACCTTGCGTGCGCTGCAGGATTTTAATCCATGATGGCGTAGTGTGTTACTAATGGTTTTCTTTGAGACTGTGGTCCCATCTCTCTTCAGATCATTGACCAGGTCCTGCCGTGTAGTTCTGGGCTGATCCCTCACCTTCCTCATGATCATTGATGCCCCACGAGGTGAGATCTTGCATGGAGCCCCAGACCGAGGGTGATTGACCGTCATCTTGAACTTCATCCATTTTCTAATAATTGTGCCAACAGTTGTTGCCTTCTCACCAAGCTGCTTGCCTATTGTCCTGTAGCCCATCCCAGCCTTGTGCAGATCTATAATTTTATCCCTGATGTCCTTACACAGCTCTCTGGTCTTGGCCATTGTGGAGAGGTTGGAGTCTGTTTGATTGAGTGTGTGGACAGGTGTCTTATATACTGGTAACGAGTTCAAACAGGTGCAGTTAATACAGGTAATGAGTGGAGAACAGGAGGGCTTCATAAAGAAAAACTAACAGGTCTGTGAGAGCCGGAATTCTTACTGGTTGGTAGGTGATGTTGGTAGGTGAAGTGTACCTATGATAAAAATTACAGACCTCTACATGCTTTGTAAGTAGGAAAACCTGCAAAATCGGCAGTGTATCAAATACTTGTTCTCCCCACTGTACAGAGTTGCACTATAATTCTGCCTGCCTCACCCTCAAGTCCACAGCACTGTGTCTCTCAGTCAAATACTAGAATACATCAATAAGCCAGTCATCCCTGAAGAAAGCTTTGCAGAAACGAGCGGTTTGGGTTTCCATCCAGGCCAATACAAATACACTCTGTTCCTGATATCCCACTTGACCTATACTAGAGCCTTGGCTTTTTCCATTGGTGTGGTGTTGGTTGGATGGAGTCTGAGTGCGTGTTTTGTTTGACATTAGCTATCTGGCACAGATGGATCACATTTCAGAAGTAATTCTCAGTGGAGGGGGACCAAATGGATGAGCATATAGGCCATAATAGCGCATTCATGGATAAAGATGAGAAATGGCAGTGCAATTTCAAAATGAGTTATGTTTCATCTGGGTGAGATCAACAACGACCAGAGTGGGAGAAATACAATGATAGGCTCCACTGTAATCATTACCATTTAGCTGCAAAGTGCCCATCCTCAGCTGTGAAGGGCCAGCTCTCTTATACACATCTACTCCATTCAATTCCACTCACATGTATATACACTGAGTGTACAAAACATTAAGGACAGCTGCTCTTTCTATGACAGACTGACCAGGCAAATCCAGGTGAAACCTTATTGATGTCAGCTGTTAAATCCACTTCAATCAGTGTAGATGAAGGGGAGGAGACAGGTTAAAGAAGGATTTTTAAGCCTTGAGACATGGATTGTGTATGTGTGCCATTCAGAGGTTGAATGGGCAAGACAAAATATTTAAGTGCCTTTGAACAGGCTATGGTAGTAAGGGCCAGGTGCACCGGTTTGTGTCAAGAACTGCAACGCTGCTGGGTTTTTCACGCTCAACAGTTTCCCGTGTGTATCAAGAATGGTCCACCACCCAAAGGACATCTAGCCAACTTGACACAACTGTGGGAAGCATTGGAGTCAACATGGGCCATGTTTTGTACACTCAGTGTATACTGGCCTTTTTACAATGGCATTACATTACAGGAAAGACAGTTAACCCCATTTGAGCAAGCCTTTGTCCTGTTAAAACACCAATGTGGTTAAATGTCTTCAAAAATGGAAGGCAGTTAGCCTGGGTACCAGTCCAGGGCTTGACATTCAGGTAAACTTGCGAGTGGCACACCGGGCCAGTACCAAGTGAAAACTACTGGCCCGAATGAGAAAATTACTGTCTCGGGCCAAGATCATAGGAAAGCAAGTTATGCACGCAGCATTTCAATCGTGGGTTTCATTTGCTGTCTGGGCAAGTACCTTAAATTATATCCAACCATAATATCTGATATTTACACTGATTGTTTGGAAAACAAAAATAAAACCCCTCCCCCCTCTCAATGATGACATATAACCTATATTATAATAACTATGTATATACAGTTGAAGTCGGAAGTTTACATACACCTTAGCCAAATACATTTAAACTCAGTTTTTCACAATTCCTGATATTTAATCCTAGTAAAAATTCCCTGTTTTAGGTCAGTTAGGATCACCACTTTATTTTAAGAATGTGAAATGTCAGAATAATAGCAGAGAGAATGATTTTTTCATATTTTATTTCTTTCATCACATTCCCAGTGGGTCAGAAGTTTACATACACTCAATTAGTATTTGGTAGCATTGCCTTTAAATTGTTTAACTTGGGTCAAATGTTTCGGGTAGCCTTCCACAAGCTTCCCACAATAAGTTGGGTGAATGTTGTCCCATTCCTCCTGACAGAGCTGGTGCAACTGAGTCAGGTTAGTACTCATCCTTGCTCGCACACGCCTTTTCAGTTCTGCCCACACATTTTCTATAGGATTGAGGTCAGGGCTTTGTGATGGCCACTTCAATACCTTGACATTGTTGTCCTTAAGCCATTTTGCCACAACTTTGGAAGTATGCTTGGGGTCATTGTCCATTTGGAAGACCCATTTGCGACCAAGCTTTAACTTCCTGACTGATGTCTTGAGAGGTTGCTTCAATATATCCACATAATTTTCCTTACTCATGATGACATCTATTTTGTGAAGTGCACCAGTCCCTCCTGCAGCAAAGCACCCCCACAGCATGATGCTGCCATTCCCGTGCTTCACGGTTGGGATGGTGTTCTTCGGCTTGCAAGAACCCCCTTTTTCCTCCAAACATAACGATGGTCATTATGGTCAAACAGTTCTATTTTTGTTTCATCAGACCAGAGGACATTTCTCCAAATAGTACGATCTTTGTCCCCACGTGCAGTTGCAAACTGTAGTCTGGCTTTTTTATGGTGGTTTTGGAGCAGTGGCTTCTTCCTTACTGAGCGGCCTTTCAGGTTATGTCGATGGCTAATTTCTTTAGATTTTCCCATGATGTCAAGCAAAGAGGCACTGAGTTTGAAGGTAGGCCTTGAAATACATCCACAGGTACACCTCCAATTGACTCAAATGATGTCAATTAGCCTATCAGAAGCTTCTAAAGCCATTACATCATTTTCTGGAATTTTCCAAGCTGTTTAAAGGCACAGTCAACTTAGTATATGTAAAATTCTGACCCACTGGAATTGTGATACAGTGAATTATAAGTGAAATAATCTGTCTGTAAACAATTGTTGGAAAAATTACTTGTGTCATGCACAAAGTAGATGTCCTAACTGACTTGCCAAAACTATAGTTTGTTAACAAGAAATGTGTGGAGTGGTTGAAAAACGAGTTTTAATGACTCCAACCTAAGTGTATGTAAACTTCCGACTTCAACTGTATATATAATTGTTTAAAATGTAAAATTCCCCTTCAGAAATATGCCCAATAACATATTGATGAAAATCTATATCTGTAGGGCCTGTACATGGTCCATATTATCAGGCAGGTGTGCTATTTTAGGAATAAGCATTATCTCCTGGTCTGATCCAGCATGGTGGCTACATGGCTGAAGCATGGGGTTGCTCCTCTGCATTGTTTAACCCAATGGGCTAATCATTAGCTAGATCACAGACTCTAAATATTATCTTGTTGCTTGTTTAATGTCCTACAAAAAAACTCCCACTGGCACTAATAAAATCATGTGATTTTTACAGTTTTTATAAATAAAGTGTAGGCTAATTGTGTGAATTTTACAGTGAATATAGGCCTACCGTTTATGCATTTGAATGGCCAACGTGCTTCCCGAGGTTACGTCTTTTTATTGTCATGCCAGACACTCAAGATTGTAAAACGCTGCCAATTGCGCAAAAACTTGTAATTGAGAAATAAATCATACAGCACTAAAAAGCTGGGATCCCTCTTTTTTCAATAATTGCCATCAAAACTGTTGGATTTTACAGAGATTACATTTAGGAATGTTGTGCAGTGACTGCAGACTGCAGTCTTTAATGGCCAGATTCGGACTCTTATAATCTCCACCTCGCACAGCCAGAAGAGGGCTGGCCATATATCAAAGCCTAGTTCCTCTCTAGGTTTCTTCCTAGGTTCCAGCCTTCCAAGGGAGTTTTTCCTAGACACCGTGCTTCTACATCTGCATTGCTTGGTCTCTGGGGTTATAGGCTCGGTTTCTGCATAAGCACTTTGTGACAACTGCTGATGCAAAAAGGGCTTTATAAATACATTTGATTGATTGATTGACTGGGCTTATTACAACATTTATTTTTGCGCAGCAATCAGCTGTGTGAGGAGTTGTGCTGCTCCTGCCACCTGATATTCAGCTGATAAATAGCTCATGAACAGCTTCGGGAATTAATCTGGTTTTTAAACAATTATATAGGCCTAGACTACAGAATAGCATTATTACAACCATTTCCTGATTGCAAAAACTCTAAAAGTTTGCCTAATTTCAGTTTATCTGACAAAACAAGCAAGTAATAATATAATATGCCATTTAGCAGACACTTTTATCCAAAGTGACTTACAATCATGTGTGCATACATTTTTACGTATGGGTGGTCCCGGGGATCGAACCCACTACCCTGGCGTTACAAGCGCCATGCTCTACCAATTGCTCTACCAATTGAGCTACAGAGTATAGTGTAGAGAATCATTGTACCATCTAAACTGCTGTGACATATCTTTTCAATAACCAAAATATTGTATTTTGAGCTGTTCGAAGCTGGTGTACAAAACCGAAAGTAAAAGACGCAAAAACGAAACTTACGAACGGAAACATATAAATAGTGCACATAATACAGATCTACCGCTTCTTAGACTTGCTTTCAATGAGAATGACAGATCTGTAACTAACATTTCTATGTGGATTTGGTCGGGTCACCCAAAAAGTTACATATTGCAGCTTTAACCAACAAGTGATGTGTAAATAATGATAATGTCTTCTTGACAAGCAAGGAGCTCCATAGTCTAGGCCTAGGTAAACATTTATTTGCTAATAATTAATTACTATAGCTCCCGCCTTGGGGAAATCAGTGTAATTTTGTAAATGCCGGATCTCTATGGCAAGATGCATCATTCACCCAGGTTTAATCAAAATCGGGCCAGTGCTGTCTGAGATATCGTGTGATTAACGTACGAACGAACGGACAGATGACAGAGACCGATCCACAGTCCCCTCCACTATTTCATCGTGGGGGACAATAAGAAGATTTCCAAACAGAATAAAGCTTTTGCATGCACAAACAACCAACCAATCATTGGCGATGCAAGAATGGAGGTATATTGACGTAAGCCAACTTAATACCATTTCAGTTTCACAGTTCTCTCCCCTTGTTATTATAGATCTTGATCTTCTGTTCTGGGGCACTGGCACTTGGAGACAGACAAGCATGTGTTTTATTACAGCATTATTGTATTTAATGGCCACATTCTTTGCCTTGCTTTTGGGGCTTGCTGAGACATATAGCTGCTTATTTGAAGTCGGTAGGGCAAATAAATAAAAAGTTCATAATTCCCCACGCTGTCTTAATGAATTATCAGTGACGAGAGGCTTCGGCACTACTTCACAGGCCTTGTGCTGGCTTACGCAATGCCTTGGACTGGCTATGTCCCTCTCTATAGACTTTAGAGGTTGAAACCACTGCCACTAGCTCCTCATAACAATTTCACTAGTAGACTAGTACTGTGTACTGTGGTCTCTAAATTCGAGGGATCTTCCTCACACTATGTAACATAATCTAATTCCAACCTAAGCACCCAGGACCACATCTCCAAAGGGGGAAGGAGAAAACAGAGCTAGCACCCCCTCTGCAAGAGACATGAAGGTAATCCAGACAGAAATATGATGCAAAACTCGTCATACCGGGTGTATTTCTGCCTGCTTGAACAGTGAATAGCTCAGATACACATGAAAACATGAAATGACCCCGGGAATCAATAGAACAGCACTCAGAGATGCACAAATACGATATAACATTCGAAATGGGTGAATCTTTCCTTTAAAGATGCATTATGCAGAAATCGCTTCTCCATTTCCTGGTTGCTAAAACTCTAATAGTTTGCCTAATTTCAGTTTATGTGACAAAACAAGCAAGTATAGTGTAGAGAATCATTGTACCCAATGTTCCCTCTAAGCTGCACGTGTGTGCCTCGAATAGAAATAGAAATATCAGCCTGCGCAGAGAAGCACGAGATTGAACTTCACAATTGATAGTGTTAACTAACGAGTTTTCCCCGTTAGTTAACACCATCAACGTTTCCCTTTACTGTGGGAATTGTGATCCAATCAATGCAATTTAGCCACTTTCAATGCAACATACTGAAACAAAACTAACGATGCAAGAGATTTTGTTGTAGGTAGAGCGCATTGGAGTAGGATTCTATTACATTAACAGGCAAGACTCAGGCCCATACTCTACATAGACCCTGCGCGCCATAACCAATCAGAGCTGCACTAGGCCTATATGCAAATAGACCATTGCCAGATATGGATTTGTTCACTTTGGAACCTTGCTGTGCGGGAAGCATAGAAATAGCGCACATAGAACTTTGGTCAGGTCACCCAAAAAGTTACATATTGCAGCTCTAAAACTGTCCATGTTTTAATTCACAGTTAATCAGTACAGTAGTATTTATTATTTACTTTGTTGAAAATAGACATGCACTATAGGCAGTACTAACACTCTCCCTCTCCCCCAGCTGTACACTCCTTTCCCAATCTACCAACCATGTTAATGTATTACCTCACCCTGTCAGCCACACCACAGATTTATCTCCCTGAGTGCTGTGCATGACTACATAAGGACCTCCTCTCCTTTAATTGTGCTTCAGGTTAACATCAAGGATCCCAAGGACTCTAGAGACATAAGATTTGTCATCTTCTTCAAGGCAAGGTGACTGACACCCACTCATGCACACAAAAACACTTGTGGGGAACCAAGTGTATTATATTCATGATCGGCAACAACCTAAACAGTTGTAGAAGAATATCGACCCGCCTTGATTGTTGTAATTATCAGTTACAGAAGGACTAGAGCAGATCAATACCAGATATGAATTTACCTAATGGGACTCTGACTGTGTTTATAATTCAACAACATGCCTAATTTCTGTGGGAAACACCAAGTCAGATTACTTAAAACTTGCTCATGTTCCATATTTTGGTCCACAACATTGTATCCAGCGTTACGATACATGGATGATGGTTGTGTAAAACCAGAAATTGAAATGTAAAACCCCCGCGGCATGGATGAATATGTTCCGCCATAAGTGTTTCCCTGGGAGATGAGAGCTGTGGAATTGCGGATGCAAATATTCAATTATGTGAAGTACATAGATGAAATCGAAAGAAGACAGAGTCATAAATAAACATGCCCGGGCTTAGTCTAAATGTGTAATTTATTCTATTTATGAGAGTCAATGAAAACTGTGGAAGTAATCAAAAGCATTCTGATATGTGATGTATTCATATAACCTGTGCTACTGAGCCACTGCATGAGTGTAAACAAATAAAAGAGAAAACACATGCTGGAACATTAAATGGTAATATCTATGCAATACACATTTATATCTTATCGTGCACAGAGGGAGACCCTCATGAAGAGATGCAATTTCATGAAATCACACAAAGGCCTATTAGTCTACAAACAAATATTTTAATTAAGTAGTACATCTTTGTAAATATCTTGATATAGGCTTAACATTAGTATTTTCAAGTATGCATGCCTACACACCAAAAATGCATTTAAAAACACACACAGTTACAAAGACCACTGTATATTACAGTCTACTGAGGTACAGTAGATATAGATACAGTCTCCCGAGTGGCGCAGTGGTCTCAGGCACTGCATTGCAGTGCTAGCTGTGCCACTAGAGATCCTGGTTCAAATCCAGGCTCTGTCGTAGCCGGCCGCGACCGGGAGACCCATGGGGCGGCACACAATTGGTCCAGGGTAGGGGAGGGAATGGCCGGCAGGGATGAAGCTCAGTTGGTAGAGCATGGCGTTTGCAACGCCAGAGTTGTGGGTTCGATTCCCACGGGGGGCCAGTATGAAAAATAAAAAAATGATGTACTCACTAACTGTAAGTTGCTCTGACAACAATGTAATGCAGTACCCCAAAAATACATATTCACGCCAGGGTTGGGGTTAATTCCACAAATTAAATCATAATTCTAGGTCAGTCTTTGAACTCAGAGATAATTCAATTCCTCTCAATTACAATGTTAGGTACATTCCAATAACTAATAATTTGTCAATTCAATATTATCCCCAACAATTCCTCAAATTCAATTCCCTCAGGCTGATCATGTCACTGTTCAGACAGCCTAGCTTTACTGGAAATATATAAATACAAGTTGAAATTATTTTTTACAAATCCTGCAGTAAATGTTTTATCCTAAGTGCATTAATTCCATTAACTGGGATATGTACAAATATTGAATTCCAAAGTTTAAATGTGTTTACAATTCCAATTAAATTCCAATTCAAACAGTCCAAACAGTTTAATTCCAATTTAAATCCATAACTTGAAGATTGCTGAAATTCCAATTAAATTCCAATTCAAACAGTCCAAACAGTGAAATTCCAATTAAATTCAACGTAAATTCTCCTCTGAGTCAGAGTACCAAACACTCCAAAAATATACTATGGTTCCATGTTTAAAATGTGATACTTTCTATAGAAACAGTTTACTTCCGAGCTTTGTTGAAAAACTTCCCAAACGGTTTCCTGTTTTCACTTGTTTGTGCAATATGACTTTTGCAGAACTGTGAAGGCCTGGAGAGAAAGTCTCAGGCTTAGGTCCCTCCTGAGGTCAATCATCTAGCATGGCCTTGTGAGGTGGAAACATGTGAGAAGAGATCTGGAATTCACTACCAGTTTTAAGATTCAGCTGACTTTTAAATTAACTTTACCAAGCATTGGAATGGATTCTAGTTTTGACCACGGGAAAAACGTAACTTTTACAGCATCTTCAATTACCTTCAATTAACTGTTAATAACAATTAATTAAGATGAACCCCTAGTAAACCTGCTTCCTAAATAACTAGCCGGAACAACACACTTATTACATAATCATCTGAAATAATTAGTCATCAAATGCAAATAACTTGATGACAAGTAAAACGTAATTATTCCCCCCTAACTATGTTTCCATGCTCCATCCCTCTCTACCACCTATCCCCTTGATCCACTACTCTCTATTCTCTCCCTGTCCCTGAGACAGTGTCTCGCATGGACTACCACAAGATGAGCGCCAGGATTGAAATATACCATCATGTTGAGACTGCGCTTGGGCAGATGGCTGAATAATGTCTGCCAGAAGATCAGCAGCTCCATTGTGCGACTGCCTCTGACTACCAAGTCAAAGAGGGTTTGCCCTCGTGAGAAGTGTAAATGTCTGAAAGAGAACAAATCAACTATTTCGCATTGACAGGTTTTAGCGACAGCAGAACAATATTCCTTCTGCTGACATCTGCAGTCAAGAACATTCCTCTTGTTTGTCCGACTATCTTTCAAAAAAATTGTTTAGACATTCCATTCCACAGAGGCATGTTTGGGATTAATGATACTCCAGAGAACATGAAGACCACAGCCTCTTGACAAAGTCTCTGCTCACAAATGCAACAGCCCCAAAATACCTAACCATGACAACCAATAAGTTTAGGAGCCGAACATTCAACCGATAAACAATGATTAATATTACTTATTAATTACATCCTAAGGCTGCATCTGTGGAAGACTGCCAAGTTAACGGTATGATTGTCTGAAAACGAACTTGCCTTCGGTTGAACAATCCGATTGTATCCATAACCATGCAGATCATTTGTCAAGCTCACACACATAAACACACCACCTGCATCCCATGGTTTGTCAGCTAATATGTCTCCCCAGGCATTTCCATGCTGCTGTTATTGCTGGTGATTTTTCCGGCAAAACTCATTATGGGGAGAAAGAATTAGAGGCAAGTATCTGGGTAAGGCACAAAAGTGAAGGCACTCAAACAGCTAATTATAATAACCTGACAGAAGTGAGTAATTTTGCTGCCTCAAAACGAGGCACAAGATCTGAAAGAAGCACTTAAGAAGAATGGAATAGGCTGGACGCCAGTACATAGACACATTACTACACAAAATGGAGATTCATCTTTCAGGGGTTTGCACTTAAATAGTTATACATATTTTCAACTAGAGGTGGAAAGGGAAGAATTAGAACACAGATATGGATATATCTGAAGAACTAGGTCAACATGAAACCTTTGTGTCATATCTGTCAAAGTGCTACGGATGTGTATAACACATTAATAAACTTTATACAGTAATCATCTGTCATTAATCATACTGTATATGGCATAACAGTTAACTATTCAATTACAGTGAACGGTGAACTTAAATGCAGCTCTGGCTTAGAGCAGTAGATCTAGGTCATGCTCTAACTAAAGCCTTATTATACTGAAAAATATAAACGCAACATGTAAATTGTTGGTCCAAGGTTTCATGAGCTGAAATAAAAGATCCCAGAAATGTTCCATACGCACAAAAAGCTTATTTCTCTCAAATTATGTGCACAAATTTGTTTACATCCCTGTTAGTGAGCATTTCTCCTCTGCCAAGATAATCCACCTGACAGGTGTGGCATATCAAGAAGCTGATTAAACAGCATGATCATTACACAGGTGCACCTTGTGCTGGGGACAATAAAAGGCCACTCTAAAATGTGCATTTTTGTCACACAACACGATGCCTCAGATTTTCTCAAGTTTTGAGAGAGCATTCAATTTGCATGCTGACTACAGGAATGTCCACCAGAGCTGTTGCCAGATATTTGAATGTTCATGTCTCTACCATAAGCCGCCTCTGATGTCGTTTTAGAGAATTTGGCAGTACGTCCAACCGGCCTCACAACCGCAGACCACTTGTAACCACGCCAGCCAGGACCTCCACATCCGGCTTCTTCACCTGCGGGATCGTCTGAGACCAGTCATTCTGACTGGCTGGGCCTGGCTCCCCAGTGGGTGGGCCTGGACCCCAAGTGGGTGGGCCTATACCCTCCCAGGGCTGCACCCCTGCCCATTCATGTTGTCACGCTCGTCATAGTAAGTGGACCAAGGCGCAGCGTGATATGCGTACATCTTTTAATTAGTACTTTACCAACACGATACAACAACAAAACGAAACGTGAAGTCCTCGGTCACTTGTCGTTATGTTTGGAAGAAAAAAGGGGTTGCTTGCAAGCCGAAGAACACCATCCCAACCGTGAAGGACAGGGGTGGCAGCATCATGCTGTGGGGTGCTTTGCGGCAGGAGGGACTGGTGCATTTCACAAAATAGATGGCATCATGAGGAAGGAAAATTATGTGGATATATTGAAGCAACATCTCAAGACATCAGTCAGCAATTTAAAGCTTGGTCGCAAATGGGTCTTCCAAATGGACAATGACCCCAAGCATACTTCTAAAGTTGTGGCAAAATGGCTTAAGGCCAACAAAGTCAAGGTATTGGAGTGGCCATCACAAAGCCCTGACCTTAATCCTATAGAAAATGTGTGGGCAGAACTGAAAAAGTGTGTGCGAGCAAGGAGGCCTACCAACCTGACACCAGCTCTGTCAGGAGGAATGGGCCAAAATTCACCAAACTTATTGTGTGAAGCTTGTGGAAGGCTACCTGAAACGTTTGACCCAAGTTAAACAATTTAAAGGCAATGTTACCAAATACTAATTGAGTGTATGTAAACTTCTGTGATGAAATAAATAAAAGCTGAAATAAATAATTCTCTCTACTATTATTCTGACATTTCACATTCTTAAAATAAAGTGGTGATCCTAACTGACCTAAGACAGGGACTTTTTACTAGGATTAAATGTCAGGAATTGTGAAAATTTGAGTTTAAATGTATTTGGCTAAGGTGTATGTAAACTTCTGACTTCAACTGTATGTACATATAACTAGGAATAAAGTGACAGACTATAAATAGTAGCAGCAGCGTATGTTTTGATGAGTCAAAAAAGTTAGTGCAAAAAGGGTTAATGCAGTTAGTTAAATAGTTAACCAAATAGCTACCCAGACTAACTACAGTGCCGTGAAAAAGTATTTGTCCCCTTTCTAGTTCTTTACTTTTGCATATTTTCGATATTGAATGTTATCAGATCTTCAACCAAAACCTAATATTAGATCAATGGAACCTGAGAGAACAAATAACACAACAATCACATACTTATTTCATTTATTTCATAAACAAAGTTATGCAAAACACAATGCTGCTGTGTGAAAAAGTAATTGCCCCCTCATAACTGGTTGTACCAGTAATTGCCCCCTTCTAATCCTCTCCACAGGGCCTTGGCACCTATTGCTGATTTCATGGATGAACTCTCGCCAAAATCCCAGGAGGAATTTGAGCACCAGCTGCATGAGTTTGTGCATGACTTCAAGAAGAGGACATGGACCAAACGACTGGGACTACAACTTGTTGTGTTGTTGTTCAGACATCTCAGGAGTCAGACACTAGACACTTTCATGTTATTCCATAGACACTTTTGTTGTTCACATTACTGTTCATAGCTTTTGCTCCAAAATATTTATATTGTTCATAAATATTTGTATCTACACTCTCACACTTTCATTTTATTCCATAGACACGTGTTGTTTACATGTCTGTTCTCAGCAGACACTGTTGTATTGTGGTTTACTTTCAGAGCCCAGAAGCAAGAATAAAGGTTTATTTGTGACCGACCAGCTCGCTTCAGTCTTACAGTGAGGGGAAAAAAGTATTTGATCCCCTGCTGATTTTGTAAGTTTGCCCACTGACAAAGACATGATCAGTCTATAATTTTAATGGTAGGTTTATTTGAAAAGTGAGAGACAGAATAACAACAAAAAAATCCAGAAAAACGCATGTCAAAAATGTTAGAAATTGATTTGCATTTTAATGAGGGAAATAAGTATTTGACCCCTCTGCAAAACATGACTTAGTACTTGGTGGCAAAACCCTTGTTGGCAATCACAGAGGTCAGACGTTTCTTGTAGTTGGCCACCAGGTTTGCACACATCTCGGGAGGGATTTTGTCCCACTCCTCTTTGCAGATCTTCTCCAAGTCATTAAGGTTTCGAGGCTGACGTTTGGCAACTCGAACCTTCAGCTCCCTCCACAGATTTTCTATGGGATTAAGGTCTAGAGACTGGCTAGGCCACTCCAGGACCTTAATGTGCTTCTTCTTGAGCCACTCCTTTGTTGCCTTGGCCGTGTGTTTTCGGTCATTGTCATGCTGGAATACCCATCCACAACCCATTTTCAATGCCCTGGCTGAGGGAAGGAGGTTCTCACCCAAGATTTGACGGTACATGGCCCCGTCCATCGTCCCTTTGATGCGGTGAAGTTGTCCTGTCCCCTTAGCAGAAAAACACCCCCAAAGCACAATGTTTCCACCTCCATGTTTGACGGTGGGGATGGTGTTCTTGGGGTCATAGGCAGCATTCCTCCTCCTCCTCCAAACACGGCGAGTTGAGTTGATGCCAAAGAGCTCGATTTTGGTCTCATCTGACCACAACACTTTCACCCAGTTCTCCTCTGAATCATTCAGATGTTCATTGGCATACTTCAGACGGGCCTGTATATGTGCTTTCTTGAGCAGGGGGACCTTGCGGGCGCTGCAGGATTTCAGTCCTTCACGGCGTAGTGTGTTACCAATTGTTTTCTTGGTGACTATGGTCCCAGCTGCCTTGAGATCATTGACAAGATCCTCCCGTGTAGTTATGGGCTGATTCCTCACCGTTCTCATGATCATTGCAACTCCACGATGTGAGATCTTGCATGGAGCCCCAGGCCGAGGGAGATTTACAGTTATTTTGTGTTTCACCCATTTGCGAATAAATCGCACCAACTGTTGTCACCTTCTCACCAAGCTGCTTGGCGATGGTCTTGTAGCCCATTCCAGCCTTGTGTAGGTCTACAATCTTGTCCCTGACATCCTTGGAGCTCTTTGGTCTTGGCCATGATGGAGAGTTTGGAATCTGATTGATTGATTGCTTCTGTGGACTGGTGTCTTTTATACAGGTAACAAACTGAGATTAGGAGCACTCCCTTTATGAGTGTGCTCCTAATCTCAGCTCGTTACCTGTATAAAAGACACCTGGGAGCCAGAAATCTTTCTGATTGAGAGGGGGTCAAATACTTATTTCCCTCATTAAAATGCAAATCAATTTATAAAATTTTTGACATGCGTTTTTCTGGACTCAGAGCTAGAAAATGGTATATCATACACTAGTTGAGGAACAATGTGAAAGTCATTCTGCTTTGAAAGTTGATAAACTTGTAACCCCATTTTTGAGAAATTGGCCCTTGAATGTTTTGGTACACCTATTGGAGAGCTCTTCTTTGTCTACACCCATTCAGCATCGTTCACACCCTCTTAAGCCTTAGCCCCACCCATCTCTTTAACGATTCACATGCGAGTCCATGTGCTATACAGAGTGAGTACGGTAGTGTATTAAACAAACAAAGATTTCAAGACTAAAGGCTGGTTTATACTACATCTATCGACATGTCTGTAGACAGTTGTCGCAGTGACATCATGAATATTCTATTGTCGTCCGACATCAAACTTGTCGTTATGAAAAAGTATAAACACAAAAGCGACAGGCTGCATGACATCAGCAGCCTGGTGGCCTAACTTTATATCCTAATTTGACTTTGGTCATGTTGTTCTTCACATTACCGTCCCCTGTAGCACAGTTGGTAGAGCATGGCACTTGCAACGCCAGGGTTGTGGGTTCGTTTCCCACGGGGGGGCAGTATGAAAATGTATACACTCACTAACTGTAAGTCACTCTGGATAAGAGCGTCTGCTAAAATGTAAATGGTTTATTTGTCACATGCACAGGATACAGAAGGTGTAAATGGTACAGTGAAATGGTTACTTGCACAGTGGAGTCTTTTGTTTAGACATGTAGCTAGCTAGCTATCTAAACAATGAGCCATAATCCCAACTCATAACATTACTACCCTGCATGAATCTGCTGGTAGCTAAAGCTAGCCAACTAGCTGGGTTCAATGTTAGCTAGCTAGCTAACATTCGGCTATAACTAGCAATGCAAATGGCTCTGAGATACAAATAATATTACTACACAGATCATACACGTAACGTTAGCTAGCGAGCCAGCTAACAGTACACTTTAACTTGCAATGAAAATGACTTTCTGACAAAATTAGAAAGTTATAATATCTGAAAATGTAGCTAGCTAGACTCTCTTACCCATAGAGATTAACGCTTCTGAGGATGATCAATGGGGGGGCGGAGCTAGCATGATGGAGTGAACGGCTGTGTGTGAGAGGCTCCCGCAACCTTTTTGCGAAATAATCTAACCTAACTTACTTTATTGCACTTGTTACAACAAACTTTTCTTTCTAATACAATATTGTAACTTTCTATGTGAAAATGCCTAGTAATAAGTGACCAAAGGACAATAAATCCACATCAGAGGCCTACTCCCCACCAAACAACGAGACAAACATGGCGGAAGGCACAGGTAACAACGTGACACTTACAGAACTTACCCGGGCTTTGGGAGAACTACGTGTTGCTATAGCGGAGGATCTTAAGGCTACTATTGCTGAACTAGACACTAAAATCGAGAGCACCATTCGAACGGTCGCTTCGCAGGGCCAGAGTATTGTGGACCTTGAGAAAGCTTCTGAATTCAACGCTGGTAGGATCGACGAGTTAGAGAAGCTATGCACGTCATTGCAGGATAATGTGCAGAGGCTTTCTGTGAAAGTGGTCGACCTGGAGGGCAGATCCAGGCGTCATAACCTTCGCGTTGTGGGTCTGGCAGAAGGGGTGGAGGCGGGCTCTCGCCCCACCGACTTCTTCGCCAAGCTACTGAAGGATGCAATGGGACCGGATGTTTTGGCGTTGGATCCCCTACTGGACTGTGCACATCGCGCCCTTGTCCCAGTGCCTGGACCGGGCCAGCGTCCTCGCCCAGTAATCATCTGTTGTCACAGTTTCAAGACCAAGGATCTTATCCTGCGCGAGGCTCGAATGAGGGGCAACCTGTTACATAAAGGGCACCCCTTTCGTGTCTATGAGGACTATGCGCCCGATGTGGCAAAGCACCGCGCTGGCTACAGAGATGTCATGACCAAACTCTACAAACTCCATCTTCGCCCAGCCTTGCTCTTCCCTGCAAGACTAAGAATTACCCCGCCTTCCGGGGAGAAGATTTGGCTCTCCTCGGTTTTGGACGCAGAGAAGTTTATCCGGGAATATACACCAATTACCCGTACAGGTTAGAGTGCCTTGTCATTGTGTGTTAAGGTCTGCTCATGGACTCGAATCCATACCATCCCATAACGGGTGAAACCGTATTAAACGGTCTCAGCAAGGGCTACCGAACATGAAATACGATGAGCTGACCAATGGAGGGCGGTCAGAGCTCTCACTTAACGTTAATTTCACTTTCATTCCGACTGGGTTTAGAGCGATGCCTGTTTGGGAGGCCTTCCAGGTCGGATCATTGACACTTTCGGATGGATATACTTATATTCCCCCATTTTTGTTTTGTTTCGTTATTTATTTTTCAATTCTTACATTATTCCTGTGCGTACATATAATAATTATTATTTGTACTTTATTATTATTTTCTCTTAGCATTTTAGTATTATGTATGTGTATATTTTAAATTAGTATAGATTATTATTCTGGGGTATGCATGTTTGTGTATGTAGATGTGTGTGTATGGATGTATGTGTGTATGCGTGTGTATGTATCTGTATATATTTAAAAATATTTATTTTATATGTATATATTTTTTGGGGGTTTGTGTGTGTGTGTATGTATGTGTGTGTGTATACGTGTGTATATGTGTGTGTGTGTGTGCGTATATATATACGTATGTGTGTGTGTGTATGTATGTAGGTATGCACAGGTATGTATGTGTGTGTGTGTGTGGATGTGTATATGTGTATGTGTGCACATATGTTTAAATAAATCACCATTTTTTAAAATTATTTGAAAATAATTTATTATTATTATTATTTTTTTACATTTCTTTCTTTACATTTTTTTATTTACTTTGTTATTTTTTTGATTGGGGGGTACGTTCAATTTATCAAAATCCTTGTTCCCTTCTCCTAACCCACAATATGTAACTGTACTGCTGTCTATGTCGGTTACTGATGGTTTATGTTTAGACCGGTATTGCTTAGCAATAGAATCTTGTGATGATACATCTTGCTTATCTCAGGGATTGACCCAAGATGAACCTTAAGTGCGCAATATGTTTAAGTTGCAACTTCTTCTGTTTAGGTTTATTAGATGCTAATTGAACACTTTAAGTGCGGGAGCCTCCTCAGTCCATATGTTAGTAGAAGTTCTAGGATAGTGAGAGGTGAGCGTATAGTTGGGATTTTATTTTTGTTTTACCTCTTGTTCGAGGTCGCGCCGTGCTTTTTTGGCATTGGCCAGACAATGTGTTTGTTATTTTTATTTTCATATTTTTTTCTGTCCTATGTGTGTATGCCTGTTAAATGTGGGTTGATGGGGGGGGGGGGGGGGGGGGGTTGGGGAAAGTAGGGGAACAGGGTGGAGAGTAAAGGTGCTTGCGGGGGGGGAGGGGTGGGTTGGATACTGCTCGGGTGTAGGTGCTACATATGCTGATCGTGATGGTTTGGTGCGCTTTCTTACCTTTTTAGTGAGTTACATGATATGCAGGCCACCATAGGAACTACAAATGAGAGGAGGGCGGGACTTACATTCACTTCCTGGAATGTCAAGGGTTTAAACGAACCAATTAAGAGAGGCAGGGTCCTAGCCCACTTGAAAGCACTTTCGTCTGATATTATATTTTTGCAAGAAACCCATCTGAAAAACAAATCTCATAACAGACTTAAATGTAAGTGGGTGGGGCAAGTGTATCACTCTAACTTCTCTGCCAAAACGAGAGGCACAGCGATTCTGGTACGGAAAGGAATTCCCTTTCTACATAAAACCACTATTGTGGATAAAGAGGGTCGTTATGTGATCGTAATAGGAGAGATCCATTCTACTTCTGTAACTCTACTAAATATCTATGGGCCAAACATTGATAACCCCTCTTTTTTCAAAAGAGTCCTTGCCCTGATTCCAGATATCTCCCATACTAATCTGGTCATTGGAGGGGACCTTAACTGTGTACTAGACCAATATTTGGATAGATCCTCTACCCGGCGAACCCCTACCTCCTATTCAAGCGAATTCTTGAATACCTACATAAAAAATTCTAACTTATTTGATATATGGAGGATCTCTAATCCTACGGGTAGGGAATACTCCTTTTACTCTCATGTTCACAATGTATATACTCGAATTGACTACTTTTTGGTTGATGCTAAACTACTCCCCTATACCTGTAATGTGAGATATCATGATATTATAATCTCTGACCACAGTCCACTCACCTTCTCCCTGAGATTGGGTGACATCGTACCAAACGAGAGGGTCTGGAGGTTGAATCCTCAGCTCCTCACAGAACCAATATTCTGTGAACATCTTAAAGACCAAATTACATTTTTCTTTGATACCAACGACAACACAGAGACTTCCCCAGCATTATTGTGGGAAACGCTGAAGGCTTATTTGAGAGGCTGTATCATCTCCTTTCAGACTGCCAGGAGTAGGCAAAACAGAAAAAAATTGGTAGAACTGGAGGGACAAATTCACTTACTGGATAGGGAGAATGTTAGACATCCATCTATGGAGAAACATAAAAAAATGATGTCTTTAAAATTTAAATACAATCAGATCCTCTCGGCTAAAATTGCTAAATCTTTTCTCTGTGCCAAACAAAAATATTTTGAGTTTGGTAACAAACCACACAAATTACTCGCCAGACAACTTCGAAAAAATGTGAGTGACCGAATGATTCACAAAGTTAAATCTGCATCTGGGGAATTACTCTCCTCCCCCAAAGACATCAATGACAGATTCCGTCAGTTTTATGAGACTCTATATACATCTAAAGCGGATCCTACCCCTTAATTATGCAAAACTTTTTGGAGGACTGTAATCTTCCTGCCCTGAACCAGGAAGACTCTAACTTCCTGAATAAGGAAATATCTCTTGAAGAAATTAGAGAAACAATTAAATCTCTAAAGAGTGGCAAGACCCCGGGCCCAGATGGATACCCTGGTGAATTCTATAAAACATTCAGCAACATGCTCTCTCCCTACCTGCACAAAATGTTGGTTCGGGCCAATGAGGATGGAGCTCTCCCATCTACTTTGGATGAGGCGTTTATTACAGTTATACATAAGAAGGGTCAAGATCCGGAAGAGGTAGGGTCATACAGACCAATATCCCTCCTTAATACAGACCAAAAGATTTTAGCAAAAACTCTGGCTAACAGGCTTAGCACTTTAATTGGCAAATTGGTCCATTCGGACCAGACCGGATTTATCCCTAATAGAAACTCATTCTTCAATCTCAGGCGCCTCTTCAACATTATGTATTCTCAGAGGTTACCTAACGTGGACCTTGCCGTTATATCTCTTGACGCCGAAAAGGCCTTTGACCAAGTTGAGTGGCCCTATCTATTCAAGGTCCTACAGAAATTTAATATTGGAGATGGGTTCATAAATTGGATCCAGCTTTTATATAGGAACCCCTGTGCGAGAATACTCACTAACCAATCAATATCGCCCCGATTTAACCTTCACAGAGGGACAAGGCAGGGTTGTGCGCTGTCGCCTATGATCTTCGCCCTAATTATTGAACCTCTCGCTCAAGCGATCAGATCTCATTCAGCAACACACGGCTATAATACTAAAGATACTCTAAATAAAGATTTCCCTATACGCAGATGATATTCTCCTCTATGTAACAGAACCCCAAGCTAGTATTCCAGCTATTCTTGAGGTGATTAATTTGTTTGGTACCTTCTCGGGATACAGAATAAATTGGAACAAGAGTGTATTAATGCCCATACGGTTGCAAAACACCTCCTGGCTAGAACATCTTCCAGTTAAGTTATCTTCAGAAACATTTATCTACCTTGGAATTGTAGTAACCAAACAATACTCCTTACTATTTAAAGAGAATTTCCCTTCTCTGATGCAAAATCTCAAGGCAAACATACAATTTTGGAGAACTCTCCCAATTTCTCTGCTCGGAAGAATTAATGCCATTAAAATGGTCTTCCTCCCACAACTGCTCTACCTATACCAGAACATCCCAGTATTCATACCTAAATCCTTTCATAAACAACTGGACTCTATTATCAATCCTTTCATCTGGGATTATAAAACACACAGGATAGGTAAAAAAACACCTATGTAAATCCAAGATGGAAGGAGGATTGTCTCTCCCAAATGTTATATTTTACTATTGGGCCGCTAACCTCCGCGCTGTTATGTTTTTGCTGGATGACGCACCCCCGCCATCCAGCTGGCTTAGCATGGAGCGGGAGGAGTGTCACCCCTTCTCTATTGGTGCCGTGATTTTGTCACCTGTCAATCTGGAGATGTCACTTTACCATAACAATCCTATTATACATAGCACAGTCCGAATCTGGAAGCAAATTAAAGTCCACTTTTTTTTTTAAATTTTTTATTTCACCTTTATTTAACCAGGTAAGCCAGTTGAGAACAAG
Source organism: Coregonus lavaretus (assembly GCF_964263955.1). Lineage (NCBI taxonomy): Eukaryota > Metazoa > Chordata > Actinopteri > Salmoniformes > Salmonidae > Coregonus > Coregonus lavaretus. Next base: position 27,320,894 of record NC_140001.1, read on the forward strand.
TTCTCATTTACAACTGCGACCTGGCCAAGATAAAGAAAAGCAGTGCGATAAAAACAACACAGAGTTACATATGGGGTAAAAAACATAAAGTCAAAAATACAACAGAAAATATATATACAGTGTGTGCAAATGTGGCAAGTTATGGAGGTAAGGCAATAAAAAGGCTATAGTGCAAAATAATTACAATAGTATTAACACTGGAATGCTAGATGTGCAAGAGATTATGTGCAAATAGAGGTACTGGGGTGCAAAAGAGCAAAATAAATAACAATATATGGATGAGGTAGTTGGGTGGGCTAATTTCAGATGGGCCGTGTACAGGTGCAGTGATCGGTAAGGTGCTCTGACAACTGATGCTTAAAGTTAGTGAGGGAGATAAGAGTCTCCAGCTTCAGAGATTTTTGCAATTCGTTCCAGTCATTGGCAGCAGAGAACTGGAAGGAATGGCGGCCAAAGGAGGTGTTGGCTTTGGGAATGACCAGTGAGATATACCTGCTGGAGCGCAGACTACGGGTGGGTGCTGCTATGGTGACCAATGAGCTAAGATAAGGCGGGGATTTGCCTAGCAGTGATTTATAGATGGCCTGGAGCCAGTGGGTTTGACGACGAACATGTAGTGAGGACCAGCCAACAAGAGCGTACAGGTCACAGTGGTGGGTAGCGTATGGGGCTTTGGAGACAAAACGGATGGCACTGTGATAAACTACATCCAATTTGCTGAGTAGAGTGTTGGAGGCTATTTTGTAAATGACATCGCCGAAGTCAAGGATCGGTAGGATAGTCCGTTTTACGAGGGCATGTTTGGCAGCATGAGTGAAGGAGGCTTTGTTGCGAAATCAAATCAAATCAAATTTTATTGGTCACATGCGCCGAATACAACAGGTGCAGACATTACAGTGAAATGCTTACTTACAGCCCTTAACCAACAGTGCATTTATTTTAAACAAAAAAGTAAGAATAAAACAACAACAAAAAAGTGTTGAGAAAAAAAGAGCAGAAGTAAAAAATAAAGTGACAGTAGGGAGGCTATATATACAATAGAATAAAGTGACAGTAGGGAGGCTATATATACAGGGGGGTACCGTTGCATAGTCAATGTGCGGGGGCACCGGCTAGTTGAGGTAGTTGAGGTAATATGTACATGTGGGTAGAGTTAAAGTGACTATGCATAAATACTTAACAGAGTAGCAGCAGCGTAAAAAGGATGGGGTGGGGGGGGCAGTGCAAATAGTCCGGGTAGCCATGATTAGCTGTTCAGGAGTCTTATGGCTTGGGGGTAGAAGCTGTTGAGAAGTCTTTTGGACCTAGACTTGGCACTCCGGTACCGCTTGCCGTGCGGTAGCAGAGAGAACAGTCTATGACTAGGGTGACTGGAGTCTTTGACAATTTTGAGGGCCTTCCTCTGACACCGCCTGGTATAGAGGTCCTGGATGGCAGGGAGCTTTGCCCCAGTGATGTACTGGGCCGTACGCACTACCCTCTGTAGTGCCTTGCGGTCAGAGGCCAAGCAGTTGCCATACCAGGCGGTGATGCAACCAGTCAGGATGCTCTCGATGGTGCAGCTGTAGAATTTTTTGAGGATCTGAGGACCCATGCCAAATCTTTTTAGTCTCCTGAGGGGGAATAGGCTTTGTCGTGCCCTCTTCACGACTGTCTTGGTGTGTTTGGACCATGATAGTTCGTTGGTGATGTGGACACCAAGGAACTTGAAGCTCTCAACCTGTTCCACTACAGCCCCGTCGATGAGAATGGGGGCGTGCTCAGTCCTCTTTTTTTTCCTGTAGTCCACAATCATCTCCTTTGTCTTGGTCACGTTGAGGGAGAGGTTGTTGTCCTGGCACCACACGGCCAGATCTCTGACCTCCTCCCTATAGGCTGTCTCATCGTTGTCGGTGATCAGGCCTACCACTGTTGTGTCGTCGGCAAACTTAATGATGGTGTTGGAGTCGTGCCTGGCCATGCAGTCATGGGTGAACAGAGAGTACAGGAGGGGACTGAGCACGCACCCCTGAGGGGCCCCCGTGTTGAGGATCAGTGTGGCAGATGTGTTGTTACCTACCCTTACCACCTGGGGGCGGCCCGTCAGGAAGTCCAGGATCCAGTTGCAGAGGGAGGTGTTTAGTCCCAGGATCCTTAGCTTAGTGATGAGCTTTGAGGGCACTATGGTGTTGAATGCTGAGCTGTAGTCAATGAATAGCATTCTCACGTAGGTGTTCCTCTTGTCCAGGTGGGAAAGGGCAGTGTGGAGTGCGATAGAGATTGCATCATCTGTGGATCTGTTGGGGCGGTATGCAAATTGGAGTGGGTCTAGGGTTTCTGGGATTATGCTGTTGATGTGAGCCATGACCAGTCTTTCAAAGCACTTCATGGCTACAGACGTCAGTGCCACGGGTCGGTAGTCATTTAGGCAGGTTATCTTAGAGTTCTTGGGCACGGGGACTATGGTGGTCTGCTTGAAACATGTTGGTATTACAGACTCAGTCAGGGACATGTTGAAAATGTCAGTGAAGACACTTGCCAGTTGGTCAGCACATGCTCGGAGTACACGTCCTGGTAATCCGTCTGGCCCTGCGGCCTTGTGAATGTTGACCTGCTTAAAAGTCTTACTCACATCGGCTACGGAGAGCGTGATCACATAGTCGTCCGGAACAGCTGGTGCTCTCATGCATGCTTCAGTGTTGCTTGCCTCGAAGCGAGCATAGAAGTGGTTTAGCTCGTCTGGTAGGCTTGTGTCACTAGGAAGCCGATTCTAGATTTAACTTTGGATTGGAGATTCTTTATGTGAGTCTGGAAGGAGAGTTTACAGTCTAACCAGACACCTAGGTATTTGTAGTTGTCCACATACTCTAGGTCAGACCCGTCAAGAGTGGTGATTCTAGTCGGGTGGGCGGGTGCCAGCAGCGTTCGATTGAAAAGCATGCATTTAGTTTTACTAGTGTTTAAGAGCAGTTGGAGGCTACTGAAGGAGTGTTGTATGGCATTGAAGCTCGTTTGGAGGTTTGTTAACACAGTGTCCAATGAAGGGCCAGATGTATACAAAATGGTGTCGTCTGCGTAGAGGTGGATCTGAGAATCACCGGCAGCAAGAGCGACATCATTGATATACACGGAGAAAAGTGTCAGCCCAAGAATTGAACCCAGTGGCACCCCCATAGAGACTGCCATAGGTCCAGACAACAGGCCCTCCGATTTGACACACTGAACTCTATCTGAGAAGTAGTTGGTGAACCAGGCGAGGCAGTCATTTGAGAAACCAAGGCTATTTAGTCTGCCAATAAGAATGCGGTGGTTGACAGAGTCGAAAGCCTTTGAGCTTAGACCAATATCATTCATGCTCCCTGTTGCCAGGAATCCCTCCTTTGCCCTCTCTAACCTTGATAACACCTTTGAGCGATGGGGAGAGTTGGGGATAAGTACCATAGGGGATTTATATATAGGAGGGACCTTTGCTTCCTTTGAAGCGCTGAGGGAAACTTATAACCTTCCCAGAAGTAACTTTTTCAGATACCTACAAATTAGAGACTATGTTAGAAAACACCTCCCAACATTTGAGTATGCTAAACCTTCCATGTTTGACGGATGCATAAAAATATGCCCCACCTCAGACAAACTGATATCTCGTCTATATGACGCTTTTCAATCTGTTAGCGCACCCTCTACAGATGCCATTAAGGCAAAATGGGAGGAAGAACTAGGGACTGATATTTCGGTTGCAGACTGGGAGGATAGCTTGGAGTATATCCACACCTGCTCCATTAACTCCAGACATCGTCTCATACAATTTAAGGTATTACACAGATTACACTATTCCAAAACTAAACTGCATAGGATATTTCCTGATACATCCCCTATGTGTGATAGTTGTCAGGCTGAGCAGGGTACACTACTCCACTGCTTTGCCCTTTGCTCTAGTCTGTATGGTTATTGGTGTGGAATTTTTGGGGTCCTCTCTGAAGTTCTGGAGACTTCAATAGACCCAGACCCGCTTCTGATAATCCTGGGAGTGTCCGATTCCCTAAACGGATTAACCAACTCCCAAAAACAACTCATCTCTTACAGTCTCATTTCGGCAAAAAAATTAATCTTGGAAAAGGAGGGAAGTGCCCTCTACCAAATTATGGCTCAGCGAATTGGCAAAAACTGTACATTTAGAAAGAATTAGATATATTCTGAACAATACATTATCAACATTTGATCAAATCTGGCAGCCTTTCCTCTCTTACCTGGACCAGTCGGTGCTGTGAATTTGTACTTTTTAACGCACTCTCAATTGTCATATTGTAATCTACCTTTGGGCAGCGTGTGCTGGCCCCGACACTCGAGCAGTCGGTGTCACGCCCTGGCTCTGGGGACACTGTTATGTTGAGCCAGGGTGTGTAGATCTATGTTCCCTATTTCTATGTTGGCCTGAGTGACTCCCAATCAGAGGCAACGAGTGTCAGCTGTTTGCTGGTTGTCTCTGATTGGGAGCCATATTTAAACTGTCGGTTTTTCCTTTGTTTTTGTGGGTTCTTGTTTCTAGTTGGTTTAGTTTGACCGTGAACTGTCACGTTACCGTCTTTGTTGTTTTGATCGTGTTTTCGCTCAATAAAGAGTATGTTTGCCTGCAACGCTGCGCCTTGGTCCTCATCTATTCCCTACGACGATTGTGACAGAAGAACCCACCACAACTGGACCAAGCAGCGAGTCGAGGAGCCATCATCAGGGAAATCCCTAGCAGATCTCCGTGGCAGCCTCGACTGGGTCAAGCCGAGTGAAGAGCGGAGAGAGTGGACTTGGGAACAATGGATTAAGAGTCTCGACTGGGCCAAGCCAAGTGAAGAGCAGAAAGGTTGGACTTTTAAGCAGTGGGGTGAGAGTCTGGCGAGAACTAGGGAGGCCTGGTCCACGGGGAGGAGAGAACCTCAGAACATTTTTAGGGGGGGGCTCACGACGTGGACGACGGGGCAGCAGGAGGCCGCGATGGAGCGGTCCAGCGGGTGTGCAGAGGAGGCCGCCAGGTTAAGGGGGCCACTGGTCACAGAGGAGAGGGAAAGTGTGGAGGCACGGCGAGAGGTACTGGGGTGTGTTACCAGTCCGGTCCGGCCCGTTCCTGATCCCTGCGTAGGGCCAGTGGTGTGTGTCCCCAGTACGGTCCGGCCTGTTCCTGTTCCTCGCATCGAGCCTGGGGTGCGTGTCGTCAGCCCGGCCCGGCCTGTTCCGGCTCCCCGCACCAAACCTATGGTGCGCGTCGCCAGCCCGGCCCGGCCTGTTCCTGCTCCCCGCACCAAGCCAATGGTGCGCGTCGCCAGCCCGGTCCGGCCTGTTCCTGCTCCCCGCACCAAGTCTGTGGTGCGTTTCGTCAGCCCTGTCCGGCCCGTCCTGCTCTCCGCACCAAGTCTGTGGTGCGCGTCGCCAGCCCGGTCCGGCCTGTTCCTGCTCCCCGCACCAAGCCAATGGTGCGCGTCGCCAGCCCGGTCCGGCCTGTTCCTGCTCCCCGCACCAAACCTGTGGTGCGCGTCGCCAGCCCGGTCCGGCCTGTTCCTGCTCCCAGCACCAAGTCTGTGGTGCGTATCGTCAGCCCGGTCCGGCCAGTTGCTACTCCACGCACCAAGCCAGGGGTGCGCATCGTCAGCCCGGTCCGGTCCATTCCTGCTCCACGCACCAAGCCAGGGGTGTGTATTGTCAGCCCGGTCCGGCCAGTTGCTACTCCACGCACCAAGCCAGGGGTGCGCATCGTCAGCCCGGTCCGGTCCGTTCCTGTTCCACGCACCAAGCCAGGGGTGCGTGTCGTCAGTCCGGCTCCGGCCAGCGGGGCCAGACCGGACCAGGGGTACTTTGGGGGGTTGGAGAGGAAGTGGGGATCGGGCCCAGAGCCGGATCCGCCGCCAAGGCGGAGTGCCCACCCGGTCCCTCCCCTGTGGTATTTAGTTGGCTCGGTCGGAGTCCGCGCCTTTAGGGGGGGGTACTGTCACGCCCTGGCTCTGGGGACACTGTTATGTTGAGCCAGGGTGTGTAGATCTATGTTCCCTATTTCTATGGTGGCCTGAGTGACTCCCAATCAGAGGCAAAGAGTGTCAACTGTTTGCTGGTTGTCTCTGATTGGGAGCCATATTTAAACTGTCGGTTTTTCCTTTGTTTTTGTGGGTTCTTGTTTCTAGTTGGTTTAGTTTGACCGTGAACTGTCACGTTACCGTCTTTGTTGTTTTGATCGTGTTTTCGCTCAATAAAGAGTATGTTTGCCTGCAACGCTGCGCCTTGGTCCTCATCTATTCCCTACGACGATTGTGACAGTCGGGAGGGGAATAGGGTGGAATAAGGGGACGGGGGGGGGGGGGGGGTATAAGTGGGGGGGGTTACATCTACCCTTTTTCTTTCTACCTGTCCCTGTTCTGTATGTCGTGTTTTGTAATATTTGTTTTGTGTCCAGAACTCTGGGTCTTGTTGTTCATGTCTGTTCTCTTATGTTTAGATAAGAACTGTACACATGTCTTTCATACCTATACACCATTCTTGTGTGTGTTCAATAAAAAATATTTGAACAGAGATTAACGCTTCTCCCTCTCTGTCATGGATGCCATGGTTGCCCTTAGTTTGAAGATGTAATCTGGAGACAGGTGTTTTATACCACAGTCTTCTTCTGTGTGTTCTCTTTTCGACTCCCTTCGTATTATTTGCAATCAAACGCCATAATTTTCTCCATCTCCTTAGCTATCATACTCTGCTTCCTACGGGCATTCCACTGATTTCAAAACTCTGTTCTCCAGACAGTGCAGAGCATTAGCAACACTTATGCAGTTCTTCGTGATCTCTTTAAAAATAGCCGCGTTAGAAAGGATTACCTACACATACTGAGCAGCTCATGTTATAGACAGAAGCTGCTACATGGCAGACCAATCCGAACTCATCTACATTTACATTTTACATTTTAGTCATTTAGCAGACGCTCTTAACCAGAGCGACTTACAGGAGCAATTAGGGTTAAGTGCCTTGCTCAAGGGCACATTAACGTCATTTAGCAGACGCTCTTAGCCAGAGCGACTCACAAATTGGTGCGTTCACCCTATAGCCAGTGGGATAACCACTTTACAATTTTTACATCTCTCGGCATGTCCATCCATTATCTCAGCCAATCATGGCTAGCGGGAAGGTTCCTGTCTTTTTCCGTGGCTAAACCAACTTGGTTCGTAATTTAACAATTCTATTCATATTTACAAATGGCATACAAGTTTGTTATTAAGGCACATGAAAGTTCACATGTTCCAGAAGCCATTTCTGCCAAAGAATGCATTTTGATAAAAAATAAATGTTTACGTTCAAATGCCTCTCCTGTAAAGTAGTGATGCGTGACATACGCCTAGTTTCCTGAAACAAGTCACATTTTTGTGTGCTGGAAAAGCTCAGTTGGCATTTCTTCATGTAAATACAAGGGGTTTCAATGCATTCTATTTGAACATCAAGTGCTGACAACGTAGAGAAGAGCTGTGTGCCATAAACTTTACAGGCTTTCTTCTACTTGTGGTGTAGTTCAATGTCATCTAAATTACTACACATTGAGACGTCATAGTTTCAGGCTTCATTTTATTAACAAGATGAAAGTACTTTGCTTCACAGTGCACACAAAGAACTGTGAGTCTGTGTGCGCCCATCAAGGGGTGTGTGTGAGCAATCCAAACAAAGGCCTATTCTGTATGATTTGCTGGCCTTGGGTTGATTTGTCCTCTCCCAACCATGTCTTCCTGCCATGGCACACATCCAGGGGAGGAGAGGAAGAAGTCCCTGAGCTTGTTTCTTGATTCACTAGCAAGCCGTGTCACCCTGGCATAAGAGACTCTCCCTGGCTCTTAGAGATTGTTGTCCCTGCCACAACCCTCCTCCACTCTCCAGGTTGGTAGTTGCCAGAAGGGAGGGGCATATCAGCAAAAGCGGGAGGCACGTATCTTCCGTTTTGCTCATGAGCTTTATCCGTGGAGGACAGGTAGTTGTGGAGGGCCATATGCCTTTATAGGGGTACACTTGATTGGACAACCAAGAATCCTTATCCTTGCAACCATGATGCCGAATGCATTCTCTATGACTCTCCGACTACGAGAGCGGCGGTAGATGTAGGTAAGCCCAGGTTCATTGAGATGGACACCTGTGAATGAGAGGTAACGAGAATATATGTCATATATATGTATAAAATATTGCCTATTTGGTCCCAAAAAAAACACCATACCCTTTTCCAGGAACCACATTCCAAAAGCCTTGATAAAAGGCATTTCTCATATAGAGGTGCATACACGTATGCAGTAACTAGGGAAATTAGAAACAGAAAAAGTTTAATTGATTCCAACATTCTATTATCCACATACCTGGATAAGGGCGCATGAGGACTTGGCGTTGTGGTACCTGGCATGACAGCTGCTGGTGGTAAATCGAGGGTCTTCTGCTGCAGTTTGGACCCAAAGGAACTCTCTTGAAACACTCCACCATCGCTCTCTCGGCCGTATGCCCCTACATCCACCATTGTCAACATGTAGCCAACCTGCATCACACACTGCCATCAAGATAATGGAGTGGGTGCCTTTGTAGTTGAAGTAGTCGCTGCTGGCTCTGGCGGGGGCCCTGATCTGGACATGCTTTCCATCAATCGATCCAACACAGTTGGGATAATTCCAGAGTCCCCAAATGTCTTGGGCAATCGTGGTCCACTGATTGCCTGTAGGAAAGGCTACAAAGTCGTCCTTCAGAGCAAGGCAAAGAGCTTTGCAGACCTCCAATATGATACTGCACACAGTAGATTAACCCATTCACAGCCTGCTGTGAACTTCCAAAGGTAAGAACCCATAGCATCACCGACAGTCTTTCAGCAACATCAATTGGGGAACGGTGCATTAGAGCATGATTGATGAAAGGGGCAATGCGACGCACAAGATCATTGAAACGGCAAGCAGACATCCTGAAGTACACATAATGCTGCTCCTCATCAATGGCGCTCATGTGTTAGACCAGCATTGCATACTCCCCATCCGTTGTTCTTTCTCTGTTGAGTGGTCGCACTGACCATCTACTCCGTCTGTCTCCATATCTCGCCTATTATATGTGTTGCTAGGTATAAAATCTTGTAGATCTCCGGAATTCGCAAAACTTCAATTTTCTCACTAGTCAAGTGTCTCTCTGTGCACTCTATTTTATTTTCCCACGCGTCACTTCCTTGTTTGGGTGTGTCATCACTTACTTGTTTGGCCATAGATGGCTATTACCAGCTCATCGCCCTCTACTTTCCTGGAGTAATGTTGCCGCTTTCGCGCCCTTTTTCCATTTTTCAAGCATCCGTCTTCTAAGGGAGTCTGCGAACACACTAGTTTGGTTCGCCTAAAGCTGCCCGCCGAACCGAAGCTTGTCGACACCTTAAGCACGCACCCCTGAGGGGCCCCCGTGTTGAGGTTCAAAGTGGCGGATTTGTTGTTGTTGCCTACCCTCACCATCTAGGTGCGGCCTGTCAGGAAGTCCAGTGTCCAGTTGCAGAGGGAGGTGTTCAGTCCCAGGGTCCTTAGCTTAGTGATGAGCTTGGAGGGCACGATGGTGTTGAACACTGAGCTGTAGTCAATGAACAGCATTCTCACAGAGAGAGGTTGAAAATGTCAGTGAAGACACTTGCCAGCTGGTCACAGCATGCTGGTAATCCGTCTAGCCCTGCAGCCTTGTGAATGTTAAACTGTTTAAAGGTCTTATTCACATCAGCTACGGAGACCGTGATGACACAGTCGTCCAGAACAGCTGGTGCTCTCATGCATGGTTCAGTGTTGCTTGCCTTGAAGTGAGGATAGAAGACATTCAGCTCATCAGGTAGGCTCGCGTCACTGGGCAGCTCGCAGCTGGGTTTCCCTTTGTAATCCGTGGATAGTTTGCAAGCCTTGCCACATCCGACGAGCATCAGAGCTGGTCAAGTAGGATTTGATCTTTATCTCAGTGCAGAGGTTGCCTGTAATCCATGGCTTCTGGTTGGGATATGTACAGACGGTCACTGTGGGACGACGTCGTCGATGCACGTATTAATGAAGCCGGTGACTGATGTGGTAAACTGCTCAATGCCATCGGATGAATCCCAGAACATATTCCAGTCTGTGGTACCGACACAGTCCTGTAGCTTTGCATCCGCTTCATCGGACCACTTACATATTGAGCGCGTCACTGGTACTTCCTGTTTGAGTTTCTGCTTGAAAATGAATTAGGAGGATAGAGTTATGGTCAGATTTGCAAAATAGAGTGCGAGGAAGAGTTTGTATGCGTTTCTGTTGGGAGTAAAGGTGATCTAGAAATGTTTCTATGCAGGTCACTAACGTGGGGGAATGTTGGCAAATGAGTCTTGTTCTGGCTTCCTGAGAGGGTAGCCTCTAGCCTGACACCTGGAAAATAAATTAGCAGCACCTTCACCCCCAGCGTACCGTACCGTACCGTACCCTCCCCCCTCCCCTCCCCTCTCCTCTCCTCTCCTCTCCTCTCCTCTCCTCTCCTCTCCTCTCCTCTCCTCTCCTCTCCTCTCCTCTCCTCTCCTCTCCTCTCCTCTCCTCTCCTCCCCTCCCCTCCCCTCCCCTCCCCTCTCCCACCCTATTCTCCTCCTCTTCACTCTCCAGAAACAGTGTGCATGAGTCATAAAGGGAAGTAAAGGGGTTACACATAATGAATAGGTGCTGCATGCCTCTAAGACCAGGAGGTAGGAGAGAAGAGGCACACTTTCCACTCAGACAAAACCGAGGCACCACCACCTTACACCTCCATAAAGAACACAATGATAATAGGAAAAGACAGAAACAATGCATCAACAGAATGTGTCTCAGAGTGGGTGTAGCGCTCATTGTCCTCCCCACATAAACTCAGTTTGGTTCCTCGACTGTAGATCTGACAGGGATCCTCCTCTCCTCTCCTCGCCTAGTAAGACTATATTATTGCAGCTCTCCTGTTTGTCTTGCCACGCTATGCAGGGTAGGCCCTCCTGTAGCTCAGTTGGTAGAGCATGGCGCTTGCAACGCCAGGGTTGTGGGTTTGATTCCCACGGGGGGCCAGTATGAAAAATGTATGCACTCACTAACTGTAAGTCACTCTGGATGAGAGCGTCTGCTAAATGACTAAAATGTAAAATATATGCTTATGTACTACTCTCTGTATAGCCTTGCGCTCTACACTGTTTCCCCTGTGGGAGCCCCCCCTGCAGCCCAGAGAGAGAGAGAGAGAGAGAGAGAGAAAGAGAGAGAGAGAGAGGGTGTGCTAATTCTAGACATCCAGGTTTGGGGGCCTCAGCACAGCCTCACTGAGCTCCCCAAGGGGTGGGGACAACACAGCAAGTTGCTTACGGAGAAACTAACCACTTGAAGAAAAGGGAGCATCAGAGGGACCCAGGGGGCTAGAAGGACTGGGAACAGGTTCCTTTCTATTGTTTTCCTAAAATCCTCCATGTATCACTGCCTGTTTAACTGTTCCACTGTCAGAGGCAGGCCATTATGTCACAAGCACTGCACTGCAATGAGCAGCATTTCTCTTGGATTCAGCCGTTCTGGTCAAATAGTAGCAAACAAAATATATCACTTCCCGCACTGAATGCATTGTTCTCTCGTCTACGTCATATTTTGTCTAATTTTGTATAGACTTGCAATGTTCCATAGCTTCTTAATATCGAGAATAGCTGTATGTGAAGGACCATGAATGTTCTCTGAAATTAAAAGTTAAAGCTCCACCTGTTGATTCTTCAAAAACCATCACCTCCTTTTATAAGTGACAGGAGATCAAGCTACTCAACCAACTCTTCGCTGCCATAGGACTAAACAGATTCTCATCACGATGACATCAGCTCCCTTCTCTGACTCATCCATCCCCCCTGGACAGTCCAGTCTCTGACAGCTGTGGGGTGGCTGAAAGGTCATCACACATACTACGTCAAATCACATGACATCATCTGACACAAAAACAAAACACTCTGGAAGGTGGTGGGTGTCAGAAAGCTCCCGTGGATTCATACACTTGTGTTTTATTTAATTCAGACATCAACCTTGTCCAATTTTACAATTTACTTGCCTCTTTCAAAAGGTGATGTAACCAGTCTGGTCAGTGAAGACAAAACAAGACAGATGGGGAAGCAGTGCAGAGGAAGAGGGGAAGGAGAGGTGATGAGAAGATAGGGAGCTTCAGACAGGAGGGCAAGCAGACAGACACTGATAAAACACAGACACATGCAGACAGTGTAGTAGTGTGAATTGAAATAGCAGACTTAGTGTGTGGTTACAGCTTAATCTCACTAAACATAAACATTAATACTCTGCTCAACTTTAATCTTCTGCTCAATGTATAGAGTACTATATACAGTAGCTTCTACACATGGCCATCCACAGCACTAAGTTAGTTCACTCGTTCCACACTTTTTCCAGACAGATAATTCAAGGTTTGTGCCCACTAGCGCCGACCCTCTGTCTGTCCTGCTTTCACTGACCTGTAATTACATGACATTCATTTGATTAGCTCATTAGTTCAACCCTCGCCTCGGCACAGCCAAACAGGAACCCCCTTATTAGTGGTTCATAACTCCTCTCTCTCTCTCCGTGCTGGGGTTTGGAGCAGGGGAGGAAAAAAACAGAGTGTGTAGAGGAGAGGTAGTGGGGGGTGGTTTGAGAGATGGGGAAGGAGGGGTGAGAAGGGGAGAGATGTTAACACAGCTGTTCACAAAGGTTCATTTGGAAGGGATGTAAATACAGCACTAATTTCACTTTTATTTAAAAAAGGTAAGGACGCCACCCAGTGCGCTCATTATACGCCAATGATATCTTATTTTATCTAGACAACGTATCTCTATCCCTCCCAAAAGCTTTGAAGATCATAGATAAATGCAGCTCCATCTCAAGTTATAAAATAAATCTAACCAAACCTGCCTTACTGCCTCTCAAGACCCTGATGGAGGACTCCATCTCTACTTATGGAATACCAATCGTTTCACATTTTAAATATTTGGGAATATATATATTTCCTTCCTTTGATAAAACCATTGCCAGAAACTTTAACAGAACTCTCAAATCAATTCAATCCAACCTCAGTAGATGGACTAATATCCCAGTTGCTTTAACTGGCAGATTATCTATTGTCAAAATGAATATATTGCCACGGCTGAATTTCTGTAGTAAAATCCATAGTGCGGTCTCAACATGTATATGGCAAGGTAAGCGAGCCCAGATAAAATTAACAAACTTTCAAAGAGGGAAAGACGTAGGAGGACTATCCGTACCAAACTTTAAATTGTATTTCCGGGGATTGGAGGGACGCCATGTGCGACTGACGTGTTTTTCGTTTGCTCCCGTGGTATTTTTAAAGTTTATGTGAATTTTGCAGCAAAACCGTATTTATTTTCATATATTATTTTGGTGATCCCTTCCCGTAAAAACCAAGACTACTTTACTTCCAAATATCAGCATGTCGACGAAACATAAGGCCAAAAGCATGACTTTGAGAAAACCCGGCCTACAAGACACACTCTCATCACCGCCCTCCCCTGAGCCTGACGACCCGGGGACTGATACTCTACCCGGGGGGGCGGCTTGGCCTGGCGGCGCTGAAGTGAACATTCTCGAGGCCATCAAACTACTACGCTCTGAGATAGTTGAAATGAAAACGGAGGTGGTTGCTACGATTGAGGCCCGAATAAAGGAGGTTTCTGATACTTTAAAAGCAGATCTAACCATCCTGCGGAACGAGACGGTGCCGGCAATCGCATCACTCAAAACAACAATGGAGTCGCACACTACAACGATTGCAGCACTGGAGACCTTCGCTACAAATGTCTCCGACTTAACTACATCCCTGGAGGCTGACGTGAAACGCCTAGCTGCGGACTTGAAAAAGGTGAAGGAGAGCTGTGTAAGTTTGGAGGGATTCTCTCGCCGCAATAACCTGAGACTTGTATCAGTCCCAGAGTCAGCGGAAATGCCTCGCGCCACGGATTTCGTTTCTGGGCTGCTGAAGGATGTTCTAGCCTTGGATGAAAAGCCCCTGATTGATCGTGCCCACCGGTCGCTGCGCCCAAAGCCCCGGGATGGGGAGAGGCCCCGTGACATAATTCTTCGAGTGCACTTTTTCCATGAGAAGATGGAGATTCTCCGACGAGCCCGCAATACCACTCTGAGCTTTCAAGGACAGAGCTTCTCCATCTACCAGGACTACTCCCCCACTGTTTCCAGGCAGCGCGCAGCTTTCGGACAGGCCAAACGACTACTTCGGGACCATCCAGGTGTGCAGTACGGACTGCGAATCCCGGCCCGTTTATGGCTATCTCATGATGGTAAAGACTACACATTTGAATCTCCGGATGAGGCTCTCTCTCACATTCAACGTCACATCAAGAAGTCTTGAACTTGCTCATAGTTCAGCAACTGTTGCTAGCGAACTGTGGATAGTAAGTAACCCACCTGTGGTACAACTATGTTTAGCTACAACATGCTAATTTTGTATAGTTGGGGGGTTGGCGTACCCATTCAGGCTTATTTGATGTGATCTAATGTTTTGATCATCTAGTGTGCTTGCCTTACAAGCATTCAGTCATTTTAATCTCATTGTATTGCGGTTTTACTATACTCCTGTGTTTTCTAGGCTGTCTTGCTCACCTATTCAGTTTGTTTACATAGTGTCTCAGTGACTCAAAATATTCTTGGTTATTTGCTTACTGCATCCGTTTGCATTGACCCAGTAAACAGTAAATGCTTCCCGAGGCGACACGTTTTTTGGGGGTCTTCACTTAAATTTTAAGGCTCAGAGCGTCATTTATGCCCAGCAAGCGTTAAACGTTGCGCACACGTAGTTTTTTGGTCTTGGTTGTAAGCTGTCTCAGCATTCAACTAGACAACTATTATAATAATAATAATTATTATCATTTTTGATTGTCTTACTACGATTTCCTTACTTCAAATTAGGTTTTCGGCTGAGAGCCGTTACACATTCTATTTATTTTCTTTATTTTCTCTCTCAAATGCCTGTTATAAGACTGGGAATATAATTATATACATCTACAAGTGGTGCTTTTGTAATTTCGTCTGCACAAGGGATTCACCTTAATTTCTTTTATTTAAAAAATGATTATCTCTTTTTGCTGTTTGATCCACTAACAACACACGACTTTAAAGAGCGGGACTGTGGGTTTAGGTTTAAGACCGCACTCTCACAGACATACTGTGCGAAGAGAACATGCTCTATTTAGGCTTGTACCTCGTTTGGGGAGGTACTGTCTGGGATGGGGGGAGGGGTTGAATTGTTCAGTTCTAATGTTGTCATTCTGTCTTTTTTGTTTTTTTTTCGGTACTTTTTCTCAACATCTACCACCGTACATTATTACTCTGAGACAAGTTATTCTGGGGTTTCTGGGCGCTCATTGCTTTTCCATTCTATGCTCTAATGACGGGGTTGTATAACGGGAATGCCCAGAGGGGCCGAAACAATGCGATCAAATACATTTCGTGGAACACCAAAGGGGTTAATAACCCAGTGAAACGTAAGAGGGTGTTGACACACTTAAAGGGTTTGAATGCAAATGTTGCATTTCTACAAGAGACTCACTTGAGGACTGGTGAGCACTTTAGGATGCGTAGGGACTGGGTTGGTCAAGTGTTCCACTCTAACTTTCATAGTAAATCAAGAGGGGCTGCCATTTTGGTTGATAAAGTCACTCCCTTTGTAGCTTCTGAGGTTATCGCTGATCCTAAGGGACGATACGTCATAGTAACCGGTAAACTGTTTTCTACCCCTCTTGTTTTGGCTAGTGTTTATGCTCCCAATTGGGATGACACAAGTTTCATTTCTTCCTTTTTGTCTGCTATACCCAATTTAGATTCTCATTTATTGATTTTAGGGGGGGATTTCAACTGCAAAATGTCCCCAGTTCTTGACAAGTCCTCACGAACAACTACAGGCCCATCTAAATGTGCCCTACTTATTCAAGCCTTTCTTCAGAAATATGCCATGTTTGAGGCCTGGCGTTTCCTACATCCTACAGATAGACAGTATTCCTTTTATTCTCATGTTCATCAAACATACTCCCGGATTGATTACTTCTTTTTGGACAAAAAACTTTTGCCTAACCTTCGGCAGTGTACTTACAAGAGTATTGTTATTTCGGACCATTCACCATTAGTGCTTGAACTAGAGTTTCCCCAGCGACCTCCTATGTGTTATCAATGGCGTCTTAACCCCATTTTACTCTCAGATAAGGAGTTTGTCAATTTCATTTCTTCTGAAATCACCTTATTCCTAGAAACTAATTCAACACCAGGTATGTCCTGCTCTACCATATGGGAGTCTCTCAAAGCATACCTACGTGGCCAAATTATTTCTTATACAGCCAACCAAAACAGAGTTCGCTCTCAGCGACTTCGGGACCTGAGCGAATCCATAGCCACATTGGATGAGAAGTATGCCACGGTTCTTTCCTCTGATCTGCATAAAGAGCGCCAACTACTCCAATCTGAATTTGATGAGCTTTCTACCAGGCAAGCTGAACAGCTACTCTTGCGAGCTCGGTACAGAGTGTATGAACAAGGCGACAAGGCCAGTAAACTCCTTGCACATCAGATCCGTAAATCTGAGGCCTCACGTTTAATCCCACAAATAAGGACCCCGTCTGGTGCCACCACAGTTATACATAAAGAGATCAATGATCAATTCAAACAATTTTATTCTGCGCTATACACCTCTGAATCCCCTCAAGACCCTTTGCTGATTGATTCCTTCTTTAATGGCCTGAATATGCCTTCAATTGATACAGACACCCATGACTATCTAGAAGAAGAATTTACACCTGAGGAGATTGCAACAGCAGTGTCCGCAATGAAAAGAGGTAAATCACCGGGTCCGGATGGTTTTCCAACCGAATTTTACAAGACGTTTTCTGGTCTGCTTTGCCCATTCTTGTCTCGACTATTTGCAGAGTGCCTTAATACCTCAAAGCTACCGCCTAGTCTTTATCAAGCTTCAATTTCATTACTATTAAAGAAAAACAAAGACCCTCTGGAATGTGGATCCTTTCGCCCAATCTCGCTTTTAAACTGTGATTACAAAATCCTAGCCAAGCTTTTAGCCATCCGTATGGAAGGCTCGCTGCATCAAGTAATACACTCTGACCAGACTGGCTTTGTGAGAAATAGGCATTTGTTTTTCAATATTAGGCGCCTTATGAATATACTGTACTCCCCTGCGTCGGAGGACCCAGAGGTGGTGGTCTCACTTGATGCAGAAAAAGCGTTTGACCGCGTTGAGTGGGATTACCTAACAGCCACCCTTTATAGATTTGGCTTTGGCCCCAAATTCATTGCGTGGATAAAGATTCTTTATTTTTCCCCCATGGCTTCGGTACGGACTAACAACTTGTCCTCTGACTATTTTCCCTTGCACCGCGGATCCAGACAGGGCTGTCCACTCTCCCCCTTGTTGTTTGCTTTGGCAATCGAACCTCTCGCCATTGCATTACGCTCTAATGATGCCATTCAAGGAATAATCCGGACGGGCTCAGAGCAGAAAGTCTCGCTATATGCGGATGACCTCCTTTTGTTTATCTCTAACCCTGATACCTCATTGCCACGCGCCTTATCTGTTCTTAAAAGGTTTGGATCAATCTCAGGGTACAAGCTGAATCTAGGCAAGAGTGAGCTTTTTCCTGTAAACAAGGCTGCTTTAAAGTGCTCTTTTACAAGCTCTCAGTTTAGGATTGTCCGGGATCAATTCACCTACTTGGGAGTTAAAGTGACAAGGAAATATTCAAATCTGTTTCAGGAAAACTTGGTTGCTCTAGCAGACAGTTTGAAACAATCTTTTGCTTTTTGGAATGCGCTACCTCTTTCTCTTATCGGAAGGATTAATGTCATTAAAATGAGTGTGTTGCCCAAATTTCTATATTTATTTCAATGTCTACCCATTTTTATTCCAAAATCTTTTTTTATTTCACTGGATCAAACATTCATGCATTTTATTTGGGATGGCAAGGTACCACGGATTGGTAGAAAACATTTACAGAAGCCTAAGTCATTGGGGGGTTTAGCTCTACCAAATTTTCAGACATACTATTGGGCTGCAAATTTCAGAGCCCTTCTGTACTGGCTGCAGAATGATCCTACTGGCCCTAGACCAATCTGGGTCCAGATGGAGTCTGAATCGTGTAAACCTGCTGCACTTTCTTCTGTGTTGTGCTCGTCTCTCCCAGTGTCCCTAGGCAAAAGGTGTGTCAACCCAATTGTAAAGCAGTCTCTTAAAATTTGGAATCAGTTCCGCTTAGCCTTTGGCCTCCGAGGCTTTTCTCTATCAGGCCCAATCAATCAGAACATTTTATTTCCTCCATCTTTGAATGATGGGGCTTTTGACATCTGGCACTCACTAGGCCTCTCCTCACTAGCCCAATTATTCTTTGATGATACATTTGCCTCTTTTGCTCAGCTACAGGAAAGGTTCAACCTCCCCCAATCCCACTTTTTCCGCTATCTCCAGACTAGGAACTTTGTCAGAGCTAACACACCTGAATTTCCCCATAGGCCTGTGAATACAGCTATAGAGAGCATCCTGGAGCTGAACAAGCTTCCTAGGGGCGCAATTTCAGATGTATATGCAATCATTCATGACTTACAGAACCCTTCTTTGGTGCCTTTAAAGACTCGATGGGAAAAGGATTTGGGGGAGGAACTTGGGGAAGACACCTGGGAATCTGTGCTGCGCAGGGTGCATTCGTCCTCTTTTAGCACTAGACACAGCCTCATTCAATTCAAGGTGGTTCACCGTATCCACTGGTCTGGGGCCAGACTTGGAAGAATATTCTCTGATTTTGATCCTACCTGTGTCAGATGTAAAATTGAACCGGCCACACTGTTGCATATGTTCTGGGGCTGTCATAAACTGTCAGGTTTCTGGGAATTAATATTTAAATGTTTCTCTGATATATATAACACTGTTATAGATCCCTCTCCCCTTACAGCCCTTTTTGGAGTACTGCCCATAAGCACCCCCCTGTCAAGAATCCAGTCGGACACTGTTGCTTATACAACTCTTTTAGCTAGACGGCTAATACTACAAAACTGGAAGATGGCAGCTCCCCCATCTTATAAATATTGGGTGAGAGACGTGTTGTGCTCTCTGAAACTAGAAAAAATTCAATTCAATTCACGTGGGAACCCCAAACTGTTTAATGAGGCTTGGGCTCCATTCCGGTCTTACTTTAAACAGTCCATCCTCTGATAGCATTCCTATTAAAACCAAAATAAGTCAGTATTTGACCCCCCTGTGACTTAGGGGTTGGATGAGCATTTCTCTGTGTTTTTTTTCTGGGGTGGGGGTGGGGGGCATTAAGGTTGATGTGCTTATTGATTGTGACCTGCGGATGCCTTGTTCATCTCGCCCGGGCAGAGACTAAGGTGTGAGCTTGTTTTTCCCAGTTATTTTTATTTTTTTAATTCTGTTCACGCCTACATAAAATTATCAATATTCATTTTTTATTTTAAAGCATTGTAACTTTTTATTTTTGGTCCAGTGGATGATTGGTCTGTGGCCTTGACTGTCTGTGAGTGGTTGCATTTCTCCACCCCATCCCTTAACTGTTTACAGGAACAATGGTGAGGTGTTTGCTCTGTCCCTATACTATAGATTGCCCTTTAACCTTTTGTAGCCTTCTGCCTGGTGTGTTTAACTTGTCTAAAGTATGGTATCTTTAAAGTTATTATTATTTTTTTTTATATGTATTATTTGTATTTTTGTCTAGTTGAGTATATTATTTATATTGCTTTGTCTTGTCTGTGTGTGTGTAAAACTTAATAAACAGAGTTCTCAAAAAAAAAAAAATTGTATTTCCAGGCACTAGCATTTTGTCCCATCATAAATTGGTTTAGACATGATTTTTCCGCTACCTGGCTGAGTATGGAGAGAAATGTTGGTGTCTCCTATTGCCCTGGAAGAGGTGGTTGTCACTGATTATCCCTTAAACAATGTAAACTATGTTTTGGTCCTATTATTGCTTACACAATTTCTATTTGGCACAAAATTGAAAAACAATGTAACTGGGAATCAAAATGGCATGCCCATACTCCAATTTTTCAAAATAATGCCTTGCAAATGTGGAATCCGTACCCTTGCCAATATCATAGACAGTAATGGTTTGAGAACATTCCAAAATTTGAAAGACACATACACATTACCAGGCAACTGCTTTTTTCTATATTTACAACTTAGGTCAACTTTGCTGGCCCATGGAGTCCATTGGGAAACCCAACTACCGAACCATTCAATGATGGGATTTATAAATAAATGATCTGGGCTCCCGGAAGGACTGGTCTCTATAATATACTTTTGGAAAGCTCATATTATGAGCTAGCCATTAAAAAAGTATGGTCCACAGATCAAAGTGAATCTGAACAACCCTTTAACTGGAACAGAATATAGAAAAATATGACCTTGGCATTCCGTAATCCGAACCATTAACTTATACATTTTAAGTTTGTTCACAGACTGTATTTAACACCAAGGAAAAGTTTTACGGTGAAATTGGCCCCAACTCCCAAATGTTCACTATGGGGAGTTTCTCCCATTCTTCTCTGCAGGTCGTCTCAAGCTCTGTCAGGTTGGATGGGGAGCGTCGCTGCACAGCTATTTTCAGGTCTCTCCAGAGATGTTCGATTGGGTTCAAGTCCGGGTTCTGGCTGGGCCACTCAAGGACATTCAGAGACTTGTCCTGAAGCCAATCCTACGTTGTCTTGGCTGTGTGCTTAGGATCGTTGTCCTGTTGGATGGTGAAACTTCGCCCCACTCTGAGGTCCTGAGCACTCTGGAGCAGGTTTTTTATCAAGGATCTCTCTGTACTTTATTCCGTTCATCTTTCCCTCGATCCTGACTAGTCTCCCAGTCCCTGCCGCTGAAAAACATCCCAACAGCATGACGCTGCCGCCAACATGCTTCACCGTAGGGATGGTGCCAGGTTTCCTCCAGACGTGACGCTTGGCATTCAGGACAAAGAGTTCAATCTTGGTTTCATCAGACCAGAGAATCTTGTTTCTCTTGGTCAGAAAGTCTTCAGGTGCCTTTTGGCAAACTCCAATCAGGTTGTCATGTGCCTTTTACTGAGGAGTGACTTCCGTCTGGCCACTCTACCATTAAGACCTGATTGGTGGAGTGCTGCAGAGATGGTTGTCCTTCTGTAAGGTTCTCCCATCTCCACAGAGGAACTCTGGAGCTCTGTCAGAGTGACCATCACGTTCTTGGTCACCTCCCTGACCAAGGCCTTTCTCCCCCAATTGCTTAGTTTGACCGAGGTCGG
This sequence comes from Coregonus lavaretus, assembly GCF_964263955.1. NCBI lineage: Eukaryota > Metazoa > Chordata > Actinopteri > Salmoniformes > Salmonidae > Coregonus > Coregonus lavaretus. The sequence continues at coordinate 27,342,168 of NC_140001.1, forward strand.
CCAGCTCTAGGAAGAGTCTTGGTGGTTCCAGACCTCTTCCATTTAAGAATGATTTGTTCTTGGGGACCTTCAATGCTGCAGATCTGTGCCTCGACACGATCATTTCTCTGAGCTCTACGGACAATTCCTTCGACCTCATGGCTTGTTTTTGCTCTGACTTGCACTGTCAACTGTGGGACCTTATATAGACAGGTGTGTGCCTTTCCAAATCATGTCCAATCAATTGAATTTACCACAGGTGGACTCCAATCAATTTGTAGAAAGATCTCAAGGATGATCAATGGAAACAGGATGCACCTGAGCTCAATTTCGAGTCTCATAGAAAAGGGTCTGAATACTTATGTAAATAAGGTATTTCTGTTTTTTCCACAATTTCTTTTCGCTTTGTCATTATGGGGTATTGTGTGTAGATTGATGAAGAATGCACTGTAAATATTCAATGCGTTGAATCTGCTATGTTACTTAACGATGATGGCTCCTTGAATCTTTCAATCAATCAGAGACGGCAGCACTGGCAGGCAGCACTGTCGCTCTTAGATGGCAATAACCCCACTCTCTCCCAATTCGCCAGTGGATACAGTTACTATTATAAGTTATAGCATTAGAATTATCAACAGCAAGAATGAATGGTGATAGTCAAAGAACAATTGAGGCCTGGGGGGGGGGGGGGTTGTGGATCTATGTACTTTTATAATATTATTGCCTGTCTGTGATTTGAACCCCTCACAAAAAAAAATACAATAATAATAAAAAGTTGGTCACAAAAAAAAGAAGGGGACAGATGTTGAGAGATGGGGGTGAGAGGGGGAAGACCTTGTTTTAGCGCTTTGCCCTGGCACTGCCACAGGAAACCCGGGCCTGCGCTGGGGGCAAAGGATGGAAATTATGTAATGGTCTGGCTGGGACTTTTCTTATCCAGAGCACACAGTGGATTGAATGCTTCCCCTTTAACATTTACTCAACATGAAATAAATCATTTCAAGATGTCTAACTAAGCACCAATAAGCTGTTTTCCCTACACAAAAAACATCTAGATACTCAATCTAAAACAGGATGCTCAGAACAGGTGCAGGAGGACACCAACAAACAAACCACTGTTCACAATCCTGCAGAAACACACACTCCTGCCAAGTAATTCTTCAAAATTCCCTAAAACAACCGGCTCCACACTGGATCTACTACTACACTATTCCTACAGATACACTAAAACCCTACCCAGTCTACTCTGTATTACTACTGCAGATCTATGTCCCACAGCTACAGTACTGTGTGTGAAAATGCTGGAACAGGTCACCCCTGTGAGTGAAATAAATATTTCAGTCTGTGAGAAGAAAAGTGAGAAGAAAGAAGTGGGAGCTATAATAATTCTCCATGTGGAATCTAAAGTCAGGTTTTTTATTCTTCACACACACTGAGATCAGATGAGTGCTGGTTTAACAAACTGTCATATCAGAAGGGCTGGATTACACCTTGCCCTGGGGCTTTCTATTTCACATGAAAAGCAGAGCGGCGCTGATAAATGAGAGGGGCTAGGGTTCAGGTGTTAAAATCAGGGCCGCCTCGTTCCTTCATATTCCATGTAGCATCAACAGGCGGTGTCATCACGCTGCGGTGTTGGACAAAAGCCCTGTGCCTTGTTAGGGTGACAGCATGGTGACAGTGGCTACTCCTCATACTGTATAATTACTGATGTACTGCTGTAATTAAAGCACCCGTCACAGTCCTCATAGCCCTCCCCTCGCCTCCCCACACACTGACCTTTACCAACGCAAATGCTGGCTCATTGTCTCAGCTCGCCCTATACACCTTCCACAGGGATACAAATAAATGTCTGTTTGCATGCACAAGTGTGTGTGCGTACATGTACAGTATGATTGGGTTTATGTGTGCCAACACTATAAGCCTCAACTTCAGCACAAGCACCAATCCAATCCTCTCCTTCCAACTGTCAAGATGATGTGCCGTCATTGTTCAATTGAAGCCCTTTAGGTTATAGGAAATTGAAGACCCTTGATGGGCAGATCATAACGCATAATGATAAAAGATGCAGAAGATGGAGATGGATTCCTTGACACAGAGCACTGCCACTCCTCAGTAAAGCAGACAGCCTGAGACAGGGAGTGGAGGAGTGATGCTGCAGAGGGCTGCTGTTTGTTTAATGTGTCACTGAAGCAGCAGTGTTGTCTGTGAAGGGCCAGATGAAGGGGGAATGTGGCTGTGGGCAGCATGCCAGCTGTAGACAGTCTGACAGTGCTCTGACAACAGCAGTGCATGAGCAAAGGGTCACAAAGTGCTAACTCGCATCTACAGCTGTGCGGTTTCTACCTTTCATATGCACGCACACAGGCACACATTGTATTTAATCTTAACTTACTACATTTGCACACACTGTATATAGATTTTCTATTTTCTATTGTGTTATTGACTGTACGTTTTAGTTTATTCCATATGTAACTCTGTGTTGTTGCTGTTTTTATCGCACTGCTTTTCTTTATCTTGGCCAGGTCGCAGTTGTAAATGAGAACTTGTTCTCAACTGGCTTACCTGGTTAAATAAAGGTGAAATAAAAAAATAAATAAAAATTAAAGGTCAACTGACCCTTAGAACCAACTTCTCTGGGGAGCCAGGTAGCCTAGCGGTGGGTTGGGGCCAGTAACCGAAAGGTCGCTGGTTCGAATCGCCAAGTTGACTAGGTGAAAAATCTCTCGATCTGCCCTTGAGCAAGGCACTTAAACCTACTTGCTCCTGTAAGTCACTCTGGCTAAGAGCGTCTGCTAAATGATTAATATGTAAACGGCCTACGTGGCATCAATATGAGTCAGAAACATTCATTTTAGTGTCAAAATTGACTACAAAGTGTAAATAGGATAATTTTGGTCATAAAATCAGTCTCGTCCAAAACAACGTTTTGTAAGTGAGTTATTTGCGATTTACTGGAGGTTTGTGTATGGATTACTTACATGCTCACTTTTGCCAACGATGCCCAATTGCCCAGAGACAACAAGTTGTGGTCCGCCCCCAGCTGCCACGTAGACATTCGTTGTTAAGTCTGCATAAGGGTGCGACACACGCACATTTCGCTTGGGGAAATAGGAGTGAAAATGGGCTTCCATAAAGTTGGTGCAAAACTTCCAATGCATTTCAACAATATTCCGAGATGGCCAGGAATGGATTACATCCGACGCGGTCACTTCTGCTCCCTGTCAACCATTACAGTAATGTTGGTGAGTACGTTAGCTAAGTAGATAGCTGGTACTAGCTAGCTAGTAGCTACTTTTGGTTATACAACATTACTTGATAATGCTAGCGAGCCAGGCTAGCTATGATACCACAGATGAAAGGGGAATGATACTGAAGCTAGCCAATGTGTAATGAATGGCGCCGGAGAATATGGCTGCCGTTTTACAGCCCTCTAACCAATTCTACTATTATGTGTGTTTTTTGGCGTTATTTGTAATTTATTCTGTACATAATGTTTCTGCCACCGTCTGTTATGACCAAAAAGAGCTTCTGGATATCAGGACAGCGATTACTCACCTTGTATTGGACGAAGATTCTTTCTTCAACGAGTCGGACGCGAAGGATATCCTGCAGACACCCGACAAGGCCCAAATCCCAGTCATTCACATGAGAAAGAGATGGAGATATCGTGGACGTAGGTCGGGGTGCCTTGTAAGGATCCGACGGCAAGCGAGTAAACTGCCTCTTCCATCAATCCTATTAGCCAATGTTCAATCATTTGAAAATAAGGTAGACGACCTAAGATTACGGTTATCCTACCAACGGGACATTAAAAACTGTAATATCTTATGTTTCACAGAGTTGTGGCTGAACGACGACATTGATAACATTCAGCTGGCGGGATATTTGCAACATCGTCAGGATAGAACGGCTGACTCCGGTAAGACAAGGGGTGGCGGTCTGTGTATATTTGTAAACAACAGCTGGTGCAAAAAATCTAATACTCAAGGTTTTGCTCGCCTGAGGTAGAATATCTCATGATAAGCTATAGACCACACTATTTATCAAGAGAGTTTTCGTCTATATTTTTCATAGCTGTCTATATACCACCACAAACCAATGCTGGCACTAAGACTGCACTCAATGAGCTGTATAAGGTCATAAGTAAACAGGAAAACGCTCATCCAGAGGCAGCGCTTCTAGTGGCCGGGGACAACAATGTAGGGAAACTTAAATCCATTCTACCTAATTTCTACCAGCATGTTAAATGTGCAACCAGAGGAAAACAAACTCTAGACCACCTTTACTCCACACACAGAGACGCATACAAAGCTCTCCCTCACCCTCCATTTGGCAAATCTGACCATAACTCTATCCTCCTGATTCCTGCTTATAAGCAAAAACTAAAGCAGGAAGCACCAGTGACTCGGTTAATAAAAAAGTGGTCAGATGACGCAGATGCTAAGCTACAGGACTGTTTTGCTAGCACAGACTGGAACATGTTCCGGGATTCTTCAGATAGCATTGAGGAGTACACATCATCAGTCACTGGCTTCATCAATATGATATGCCATTTAATTCAATAAGTGCATCGATGACGTCGTCCCCACAGTGACCGTACGTACATACCCCAATCAGAAGCCATGGATTACAGGCAACATCCACACTGAGCTAAAGGGTAGAGCTGCCGCTTTCAAGGAGCGGGACTCTAACCCGAACGCTTATAAGAAATCCCGCTATGCCCTCCGACGAACCATCAAACAGGCAAAGGAGTCAATACAGGACTAAGATTGAATCGTACTACACCGGCTCTGACGCTCGTCGGATGTGGCAGGGCTTGAAAACTATTACAGACTACAAAGGGAAGCACAGCCGTGAGCTGCCCAGTGACACAAGCCTACCAGACGAGCTAAATCACTTCTGTGCTCGCTTCGAGGCAAGCAAAATTGTAGCATGCATGAGAGCACCAGCTGTTCCGGATGACTATGTGATCACGCTCTCCGTAGCCGATGTGAGTAAGACTTTTAAGCAGGTCAACATTCAAAAGGCCACAGGGCCAGACGGATTACCAGGACGTGTATTCCGAGCATGTGCTGACCAACTGGCAAGTGTCTTCACTGACATTTTCAACATGTCCCTGACTGAATCTGTAATACCAACATGTTTCAAGCAGACCACCATAGTCCCTGTGCCCAAGGACACTAAGATAACCTGCCTAAATGACTACCGACCCGTAGCACTCACGTCTGTAGCCATGAAGTGCTTTGAAAGGCTGGTCATGGCTCACATCAACACCATTTTCCCAGAAACACTAAACCCACTCCAATTTGCATACTGCCCCAACAGATCCACAGATGATGCAATCTCTATTGCACTCCACACTGCCCTTTCCCACCTGGACAAGAGGAACACCTACGTGAGAATGCTATTCATTGACTACAGCTCAGCGTTCAACACCATAGTGCCCTCAAAGCTCATCACTAAGCTAAGGATTCTGACCCTAAACACCTCCCTCTGCAACTGGATCCTGGACTTCCTGACGGGCCGCCCCCAGGTGGTAAGGGTAGGTAACAACACATCTGCCACGTTTATCCTCAACACGGGGGCCTCTCAGGGGTGCGTGCTCAGTCCCCTCCTGTACTCCCTGTTCACCCATGACTGCATGGCCAGGCACGACTCCAACACCATCATTAAGTTTGCCGACGACACAACAGTGGTAGGCCTGATCACCGATAACGATGAGACAGCCTATAGGGAGGAGGTCAGAGACCTGGCCGTGTGGTGCCAGGATAACAACCTCTCCCACAACGTGATCAAGACAAAGGAGATGATTGTGGACTACAGGAAAAAAAGAGGACTGAGCACACCCCCATTCTCATCGATGGGGCTGTAGTGGAACAGGTTGAGAGCTTCAAGTTCCTTGGTGTCCACATCACCAACGAACTATCCTGGTCCAAACACACCAAGACAGTCGTGAAGAGGGCACGACAAAGCCTATTCCCCCTCGGGAGACTGAAACCATTTGGCATGGGTCCTCAGATCCTCAAAAGGTTCTACAGCTGCACCATTGAGAGCATCCTGACTGGTTGCATCACCGCCTGGTATGGCAACTGCTCGGCCTCCGACCGCAAGGCACTACAGAGGGTAGTGCGTACGGCCCAGTACATCACTGGGGGCAAGCTTCCTGCCATCCAGGACCTCTATACCAGGCGGTGTCAGAGGAAGGCCCTCAAAATTGACTCCAGCCACCCTAGTCATAGACTGTTCTCTCTGCTACCGCACGGCAAGCGGTACCGGAGCGCCAAGTCTAGGTCCAAAAGGCTTCTCAACAGCTTCTACCCCAAGCCATAAGACTCCTGAACAGCTAATCATGGCTACCCGGACAATTTGCACTGCCCCCCCACCCCCACCCCATCCCCCTTTTTTTTACTCTGCTGCTATTCTGTTTATTATTTATGCATAGTCACTTTAACTCTACCCACATGTACATATTACCTCAATTACCTCAACTAGCCGGTGCCCCCACACATTGACTCTGCACCGGTACCCCCCTGTATATAGCCTCCCTACTGTTATTTTATTTTGCTGCTGCTCTTTAGTTATTTGCTTTTATTTTTTTAGCTTAACACGTATTTTTATTTGTTTTACTTTGCATTGTTGGTTAGGGGCTTGTAAGTAAGCATTTCACTGTAATGTATGAAAAAATTTATGCACTCACTAACTGTAAGTTGCTCTGGATAAGAGCGTCTGCTAAATGACTAAAATGTAAATGTAAATGTAATGTCTACACCTGTTGTATTCGGCGCATGTGGCAAATAAAATGTGATTTGATTTGATTTGAATATGATGTAGCATGTCAGAGGAAGATGTGCATAGCTCACGTTAGCTAGCTACCTTGCTAACAACAGCTAACTGTAGCCCATTGCATTGGCATTTAGAGTCAATACAGGGCAGGCACTTGGATACTAGCTTTTTAGCTAATCATAGGAAGGCATTTGGATACTAGCTAGCTTGCTAGATTATCATAGGATGTAGCCAGCTTGCTTTTAGTATTGTTTAAACTCGAACTGGCTAGCTAACGTTAGACAACTCATTTCAACTCAGACACATATATGATAACTAAACCGGATTTGCAAGTTAGGTAGTTACAGTAGCTAGCATTTGGGGGCTTCATCTGCTAACCCAAAACAACATGCCTGTTCTGATAGCCCTGTGTATTCATCAAACATGTCAGGGAGACCATAAAGGAAGGTATAATATTTGCACATTGTTATATTAGCAGAACACTGCTTCTACACTATTATGTGAAGGATGGTTTATTCTACATGGAACTGTTACAATTTAAAGTTATCAAAACACTTTGTTTTGAATATCTACAATTGAAGTCGGAAGTTTAAATACACTTAGGTTGGAGTCATTAAAACTTGTTTTTCAACCACTCCACAAATGTCTTGTTAACAAACTATAGTTTTGGCAAGTCGGTTGGGACATCTACTTTGTGCATGACACAAGTAATTTTTCCAACAATTGTTTACAGACAAATTATTTGACTTATAATTCACTGTATCACAATTACAGTGGGTCAGAAGTTTACATACACTAAGTTGACTGTGCCTTTAAATAGCTTGGAAATTTCCAGAAAATTATGGCTTAGAAGCTTTAGAAGCTTCTGATAGGCTAATTGACATAATTTGAGTCAATTGGACGTGTACCTGTGGATGTATTTCAAGGCCTACCTTCAAACTCAGTGCCTCTTTGCTTGACATCATGGGAAAATCAAAAGAAATCAGCCAAGACCTCAGAAGAAAAATTGTAGACCTCCACAATTCTGGTTCATCCTTGGGAGCAATTTCCAAACGCCTGAAGGTACTACGTTCATCTGTACAAACAATAGTACGCAAGTATAAACACCATGGGACCACGCAGCCGTCATACCGCTCAGGAAGGAGACGCGTTCTGTCTCCTAGAGATTAACGTACTTTGGTGCGAAAAAGTGCAAATCAATCCCAGAACAACAGCAAAGGACCTTGTGAAGATGCTGGAGGAAACAGGTACAAAAGTATCTATATCCACAGTAAAACGAGTCCTATATCGACATAACCTGAAAGGCCGCTCAGCAAGGAAGAAGCCACTGCTCAAAAACCGCCATAAAAAAACCAGACTACGGTTTGCAACTGCACATGGGGACAAAGATCATACTTTTTGGAGAAATGTCCTCTGGTCTGATGAAACAAAAATAGAACTTTTTGGCCATAATGACCATCGTTATGTTTGGAGGAAAAAGGGGGTTTCTTGCAAGCCGAAGAACACCATCCCAACCGTGAAGCATGGGGGTGGCAGCATCATGCTGTGGGGGTGCTTTGCTGCAGGAGGGACTGGTGCACTTCACAAAATAGATGGCATCATGAGGAAGGAAAATTATGTGGATATATTGAAGCAACATCAGTCAGAAAGTTAAAGCTTGGTCGCAAATGGGTCTTCCAAATGGACAATGACCCCAAGCATACTTCCAAAGTTGTGGCAAAATGGCTTAAGGACAACAAAGTCAAGGTATTGGAGTGGCCATCACAAAGCCCTGACCTTAATCCTATAGAAAATGTGTGGGCAGAACTGAAAAAGCGTGTGCGAGCAAGGAGGCCTACAAACCTGACTCAGTTACACCAGCTCTGTCAGGAGGAATGGGCCAAAATTCACCCAACTTATTGTGGGAAGTTTGTGGAAGGCTACCCGAAATGTTTGACCCAACTTAAACAATTTAAAGGCAATGCTACCAAGTACTAATTGAGTGTATGTAAACGTCTGACCCACTGGGAATGTGATTAAATAAATAAAAGCTTAAATAAATCATTCTCTCTACTATTATTCTGACATTTCACATTCTTAAAATAAAGTGGTGATCCTAACTGACCTAAGACATGGCATTTTTACTAGGATTAAATGTCAGGAATTGTGAAAAACTGAGTTTAAATGTATTTGGCTAAGGTGTATGTAAACTTCCGACTTCAACTGTACATAAGTTCAGCAATTGCACTCTTCTGATATTACTCTGTAGGCTACTGGCCGATGCAAAGCTTCCTCCTGGAGGAAGGAGGAAGCTTTAAATCGGTCAGTAGCCTACAGAGTGGTATGAGAAGAGTGCCATCCTCCTGCATCTCACATCTGCCTGTAGTTACGGAACTCTGCCTGCTGGACCCATGGGTTGAGGCAAATTCTGTCATATCCAGGATGGAGTGTCATGCACTCCAGCCCTCCTGCCACCTGACTGCACCTGTACATAACCTGTAATACATTACATACTGTAGATGGAAGGGACTTCATCACCCACTGGAGACTTGAAGACAGAACCTCAACCAAAGAGCTGTGCATGTCAGTGTGTGGTTAGATTTGCATTCTAGTTCTGATTAGACAGCTGAAGTTGTACTTTACACACAACGTATTGTTATTTGCTAGGTAAGTGTAGGCATATGGTCTTTATAAGCACATCAATATGAAACAGAATAAAATGTTTTGACTTTGTAACAAGAATACACTAATGATTTGTATTTATTTATAAATGTATCTACACTTAAGCTGGGCGATGTTTGTGCAATGTCCACATGTAGCCTACAGCTGTTGAAGGGATAAAGCCGTGTCTAGACTTGACAGTTCATGCAGCTTTTGTATTCTGATCATGGAGTTCTGATCATGGAATTCCGAACATGTCATGCGTCTACACCTACATTTAAATGTATCTACCATGTCCATGTTGTGTCCGGATTCCCTTTTCCCGCGCTATATTGAAATGCCAGTATGCATTCTGCAAATGATGGAACAGGCTAACTCTGATAATAACACAACAACTTGATGGCAGTAGCCAACTTCTGTAGCTAACTAGCCAGCTAACCACTGTAACTAGCCTGCAAGCTAGCAAAGCTTTAGGGATTGCATAACTCTAGCCAAACAAAACATTGTTTTCCTAATTTATGAAGACAGCAAACACGTTCCTCTCGTGCTAGGAACTTACTTCCTCCAACGTTTAATGAAAAAAGGTGCCTCTCACTCCCAAAACACACGTTTTCTGGAGACTTGTGGGTGAAGTGCTGATGACGTCGCCCACTGAATGCGCTTTCGGTAGCCTGACTGCATCCAGACTGAGGAGAAATCCTCACACAATGCGTCCCTGACCACGTCCTGAAGTGGTCAACCAGATCTGAACACAATCTCACAACCTGTCTTTTCAATGCGATCTTTGTAATCTGATAGCAGAAGTCAAGTGTAGACACAGCCTTAGTAGTTCTGGGATTTGTCCCCCTGGAAAACTCTGATACTGTTTCCAGGGTAACATGTATTTACATGATGCTATGAAACATTGAAACTAAGTTGTAAGCTACTTTCATAGCAAGGTGTTATAGAACGAGTGTCTTATGAAACACATTCCAGACACTCATGGTGTTTTCACATAAAGTGAACTCTGAAAAAAAAAAATATAGCAAATTATTTATTCACATTGCCCTTGCCTTTGAATGAGGACTCAACTCTTTTGCCAGTTCACTTCACCTATTTTGTGGACCGAGTCCTCTTTGCATTCACATTGCTATGTTTAGAAAGGAACCAAGTTATTTTTTGAACATTCACTCAATGCACTCTGGGTTTTTACAAGGTGCAGGACAAGCCATTCCATCAGAACGTGTTATCGGACAGCTAGATATACCTACTTACATTTTGGAAGCTAATAGATTGTGTTTAGTTAAAATATGAGCATAATAATTGTAATCAGAAGATACTATTAACATGTAAATTAGATTGGTAACAGAATAAATAGCAATAGAATAACTGCAGAATAAATAATGCTCTAATTGAAAATTGTACACCCAAGGTAGGCTACTGCCCCTTTAAGAGCTAGAATTTTGTACCCTATGTTGTGATTCTCACTAAATATATTGTCTTCTCACACTATTCAAACCCCACAATCAATAAACATCTTATGAAGCTCTCTTAGCCTATATATCACATATTGCAAACAAATAATCTGAACTAAAAACTCCACACGTTTTTGGAATTTCTGTGCATCCTTTACTAATCAATATCCAAAAACAGCACATTTCTTTCTGTGAACCAGCACATCATCATCCTCTCTCTTTTGTGGCACCAATGTGAGGGTTTATGTCAGGGGAAACAGTGTTGCAGTAGTCTTGTGTGTGGTGCGGGAATAATGACAAGCGAACCTGGTGAGCTTCGCATTCACATTGTCCTAAAAAAGGGAACCGGACCACGGAATTCAAGCGAACCGAACTCAGACCACCTCTCGAGATGGTCTCAGTTCGGGTTCGCTTCGGGGCTCTTTTGAGGGGTCTGAGATCCTTTGGAGTGTTCACACTGCACAAAAAAATATGGTAAACTGTGAAAGCAAACAAAAAGAACAACAACTTAGCGCAATTGATTTGACATGAATGTATTATTTAAGCCTGCCAGCACCATCTTGCTGATGTCTTCCAGCACAGGTAGTCTCCAATGAAGACTGACATCAATCAAAGTCTGTAGGCTGTACAGTTTCAATTACGGTCTTATTCAAAGTGGACTTAGTATCTATCAATGTGCTTTGTTTCATAAAAAGCTCAATGGTACTCCAGACACTGGAATAATTTCATAATTTCAATAGCATTAATGAAAATGTATTTTACAATATCATTTCAAGTACATGTGATGGTGAATGTGTACTAAAAAGATTTAGAAAAAGTGTGATGTTAAATTTTTTACTCTGAATGAAATACACTACAAGGCCAAAAGTAGGTGGACACCTGCTCGTCGAACATCTCATTCCAAAATCATGGGCGTTAATGTGGAGTTGGTCCCCCCTTTGCTGCTATAACAGCCTCCACTCTTCTGGGAAGGCTTTCCACTAGATGTTGGAACATTGCTGCGGGGACTTGCTTCCATTCAGCCACGAGCATTAGTGAGGTCAGGTACTGATGTTGGGTGATTAGGCCTGGCTCGCAGTCGGCGTTCCAATTAATCCAAAAGGTGTTCGATGGGGTTGAGGTCAGGGCTCTGTGCAGGCCAGTCAAGTTCTTCCACACCGATCTCGACAAACCATTTCTGTATGGACCTTGCTTTGTGCACGGGGGCATTGTCATGCTGAAACAGGAAAGGGCCTTCCCCAAACAATTGCCACAAAGTTGGAAGCACAGAAACATCTAGAATGTCATTGTATGCTGTAGCATTACGATTTCTGTTTACTGGAACTAAGGGGCCTAGCCCTAACAATGAAAAACAGCCCCAGAACATTATTCCTCCTCCAAAAAACTTTACAGTTGCCACTATGCATTGGGGCAGGTAGCGTTCTCCTGGCATCCGCCAAAGCCAGATTCGTCCGTCGGACTGCCAGACAGTGAAGCGTGATTCATCACTCCTGAGAACGCGTTTCCACTGCTCCAGAGTCCAATGGCGGCGAGCTGTACACCACTCCAGCCGACGCTTGGCATTGTGCAAGGTGATCTTAAGCTTGTGTGCGGCTGCTAGGCCATGGAAACCCATTTCATGAAGCTCCCAACGAACAGTTCTCATGCTGACGTTGCTTCCAGAGGCAGTTTGGAACTTGGTAGTGAGTGTTGCAACCGAGGACACATTATGTTTATGCGCTTCAGGACTTGGCAGTCCCGTTCTGTGAGCTTGTGTGGTCTACCACTTCGCGGCTGAGCCGTTATTGCTCATAGACGTTTCCACTTCACAATAACAGCACTTACAGTTGACCGGGTCAGCTCTAGCAGGAAAGAAATTTGACAAACTGACTTGTTGGAAAGGTGGCATCCTATGACAGTGCCACGTTGAAAGTCAATGAGCTCTTCAGTACGGGCCATTCTACTGCCAATGTTTGTCAATGGAGATTGCATGGCTGTGTGCTCGATTTTATACACCTGCCAGCAACAGGTGTGGCTGAAATAGCCAAATCCACTCATTTGAACGGCTGTCCACATACTTTTGGCCATGTAGTGTATCAAGGAGAATCAGGTCATTTCACTATCAATCATGTTACTAGTATGCATATCAGACACAATTCAGCATGGAATTAAACATCAAGGTAGGTATTCAGGTAATAATCATGTAAGTAAGAAAGTAAGAAATAATCAAACAGTGCAGATATCAATTGGCATAGTCAACTCAATCATGTTACAAGTATGAAAATCATCAAGACATTTCAGCATGGCTAAAAACCCACTAACAAAAATCTCCTCAGAGTCAAGTGAAGAAATGCGCTTCATTTCAAAAGCCATGGTGGAGATACAGAGTTTGACTGACAACTTTGAGTCATGACGCACAACTTTCAATCATGTTTCAAGTATGCAAATCATCAAGACACATTTCAGCAGTGGTGTAAAGTACTTAAGTAAAAATACTTGAAAGTACTACTTAAGTATTTTTTGGGGGTATCTGTACTTTACTATTTATATTTTTGACAACTTTTACTTTTACTCCACTACATTCCTAAAGAAAATTATGTACTTTTTACTCCGTACATTTTCCCTGACACCCAAAAATACTCGTTACATTTTGAATGCTTAGCAGGACAGGAAAATTGTCTAATTCACACACTTATCAAGAGAACATCCCTGGTCATCCCTACTGCCTCTGATCTGGCGGACTCACTAAACACATGCTTCGTTTGTAAATGATGTCTGAGTGTTGGAGTGTGCCCTTGGCTATCCGTAAATTAAAAAAACAAGAAAATGGTGCCGTCTGGTTTGCTTAATATAAGGAATTTGAAATGATTTATACTTTTACTTCTACTTTTGATATTTAAGTATTTTTCAGCAATAACATTTACATTTGATACTTAAGTATATTTAAAACCAAATACTTTTACACTTTTACTCAAGTAGGATTTTACTGGGTGACTTTCACTTTTACTTGAGTCATTTTCTATTAAGGTATCTTTACTTTTACTCAAGTATGACAATTGGGTACTTTCTCCACCACTGCATTGGGCCTCCTGAGTGGCACAGCAGTCTAAGGCACTGCATCGCAGAGTTTGAGGCGTGACTACAGACCCGGGTTCAATCCCAGACCGTGTCATAGCCGGCCGTGACCGGGAGACCCATGAGGCGGCGCACAATTGGCCCAGCGTCGTCCGGGTTAGGGGAGGGTTTGGCCGGCCGGGATTTCCTTGTCCTGTCGCGCTCTAGCGACTCCTTGTGGCGGGCCGGACGCCTATAAACTGACTTCGGTCGCCAGCTGGACCGTGTTTCCTCCGACACATTGGTGCGGCTGGCTTCTGGGTTAAGCAGTGAGTCAAGAAGCAGCGCGGCTTGGCAGGGTTGTGTTTCGGAGGACGCATGGCTCTCGACCTTCGCCTCTCCCAAGTACGTACGGGAGTTGCAGCGATGGGACAAGAATGTAACTACCAATAGGGGTAAAAAATAAGACACATTTCAGCATGGAATTAAACATCAAGGTAGGTATTCAGGTAAGAATCGTGCATATATCAATTGCCATAGTCAACTCAATCATCTTTTTCCTGCCAATGTAGAATTTACCCTCCATCTCTTCCGAACCTCTCCTTTCCACTTTGAAGGGTATTTTCTTTTCTTGGCTGGCCCAGTCTCCTTCCCCTCAGTTGTGCCGCTACAAGCAGTAAATAAAAAGACACAAAAAAACTTGATTTCTAGTAGCTAGCTATATGGCACAAAAAGCTTACCGAGTTGATGCACACTGTATGACAAATGTTTTCAAGTTTGAAGTTTTATTAGTATGTACGGGATACGCATGGTATACAGTGCCTTCGGAAAGTATTCGCACCCGTTGACTTTTTCCACATTTTGTTGTGTTACAAAGTGGGATTAAAATGGATTGAATTGTCTTTTTTTTGTCAATGATCTACACAAAATACTCTGTAATGTCATTTGTTAAAAAACATGAAGAAAAAAAACACTAATATATCTTGATTAGATAAGTATTCAACGACCTGAGTCAATACATGTTAGAATCACCTTTGGCAGCGATTACAGCTGTGAGTCTTTCTGGGTAAGTCTCTAAGAGCTTTGCACACCTGGATTGTTCAACATTTGCCGATTTATTTTTATTTTTTTTATTCTTCTTCAAGCTCTGTTAAATTGGTTGTTGATCAAGCAGATTTAAGTCAAAACTGTAACTCGGCCACTCAGGAACATTCACTGTCTTCTAGTGTTATCACGATACCAGATTTTTGACTTTGATACCGATACCAGGTTTAGTATCATAATACTCAATACCAAAACGATACTCGATACCAAAAAAAATGTGATATTCTATGCATATCACAGAATAACCACTGGGCTTAATTTTATTTAAACATTGAACAATATGTTGATAACTGGAAGAACAAATAAAATAACAAATATTCTTTCTATATTCAATTCCTTGCAAAAATAAAACACCAAATTAAATAACAGAATACCTTAAGTTTTCCTTATGCAAAACCATATTGGACAATTACAGCCCCAAAGCATGATGTTTCCACCCCCATGCTTCACAGTAGGCATGGTGTTCTTTGGATGCAACTCAGCATTCTTTGTCCTCCAAACACGACTAGTTGAGTTTTTACCAAAAAGTTATATTTTGGTTTCATCTGACCATATGACATTCTCCCAATCCTCTTCTGGATCATCCAAATGCACTCTAGCAAACTTCAGACGGGCCTGGACAGGTACTGGCTTAAGCAGGGGGACACGTCTTGCACTGCAGGATTTGAGTCCCTGGCGGTGTAATGTGTTACTGATGGTAGGCTTTGTTACTTTGGTCCCAGCTCTCTGCAGGTCATTCACTAGGTCCCCCCGTGTGGTTCTTGTGATCATTTTGACCCCACGGGGTGAGATATTGCGTGGAGCCCCAGATCGAGGGAGATTATCAGTCGTCTTGTATGTCTTCCATTTCCTAATAATTGCTCCCACAGTTGATTTCTTCAAACCAAGCTGCTTACCCATTGCAGATTCAGTCTTCCCAGCCTGGTGCAGGTCTACAATTTTGTTTATGGTGTCCTTTGACTGCTCTTTGGTCTTGGCCATAGTGGAGTTTGGAGTGTGACTGTTTGAGGTTGTGGACAGGTGTCTTTTATACTGATAACATGTTCAAACAGGTGCCATTAATACAGGTAACGAGTGGAGGACAGAGGAGCCTCTTAAAGAAGAAGTTACAGGTCTGTGAGAGCCAGAAATCTTGCTTGTTTGTAGGTGACCAAATACTTATTTTCCACCATAATTTGCAAATAAATTCATAAAAAATCATACAATGTGATTTTCTGGATTTTATATTCTCAATTTGTCTGTCATAGTTGACGTGTACCTATGATGAAAATTACAGGCCTCTCTCATCTTTTTAAGTGGGAGAACTTGCACAATTGGTGGCTGACTAAATACTTTTTTTCCCCACTGTACATCTAAACTGTTTTAAAATGTAATTTGATACATATCAGGATTAATTTGATCATCTGCTCGGCCTCCGACCACAAAGCACTACAGAGGGTAGTGCGTACGGCCCAGTACATCACTAGGGCCAAGCTTCCTGCCATCCAGGACCTCTATACCAGGCGGTGTCAGAGGAAGGCCCTAAAAATTGTCAAAGACTCCAGCCCCCCTAATCATACACTGTTCTCTCTGCTACAGCACGGCAAGCGGAACCGGAGCGCCAAGTCTAGGTCCAAAAGGCTTCTTAACAGCTTCTACCCCCAAGCCATTAGACTCCTGAACAGCTAATCAAATGGCTACCCAGACTATTTGCATCCCCCCCCCCCCCCTCTACCTACATGTACATATTACCTAAATTACCTCAACTAACCTGTGCCCCCGCACATTGACTCTGTAGCGGTACCTGAATAGACTCGCTACTGTTATTTTACTGCTGCTCTTTAATTATTTTTAGTTTTTAGTTATCTATTTTTTACTTACACTTAATTTTCTTAAAACTGCATTGTTGGTTAAGGGCTTGTAAGTAAGCATTTCACTGTAAGGTCTACACCTGTTGTATTTGGCGCATGTTATAGAAACTGTTACAGACCTATATCCATCCTGCCCTGCCTTTCGATAGTTTTTGAAAGCCAAGTTAACAAACAGATCACCGACCATTTTGAATCACACCGTACCTTCTCCGCTATGCAATCCGGTTTCCGAGCTGGTCATGGGTGCACCTCAGCCACACTCAAGGTTCTAAATGATATTATAACCGCGATCGATAATAGACAGTACTGTGCAGCCGTCTTCATCGACCTGGCCAAGGCTTTCGACTCTGTCAACCAACGCATTCTTATTGGCAGACTAAATAGCCTTGGTTTCTCAAATGACTGCCTCGCCTGGTTCACCAACTACTTCTCAGATAGAGTTCAATGTGTCAAATCGGAGGGCCTGTTGTCTGGACCTATGGCAGTCTCTATGGGGGTAGCACAGGGTTAAATTATTGGGCCGACTCTTTTCTCTGTGTATATCAATGATGTCGCTCTTGCTGCCGGTGATTCTCAGATCCACCTCTACGCAGACGACACCATTTTGTATACATCTGGCCCTTCATTGGACACTGTGTTAACAAACTTCCAAACGAGCTTCAATGCCATAAAACACTCCTTCCGTAGCCTCCAACTGCTCTTAAACACAAGTAAAACTAAATGCATGCTTTTCAATCGAACGCTGCTGGCACCCCCCACCCGACTAGAATCACTACTCTCGACGGGTCTGACCTAGAGTATGTGGACAACTACAAATACCTAGGTGTCTGGTTAGACTGTAAACCCTCCTTGCAGACTCATATTAAGCATCTCCAATCCAAAGTTAAATCTAGAATCGGCTTCCTATTTCGCAACAAAGCCACCTTCACTCATGCTGCCAAACATGCCCTCGTAAAACTGACTATCCTACCGATCCTTGACTTCGGCGATGTCATTTACAAAATAGCCTCCAACACTCTACTCAGTAAATTGGATGTAGTCTATCACAGTGCCATCCGTTTTGTCACCAAAGCCCCATATACTACCCACCACTATGACCTGTACACTCTTGTTGGCTGGTCCTCACTACATATTCGTCGCCAAACCCACTGGCTCCAGGCCATCTATAAATCACTGCTAGGCAAATCCCCTCTTTATCTTAGCTCACTGGTCACCATAGCAACACCCACCCGTAGTATGCGCTCCAGCAGGTACAGTGGGGAAAAAAAGTATTTAGTCAGCCACCAATTGTGCAAGTTCTCCCACTTAAAAAGATGAGAGAGGCCTGTAATTTTCATCATAGGTACACGTCAACTATGACAGACAAAATGAGAGAAAAAAATCCAGAAAATCACATTGTAGGATTTGTAATGAATTTATTTGCAAATTATGGTGGAAAATAAGTATTTGGTCAATAACAAAAGTTTCTCAATACTTTGTTATCTACCCTTTGTTGGCAATGACACAGGTCAAACGTTTTCTGTAAGTCTTCACAAGGTTTTCACACACTGTTGCTGGTATTTTGGCCCATTCCTCCATGCAGATCTCCTCTAGAGCAGTGATGTTTTGGGGCTGTCGCTGGGCAACACGGACTTTCAACTCCCTCCAAAGATTTTCTATGGGGTTGAGATCTGGAGACTGGCTAGGCCACTCCAGGACCTTGAAATGCTTCTTACGAAGCCACTCCTTCGTTGCCCCGGCGGTGTGTTTGGGATCATTGTCATGCTGAAAGACCCAGCCACGTTTCATCTTCAATGCCCTTGCTGATGGAAGGAGGTTTTCACTCAAAATCTCACAA
Organism: Coregonus lavaretus; assembly: GCF_964263955.1. Classification (NCBI taxonomy): domain Eukaryota; kingdom Metazoa; phylum Chordata; class Actinopteri; order Salmoniformes; family Salmonidae; genus Coregonus; species Coregonus lavaretus. The sequence continues at coordinate 27,360,851 of NC_140001.1, forward strand.
TACATGGCCCCATTCATTCTTTCCTTTACACGGATCAGTCGTCCTGGTCCCTTTGCAGAAAAACAGTCCCAAAGCATGATGTTTCCACCCCCATGCTTCACAGTAGGTATGGTGTTCTTTGGATGCAACTCAGCATTCTTTGTCCTCCAAACACGACGAGTTGAGTTTTTACCAAAAAGTTTTATTTGGGTTTCATCTGACCATATGACATTCTCCCAATCCTCTTCTGGATCATCCAAATGCACTCTAGCAAACTTCAGACGGGCCTGGACATGTACTGGCTTAAGCAGGGGGACACGTCTCGCACTGCAGGATTTGAGTCCCTGGCGGCGTAGTGTGTTACTGATGGTAGGCTTTGTTACTTTGGTCCCAGCTCTCTGCAGGTCATTCACTAGGTCCCCTCGTGTGGTTCTGGGATTTTTGCTCACCGTTCTTGTGATCATTTTGACCCCACGGGGTGAGATCTTGCGTGGAGCCCCAGATCGAGGGAGATTATCAGTGGTCTTGTATGTCTTCCATTTCCTAATAATTGCTCCCACAGTTGATTTCTTCAAACCAAGCTGCTTACCTATTGCAGATTCAGTCTTCCCAGCCTGGTGCAGGTCTACAATTTTGTTTCTGGTGTCCTTTGACAGCTCTTTGGTCTTGGCCATAGTGGAGTTTGGAGTGTGACTGTTTGAGGTTGTGGACAGGTGTCTTTTATACTGATAACAAGTTCAAACAGGTGCCATTAATACAGGTAACGAGTGGAGGACAGAGGAGCCTCTTAAAGAAGAAGTTACAGGTCTGTGAGAGCCAGAAATCTTGCTTGTTTGTAGGTGACCAAATACTTATTTTCCACCATAATTTGCAAAAAATTCATTAAAAATCCTACAATGTGATTTTCTGGATTTTCTTCTTCTCAATTTGTCTGTCATAGTTGACGTGTACCTATGATGAAAATTACAGGCCTCTCTCATCTTTTTAAGTGGGAGAACATGCACAATTGGTGGCTGACTAAATACTTTTTTCCCCCACTGTATATCTCACTTGTCATCCCCAAAGCCAACACCTCCTTTGGCCGCCATTCCTTCCAGTTCTCTGCTGCCAATGACTGGAATGAACTGCAAAAATCACTGAAGCTGGAGACTCTTATCTCCCTCACTAACTTTAAGCATCAGTTGTCAGAGCACCTTACCGATCACTGCACCTGTACACAGCCCATCTGAAATTAGCCCACCCAACTACCTCATCCCCATATTGTTATTTATTTTGCTAATTTGCACCCCAGTATCTCTATTTGCACATCATCTCTTGCACATCTATCATTCTAGTGTTAATACTAATTGTAATTATTTTGCACTATGGCCTATTTATTGCCTTACCTCCATAACTTGCTACATTTGCACACACTGTATATATATTTTCTGTTGTATTTTTGACTTTATGTTTTGTTTTACCCCATATGTAACTCTGTGTTGTTGTTTTTATCGCACCGCTTTGCTTTATCTTGGCCAGGTCGCAGTTGTAAATGAGAACTTGCTCTCATCTGGCTTACCTGGTTAAATAAAGGTGAAATAAAAAAATAAAAAAATGTGACAAATACAATTTGATTTGATTTGATCTATAGCCATAATATTGCATCACATAACATTCATTAGACCTATAATTCATTATTCATTACAGCTAAATAATTTAATGAAATAAATGAATAGTTAAGTTCTAAAACAACATTAAAAAACACTTTCTGAAGCTTCTATATTGCAATGTTCTACAAGCCATAGAAATACAATGGAACTTACACCACAGGGTTTCTAACCCCAACATTGCGAGACTTCCGGGAACGTTTGCCAAACAGACCAGGCCGGGGTTTGGGGTTTAAGAAGTCAATGAAAGAAGTGAAAAATCCATCCTTAGTTGTTAATTTTCTCGAAATCTAAAGACACAACCTAGATTCGAGCCAATGTCTTAAGTAGTTGAACATCTTATTACTCCAACCTCATGAAAGTCACAAACTGACAAGTTTTCATATTCGGCAAAAACAACTTTATATCGAAAGAGTGGCTTTGATTTGACGGCTTACACATGCGCAGTTGGCGCGAGACAACCATTAGACCCTATGACCTGTCTCTATGCATGAGCTTAGCTAGCCAACGTCGCCATGACATCGCCTACAAGTGTGATCGGGGATTTCTATTGGAGTAGCAATTTTTGCCTATATTCATCCTGTACTGTCTTTGTTTACACAGCATACTACGATTCCCAGAGTGCATTCACTTCCCAGCGTGCAATGCTTCACCCAGGGCTGCTGGCTGGCTAGTGGCTAGTGGCTACTGCTAGCAAGGCCAGACAAACGCGAAGTAGTCTAAATATAACTTTTGGGTTGTGTAATCATATTACAATGCTCACATGAATATCATGCTTAATATGTTTGTCATTGTCACTCAAAAAGTATTCAAATTTAGTAGAATAAAGACAATGTTACAATGCAAATACAATGTGTAAAATAGTTTACGTAGTTTTGGAACTAAACCTCCCTTGCACTGCTTTGTAACACCTTGTGCTTAGTTGTTATGGTGGGCTGGCCCTCATCATCTGCTCTGTAATCAAAGCATTCCCATAGTTCGCTTCTGCAGCCAGTATTCTCAACAAGCTGCGGGCGTGGAGGTATGCTGTCGGCATTTCCTCTCTCTTCTTGCTTGCTTCTCAAAAGTTGCTTGCGCTGTGTCAGCTGCATCCGCAAGGGCAACATGGCTAGCTACTGCCCCCTTGAGAAGATTCAAACAAATTAATAGACAGACTCAATCCTCTCAATACGTATAAGACGTGAGACATCTGAAGTAGCGAAAGTAAAAACAATTCTAGTACCAAAATATTTTTTATGTTCTAGTATCGAAAAAGTACTGAAGTTTCGGTACACCATGCAACACTACTTACTGTCTACTTGGTAAGCAACTCCAGTGTAGATTTGGCCTGAAAGGTGAATTCGTCTCCCAGTGTCTGGTGGAAAGCAGACTGAACTAGGTTTTCCTCTAGGATTTTGCCTGTGCTTAGCTCCATTGCATTTCTTTTTTATCCTGAAAAATGTCCTTAACGATTACAAGCATACCCATAACATGATGCAGCCACCACTATGCTTGAAAATATGGAGAGTGGTACTCAGTAATGTGTTATATTGGATTTGCCCCAAACTTAACACTTTGTATTCAGGACATAAAGTTAATTGATTTGCCAAATCTTTTGTAGTATTACTTTAGTAACTTGTTGCAAACAGGACACATGTTTTGGAATATTTTTATTAGGTACAGGCTTCCTTCTTTTCACTCTGTCAATTAGGTTAGTATTGTGGAATAACTACAATGTTGTTGATCCATCCTCAGTTCTCCTATCACTACCATTAAACTCTAACTGTCACCAACTGAGTTCGGAAGGATGCCTGTATCTTCATAGTGACTGGGTGTATTGATACACCATCCAAAGTGTAATTAATAACTTTGCCAAGCTAAAAGGGATATTCAATGTCGACTGAGGGACCTTACAGATAATTGTATGTGTGGGGTACACTATTATTGCACACAGAGTGAGTCCATGCAACTTATTATGTGACTTGTTAAACACATTTTTAATCCTGAATTTAAATTTTAAAAAATTGAAAAACATCCAATTCGACATTATGGTGTATTGTGTGTAGGCCAGTGACAATTTTTTAAATCCATTTTAAATTCTGGCTGTAACACAGCAAAATGTGGAAAAAGTCAAGGGGTGTGAATACTTTCTAAAGGCACTGTATATCGTCCAACGAAATGCTTACTTGACAAGGCAACAACAATAAGAAATAATAAAATATACGAATACAAAAATAAAGTAAATGGCAGTAGAATAGAATAATACATTTGAGCATAAGTATATTACAGGAAGGCACAATTTATAGTCCAATATTGACATGTGTATTGGGGAAGGGGGGGATGGGGGGCAAGTGTATACATTTTGCAGTATAATAAGAGTCTGGTAGCAGCAGTTGTGATGTGTGTGTAGCATGAAGGTATGTGTGTGTGTGTGTGTGTGTATGTCTGTGTGGGTGTGTGCATGAGTGAGTGCATGTGTGCTAAGGTGCGGAGAATCAGAGCAGGTGGTCAGTCCAGTTCAAGTGTTCAGCAGTCTGATGGCTTGTAGATAGAAACTGTCTCTGAGCCTGTTGGTATCAGACCTCATGCTCTGATACGTCTGCCTGATGGTAAGGGAGAGAACAGCTCGTGGCTGGTGTGTGTGGGGTCCTTGAGGATGCTGTGTGCCTTCCTCAGGCACCGTTTTGAGTAGATGCCCTGGATGGGTGGGAGCACGGTCCCATTGATGTACTGGGCCGTCTTCACAACCCGCTGGAGGGCCTTGCAGTCGTGGACGGAGCAATTCCCGTACCAGGCCGTGATGCAACCGATCAGGAAGCTCTCAATGATGCAGCTGTAGTATTTGGAGCAGACCCGGGGCGGCATGCCACATTTCTTCAGCCGCCTTAGGGAGTAGAGACTCTGTTGCGCACTCTTGACAAGAGTGGTGGTGTTGTTGATCCATGACAAGTCCTCTGTGATGTGGACGCAGAGGAACTTACAACTTCTGACTCTCTCTCTACTGCAGTCCCGTTGATGTGGATTGGGGGATGTTCACTCCTCTGCTTCCTGAAGTCAACAATCAACTCCTTTGTTTTGCTGACGTTGAGGGATAGGTTGTTGTCATGACACCACAATGCCAGTTCACCTACCTCCTCCCTATAGGCTGACACGTCGTTGTTGGTTATCAGGCCTACAATCGTGGTGTTGTCAGCAAACTTGATGGTGGAGTTGGTGTAGTGCAAAGCCACGCAGTCATGGTGAACAGGGAGTACAGCAGAGGACTGAGGACACACCCATGGGGGGCCCCTCTGTTAAGAGTCAGTGTGGAGATGCTTTTGCCAATCCTCACAGCCTGTGGTATGGCTAGGCCTTGTCATAAAAACAGAATTACATTTAGACATACACACACACACACAGTGAGAGAGAGCAATGGAGTGGGAGGGATACTGCTCTGGGCTAGCTAGCTAACGTTACATGGTTGACACTGCAGATAGCTTGCTTAGCCAGCTTATCTAGTGGCAACCTAATAATAAATAGTGCTATTGACACACATCTGTTCACTCTTTATGCCAATGACAAGGTGGCTAGTTAGCCAACAAGCAGAGATCATATGGGTAGCTAAAAACAGGAGATTAAACTTTATCTGTCAGATTCTGGGTTAGCCAAAGCTAGCTAGCAACCTAGACATTTCATTTGCACTCACCCTTAAAATACAATTTCAACAGCAGAATTATATCTGAGAAATGCTTATCTTACTACAGAAATATATAATATCACAAAGGCAGAAGGTAATTAAAGTGCAACTTACCTCTGATCGCGTCTGGTTAATTATCCACGAACAAAAATCTCCTCCGAGTCAAGTGAAGATGTGTGCTTCACTTCAAAAGCCGTGCTGGAGATACAGGGTTTGACAGAGAACTTTGAGAGCCAATGGACTTAAAAGAGTTTTGATGACCAGCTATTTTGAATACATTTAACTGGCCAAGGGGTCGTGAAACATTCATACAGACGTAAAGGGGAAACAGTAGTATCGATTCATGTAAAATAAAAAAATAGAAACACATTTGGAGTTACGAGCGTTTCATCCGACAGCGACGATATAACAATATAAATGTATGTAACTCAAGTGATTTGGTAAAATGTAACGAAGTAAAAAGTAAGTTACTTCCTTCAGAAACTACTTGAGTAAGAGTATAGCCCACAGAAAGTAACTAGAAAAGTACAAGTTCCTCCAAAATGTACTTAAGTCCATGTAACGCATTACTTGTAGTGCATTAGTACCCACCTCTACAGACACTGGCTCTTGCCATAACTGATTTGACAGAGAAATATCTGCTCGATAGGATAAACAGCTGTAGCTATCACTAAGCCATGCTAGCAAGCTGCTGTCAGCTTGGCTAAACACAAGGTCAGCGTAGGCTTTAGCCTACACAGAACTGAATTAGCTGTCAGTCAAGAGGATTGTGCCTTTGGCTACTGGACAATGAAATAAATAATATAAAATAATTGCCTCCACGGATATGGTCTGATTTTGGTTAGGCTACTTTGAAGCAAGGTAAGACATGCCTCATAATATGTAGTAAAACGTTCAGGTTTCAAACAATTAAGTATATGTTTTCAAAATGCATACTGCCTCCAGCTCATTGCGAAGTGGTGTGTGACCCGCTGATGAAGCCTGCCTTCCGTTGCTGCTCTCACGCTGTCTGACAGATTTTCAGCTCAAAGGTTCTGTAATTTCACTAAATTATGCAAATTAACCTACAGTATTTACATCGACTGGTATTTCCATCAATGAATCGTTTTTTCTTCTTCTCCCGGACAACTGGCAGGCAACTATTTTATTTATCAGCTTTTCAATTTTTTTATCGTCCAAAAGCCGGCTATTACCAGCTAACGGAAACCCTGATACAGATGCACACACGCACATACTCATATGCCACTTGTCTACTAAATGACACCTCATTTTGTTCTCTTTGTTGTCATTACGCCACACATTTTCTATTTTCTTTCAGAGAGAGTGAGAAAGAAAGAGCTCTGGCTCTTTACAACAGCAGGATAAAACTGACGGATTAGACAGGGCTGAGCAGAGCAGAGTGCTGGATGGCTATGGGCTTCCAGAGACCGGGCTGCTCTGCGGTGCGTGGGTCGGTAGGTGCATCCTAAGGTGCAGCCATGATGAGGGATGATTGATGATAAATACAGTGCATTCGGAAAGTATTCAGACCCCTTCAATTTTTCCACATTTTGTTACGTTACAGCCTTATTCTAAAATGGATTAAATAACATTTTTCCTCATCAATCTACACGCAATACCTACAAGACCGAATTGTGTCAAGGCACATATCTGGGGAAGGGTAACAAAACATTTCTGCAGCATTGAAGGTCCCAAAGAACACAGTGGCCTCCATCATTCTTAAATGGAAGAAGTTTGAAACCACCAAGGCTCTTCCTAGAGCTGGCCGCCTGGCCAAACTGAGCAATCGGGGAGAAGGGCCTTGGTCAGGGAGGTGACCAAGAGCCTGATGGTCACTCTGACAGAACTGCAGAATTCCTCTGTGGAGATGAACCTTCCAGAAGGACAACCATCTCTGCAGCACTCCATCAGGCCTTTATGGTAGAGTGGCCAGATGGAAGCCACTCTTCAGTAAAAGGCACATGACAGCCCCTGTGGAGTTTGCCAAAAGGCACCTAAAGGACTCTCAGACCATGATAAACAAGATTCTCTAGTCTGATGAAACCAAGATTGAACTCTTTGGCCTGAATGCCAAGCGTCACGTCTGTAGGAAACCTGGCACCATCCCTACGGGGAAGCATGGGGATGGCAGCATCATGCAGTGGGGATGTTTTTCAGTGGCAGGGACTGGGAGACTAGTCAGGATCAAGGGAAAGATGAACGGAGCAAAGTACAGAGAGATCCTTGATGAAAACCTGCTCCAGAGCGCTCAGGACCTCAGAGCGGGGCGAAGGTTCACCTTCCAACAGGACAACGATCCTAAGCACAGCCAGAGCCCGGACATGAACCCGATCGAACATCTCTGGAGAGACCTGAAAATAGCTGTGCAGCAACGCTCCCCATCCAACCTGACAGAGCTTGAGAGGATCTGCAAATAAGAATGGGAGAAACTCCCCAAATACAGGTGTGCCAAGCTTGTAGCGTCATACCCAAGAAGATTCAAGGCTGTAATCGCTGCCAAAGGTGCTTCAACAAAGTACTGAGTAAAGGGCCTGAATACTTATGTAAATGTGATATTTCCATTTTTTATTTTAAATAAATTTGCAAAAATGTCTAAAAACCTGTTTTTGCTTTGTCATTATGGGGTATTGTGTGTAATTTAATCAATTTTAGAATAAGGGTGTAACGTAACAAAATGTGGAAAAAGTCAAGGGGTCTGAATACTTTCCGAATGCACTGTATGTACTCATACAGGATCTAAATACCAGCACGCTCCTGTGTTTTAATCCCCCCTCCCTCATCAAACACACAGCCTTTACTGATTGATCTCATGCCTGTGTAAACCAAACCCCCTCTCCTCCATCTCCCTAACACCAACGACAAGCGTGTGAGGAGGACTGCCATTATAATAGTCACAAAGCTTTTAGGTCTTCTAGACTGGTTGGTAACAGAGTTTACAAAAAGGCGCATTACTTACTGACTTATTGATTAATTAGCCCCCCCTCCCCCGCCCTTGCCTTTCTTGAACTAACCCTTGCACTTGTCTCTTCTTTCTAGAACTGACTTTGGAAAAAAAAGCCTGATATGCGGTTGTCTCTCAGCTTGATTGGCTGTGTTTACACAGGCAGCCCAATTCGAACCTTTTTTCCACTACATCAGATCTTTTCACATCAGATATTTTTCAGAGCTGATCTGATTGGTCAAAAGACCAACTAGCGAAAAAAAGATTGGATTTGGGCTACCTGTGTAAACACAGCCATTAAGATGAATGCACTAACTGTAAGTCACTCTGGATGAGAGCATCTGCTAAATGACTAAAATGTAAAAAAAAAAAAAAAAAAAAATTATAATAATAATAATAATAATAATAATAATAGGTAAAATGATCTGTTCTTAATAAAGGACTTAAAGCTGCAATATGTAACGTTTAGGGTGTCCTGACCAAATTCACATAAAAATGTGAGTAATAGATCTGTCATTCTCATTGCATGCAAGTCTGGGGCGGCAGGTAGCTTAGTGGGTAAGAGCGTTGTGCCAATAACTGAAAGGTCGCTGGTTCTAATCCCCGAGCCGACTAGGTGAAAAATCTGTCGATGTGCTTAAGCAAGGCACTTAACCCTAATCGCTCTGGATGAGAGCGTCTGCTAAATTGACAAAGAGAAAAAAAAAATATGTGGGCTATTTCTATGCTTCCCGTTTTTGCATCTTACGTTTGGTTTAGTACACCAGTCTCAAACAGCTGAAAATACAATATTTTTGGTTATAGAAAATATATTTCACAGCGGTTTAGATGGTACAATGATTCTCTACACTATACTTGCTTGTTTTGTCACATTAACTGAAATGAGGCAAACTATTCGAATTTTAGCAACCAGGAAATGGCAGAGCGATTTCTGCATAGTGCAGCTTTAAGGCTGAGCTCTGTCTTTGTTTTTTTCTTATCTTTGTCTGTACCAGACCAGAGGAATATTAACATTGATCTTTCTTTATGCAATCATCATAGAATAAAAAACGGATCAATAGTCAATCATCCATTACGACTATATCACTGCATGACTGTCACATCCCTATACCAAACACAGACTTGTAAAGCTAAGTGGGAGGGATTCCACCTATTTACATTTTTTCACACCAATTGGAAAGATAACGTTGAATAAATGTATTTTGTATCTAATCTCTGAGCCATATACTGTATAATGGCTCTGAAGAATATGTGACAAGACTGTCCCCTAGTGGTGATCAGAGACAGGATAACAATTCAACCACTGCTTGACTGACTCACACCTGATCAAAAATACTGCTCCTTGACAATCAGATCTGGGACTAGACAGAAGCTGCAGTGTTGTCATAGTGCAAGCAGAAGCTAACCAAAGCATCAGATATAACACTGTGTGTAATACATGGATAGACTGGCTCTGTATTAACCATCCCCCAATCAGAGACCACAAAGAGGTCATTGTACTGGCCTATTAAAAAGAGAGAGGGGAGAGTTTTTGGCTATGGTTTTCGAGTCCAGCTTCAAGCCTGTTGTCTGTTTGAATAGTTATTTTGTACTGTTTATTTATATGCACTGATGAATTGTGATTTATCTGACATCAAACAGAACCACCATAACGTTCCTTCTCCTCTTCCATACAATTCCCACCCTCGCCATCAACTCCCACTGTGGAAATTGCTTTGACGCTGCTGGACTCTGTTCAATTCGGTACTTAGAAGTTTACAGACGACAATGTATCAACATTCTTGAGCCGTGAGAATGTGTTGGTGAATTGACTGATAACATCAATACGTTAAATCAATGTTTACTTTGTGAAACAAAAAGAAACGAATCAAATCAAATGTATTTGTCACATGCTCTGAATAAAATGTGATTTGTTTCTTTTTGTTTCACAAAGTAAACATTGATTTATCGTACCCGAATATCAATCAAATACTTCCCTTGACCTCAGTCAGATGACCTTTAACCTGTGACCTGTGACTTGTGCGGAGATGAGCATTAAAATCAATCACACATACACGTACACACATATGCACACACCCACCCATGCATGTACGCACCAAACACACACACAGCCAAAATTCAGCCAAGATGCTAGTTGGGTGCTGAGAGGAATGGCCCCCCTACTCAGCCTCTGTGGGGGGGGCAATGCGAAATCTATGGTAGGACCACAAATAAGACCTGGCAAGTCTTCTACCTTACCTTCCTCAACCTTACATTTATCAACTCCACTGATGCACAATCAAAACGAGAAACAAATTAATTATTCAGCAAACCATTGCACATAGATCCCAATACCAAGTGGATACCCATTCATGTAACTCAAGACTTGTGCACAAATCTCCCACAAATCTTCAGTTCAATCAGGTTATGTGTGCAGATCTTAAGCCCTTAAACTATACCTGTGAAAAACTATGCACTATTCTGTTTTGGAGTGAATTTAGCTGTTTCTATTTTCACATATCCTTATTTATGAGGTTAAGATGGTGGTTCAGAGGGACTCACCTTGGGCCACTTGGGGTTGAGTAGACAGGCCTTGACAGCATCATCCAGGGAAGCCTCGTAGCGTCCCAGTTTGAGAAGGGCTGCTGAGCGGTTGCTGTAGAGGATGCAGTTCTGTGGGTCGGCTCGCAGGGCGTCGCCATAGAGACTCACGGCAGCCTGGAAGTCACCGTGTTGGCAGGCCTCGTTGCTCTGCTGAACTCTCTCCATGAACTCTGCCTTGTTGAGGCCACATCGGCCCCCTTCCTCTTCAGCTTCACGCTGCGCAGCTCTACCAACTGTCCGGGTGCCGAAGATCGAAAACTGGAGATAGAGGGCAAAGAGGTGGAGAAGTTCCATAATTTTCAACAAGGTTGAAAATGTTGTATCAGTAGAAAATGATAACCTTATAGAGTGAGGCAGGTCAAAAGCATTGCAAAGTGAAATCATTAAACAACATTTAAAGAGGGAGATGAGAGCAGAAATGAAACAGTTTACTGTTTTTACAGAGGATTTGGGTTTAATATAAACACTAAGAGAGAAATTGATTCAGCCCATTTCAAAGCTATTTTTGCAGACCAGCAGAAACCCCTAACTCAGCATTAAATAAACAAAGCCAATATATTCAGGCAGTAGTTCACTATAAAACAACTAAAGATTTATAATTACACCATTACCATTGCAGATCCCCAAAATACAGCTCTGTTTAGGTAGCAGAGGAGACCAAAGTCTTATTAGAAAATGACTAGTTCGGAAATGTTGTGTCAGCTGACCAGAGATGTTTTGTTAAGCATTATTGTATGACAAAACCCTCTGGGTTGTCGATCTGATGGAGCCACTTCCACAATACTTCAGTCATACCACACCTCCTCCAGCTGAATTCTGGGATAGGGCCGGCCGCCGGCCTGGTAATTACTTCCAGAGGGTGAGAGAGTGAAAGGGTAACACAGGAGGAAGGATACACGTCAGCTATGAGTGAACTACAGTCAACATCACACTATTGTGGAAAGTGTGGTTTTGCTATTCCTTACTTTGCATCCTTTCCCTTTGAAATGTTAATCACTGCAATTACAGCATCACTTAGGGCAGTAAAAATGCAAGAGAGCTCTGATCTGAACAAACCCTACGCTAACTACTGTCTGCTCTTAAATGTCCTCCTTTGCTCTCAGTGTTGTTTGGTTTGCATGCCGCCTTTGAGTGTTACAACTGGAGAGAAAGCATGTTGTAGTAGGATAGACAATGGGATTGGGGTAAATCTAGGCTAATTGGGAGTGTGCATAGCTTGTGCAGCCACCCACTGGTAAGGCCTTGTTAAAGATCAGAGCTGGTTATGATCTAAGAATGCACATCAACCATTGGTAAATAACAGACTGGGTCCTGGTGTGGTTTGGGGGGCTGTTTTGTTGCTGTTCGAGTGTTTGTCAATGTGTTTGTGTTGTGAGCTTGTGCATGAGAGCTTTTCTCTGGGTGTCTAAGGGGGGGGGGGGGGGGGGTGGACAACTGGAAGCTGTGCAGTCAGTTTTAAACACTTAGTCATCATCGGAGGAGGCGAATTGGCAGGTTTGTTATCAAATCCAGTGACATCAAAAATAATACTGATGACAAATAACATCTGCTGTCATTCTATTCATATCAACCACTTTTAACACAATCTAAGTTGGCTAATGGATGTGTGAGTGAAGGTCCCCTCTGTGATCTAGACTACACTCCTAGAAAAAAGGGTTCCAAAGGGGTTCTTCGGCTGTCCCCATAGGAGAACCCTTTTTGGTTCCAGGCAGAACCCTTTTGGGTTCCAGGTAGAACCCTCTGTAGAAAGGGCTCTAAATGGAACCCAAAAGGGTTATACCTGGAACCAAAAAGGGTTCTTCAAAATTGTTATCCTATGGGGACAACCGAATAACCCTTTTAGGTTCTAGATAGCACCTTTGTTTCTATGAGTGTAGGGTACGTTCTGGTCTCTGGCCTGTCACATCCTGAGGTATCTGTGTGGGCCCTACACTGGGCAGAAAGGGTGGAGACTGAGGGAGAGAGAGCTGAGATAATGAAGAGCCTAGACTAATAGGGGTCCCTATAGAGCAGATGGGGAAAACTCCCTAACATGTAATTCACAAGGACTGCAGAACAGAATGAGAGAAAAACACACACAGGTGGACACACACATGCACAACAGGAATTAGTGAGAGACATCTATTCCGATATCATGGTAAGTAACCCCAGAGCACCAATGTGGTGGTTTATGCCTTCCGACCAAAATAAAAACATGCCACATGCCAGCAATCACTTGATCTGCAACAAGTACAGGGCATGAAAACTGGAGGGTTTATGAATTTTTAATCCATTAGTATAAGTATTAAATTACACAAGAGATTATGATAATTCCATCGCTGATAAATGTTGCACGCTGATAAATGTTGCATGTAGGATCAAGGGTCCCACATGCACATTGCTCAATGAAGATATGCATAGTGTATAAATAAATATATACATCTAATATAAATACATACATTTATAAATATAAGAATCTATGATTATTAAAGAGAATAGGCTTACTTACAAATTTTACCTGTCTGGAGTTTCAGTACTTAATTTCAAATATTTCCAAATTAACTCACAATAACCCTGCATAGGCCTACATCATAATACAATAATGGGATAGTGAAATGCATTAAACAGCATTAAGTTTAAATGCATTAAAATGCATTAAATTAGTCACAATGTTTGTAACAATGTTTCCCTGCATCATCCGTGTAATAACATTGTAAAAGGTTTCCCTGCACTGTAGTTACAATACCACTGTATTATAAAGTGGGACAGGTCTTGAATTCTGATTTGCAGCATTTATAGCGTAATTCAGGATGTTGTTCGAGACCATCGTTAGCGTTGACCCTGCATCCTTTTGTTTAAAAGCTGACTGTAGACTCGCTTCATCTGTAGCCTAATAGCTAAGCATGACTGAAAAATCGATAGAAAGTTTATGACGTTCTTTCGGTGACCATATCCAGTTCACAGTGCAAAAGTGAATGTGATTGCTATTTGAAAACGACTCACTAATAAAATTGACTATTATGGTAGGCCAATATATATTTTAAGTCATGTCACTTTACAGCAGTTTTGTGCTCTGTTTGTTTACCTTTTCCTTTAAAGTTGCTTGCTTCTCCATCCTGTGTGTATGTAGGCTACTTGGCTTCTACAACGGTTTCTCTCATCCCATGATAAACGTCACTTAATGTAATGCAAAGTGAGTTTTTTAACACCAATAAGTCTTCAGTTATTTCCAAAGTCTGTCGGTTTTAGTCAGATAGTCGAGAAACTGTAAAAAGGTCACCTTAAAATAGGTTTGTTTGCGTTCTAGAGGAACTTTTCTCAAGGAAAGTGCGCCATGTTGTCAAATTCTTGTTCCTTTTTTTCTTGCCTTTTCCCCTGTTGCCATAGCGGATTTCTGTGGAGCAGACGTTTATGGAGCCAGTTTTACTGAATAGGCAGACAGCCCAGCTAGCACATTTGGTTCGTTGGAAGTTGTAGGAACGTCAGTATTTGGTTTCCCATTTGTTCTGGGAACGAAGCCATACATTTCCTGACCGGTAAAACTGAACCTTTTTATTTAAAATGTTGCCTGTTCTGGGAACGTAAATGCTTAGGTTGCAGGGAGGTTCTGAGAATGTTTTACTATGGTTCCCTGAAAGTTTCCCTGGGAGGTTGATTAAAGTTCTGAGAACGGAAATTAATTAAATAACGTTCGGAGAACATGTTTCAATAAGACTTTTAATAACACTGTTAGCTTAGATAGATAGAACACATGTAATTTAATTTGCTTAGGCATTAATAATGTAAAAACATTTATTTTTTATTGTGGCACGGCATCAGTGGGATTCAAACCTATGATCTTCTGTTCTCTATCCCTGGAATTAGTCGATTGCGCCACCAGGATGGAGTTAGCGTGCCATGTTTTTATTTTTGACTCATACAAAGCTGTTCATTTTAGTCTATTCAAACAGACCTCAACAAGCACTCTTTAAGAACACACTTTTTAAAATAATGTTTTTATTTAACCTTTATTTAACTAGCCAAGTCACTTAACAAGATAGAGGATAGACAGAGTTTTGTTTATGTTGAGAACAGAATGTATGTTTAAAACATTCTTAGAACATTCTCTGAATGTTACAAAGGTTTTCTTGTGGTTTTCTTAACGTTCTGAGAACAGAAAGTGTGTTTTTAAATAACATTCTTTGAACGTTCTCTGAACGTTACTAATGTTTTCTTGTGGTTTTTATGGAAAGGCGTCTTAATGTTCTCAGAACAATTTGGGAACATGACTTTAAATAGAACCATGAGGAAACCTGTAGGAAACGTTATGTTGAAGTACTGAAATTCCCACAGAAAAACGTTGTTTCTTAACGTTCTCATAACAATGTGAGAACGAGACTAAATAGAACCATGTGGAAACCTGTAGGAGAAGTTATGCTGAAGTACTGAAATTCCCACAGAAGAACGTTGTTTCTAAATGTTCTCGGAACTATTTGAGGACATTCCCAATGTGAAACCAGTTGGAGAACGTTCCTAGAACATTATCAATATTGACATGTAACCATGTTTGAACTTTTAGGAAACGTTCTGTTAAAGTAATGAAATACCAAGAAAATTCCTTAAATGTGCTGAGAATGTTCCAAAGCAAAGCAACTATCCTGCACCATTCCCAGAAAGTTGTGGGAAGGTTGTAGGCTATGCAAAATAACCATAAGACAACCACGCTCTCACCAAGCTCTAAGAAACATATGGTTCCTAGAACATTATGTGCTAGCTGGGAGGTTACCTAGTGACAGAGGGGAGTTTGCCTACCATTTCTTCATTCCCTACACCAGTGTTTGTATTTGTTTAATGTGTGGTATTTATTATAATCCAAACCACATTGATCTTGAATATATAAAGAGTCTTCAATACTCTGTGGAATGTCACTGCTTGCTTCTCTCCCTTGATTGGCCTACCCTCAGTGGAAATGCTCTTTGAGAGACAGAGATTTTTTTCTCCATGGCCAGCAACGCTTCTCAATACGTACTAAATATGTGTTGAATTGTTCAATGTCCCCATGCATGCCGGGCAGTTCGATACTTTCTGCCATTCCCTATAGAGTTTTTTGACAGTATTATATTGAGGAATTTCCATGCATATAGGCATAGCCCATAGGGGTGGGGGGGTTATTATTTTACATTTGACATTTTAGTCATTTAGCAGATGCTCGTATCCAGAGCGATTTACAGTTAGTGAGTGCATACATTTTCATACTGGCCCCCCGTGGGAAACGAACCCACAACCCTGGCGTTGCAAGCGCCATGCTCTACCAACTTAGCTGGTTTAAAAAACACTCCAGGGCACGGAATCCGAGCCCAGGTCATTCTTGAACGTCTACAACTATATACAAAGTATGTAGAAATTATAATGGACCTAAAAGTTTTCAAATAACTGCCCTTTTTCTGGGTCGCAAATTGATTTTGACAAACAAATAATTCCGGAAAAACATCTGCGCGGCCCTCCGATAAAATTTGAAATTCCGATGTGGCCCTCGAGACAAAATTATTGCCCAACCCTGCCCTATAGCCTACTGACCAATGTTTCAGCAACCTAAGGAGCCTAGAAATGACTATTTGAATGTAAATAGCCTGCCTCTCGAAATTGTGCTCCTCAGGGGAAATGGTCCATAGGCCTTTTTTCCTTTGTATACTATCCTATATCATATTATATTTTACATTTTAGTCATTTAGCAAACGCTCTTATCCAGAGCGAATTACAGTAGTGAGTGCATACATTTATATTTAATATTGTTGTCCACTATCCACAATTGAAATTGTCTATATTTACGCAGGCATAGCCTATGTGCTTTTGGCCATAGTTTTGAAGAAGAATGTATATTTGGGTAGTATGCCCATAATAAACTTAAATTAGGTCCCATCAATACCGTCTCAGCACTCCGTTATTTCATCTCCAGTGGATAAAGTACACTGGCCACCAGAGGACGCTGCCAAAATACTTATAGACCTGTTGTAGATGTCTCTGTCCTGAGCCTGGACTCCCTCTCTCGATTTGCCATCATGTGTGTTAACTGCACTGATAAAACTTCAAGAATTGGGCTATATGATAGTCCTAAACATTTATAACATAGGCCTAATATAAAATGGCTTTGAATAAAGCTATGCCCCCCCATAGCCTAATTCAAAGGGATTAAGGGTCAGCATGCCACCTAAATGTAGTCGGTGTCTAACCCCGGGAAATGTTGCAAATTCCAGGATAACGCAGATAACGCACGCTGTGCGACCGCAACTTGCGCGCGCTCCAGGTGACACTCCATTATCTAAATCGGCACTATCTGTCCTAATATTCTCTTGACAGAAACACTTGAGAAAAACATTAGGTAAACATCCTAGTTTAGATTCAGATTATGACTCTTACATAGGCCTATTGTTTTATCAAATGTCCTCACCATGGAGACAGTATTTGACAGAATGCCCATCAGTTGGCAGTGATTGTTTATATTTTGTCCTCTGACCATGAACCTCTCCAGACGCACGTGAAGTGTGCGGCGTTTACCTAATTCGAACTGCACATAACGAGTTGTGATTTTAGACATTGATCACGTCTCCACCAACATGTTAATTTTTTTCTAGTTCATCGACAGACTCATACATTTTATGCTGAGACAGGAAATGCTTTGTGGAAGACTGCATTAATGTGCGTAATCGTTGAATGGCCTAGTGTAGTAGGTCTGTTATTCTTCCATTATTTAGTACCATTTTCAGATGTTATTTGATAGAATAGAATAACTTTATTTCAATGTTTGTATTTAGAGGTCCATGCATAACTTTAAAGATAATGCTTGGTCTAAAATATGTTGGTGCTATGTGATTGCAATTAGTTAAATAGTGTACAGCAATGCATTTCTTAAGAGCATGATATATAGTCTATTTAACTTTGATATGTTGCAATAGGCTATTTTACTGTGAGTTGTCCAATCTGGACAGCGAGATTACGGTTCATAGGGATCATTCATTCATTTCTTTTCAGCAAAAATGTCTGTGAATATACTTGTTATAATGCATATCCTTGCGGCAGCAAATGTCATGTTGACGACGACTCAAACCTGCCTGATCCGGCTTAGATTCGGATCAGGCAGGTTTGAGTTGTCAACATGACATTTGCTGCCGCTGAGCAGATTCCACTCGTGGATATGTCACAGTCGAACCCGCCGCTTTTGGTAGTGCGGAGCAGTCAAAATAGGTGCGACTCTTTTGGCAATGCCGATGGTGTAGACCCCTGCAACAAGCCAGAGCAGAGGACACCGTGTAAAAATTGTCTGTAGGCAACATGCTGAAAATAAATGAATGAATGATCCGTATGAACCGTAATCTCGCTGTCCAGATTGGACAACTCACAGTAAAATAGCCTCTTGCAACATATCAAAGTTAAATAGACTCTATATCATGCTCTTAAGAAATGCATTGCTGTATTAGGCTACACACCGTCAGAGACACAAGCGTGCATTGGTGAATAAAAGCTTTCCTTTTGTAATGGGTATTCTCCTACTATAGGGAGGGGAAATTAGGCGAGTATAACGTTGTTTCCATTATACAAATTCTGAGCATCATCATTTCAGCATTAACATTTTTGTATCTGTTTGATCTATTACATAATGTAGGCCTGGTATGATGTAAGTTCAGGTGCCCATTTAAGAGTTATGATACAGTTCCTATTGTCCCAGCAACTCTAAATATAATGTATCTTAATATGCAGGACAGTTACTATTTATACTAATTTCCAAAGATATATCTGCTTCATTATAATAAAGTCCTATTTTGCTGAAATGTAGAGGTCAAGGTGATCATATTAGTTAATCAATTTGATCTCATCACCTTGGTATCCTAAATCAATACATTTGACAGAAATATACAATATATTATGTTGTCTTATACTTAGGCCTACTTATTAGAGGAAAAGGGGGTCAAATTCCATATTCGGTGGCATAAGGTCTTACATCCCCACCTGTCTAGTCTAAAGGAATTCGGGGGGTTGTGACAGCGGAGGAGTGCCCAATGGTGATTGGTTGCAGAGGGAGGTCGCTGCTGCCTAGCCCTCTACTGTAGGTATAAATCCACCGTCTAGTTCTCATCAGGGAAACCTCTACTGGAACTGTCTACTCTCCCACTGTACTTGACTATTGAGAAGTTAGCATTTTACTCTAAAACAGAAGTCTACTAAGGTGAAGTAAAACGTTTCGAAAATTATTCTTGCTTTGATTGTCTTGGTCTTAAAACCTGAAACAGATGTGCTTGTTTGACTGATTCATATTTTCTATTTATAGGGTCAGTGATTTTATACGTTGTAAGTGCTTTTAAATAAAATTATGATAATAAAGAATTAATTTGTAGTAAGAAATAGTAATGTAATTAATTATGCTATTATAAGCACCTGTCTGGTTGTTATAAGACACACTTACCACCAGTTTTTTTCTTCTTCAGTATTCATCCCTAAGTTTGTATTTTATCTTAGACAAGGGCAGTCTACTCCCTTGCTTGCTTATATAGGTTTATATTGATGTTATTTCTGTAGTGCTAATAGAGTGATATTGAACTCAACCTTCAATGAGGGTGATGTTCATTGATATGGAGCTCATCCTCTAATGCTTGGATCCACTGCTGATCTTTGTGAATTAACACTAAGTGCATGAACTTAGTTTATTGATGTTAAGCTCTTCCTTCACAGTTATACAGTATATACATATTTTTTGTTATCCAATGTTTTTATTGTTTTAAGTAAGGTATACAGTTATTGAATTATTGAAATATAGTGAATTAATTGTGTATACATGTCCATTGTTCACACTTGGAACATAGATTAATTCCTCAACTTGTCTGTCCTCAGCTAGAGAAATGAAGAACCCACAGGAGAGAGCTCTTCACGTGGCCACCCCACTGAGGGAGAGCCTTGCCCTGACCAAAGTGGCAGGCACCTCTGTCTACCTGAAGCTTGACTCATCCCAGCCCACAGGATCCTTCAAGATCAGGGGCATTGGACACCTTTGCAAGACAGTGAGTGAATCACCCATACCTACAGATTAGGCTCATGAGTTAGGAAAGGAAAAGGATGTGGGTGGAGGGAGGGTGTGCTTGTGATAAGACTGGGTGATGGTATTACATAATAGGTTGTGCTAGTACGCAGCAAAACAACATGGGGTAGTGGGTTGGGGGTGTGGATGGTGAGGGGGATTGTATATATATAGCATGTTCCCAGTAGGACCAGTCCAGACTAGTTTGAGTAGGTCAGTCCAAGTCTGAACACTGGGTTGTCTTGGCAATGTGGGGGAGGGGGGGCAGGATTTTCAATGTGTGGTCCTTGAGCTCTTCTCGTAAAGGGGAACAGAACTGTGAGTCATGTCATGTGCTCTTTGTTGTCTTTCAGTGGGCCGAGCGAGGCTGCGAGAGATTCGTCTGCTGTTCAGGTGAGCAACCAATCACAGCCTTACCTTGAAATCACCATTAAATGTTTTATCACAATACAAGAAGCATATAATTATCTCAGAATTCTATATGCTTATGGGATCTTTCAGACAAGCACTCTCTGTATAGTATACATTTTCCTAAAGTGGCCGATATCATTGCTCCATCACAGGAGGAAATGCTGGTATGGCCGCTGCCTACTCTGCCCGTAAACTTGGTGTACCTGCCACAATCATTGTGCCCAGTGTCACCCCCAAACCTACAGTGGAGAGGCTGAGGGACGAGGGCGCCAATGTGGTCATTCATGGCAAGGCACTGAATGAGAGCATTGAATATGGACAACAGCTTGTGGCCAACAACCCTGGATGGATCTTCATCTCTCCCTTTGATGACCCTCTCATCTGGTGAGTGACAGATACCATATCAATACACTTCCGCAACATCAGTGTTGCCCTATTACCTGTGTGTGTAATCTTAGTAATAGTAAGAGTCTTCCATGAAATGATGAGGAAAGCTGATAAGGGATAAGAAACATTCCACTCTATTCCAGTCCAAATGAAACTTGGCATTAAGGCATATTTTGTTATGTACATTTATGATGTGTTGGGTCCTGAGTGTTATCGTGCTTTGTGCTATGATAGGATGATTGGCAGAATGTAGAAGGATATCTTATCATGCAATTTTGTGCTGGTGTTAACAAGAGGAGGGATTTCACATAATTTAATTCTACAAGGTTACTGAACCCTTTTTGGCAGCCAGATGTTTATGGTTTATTTCATAGCCAAACACTAATTATACACCTCAGCTGAATACACTTCATTGTTATCAGCAGCATTATAATGGAACCAGCAGCCTATGTCTTTTCATGGACGATTTACAACATAGCTAAGTTTGAAAGATTGCTAGTGTTCCATTCCAGCCAACATAGAACGCTGTATACAAAGCAGATTCAAAGGACTGTTTTGCAATGCATCATGATGTGTTTTGTAAACTGAAAACTCACTTTTTCAATCTCTTTTCAATGTTTGTGTGTAGGGAGGGCCACGCGTCTCTGGTGAAGGAGCTGGAGTCCGAGCTGCAAGAGAAGCCTGGGGCGATGGTGTTGTCTGTTGGCGGTGGAGGCCTCATGAATGGGGTTGTCGAAGGACTGCGCCGCGCCGGCTGGGACGATGTTCCAGTCATAGCTATGGAGACTGTGGGGGCACACAGTCTCAATGCTGCTATGATGGCTGGGAAGTTGATCACTCTGCCTGAGATCACAAGGTAAGAGTCACCCTCACACTGAGAGACCAGAGTCACTGAAACATTACAGCCAAACAGTCATATTTTCGCACAAAAAAAGAATGCGAGCCCTGTGCACAACAACAATTCTATCATTTTCATCTCCACAGCATTGCCACCACGTTGGGCCTGACAAGAGTATCTGCACAGACCCTGAAACTTGCTGGCGAACACACAGTTTACTCCGAGTTGGTCACAGACCAGGAGGCTGTCAAAGCTGTTGAGCGCTTTGTTGGTGAGTATAACATACAATAGGCTACAGCTGTGTAGAGGGTCATATGATTACTATACCTAGACATGCCCACAAGCCTCTCTGATACTAAATTCCTATTTCTCCCTCCTCCTCCTCCATCTCCAGACGATGAGAAGGTCCTGGTGGAGCCTGCGTGTGGCGCTGCCCTGGCAGCTGTGTACTGTGACATCATCCCAAGACTGCAGAAGGAGGGCAAGCTGGCGCGAGACCTGGGACCTGTGGTGATCGTAGTGTGTGGAGGCAACAACATCAGCATGAAACAGCTCCAGAAACTGAAGAAGCAGCTGGGCATGTCATCTAGCTAGGCAGACAGACAGACAGACAGACAGATGGCTTTGGGTCCTGCTTAGCCTTTTCCATCACGCCATTCCTCTATTACCCCGATCCTTCCAGTTGTAGCTCCCCTACTCCATTGGGCACTACCAATAAGGGCATCCGAACAGAAGTCATGAACTCCATGGGGCCAAATCATTCCAGACTGTGTTCAGTATAGGCGTACTCTTGAACTCCTGAGAGGGGCTGAGACTGAAGGATTAACTGACTATGGATTCATCAATAGCCTAATGCTAAGATAGATACGCATTGATAGGCATACAGATAGTCTACTGATCTGGCAGTAGTAGTCTTTGAATTGAATAACCTAGATCCACAGGCGGCCGGTGGCACCTTAATTGGGGAGGACGGGCTCATAGTAATGGCTGGAATGGAATTAATGGAATGATATCCAACACCATTCCATTGACTCCATTTCAGCCATTATTATGAACTGTCCTCCCCTCAGCAGCTTCCTGTGCCTAGATCCCTCCAACTCAACTCTAAACCTCGAAGGCAGTTCCACTGCTTTTGAAAAATTATTCTTCCCCTTTAATCAGGGACTGATTTTGACCTGGGACACCAGATGGGTGCAGTTATATCAGATATAACTGAAAACCAGTAGTAGTCCAGACCTCGTAGGGTAAGAGTTGAATACCCCTGACCTAGATGATTCACTTCTTGGGTTAAAGTTAATCAAGTAGAGTCGTATTGTTGTTTGTATTTAGCATGTTTTATGTTCATGCAAAATATACAATTGGTTGTATTTTCTTCACCCCCTTTTGTACTGTATGAGTGATATTTAAAAATAAATTATATTTATTTTTCCTGAATATCCTGTCTGGAACACCTTTTCTTATAATCTGTGTTATGAATTTACTATTTAGATTATGGTTAGGCTTATTTATAAATCCACCATGGGTTTCTCAACTTTCTCAACTCATTGTTCTATTGTGTGCAAATAAATAAATAAAAACTACTAAATTAAATTAAACTAAATTAAACTGAAACTTCTCATTCTTACCATCACCTATTTATTATTATTATTGGATGAAATTGTGAACAATAGCCATGTCAGACATGAAATGCATCTAATTGGCCAGTCATATGGTTCACCGCAGGTCAGGGGTTCAATCCTAAAGATGATATATTGAAGCACTCTGCATTTGAAGGCTTGACCTATCACCGACCTATCCATGACCACCACTGTGGAAGACAAGTGGCTTTTTAAACTGTTTATCGTTGCTGTACCAAAGCAACACCATACCATGCCAGATGAACTTTGCAAATAACCATGCCAGGTGAAATTGAATGACAGTGTAATTACAGTCAGTCTTATAAAGGGACATTTGGTGATATCTGGTCACAACCAGTTATGGTATGACATAACAAAAGTGTCTAGTAAGAAGGCATGTTACACTGCAAAACTATGTCGACATGTCTAGCTTAACAGTTATGATAATCAATATTATCTTATAGATCATCTTGACAAGTCAGGATTTGTTTCAGGTGTCCTCTAAGATCCCTCAATTTACAGGGTCATAAAACCCTTATAAATGACCAGTTCGAATGGAGAGTTTTCCTTATGCCCTTGATAAGATGGTGCAGAAAACGGAAGGCACTTTTAGAGGCCACTGTCATTTATCGTTATAGTATAGTCTGCCATTGAATATACATAAAGCTTTAGGCTATTTGTCAAATATAAAAACAGTTGCCATAATATTGATGCTGCAGCACACAGACACATACAAAAATGCATTTTCATCATTATGGAGGCTTCAGTCACCCAAAATCAGACATCATTGTAGTTTTGCAAGAGAGAAATTATCATACGACATTGAGGGTTCAGCGTCTGAAATCAAATACCTAATGTATTTGAATACATCATCACCCAATATCATTTAAGTGCTTGATGTGGGAAAAAGGAATCACCATTATTTTTGTATTCACCGGTATATAAACAGCATAAGCCTTAATGTGGTAGTGGCCAAGGACATTGCATTACAGCTAGTAAATCACAAATGTGACAATCCTTTGAGACTTCTAACTTTCATCAGCAGTTTTTAACTTGTTTTGTCAGTCACTGACAGTCACTCAATTAGCCATGTCAGCTAACAATTTTTTGATTGGTAAGTTAGTCTAGCCAGTTATCTAAACTTGTAGTAATCATGGCTGAATACCGGCCGGGCATGCAGGGCGCCTACCCAGGGGCCCTGAACTCATTGATTTTGTTAGTCACGCTCACTCAGATATGACTAACATGGCATAAGTCATTGCAAAATGTGTAGAACTGCAGAACACTTGCTTTAAAACTGCAAAAAAGTATCTCTGCCCAATGGAAAAATAAGTAGAATTGCATGAAATGTGTAATAAAATTGTGAAGAAAATCTCTGCCCCATGTCAAAATGAGTAAACTGCAGGAAATTCACTTTAAAATGCCCGCAACCAAATCTCGCTTAGGACCCCCAAAAGGAAAATGATAACTTGTTTAAACGAATTAGTGACATTACTAATGAACTGGGAAGCGCCAAACACCTGTGCTGTCTCATGTTACACAATGATGTAAAATGTTGAGTTGCGTTTGGATGGTTACACTTAGTGAGAATGTGGTTTGGCCAGGTCAATACGGGCCTTGTTGCTCCTCTAATCTTATCTGTGTCCCTGCCTGAGATGACGGAATACACTGGAAGTCAAACTTTTCCCCCCCTTCCCTCATCCAATTGGCCGGTTATTGAGGGCTGTGACCCAGTTCTCTTTCTTCATTGGCTGGCAGGTCGTTAAAAAGGAGGCAGCAGGCCCTGGGTCTTGAGGTGATCAGCCAGCTGTGAAAGAGGCCCTCTGACGACAGGCTTCCTTCCCCCTTTCAAATGACCCAAACTGCCTTAAGAGTCCCGGCACAAAACATTCTCAGAATTCCTCACATGCAGCCCAAGATACATGCAGTCTGGGCTTTATATAGCCTGTGACAGGGCACAATGTGTAGCGTACCAAAGGGTGGAGAAGGGTGACTGAGTTGTCAGACAGGCACAGATCCAGCTGGAACTGGCCTGGCACTTGCTGCTCTGAAAAGGTGTCCGGTTTTTATAGCAGGCTGGGGTGTTGTAACACGTGTTGGAGTTGGGACTAGCTAGGACCCTTAGATAAAACACACAGCAGAGTAGCCAGCTTCATCTGTCATGGTCAGCACCCAGCCTTTCACACAATGGTCTGTGGGGACACAAGATAAGCAGATCCTTTATCTTCCAACACCCTTTCGGTAAACTCTTGAGGTTTTGTTGATGCGTGAAGAAAAGCATCACAATTTATCTGATAGAATAGCCTATGGCAAACACACAACTGAGCAAAGACTGGCAGTTTAAGTGGATTTACACTGATTAAATGCCAGTGAATGTGGCTGGGGGGAAAACACTCAAATAGAAGAAATTATAATATATAAAATACTGACTTAATCCTTTTGACCTCCTTGGGAGCGTAGGGGCGTCCACCATGGCTCACCACTTCACTCTTTTCAGTGTGAGGGCTTTTGCCTCTTGCCAGGATATTCTCTTTCCTTGTGGGTTGTAGTCCAGTGCCTGTCTTATGTTTGTTTTGTTTTTCCCTGAGCGTGTGTCCTGACACAACAGCAATAAGTCAACACAACATGCTTACATCAAGACATGTTTTATTGTGACACAGAAATCTCAAACGCCATCTTATTCTTTACCTCTATAGTGCATTTTAGAGATCTGTGTTATGTTTCTGATGTGCAGAGGTAAGACAGTAAAAGTTAATTTAATGCAACCATAAATAATTGTAATAAATATCAAGTAAATGTACAGAACACATTCTTATCTCAACACCTCTTTGTATGGATATGT
Source organism: Coregonus lavaretus (assembly GCF_964263955.1). NCBI lineage: Eukaryota > Metazoa > Chordata > Actinopteri > Salmoniformes > Salmonidae > Coregonus > Coregonus lavaretus. The sequence continues at coordinate 27,386,774 of NC_140001.1, forward strand.
CCTTTTTAATGGTCTCTTCTACTCCTCGTAGGAATAGAAAGAGCATCCTTGTTAGCAGCGGTTTACCCTTTAAAAGAACAAAACCAAAACTAAATTGGCGAGCAATCCAAACATCCATCTTCAATATTTTGTTGTAGCTCTCGTTGTGTTCTTCAAGTCCCATCCAAGTCAAATGGCTGTTTAACTCACACAAGAAAACATGTTTCACCATGGAGCAGAAGAGAATGAGTGACAGAATCCATCTGAGTTCCAAGACATCAGGGCCAGACTACTGCATTTGGGGCCCCGGGGCACCGACATCCCCAAAAACATAATGCATTTCAACACATTTTGCCATGGTGCAGAGAAAAATTTGCAGTTTTTAATTATATTCTACACATTTTGACATGAGGCTAAGATAAAATGTTTTCAATGTTAAAGCTAATTTCCTGCAATTCTACACTTTTTGCCAAGGGGCTGAGAGAAGATTTTCCAGTTTTTAAGCTAATTTCCTGCAATTCTACACATTTTGCTATCATATGCTATTTTTTGTTGTTGTTGTGCGTGTGTGTGTGGGGGGGTGCTTGTTCAGTAATCCGGCCCAGCAAGACATTAAGGTGATATATTACTGGTAATTAAAAAAAAAAAAAAAAGTACAAAAAATAAACCCAACAAACTGGATATCCAATACAGAATATCCTAGTTAGCTCATTTTTAAATAATATTTTTTCCCTGGAAGAATAGCGCAGAGCAAAACAAAAAAATAATTGGTGAAGTGATGCAGCAATTCAAAGAAACTGCCATCAAATATAACATAGAAGTCTATTTACATTTTTTATTCTGTGAAGTCTTTACACAACTAAAACATTTTGGTTATGGGTCAAATAAAACTAAAAACCCAACAGCAATCCTGCTCATTCGTCACAGGAAATCTCTAAAAAGGCAAAACTAAAGTGAATTCGACCCCCTGGTGTGTGATTGTGTGTTGGGCTGGGGGATTCAGCACAGATTCAGTAGCAGTAGCACACAAGCAGTGTGGGAGAGCAGCTCGGGAGAATATCTCCCTCCAATTTCACAAAGCAACACAGGTTTCGCAACCTGAAATGCAAGTATAGGAGATCTAGCAACACAGAAGGCCAGATCTGGCAACCAGGTAGAGCTTTAGTCTGGTAGTCCAGCTTCAGTGTACGTGACCTTACCCTTCTGCCACAGCTACTAGGATACCTTAACTCAAAACTGCAACTTAATAGATTAATATGACTTTATACATGACTTATATAACCCTCTTAATAGACTTGAATAAAATATATTCATCGTATATATAGGCAGATAGTTAGTTTTGTCCTTTAGCAGTCCAACTTTACAGGCAGTAACTATATAATGACCTATACAGCGCTTGTCAACATTTTGAATGCAGAGAGCTGAACTGGTAATAAATAGGCAGCATCATAGAGTTCATTTTGGATATTAAGTAGACTTCTATCTCAAACATCAAACAATACTCAACCCATTCCAGAGGAATATTTAGGGTTCCCTTTTCACACAGAGCCTCCCCTTTTTGAGGAGGAGGTGCTTGTGGTAAAGGCATGCCTTAGAAAGATAGTCCCCTCTGGTAGGGAGTGGGAGGGGAACAGCAAGGACCTCTGAAAGAGAGGGAGGATAGGAAGAATAAAGAAAAATGAGGGGAAATAAGGTGGAAGAGAGAGTAGCTTTCCCTATAAACAGAAATGGTATGTGCCCTGTCACAGCTCCCTCCCACTGTGTGTAGAGATCAAAGAGTCACCTCAATGTCACTCCAAAACTCAGTGCAACCAGAAGAGACACCAACATCAGTGTCAAGGCAAGTGGGGCTGAACTCCTGAAAGGCTCAACCTGACTACAATGTTATTGAAATGAAGAGCTGGTACAAAGCCAAACATAAAACAAGCCGAAAAAGGAAAAGCTTCAGTGTCTTCTTGGTGAAGCAGGTTGGCCTTCTGTTCTGTGGGTTGAAGGTAAAGGTGGGTGGGGGATGTGGAGTGGGGATGTAAGAGGGTGGGGCTGTATGGGTAAGAAATAGTATGGTTGGTGTTGAATGGCATCATATGGAGGTGCTGTACTCCATCCATCAGGTCCCTTTAGCCGCTGAGAGGGTCTTCACGGTAGTGGACGGCATAGCGCAGCTTCTCCAGCATCACATCCAGGGAGCTGTACTGGGGAAGCTTCACCATAAACATGCAGGTCTCTACCCGGATGTAGCGGGAGTCTGGCGAACCTGGAAAACACACAAATAGGTAAACATACTGCAGGAAGAAAAAGCATCTAAAAACATTAAAGGAGCGACATGTAATATTTTAGGCATAAACTATATTTCTTCATAGATTTTGCAGGTGGAAATGTCACGTATAATATAACCTTTAAAACATTAAACATCTCAAGTGCACTTCTACCATATTCAAATTAAGCTCTGCGTAGAGTATTATGTACAGTCTAGAAAGTTATTTTCAATCAATCCCATGTTCTCCCGAGTGGCGCAGTGGTCTAAGGCACTGCATCGCAGTGCTAGCTGTGCCACTAGAGATCCTGGTTCGAATCCAGGCTCTGTCGTAGCCGGCCGCGACCGGGAGACCCATGGGGCGGCGCACAATTGGCCCAGCTTCGTCCAGGGTAGGGGAGGGAATGGCCGGCAGGGGATGTAGCTCAGTTGGTAGAGCATGGCGTTTGCAATGCCAGGGTTGTGGGTTCGATTCCCACAGGGGGAAAAATATATAATGTATGCACTAACTGTAAGTCGCTCTGGATAAGAGTGTCTGCTAAATGACTAAAATGTAAACGTAATAATGGCCCATAGTCTGATTGTTATTGCCTGGAACAGAAGCAGGCTATCTTGTTTAGGGACACCTACCTCTTATCTATGGAAGCTACATGTGCTCTAATTAAAATGTACTGTTCATACTGTTGTGATTGGAGTCTGACATGGGTATAAAATGTTTTTGGGAGTTTGATAAACTACAAGCTGATAAACAGTTCCCTTATTTTAAGGCTATACAGTAGGCCTAACACACACAGCAGAGGTCGGACGTAATTAGTTTTAAGAAAAGCGCTCTGTATCTTTTCCCCATAGAACAACCCCTACTAATTTACAGACATAATAAATCCAGGAAGGGTAAAAATAGCAAACAAAATGTTCAATATGTCCAAGGTTTGAAGACAGTGTTTGAGGACAACAAGCAGATAGCAACACACGTGGCTTTGACTTGTATGTCTGTTGTCCCACTACACCTTCTCTCTCTCTATGACACACACACCACACACTGACTTTTCCCGGCACTTACCTGCTGCCCCGTCCGGAGGGGCGATCTTCATGGGGTAGGGGGGTACGTGGGCGGTGTCCGGGCCCCCGTCCTTGCAGGGGCAGGTAAAGGGGATGCGCTCCTGGTTACAGGCAAACTTGATGAACTTGCAGAGCTCCTCCTGGGTGAACATCTCCAGGGCAGTCCAGAAGAACTCAATGTGCTGGTCTGTCTCCATCAGACCCACCTGGTACATGGTGTGGGCCTACAGACGGAGAGGTAACAGGGGTTCAGGCAAAAGAGTGACAATGATAAAGACATTCACTATTACTGCTCTGCAAAAATATAGTGATTCTTCTCATTACTCTATACTGTGAACAGAAAATTAAATAAAATACAAAATATTGTAGCACTGGTGCTCCTACCTTAGAGAATTTAGGAGCACTATAAAAATATATGTTTTAATTGATTGAGATACAGCCTACATTGGGCCTATATGAATCCTACTTACTTTTGAAGCACATCTCCTGAGGAAAATATCACTTTTCCTTTCTTTCTGTGCCACCAAAAGTTAGCATATACTGGTCAACTTACCAGGGCTGCACGATATGGGCAAAAAATAGAATTGTGATTTCTTTAACCAAATATTGCAATTTGATTTGCGATATAGATCAAAACACTTAGGTGAACTGTTGAAATCATAGAAACAGAATGATTATTCTAATTCCATGGTTGGTGTTGTTTGGCATGACAACAAATGAAAAAGTCAGGTAGGAGGGTAAGGTAGGAACATAAAGTGTTGGTCAGTGTTTCCCAGGGGGCTCTAAACACATATGAATAGATGTTGCATTTAGACAAACAATTTAGAATAGGCTATCGGATTCAGAACATGCCGTTGCACAAACATGCTGATCTACACCACCACCAGTAGCAACCCGTATTAGAGCTAACATTTGCTTTGTACTAGCTAGTGCATTTAGCTAAATGGCATTTAGCTAGCCACTAGCTAGTTAGCGATAAGCATTAGCGATTAGCATTATTTTTGGCACATGCCAACTTCCTTAGACTAACTCGCATTTTGCAGAGAGCAAGACACACAAATGAAAAGTATAATAGAGAAAACGTGGATTCATATTTAGAAGCAACGTGGAAAGCAGCATCATTCTTGTTTTGGAAGAATATATTGAGTGCATGAATTGACAGCATGCTGAGAGAATAAACAGTGTGGAGGAACTGTGTGCTGCCTGCTTGGGTGCCATGGGGCGAGGCTTGTGTGTGTGGCCTGGGCACTGGAAGCAAGCAGCCATGGGAGGCAGCCTGTCTTTTTTGAACCGTTTAGAGAAGAGTGTTGCGGCGAAATATTGTTACGCATTTAATTTTGTATTGGATTTTCTGTAAGTCGCACTGGTGTCCCAAAGTAAAACTACAGGTCGCACAACAAAATATTGTGTCGCATATGCAACCAAACTGGTCGCACTTTAGAGCCCTGGCTGTGACTATTCATTCTTAGTGGTGGATCAGGATGAGGATGGTGGAGTGATGATTGGAGTGTCCTAGGGTTTTAGAAGGGGATGTGTACAGTAGGTTTGAGGTGGCAGGGTGTGGGGTGTATGCGTTAGCTACCTTGAGGAACTCCAGGTTGATGTAGGGTAGGCCACAGGTTCGTAGCTCCACCTCCAAGGGGCTGAGCATGGTGAGCAACTGCAGGGGGATGATGGAGCCCAGGCCAGCTCGCACCGCTGTCATACACTCCACATTCTGAAGCTCCTGCAGACGCAGGCCCCGCAATGCCCGCGCATACATATCCTTATTCTCCCAGCTAGAGGGTTAAACAGAGATAACACATTCTGTCAAAGTCAGAAAGTACTGTAGATTACATGAGCAAAATTATTTTTAGAGAAGAACTGATGGCTAAAGGGAATCACAGAGTACATCAATAGAGACCCATATGAACTCAGCAAGTCCCCTGGCCATAGAGGCAGAATGTCCCTGTACCTGACACTGAGGTTGTGTCCCCCCTGGCACAGCTCCACCTCCTCTCCGGTCATTGTGATGTAGGTGAAAGTGCAGCAGGGCCGGCTGGGGGAGTCGGGGCTTTCTCCTGAGTGGTACTGGGACGAGATCTCTGCACACAGGGCCTCCAGATCGTCCTCCTCACTTACCTGGGGGGCAGAAGGCAAGGGTCGTGTAGAGGTCAATGGAACACTGACCTTGGGGAAAAGGGGGGACAGCGGAATGGAGAAACTACAGTCTGGATGTGAACTGTAGAAAGCAGGGTCAGCGGTGACCGTATGGAGTTACAGTAGAAATGGATTGGTCAATAGGCTACTGATTGGTTGTTTCTGGTCAGAGCTTTCAAAACACCTGTCCTTTTTCCAGAAAGAGGAGTCACTACATTACATGTTTCAATGAAAACAACACTGCCCATATGACTGTCTATATGACTCTCTTTTACACTCTCAATCTTCTTGACGTAGTTGTATGTGAGCAGATCGGCCTCCTGCAGGTCCTGCTCTGGGTCCAGGGGCTCGCCCACCAGGCCCTTCCAGAAGGAGCCCAGCAGGTCCAGGGGCAGGGGCACGTCTGCCCGGATGGCGATGCCCAACAGCTGGCCAAAGAAGTGCAACAGCTGCTCCTCCGCATAGCTGATCGGACAGGGCGTCAGAATATACTTCCCCTTTGGAATAAAACGGCACAAAAGCACCACAATCAAGTTAGACTCTTCTAGACTCTTCAGTAATGCAGTGATCACTGCCCATGCAGTGCTCAACTGGTTTGCAATCTAGACACGGTTTATACTCCTAGTATATACTGTTGGGAGCAGGATTAATACAAATGTACACAAACTATTTGGACATTCTTTTCTCCCTGGTGTTAAAAGGGTGCTGCAACCAGGGCATACTGAGGGAGAAGGCAGATGGGCGTGTCACTGTACAGTACCTTGTTGCGGTTGGCTGCTACACTGGGGCAGGGGAGCAGCAGGGAGAGGGCGGAGCTCTGGAGTTCCTTACACACCTGCCACAGGAAATGACGGAAGGAGCCGCCTGGGGAGACACAGAGGTCAGGGGTCAACAGACAGTGTTTCACCTTCAGTCTGATCAAACACTAGAGCTAATTCCTAGAGGACAATGTTAGGGGAAGAAGGTTGATACTAACTGGTGCCGTGGACCTCCTCTCCAGTGAAGCGGATGTTGAAGGCATAGGTGGGGTCTCCTCCACTGGCCAGCTTCACACACAGCTGGGACGATGGCACACAGGCCAGCTGGCGTGCCGCCTGGCAAAAGTAGGTGTTCTCTGACAAAGGGATCTCTCCTGGAGAAACACACACACACCATCAACACTCAAAGTAGAGGGCATAACGTGAATGAACATAAAACAGGACTCTGGGCTTGTCCTATGAGCTCACCTCCTACAATCTCCAGGGGGTCCAGCGTGATCTCGGGGGCAGCGTGGTCTGCAGTTCGCTGTACTGTGGCGTTCAGCACCTGGTTCATCACTATCACTTTGGTATCATAGAACACCAGGCCTGCATAGAGATAGGGTGGAGGTAGAATGGGTGGAAGGTCAGCAAGACTCTGCTTTAATCCAGTTCATATTAGAGGTCTTCACAGTTTCAACAGACCCGAAATTCAGAGATCCAACCCGAGACCCGAGCAAAAGAGAGAGAGAGAGAGAGTGAGTAGGTAAAAGGGACCTTGGCCTAGGCTACTGTTGATTGCGAAGATAGAGTGCTTTTTCATTGACGTAAAACCAAAGTTGGAGAAGAAAGAGTAGAGTGAAAAGAAACCGACACGGGAAATGTCCTCAGGGACGTTTTAATATTATAGTGGACAAAGATGAGAATAATATTGGCGTGGTCAAATAGACTGTGTGCAACTCGCTATTCAGGTTTGATGCAATTTTCGACCTTTCATTTATTTATCATCAATTGTTTAGTCATTATTCTTATTATCATTGTAAATCATTATTATTATTATTATAGGCCTATTTAATAATCTAAACCAGTTATTTAAATAGCCTATGCAAAAAGTTTTATTTTTATTTTTTATTTTGTTGAGACATTTTCATTGGCTAAATCAAGTTGTCTCTTTCATTTTGTGCTTTGTATTTAGTTTAAGGTTAAAAGTAGGCCTGTTGTAAAATAAATAGTATTAGCCTATTGCTGTCATTTTTTGGGTAGGCCTACAATAAGCAATCACCTTTGATGGTTATAGCCGTAATATAGGCCTAGCCTGTTAAAAACGTTTTTGAAGGTTTTATTCTGTTGAGACATTTTCGTTGTCCAAATTAAGTTCCAGCTGTAATGTGTTTGCCACAATATAATAAAATTACCAGTAGGCCCACTATGCTACTCGCATTCAAACCATGAAAAGGAAAAACCAAAGAGGGAAAGATGCTAAACTTAATTGGAATGCCACAATACAATAAAATAACCTGTTCGTATTTCCCCTATAAACAATGACTTGACTTACTTTTGGTATTACCCGAATAAAGTTAAGCAACTTTGTGAAGGTTTGGAGTGCTATGGCTATCATTAGGCTTAGCTACTGCAGGCCTATGAAGGCAATGCGCAACGGCACTCCAACTGACTCCGACAGTTGAACTTGAGGTGAGGAAGGCCTACCAGAGTTACTCCTTTAATCTAACAATATAATGCTCAACTGTATAAAAAAATATTTGGATAGAAAATTAACGAATAAGCCCCCTTCTGTACGCCTATATATGTATAGCAGTAGTAGCCTATCTGATAAGTATAAAGAAATCTGTCGATGTCAGGAACAAGGCGGCATGATATCTCCATCTTTCTCTCAGTCGCTCTAGGGCTAGGTTTTTTTTTTGCATGGGCTGCGTCTCAATCCATCGCATCCGCCGATATCGCCCTTCCGCATCTGCGGTGAAAGGTGGCAGAGCTAGAGCTGTGTTTCTCAGACCATGAGACATCCACGAAAATCTGTCTTCTCACAAAATCTTATGTGGTGTCCGAACAGTTTGGCCTACAAACTATTGAAAGTTTAGCCTACAAACTATTTGACCACTCTATTGAAAGACTCTCACGAACATGATGGTGTTCTCCGTTTTGCTCAAGAACGCCCACAAGCCTCACAAGACTTGTCTGAAGGTCCCCAGTACCAGTTTAAAAAATGCATGGAAGTATATATGGAGATAGTTTAGTGCCTAAAATATAGAGATAAATACATAAAAAATATATATTTAAAAAAATGTTTCCTGATCTGCTTATATCTCTCAGATTTATGACAGACACTTCAGAACAAACTTCCTTTAGATTTTTTAGGGGACTATCTATTGAGTGAATCTGTTATTCAATGCGTTTATATTGGCTAATAGCAGTAACGCCAAATTCATCCAACAATTTGTTGCTTTTAAAAATATATACAGTGGGGAGAACAAGTATTTGATACACTGCCGATTTTGCATGTTTTCCTACTTACAAAGCATGTAGAGGTCTGTAATTTTTATCATAGGTACACTTCAACTGTGAGAGAAAATCCAGAAAATCACATTATGATTTTTAAGTCATTAATTTGCATTTTATTGCATGACATAAGTATTTGATACATCAGAAAAGCAGAACTTAATATTTGGTACAGAAACCTTTGTTTGCAATTACAGAGATCATACGTTTCCTGTAGGTCTTGACCAGGTTTGCACACACTGCAGCAGGGATTTTGGCCCACTCCTCCATACAGACCTTCTCCAGATCCTTCAGGTTTCGGGGCTGTCGCTGGGCAATACGGACTTTCAGCTCCCTCCAAAGATGTTCTATTGGGTTCAGATCTGGAGACTGGCTAGGCCACTCCAGGACCTTAAGATGCTTCTTACGGAGCCACTCCTTAGTTGCCCTGGCTGTGTGTTTCGGGTTGTTGTCATGCTGGAAGACCCAGCAACGACCCATCTTCAATGCTCTTACTGAGGGAAGGAGGTTGTTGGCCAAGATCTCGTGATACCTGGCCCCATCCATCCTCCCCTCAATACGGTGCAGTCGTCCTGTCCCCTTTGCAGAAAAGCATCCCCAAATAATGAGGTTTCCACCTCCATGCTTCACGGTTGGGATGGTGTTCTTGGGGTTGTACTCATCCTTCTTCTTACTCCAAACACGGCAAGTGGAGTTTAGACCAAAAACCTCTATTTTTGTCTCATCAGACCACATGACCTTCTCCCATTCCTCCTCTGGATCATCCAGATGGTCATTGGCAAACTTCAGAAGGGCCTGGACATGCGCTGGCTTGAGCAGGGGGACCTTGCGTGCGCTGCAGGATTTTAATCCATGACGGCGTAGTGTGTTACTAATGGTTTTCTTTGAGACTGTGGTCCCAGCTCTCTTCAGGTAATTGACCAGGTCCTGCCGTGTAGTTCTGGGCTGATCCCTCACCTTCCTCATGATCATTGATGCCCCTCGAGGTGAGATCTTGCATGGAGCCCCAGACCGAGGGTGATTGACCGTCATCTTGAACTTCTTCCATTTTCTAATAATTGCGACAACAGTTGTTGCCTTCTCACCAAGCTGCTTGCCGATTGTCCTGTAGTCCATCCCAGCCTTGTGCAGGTCTACAATTTTATCCCTGATGTCCTTACACAGCTCTCTGGTCTTAGCCATTGTGGAGAGGTTGGAGTCTGTTTGATTGAGTGTGTGGACAGGTGTCTTTTATATAGGTAACGAGTTCAAACAGGTGCAGCTCAAACAGGTGCAGTTAATACAGGTAATGAGTGGAGAACAGGAGGGCTTCTTAAAGAAAAACTAACAGGTCTGTGAGAGACGGAATTCTTACTGGTTGGTAGGTGATCAAATACTTATGTCATGCAATAAAATGCAAATGAATTACTTAAAAATCATACAATGTGATTTTCTGGATTTTTGTTTTAGATTCCGTCTCTCACAGTTGAAGTGTACATATGATAAAAATTACAGACCTCTACATGCTTTTGTAAGTAGGAAAACCTGCAAAATCGGCATTGTATCAAATACTTGTTCTCCCCGCTGTATATATACCTTAAGGTGTCTTTAAATTCTAAATTAAATAGCTAAATAATCCTTGGTATGACCATCTTAAAACAATTCCATGTTATCTTAGAACCCCTCCCCCGGCTTAGACAGGGCTTAGACACTAGAGGGTTAACATCATTTAAAAAAAAATATGAATATCATATAGTCAACACCTATAACAAATGCAATGCCCTGATGCATTTAGCGGTCAAATCTCCGACAGCTGAACCGTGAGGTAGACAATTATTGTTTTAGGAAAGTAAAAAACAATAACACTATAAAGTTTTTAATATGGCACACATCGAAACAACAAATATATATATTTTTAATTTGTTATAGGCAGTTTAAGGACAATTAACTGTGGATCTTTTGGCCAATATTGTTGTTTATTGATGGCGCTGGCAGCGCCCAGTTGGAGGTTTCTTTCTCTCCCTTTTTCTACTCTTGGATCTGAACGGGTCTCTCGCATCCGAACCAGCATGGGTCTGTTTTCTACGGTCCTTTTCGGAACGGGTCTGACCGTCCTCGGGTCCATTTGGAACGGTTCTCCGAAAAAATTAAGAATGTATTTACGCATATCGGGTCGGGTACGAAAGCTACGGATCCATTTCGGAACGTGTCCAACTTTTTTGACCCATGAAGACCTCTAGTTCATATGCCCCACATACACCCCCAGAGCTAGTCACAATGTAAAACGTATTAAAGATTTACCAATAGGTCAATGTCCTGATACAACACCATTCCTTAAATGACCCACATACAGCGCACTGTTGCTGAGTGCCTTTGACCTGAGCTGAGATGTTATTATTGTGTGTGTGTGTGTGTGTGTGTGTGTGTGTCACCTTTGGCCCTACAGAGCAGCGCTGCGATGCTGTTCTGGTAGGTGTGTGTTTGTCTCAGCTCCACCAGCGGCAGGAAGAAACTCTCCAGGGAGTTGTTAAGAGACTGCAGTAGAGCAAAGCGTAGACGCAGGCTCTCCACAGGCACATCTACACGCACACACACATCAAAGAGAAGGGAAATGTGAACACAGCAACACACATACCCATCCACACACCCACCCACTAACCATGTACATGTAAACAAACGCTCACAATCACGTTTACTGACATTCAATACCATACAAACATGTAAAAATAGCTTGTGTGTGTAAACTGATGACGTGGTCTGTCAGTGAGTAGGTCACATACTGAGGAGACAGGCCACGCGTGGGTCAGCAATGTCACTGGGCTCCAGGTAGGCCTCGTGGGGGTGCAGCCTGGCAGGTGTGATAGCCAGGTGACCACACAGCCTGTTGATGTACTGAACCAATGCTACGTCCATCTCCAGACTCCACCTCCTACAAGCCTTCTGGGCGTGACGCGTGTCTATACAGGTACACCTGGAAACAGAAGAGAAGGGGAACAGCCACTAGATATGAACAGATCCTCTTCATACATAATATGGCTTAATCTTACACCAGCTGACTTTCTCTGATTACACACTGCACAGTGCAGTATAGTGTGTGATTCAGATGATTCAAAAAAAAAATTATTCTTACGAGTACATCATGTGATGTGTTGACGTAACAGTCACAGTCTGTTCCATGCTCTGAAAGTGTACAACCTGCTCCAGTCATGCGTTTTCCGTTCCCCACTCTGCTTAGAATGTGACCTAGGTGGTGTGTCACCAAGCTCACCTTTCAAAGTGGAGGTCGTAACCACAGGCCAGAATGGCCCTCCACACGCTACGGATGTCCTGCTTGGCCCGGTCCACAGCAAACTTATGGAAGCCCTCCAGAGTCAGATACTTCTCCTCTGGGACTATGTCAGAGAAGGGTGAGGGAGGAGATTATACATATATAAATACATGAATTTACACAGTCATCTAAATTCTAACTTGAGGGAAATCTTAATCAACTCCAGTGAGAGATAGGTAACATGAGAGGGTACATGGTGGTCAGTACCTTCAGGCTTCTTGGCAGGAGATTTCTCTGTTTCTTTCTCATCAGGCCTGGATTTCTCAGGGGACTTGGGCTTCAGTACACTCTTCTTCTCACTCAATGCAGTCCTGATAGACATGGAAAGAAGTCAGGGACAGGGGCCAACGGAAAATGTCTGTCTTAATGAGTACTGACACATGTCATGGATGACATGGCAGCATACTGAATGAGTCTTGATATGATGATTATGCATAATAAGCCAACTTTAATCACTCTCCATTTTCCTTCTATAAGTGGATGAAGAAACCACAGGGTAGAGTTTTTATTGCAATTCTGTGTTTCTAAATATGAGAAGTTAATTTGAAAAGACTCGCTATTTAAGTAACACATTTGAGCGTGGGAAGCGTTGAGAAAAGGATCTTAGGGGGGAGTATAATTTTGAAACCCATTACTTTCTGCAATTACCAAGCCTCTAATTTCAAGTGTGGGTGGAAACTATTTAGGAAAATGGCTTTCAGGGTGGCATTGTGTGTGTGGTGAGGGCCAAAACTCACCTGACACTGTTGAGCACAGACCTCTCCTTGGTTGGTGGTTTGGTGATGGGTCTCTTGGTGCTCACCACCTTGCATGCGTGCTGTTCCTTAACCGCCTTACTGTATTTGTTCTTGTTAGGCTTGGGGGTGCCATATTTACGCAGAATCTGTAGAACATATAACAATGCTCAGACAAACATGGGTGCAGATGCATATATATGTGAGTGTGTGCCTGTGTGTGTAATCATGTGGATGAAGCAGGCTCAATTAAGCATATAATATCTATATTAAAAGTTGTGTGTTCAAGCACTCTCATGGGTGGTGTACCAACCTGCGTCAGTTGCTCCTCCAGCACCTTCTTAGGCGGCCGTATGTGAGTGAAGAAGACGTGGAGGAGGTTTCCAGGAGTCTGGGAGTTGATCTGCTCCTTGCTCAGGTAGATGTCTGACACTTTGACAGGCTTGGCTGGCGTGAGGCTCAGCATCTGCTCTGAGTGGACACAACTCTTATAAATGTCCGTCAGCACATCTCGCGCACTTGGCACCAACTTGTCCCCTGGGAACATAGGAGGAGAAAAGATTATGACCCCTTTATCAGTATTGGTAGAGTACAGGTGGTTAAACCTAGGTAGAGAGTATACTACTACCAACCTCTGAGAGACTTGTCCAGGAAGTAGTCCTCGAGGGCGGAGCTACCCTGTGTGTCAAACAGGCTTTGGTTGACACTGGAGGCTGTGAGGATCTCCTCATTAGTCATCTCCATCAGCTCCTCCTCACCCTCCAGGCTGGATAAGCCAATCAAATCACTGCTGTTGAAGAGGCTAGCGCGGATCTTCTCTACTTTGGCCCGGGCGCGAACCTAGATTGAGCATATGCACAACAGAGGAAGGACATGCAAGTATGTCTCCATCAAAGCTCAAACAAAAAAACAATCAACAATATATTACGTTTTCATGTACGCGACCCACCTCTATGACAGCATAGCCCTTAATGGGCCGGGCCAAGATGGCATTGCTGTCCAGAGAGGTGACCGTGTACATGGAGCCCCCGTCTGAAACAGAGGCTGTTTCTGCGCTGTCCAAAGGCTCCCCGAGGCTGCCCAGACTGCCCAGGCTCCCCGTGCTGCACAGGGAGATATCTAGGCTCTCCTGGCTGGACACCGTGTGGGGATCAAGTGGGCCCTGCTGTGGGGAGGGGATGGCAGAGGCTGCAGCCGCGGGGGTGAGAGGTGGGGCAGCCAGCAGATCCTGGTCCACAGAGAGTTCACTGGCGGTGCGGGACACGCCCCCCTGAGAGGAGCTGCAGATGGAGGTCTGGCTCGTGGAGGCAGAGGCTGAGACACTCATGGCTGGAGTCACACTGCTGGAGCTGTCTGGGCTCTCGTTGCTCCCGTTGCTGGGGAAGGGACGCTCAGGCTCGGGGGCTGCTTTGCCATCCAGAGGGGTGGACACCCCGGCTCCTGCCTTGGACTTTTTTGGGTCGTCCTCCTGCAGGGGGATGAAGATCTCATCCTTGAAGAGCCCCCCGTGGGCGTTGCAGGCCCTGCGGATGGCGCTGCGCACCACAGCCTCCTCCAGGTGGGTGGGGATGCCAGAGAGCACCAGCAGGCGGCTGTGAGCGGTAGGTCCCACCAGGGCCTGGCAGGCGTCAGTCACAGCATCATTTGTAACACTCAGCCCCTGGGGGTCCTTGTTGGCCAGGTGACGCAGGATCATGAGCAGGGTGAGGCCACGGTGGAACCACAGCATGTCCTCAGGTTTACTACCAGCCATGTTGAGCAGGGCACTGTCGCTCTCTGATAGACGAGCCCCTCCAGCAGAACCCCTCTTCCCTGAGGCTGCCGCCACTGCTGCTGCCGCACGCTCCCTCTTCATCTTCACCTTCTTACGCTTGGAGAGCAGGCTGGGGCTCTGGGGGGTCTGGCCTGGGGAGGAGGAGGAGGATGAGGAGGAGTCGCTGAGGTTAGGGGCACTGGTTGAGGACAGAGCTCCCACTCCTGAGCACCCCACATTGTGGGGGAGCGTGACCTCAGCTACAGCCAGGCACACCTCCATCAGGGCGTGAAAGTAGGTGGAGAATCTGCTCTGCTCGGCCCCCAGAGCCAGGCCACCACCGCCAGAGGAGCCCCCTGCTCCGGCCCCTGCAGCCACCCAGCCCTGGGTCTCCCGGTCGTACAGCTTGCGGAGCTCCGTCTGCAGGGCCATGAGCACAGCCAGGCAGGGGTTGAGCAGCAGGGCGATGGAGCTGGACAGGCCTGCAGGGCTCTTCCGCTGCTCCAGGTGGTGGATCTTACGGAAGAGCTCAGCGAGCAGGTGGAAGGAGAGTTCCTTGATGCAGGGGGCCAGATCTGTGGTCCATAACAAGCCACCTAGAACACCACAGACAGGGAGAGAGGGGTAAAATAAACTATTTAAAAATGGAGACCAACTTGTTGTCAAGCACAAAACAGGATGCAATATTAGTCACAACAAGGGACTGAGGGTTATGGAAATAATGTTCAGACATGTTGGACACCTAATGGCCATGGATGCAGACATTTCAAAGATAATAGATTTTATGGAAGTGTAGCACCTACCCAGCAGCTCCACTACCTGCAGCAGCACAGATGAGGGCACAGTGTCCAGCTCCTCCTCAGAGCGCTCACTGCTCCCACCTAGCTCCCACGTCAGCAGCTGCTCAGCAAACGCCATGGCCAGGGGGAACTCCAGCGGCAGGGAGTGCAGCACTAGCACCGCACCAGGAGGGGGCGACACCCCTGTGAGAGAGAGAGAGCGAGAGAGAGAGAGAGAGAGAGAGAGAGACAGTGAAACATACACAAGCTATTATAAATACATGTTAATCATGTTAAACAGAAAGAAACAATTAGAACCAGGGCTGTGACGATTATGGAATTTTGGGTAGTGATTACCGGTAATTGTCATTGAAATGGCCACGGTTATTGTCATAATTGTTAGCTTGTAATACATCTTTGAAAATTAGCTACGACATACCTAATGAATACAACACAGTTTTGGTGACACCCCGGTTTAAAAAACAAATAGTTTTGACCTCTTGCAACTTTTGGAAATGAAGCTTCTCCTCCCAACTGTGCTGTTCTGCTCGTAAATTATTACCAACTTTACCCACTTCATGTAAAAATGTCAAACTGCTATTGGGTAAACAATATCTACTTGAATATGAAGTTGAATCCCCCTTTTCCTAAAATTAATGTATTAAGACATTATTATTATTATTTTTGTTCACGGTTATTGTCGGTAACACGATTATACGATAATTGTGCCTATTTAGAACATACACATGCTGAAAGAAGCTATTACTGTAAGTCAGGACTAGGGGAGATCAAGCACTCACCCAGTTTGATGTGCACTTTGTCAGTGGGGATGATGACAGTGGGGTACTGGTTGGTGGTGGGAGGGGGGGTGAGGCCTGTGTTGGAGGGCGAGGCATCCAGAGGGTAGCACACCGCCTCCATCAGGTTGAGCTGGCCGTTCCTGCGCACCTTGTGACCCAGGCCATAAACCATGACCCGCGCCCATGGGGCTTTGTACAGGGAGGAGCTAGTGGGGGGGAGAGGGCAAGAGAGAGAGGTAGAAAATGGGTCACTAACCTCAACTGCAAGACATCTAGGGTCATCAAAGTTAATGGGTTTAACTTAGATAAAGGTAATTGTGTTAAATTAGCTCACTCTTTGCGGCAGCCTAGTTGGCTCTCTTTGCAGGAGACGATCACGAAGGCAGCACCCGGGAAGTTGACATCCATGCTGACCTTTGATTCTGATACCGGGAAGTCCTCTGAGATGAACTGCTCTGGTGCATTCTACATAACGGAACAAGGGAAATCAAGATTAACTATGTTAAAAGCAAAAGATCTTCGTCCCTGGGGAAATATACATTGAGCCACAGACTCGGGTCATTAGTTAATCCAGAGCTAACCTGTAAGAAGCAGCAGATCTGCTTGGTGAGCTCCAGCAGGCTCTCCTCCCCCTGATGCAGGGCACGGGTGATGGCCACGGTGAGCCACTCCCTGATGGGCTGTGCATTGCCCTGGTAGAACAGGTCTGTGGGAGAGCAGCTCTGGCCCTGCAGGTTGTGGAGTAGAGACTGGGCCAGCAGGATGGAGCTGGAGCTGATGGTGCCATCTGCAGGACAAAGAGAACAACACAGCACATAGATCATGGAAAGAGCTCCTCCAAATCACTCCATACACTTAAACATATATTTCAGTGTAGACCTTCTTATTCCATTAATTGTTCTAACTTTATTCTATTTAACCCATTATTTTCTATGGATTATCATCTCATCTAGAGAAAGTCCACTTACCAGGCAGAGGCGGAGCCAGAAGTTGATTGGACAGCAGCTGCAGGTGTTCCAGGGTGATGTCTCGAATGGCTGGGATATGGAAGAGGCGGGTGAAGGTGTGGGGGCTCTTGGGGGCAAAGATGTTAAGTAGAGCCATGCGGCAGTAGAGCCTAGCCAGGGCACTCTCACAGCGCAGAAGCTCCCTGAAACACAGCAGGCCACGGAGGATGATTTACAGTTCTTAGCCATGTGTTATTTCAGAATGTGTGTACGTGTGTGTTGGAGTGTAAGTGTTAGTGTCTGTGTGTTACCTGTGGATCTGGATGTTACTGCTGTCTAGATTGACAAGGCCATTGGCAGCAGTACGGCGGGATCCAGCAGGGGGGCGCTCCAGCATCTCAATGGGATACCAGTATCTCACCAGCACCCCCTCACTGCGCAGGTACGTCTCTACCTGAACCAGCTCATTCACCTGGACATACACACACAGTAATGAGTGAGAGAGACCATTGACACACTGTCAAAAGAGACAAAGCTCAACTTCTAATCGCTTTGTTTCTATGCAGTGTGAAGTTAGGTGTTCTACACTCACAGAGTCCACGTCCAGAACCACTCCGTGCAGGCCGAATGTTTTCAACATGCCTCGGATGGCAAACTTGGGCAGGGCTGTTCCGCCTGTGGTGCTGTTGGTGTTGTTGCTGTCTGGACAGCGGATGACCACCGTCAAACCTGAGAAGAGGACACATATGTAAGGGCAAAGCCTGGTAACACTACAGCATATCAGTGTTCATAATGATAATGTTTATGCATCTATATTACAAAAATGCTAAAAATAAAATAGTGCTCTGTTAATGTTTAAACCAGCTATCGGGAAAACTCCTGTGTTTACTAACGTATTTAAAGTAAGGGTCAAAGTTGATGTGACATAAATGCAGGGATTTTTCTGCCATTGAAATCCTTGGGCGGGCCGCCTAAGCATTCTTTCAGGTCGCCTAAGTCAAAACAGTGCAAATTGTTTTTTTAAATACAATTTCTGGATGGAAAAACTATTTCAGTGTAAACTTAAACCAGATATAAATTATATAGAAAAGATAATGGACCTATATATATATTTTTATAATCTTTGAGAACTAGCAATCACTAACATAAAAGCTAGACAATAAGGGAAAACTGAAAATTCCAAAAACAAGAAACTTAGAAGTATTGATTTTGTTATTACATTTGAGCAAAATAACACTGCATTAGCCAATGCAAAATGCATAGAATTGCAGTGTTAAAACTGCCACATTTTCTCTAAGCTCCATGGAGAAATGTGTAGAACTGCAGGAAATTGGCTTAAAAATGTAAACATTACTCTACACCTCCAAGATGAGGGCCTCTAGAATGTTTTCTAAAATTCAGCCGCGTCGACCACGCCCACCACCTAAGCCCCTTTTTGATCCAGAAAAAAACGGAAACGGTTCAATAACCGAGGCCTCTAGCATGGTGTTGGGTGCAGGTGCAGGGGACCTTTGCGGACTTTGTCGATGGTGAACTTGTTGGCCTCATCCTTGATGTCCTCGATGGTGGGGAGGTAGAGGTCCCTGGGGATACCCCCGTTCTCTTCATACAGGAACTCCACTGTCTGCCGGGCTATGTCAACCATGCCTGCAAAACATATACAATAAAAACACCACAAAAGAACAAACGTCAAAAAACATATTTCACTTTGTTTTAAAAGGTCAAACAGTGGAGTCAATAGGGAGTTGCTCTTTAAAACGGAGCTACAGGGTTTACCACCTCTTTTACCACCTAGTTTTCAGTGAGTGAGTGTCCCAAGTGGCTCGAGAGCAGAGACGCGCACAGACGAGGAACTGAACATCCAGTGCCTTCAGAAAGTATTCATACCCCATGACTTTTTCCACATTTTGTTGTTTTACAGCCTGAATTTATTGTCTTCCTCGCCTACACACAATACTCCACAATGTCAGAGGGGAATAATGTTTTTAGAATTTTTTACAAATTAATACAAAATGAAAAAGCTGAAATGTCTTGAGTCAATAAGTATTCAACCCCTTTGTTATGGCAAGCCTAAATAAGTTAAGTAGTAAAAATGTGCTTACAAGTCACATAATAAGTTGCATGGACTCATTCTGTGTGCAATAAGTGTTTAACATGATTTTTGAATGACTTATCTCTGTACCCCACACATACAATTATCTGTAAGGTCCCTCAGTTGAGCAGTGAATTTCAGACACAGATTCAACCACAAAAACCAGGGAGGTTTTCCAATGCCTTGCAAAGACAGACACTGGGAGACAAATTCACCTTTCAGCAGGACAATCACCTAAAACACAAGACCAAATATACACTGGAGTTGCTTACCAAGACAACATTGAATGTTCCTGAGTGGCCTAGTTACAGTTTTGACAAAAAATTCAAATCTATAGCAAGACTTGAAAATGTCTGTCTAGCAATAATCAACAACCAACTTGACAGAGCTTGAATAATTTTTAAAAGAATAATGGGCAAATATTGTACAATCCAGGTGTGCAAAGCTCTTAGAGACTTATCCAGAAAGACTCTGGCTATAATCACTGCCAAAGGTGATTCTAACATGTATTGACTCACGGGTGTGAATACTTATGAAAATGAGATATTTCTGTATTTCATTTTCAATAAATTTGCTAACATTTCTAAAAACATGTTTTCACTATATGTCATTATGGGGTATTGTGTGTAGATGAATCAATTTTGAATCCAAATCCTCACCCAGCTGCAGTGCTCCCTTGATCTGGTCCAGACCAGACTTCCTCTCTGCCTCGTTGCGAAAGCGTCGGCGGATGGTGGGGAACACCTTTGTCTCCCAGGCCTTCACCAGCAGGGCATAGTGGTCCTCCTGAGGAGGGGGTGGGGGGGTGGAGGGGCAGCAGTACATTCATGCCCACTGAAAAATCTGGATACAAAAAAGATAAGTAAATGTGGTATTTGTAGGCTCTTCTCAGCAAGACTTTCAACTCACCCTTGGGACATCGTCATCACTCTCGTCATCACTCTCGTCATCAGCAATAGGCGGGGGGTGTGCACCAGGCCCTGAGGTGACCAGGTTCTCGTAGCTCAGCTCCACCTTGTAGTGGCATGAGGAGTCACTGTTGTACTCTGTCCCGACAGGGGAGGACAAACAACAAAGCCAGTTCTTACAAACGCTACCAACTGGGACGCACACACATACACAGACCAGACAGTGAGGAGGGTGAGGGTTAGCTGTAGTGGGGTTGACCAAACAGCAAACATCACAGAGGACTGAAATAACACCAGGTTAAGTAAAACAATATATTTTAGGTTAAGTGACCGGATGGGACCAGAACATCAGGCACTGGCACACCAAACCAGGTCAAAGGTTTAAACTAAGACACATGCGTTTGGTGCAGGAAGGGGGAAGGTGATAGGAACATACGTTGCTGGGCAACTGCTACCGCGGCGATCCGACAGGGGGGTCCGTGGGAGCCAGAGTCAGATGCCACACTAGCACCTGCATCATTGTCGCTGTCAGATGCCATGGCGAAGGGGAGGGCCTCAAAGTTAGCACTGATTTCTTCTGCCAGGTCGACACAGAGGTCAGCAGCGTTGCGGTGTGCTTGGCCCTCTGCGTACGCAAAAGCCCGGCAACCGAAGTTGGCACGAATCTTTGTGTTCTAAACAAAATACAAAAAACACACCATTACAAACATAAGCTGCATTCATGGGACTTTTCATCTTGCTTTACATGTCCTGGCATAAATGCCAACCTTCTTCTGAATGTGCACCAGAGGCCACATGCCCCCTGCTACGTCCTCCAGGAAGGGGTTGAGGCGCTGGCCACAGTAGGTGAAGTAGACCCGCCCTTTAGGGGCCTGGCCAGGGGGTGGAGGGGTGCCCTCGGAGCGCTCCCAGCCAATGCCCGCAACATCCCCTATAGGCAGGAAGAGAATTGTCACCATCCAAGATACAAAATCAGATGTTTTACCAATATCTGATAAATATGCAATACACATTGGTTGGCATAAGCAAAAAAGTAAAATGAATGATGGGAAAAATAGGAGGCAGGTGATATTACGAAACTAGATAAAAGGATTGTTTCCTATCTCACCAGGAAGTAGGGCCACGTCCAGCCTCACACTCTTCCACTGCAGCAGACTGGAGCCATTATAGTGCACAGCCCTACCATTACTGAAAGGGTGAAACACAGAGACAGAGACAGGGGTAGGATGAAACAGAAAGGAAAGAAAGAGAGAAAGGTCAGCACTCAGTCAGAGACAGGGCAGCGGGAAACCTCAGAGACTACAGCTGTAAAATCCATATCAACACATACTTATGAAAGAGGCAGGTGCCAACAGGGTTGGTCCACGCTCCGTCTCTCTTCTCTGCTTCTGTGGCAAAGCCGAAAGACGCAATAGGACCACTGTCATCTTCCGAGTCTCCATAGGAGGCAATCTCTATCTCCCAGTAAAAGGAAGGAGCCTACAGGAAAAAGAGGGAGAGACATTTTAAGATTCCAAATTAGTCAGCCTGCTTCACAAGCACGCAAAACTGAATTTTCATTCATATAAAACCCAGTGCCATTCCCAAGACATCCAGTAAGTATAGCGGTGCCCACCTGAACAGGTACAGGTGAGGTGGCATAGATGAAGGTTCCCCTGGGCAGGCCTCCTCCAGCACTGGGGTCGGCCAGGAAGGTGACGGAGGTGAGACGGGATGAGAACATGCAGGCACGCACAGGAGGGTACACCCTGGATGGACACCATGTAATCTCCTTGGGCTAGGGAAAGATATGGAGTGGAGCAGAGAGAGTTAGGAGACAGGCCCTACAAATCTAAATCGGAATTCCTTCATCTCTCAAAAATTCCTAATATGGTTTAATGTCCATTATTAAATCAGTAGATCTCAGTAGATCAATAGTAGAGATGGTACAGCGACACCCACCTGGCGCCTGTCTGTCTGGAGGGGAGGGGGTGGTGGGCGAGCGCAGTCTCGGTACAGCATCCTCACTCGCTCACACTGTGCCTCAACCATGCCGAGACGCTCCCCTGCACGACACAGAAGCACAGTTACACACACAGCAGCCATACAGAGCAATACTTCCTTCCACACAATCACAGTAAAGTCATGGTGCATTGCAAAAGTTGTGTGTCGTCATTGAGCACTATGCTACTGGGGAGAGTGGGCGGTCACTCACCAGGACTGCACTCCTGGGCCACTAGGTTGAGCACCTCCACAGCAGCAGGACAATGCTGAATGAACTCCTCACAGAAGGAGCTGTCCTCCAGGAGTTGGGCCATTACCAGACATGCCCTGGAACACACACATTTAAACCCCAATATTAACTAAGCAAAACAAATATATGACATACAGGTGCAGAGTAGGGCTGTTGAGGTGACCGTATTACCGCCACACCGGCAGTCATGAGTAATGACCGCAGTAAAATTCCACGTGACCGTTGAGTCACGGTAATCTCCTCTTATGCACTCAGGACATGCGTTGTTAGTAGCCTACCCAACTTGCAAACGACCATCAGGTCGCTAATGGCCTGGTACTCCCCTGACCATCATTTTGGATGTTGTTTCAATGCCTAACAACTAAATTGATAGTGCTTTTTAAGTTGATGATTACTTCAAAAACCCAATTAGCATAATATGCATACGCATAGGCCAATCTTTAATTCAATTCAGGGGGGTTTTCGGGCTAGGACACACATATATATACAGCTCTGGAAAAAATTAAGAGACCACTGAAAAATTATCAGTTTCTCTGGTTTTACTATTTATAGGTATGTGTGTTTAAAAAAAAAATATTCTACAAACTACTGACAACATTTCTCCCAAATTCCAAATATGACAGGGTCTTGATCTGGTGGTCCTCCATCCACACCTTGATTGACCTGGCTGTGTGGCATGGCGCATTGTCCTGCTGGAAAAACCAATCCTCAGAGTTGGGGAACAATGTCAGAGCAAAAGGAAGCAAGTTTTCTTCCAGGACAACCTTGTACGTGGCTTGATTCAAATCTGCCGGATTCCAGCCTTGCTGAAGCACCCCCAGATCATCACGATCCTCCACCAAATTTCACAGTGGGTGCGAGACACTGTGGCTTGTAGGCCTCTCCAGGTCTCCGGCTAACCGTTAGACGACCAGGTGTTGGGCAAAGCTGAAAATTGTACTCATTAGAGAAGATGACCTTACTCCAGTCCTCTACGGTCCAATCCTTATGGTCTTTTGCAAACCTCAGCCTAGCTTCTCATTGATGAAGGGCTTTTTTCTAGCTTTGCACGACTTCAGCCCTGCCCCTAGGAGCCTGTTTCGAACCGTCCTCGCCATGCACTTCACTCCAGCTGCCGTTTGCCATTCTTTTTGTAGGTCACTTGATGTCATCCTACGGTTGTTGAGTGACATTCGAATGTTCCATAGTTATTTTTTGATTAATATTACTTTTGAGGTACTATTAGCACTGTTTCTGCCATCCAGCTGGTCCTATTGCAAGAGGATAGTGATGACCACAGCAGTGGTTTTTATACTTTTCCTCGTTAAATAAGATTTGGTTCAGGTGATCACCTAATCAGTACTTAATTCAGTAGAATGAGGTGTGCCTGTGTTGGAATTAAACAGACACTGGAATGGAAGTCATACATGTAGAGATGCTGATTTAAGAAATATTTGCAGTGGTCTCTTAATTTTTTCCAGAGCTGTATATATATATACAGTGGGGAGAACAAGTATTTGAACACTGCCGATTTTGCAGGTTTTCCTACTTACAAAGCATGTAGAGGTCTGTAATTTTTATCATAGGTACACTTCAACTGTGAGAGAAAATCCAGAAAATCACATTATGATTTTTAAGTCATTAATTTGCATTTTATTGCATGACATAAGTATTTGATCACCTACCAACCATGCTTTGTAAGTAGGAAAACCTGCAAAATCGGCAGTGTATCAAATACTTGTTCTCCCCACTGTGTATGTATGTATGTACAGTGGGGAGAACAAGTATTTGATACACTGCCGATTTTGCAGGTTTTCCTACTTACAAAGCATGTAGAGGTCTGTCATTTTTATCATAGGTACACTTCAACTGTGAGAGACGGAATCTAAAACAAAAATCTAGAAAATCACATTGTATGATTTTTAAGTAATTAATTTGCATTTTATTGCATGACATAAGTATTTGATCACCTACCAACCAGTAAGAATTCCGGCTCTCACAGACCTGTTAGTTTTTCTTTAAGAAGCCCTCCTGTTCTCCACTCATTACCTGTATTAACTGCACCTGTTTGAACTCGTTACCTGTATAAAAGACACCTGTCCACACACTCAATCAAACAGACTCCAACCTCTCCACAATGGCCAAGACCAGAAAGCTGTGTAAGGACATCAGGGATAAATGTGTAGACCTGCACAAGGCTGGGATGGGCTACAGGACAATAGGCAAGCAGCTTGGTGAGAAGGCAACAACTGTTGGCGCAATTATTAGAAAATGGAAGAAGTTCAAGATGACGGTCAATCACCCTCGGTCTGGGGCTCCATGCAAGATCTCACCTCGTGGGGCATCAATGATCATGAGGAAGGTGAGGGATCAGCCCAGAACTACACGGCAGGACCTGGTCAATGACCTGAAGAGAGCTGGGACCACAGTCTCAAAGAAAACCATTAGTAACACACTACGCCGTCATGGATTAAAATCCTGCAGCGCACGCAAGGTCCCCCTGCTCAAGCCAGCGCATGTCCAGGCCTGTCTGAAGTTTGCCAATGACCATCTGGATGATCCAGAGGAGGAATGGGAGAAGGTCATGTGGTCTGATGAGACAAAAATAGAGCTTTTTGGTCTAAACTCCACTCGCCGTGTTTGGAGGAAGAAGAAGGATGAGTACAACCCCAAGAACACCATCCCAACCGTGAAGCATGGAGGTGGAAACATCATTCTTTGGGGATTCTTTTCTGCAAAGGGGACAGGATGACTGCACCGTATTGAGGGGAGGATGGATGGGGCCATGTATCGCGAGATCTTGGCCAACAACCTCCTTCCCTCAGTAAGAGCATTGAAGATGGGTCGTGGCTGGGTCTTCCAGCATGACAACGACCAGAAACACACAGCCAGGGCAACTAAGGAGTGGCTCCGTAAGAAGCATCTCAAGGTCCTGGAGTGGCCTAGCCAGTCTCCAGACCTGAACCCAATAGAACATCTTTGGAGGGAGCTGAAAGTCCGTATTGCCCAGCGACAGCCCCGAAACCTGAAGGATCTGGAGAAGGTCTGTATGGAGGAGTGGGCCAAAATCCCTGCTGAAGTGTGTGCAAACCTGGTCAAGACCTACAGGAAACATATGATCTCTGTAATTGCAAACAAAGGTTTCTGTACCAAATATTAACTTCTGTTTTTCTGATGTATCAAATACTTATGTCATGCAATAAAATGCAAATTAATGACTTAAAAATCATACAATGTGATTTTCTGGATTTTTGTTTTAGATTCCGTCTCTCACAGTTGAAGTGTACCGATGATAAAAATTACAGACGTCTACATGCTTTGTAAGTAGGAAAACCTGCAAAATCGGCAGTGTATCAAATACTTGTTCTCCCCACTGTGTGTGTATATATATATATATATATCTCAAGGAAATCAAAAAAAAAGAATGATTTAAGATAGTAATCGCCTTTGAGTGTGGAC
Source organism: Coregonus lavaretus (assembly GCF_964263955.1). Classification (NCBI taxonomy): domain Eukaryota; kingdom Metazoa; phylum Chordata; class Actinopteri; order Salmoniformes; family Salmonidae; genus Coregonus; species Coregonus lavaretus. The sequence continues at coordinate 27,412,450 of NC_140001.1, forward strand.
TGTATTATTATGCATACTGGATGGACTTTATGCTACGCTCCAAAATGTTCTATCCATAAGTCTGGGAGAGAACATATAGGCCTAGGCGATGCTGTTGGTTCATTGATTGTGCAGGGCGGCTTACAGAGTTGGCCTACAATTATAGTGAATTTGTATTTGAATAGCCATGTAATAAGGCATTTTTTATATTTTCATAATTAATAGGCTGACACATAATGTTTAGCTACAGAATCTCACCACCGTGCATTTCCATCTCCACCCCTCACTCCTTCATTCCTTTCTCGAGCATGCAGAGAGAGGGGCTGTCAACAGTAATGAAATATGTTTCATTGTGAAAACATGTTACTATCGATGTTCCCAAACAGATTTCACTTGGTTTCCCAAATTAAGCACTGGGTAGCTGCAGGAACAGGGTTGGAGAGCCCATGGCATACAGAGTTTGGGTGGAATATCACCTGTCGTGCAGAGAGAGGCTGCATGCTCCTCAAACAGTGGTTGATGCATGGAGTGAAATAATCGGAGTAGCCTATGATGGAGTAGCCGGCATGGTATAAAAACAACCAGGCGGGAAAGAGGCCTCCATTCGCTATTGGAGTGCATACAGATGACATGTCTTTTTTCCCAAGTTCCTGCCCATTTGATAAAGGGCCATTCTAAATCTAAACTGATTTGACATATTAGTAAAGACAATAATAAATTGAGAATAGTCTGATGGGTGAAAATATGATCACTTGATGAGAGAACAGCATGTGCAGCCTGAGACATTCTAAGGTTTGTATCATTCACAACTAAAGTTGACAAATAACTCTAGATCTAGTGCACAGGACCTGTTTCAAATTATAACTTTTACGCTCAACATAGCCACTTCAAATGCGCACTCGCTCCGGAATGGGAAAAATATCCTTTATGTTCAATTATATTGTTCTTACTATAAAATAATATAATATTAAATAATGGCACAGGACTTATAGGCATATCTTGTCTACTAAATGAACAAGCATACAGCATGGTGCAAAGTCAGAGAACATACAGTTATATTCTGTTCTTTCTTCATATCATAATGTTTCTTTAGATCTACCTAAAATAAATAATGGATTTATTGCGATGGTGTATATTAAATTGATTTATTATACTTTTTTAAATGAAGATGTTCCAAAGGTGCCATCAGCGGCTTGTATGCTGCTTGTATGCGTGGAGGCCTGGAGATGCTAAATGTGTTTATATGTTAATTGCCGGTCAATTAGCTTGAGACAGGCACTTAAAATGTCATGACCGCCACAGCCCTAGTGCAGAGACACACTTGTCGGAGCAGCAAAAAGTTTTGACCAAGATAATGTCCTCAGTAGTGATTTACCTGGTCCTGATTTCAGCCAGCAGGCGGACAGCGGCCATGACAGGACTGGAGCCATCTCCTGAGGCGGGGAGGGAGGTGTGGATGGACAGACTGCCCTCCTGTGGCAGAAGCATGGACTGTACTGCCTGCACCACCTTCTCTGTGATGGACAGCTTGTAGAGGGGCAGCGCCTGGGAGAGAGAGGGGAAGGGGTGAGGGACAAGGATGAGAAGAGAATATAAAATGAGTCTACTTGCGAACATTAAAGCACTTTCATCATTTTCAGTCAAGTTACATGTGTGTCTGACTTCTCTAACCCTCCCTGCTCTTACCTCAGAGCGGGGAGTGCAAAGGCGGGAGATGGGCACCGTCAGGATGTCTGAGGCCTTGCAGGCCTTCCTAAACTCGCAGGAAGGGAACTTCACCGTGGCAATGCCCTCCTGCTCGTTGATGGACATGACCACACCCACGCTGCCCAGCACTCCTTTACCCACCACCTGAGGGAACAGAGGGACCATGATGAGAAACATGCACTGGCAGACCATTCACTGCTATTAGTCTTTCTGCCCACAGCACTGTTGGCCTGGTATAGTGTTGCAGGTACCCAGCATGTTAATTTCACCACAGAGCCAGGTACAACATGTGTTGCTAAGTCATCTAATGGATCTATCAACTTGTGCTCCTCTCCTAACCCACCTGGACCTCTGAGCCAATCTTGATGGTCTCCTTGAAGCCTCCAAGGGCGCAGAGTGCCGCCACAGCCTGCCTGCCGATGGCCTGGAGTTTAGCCAGCTTCCTGCCGCTGCTGCATCCGTTCTCCAGGATGCTCTCGGCATACTTCCCCAGCTGAGGGATGAACATCAGTGCTCTGGACAGCACCTGGCACAGTCATCAGTAGCGTTAAGTCCATGTGTTATCACTATGATCTTCATATACAGTATATTCTTAGAATTACATGGCTCTAGCATCTGCAAGTAGACCTTAGAATGGCTGCAGCGGCCTCTAAAACCCATGCATTCTGATGGTGCTTTACCTTCTCTGCAGTGCTGGTCCAGATCTGGGCGGTGTTGGACTCGGGTGCTGTGAGCAGGCTGTGCAGCAGGGCGATGACCTCAGCAGCCATACTGTTGGCCACATGGCCACTGATGAAGGGCCTGATCGGGTCGGACCTGAACAGTGGAGGGAAAGAGAGGAGACCGGTTAGAACCACTCTCCCCTCTGGTTAACTAGAACTAGTGCAGCAGATTCAGCGCAGATTCAATTCCACTGGTATTACTGTTATGAAAAATGCATAATCTAATGCTTGCACAGCTTGAGTGTCAGACTGACCTGGCCAGTTCAGAGTTCCTGTCCCGACACACAGCGGTCTGAGCGGTCTTCTTCTTGTCCCCCGTGGTGACTCCTCCAGCAGCCTCCTGGACCAGAGCCTCCACAGGCGGGCCCACGCTCACTATCAGCCCAGATTGGGCCCACTTACTGGCCTTCCTCAGGGCAGCCACAGCCTCCTCTGTGATCACCTCACAGCTACCACTCTGGTGAGGTGAATGAGAGGGACAAATGGGGAAGGGTCAGCCAGGATTAATGGTATGATTCATGAACATATGCCTTGACTAGGTTTAATTATTCACTATTCTTCTTTGACTTGGTGACACCCCAATGACATTTGCAGCCACATGAGAACATTAAACAGGCCTGACCTTGGTCATGTCTCTATCCATCTTCACCACCTTCTCCATGTTGGCTCCAGTTCCAAGGCGAAACGGCCGGCCTTCTGAGCTGCTGCAGGCCACCAGGGAGGAAAAGCATAGGTGTCAGAGAAACTGCATGGACGGTTTGGCACACATTAAGTTAAAGGTGTCAGGAGGTATTACGATGAGTACCTGAGCAGAGGCTGTAGCACCTCGTGAGAGGACTGGTCCTCCCTCTTGTGGATAAGGATGGACAGTTTGCCATCCACAGCCTCGCCCTCCTCCCCAGCGTCCTTATCTGATTTCAGGGTTCCCTTGGGGCTGGAGCGGCTCAGGCTGGTGTCTGGCTCTGAGGAGCTGGGGGACAGCAGGGTCTGGCAGCCTGGTGGGGGACACAGTGTTAGAGACAGCAGTCTAACAGAGGCCAGATATCTCATGACCAACATGTCGAGACCAAAGGTTCCTACAGTGCCTTGCAAAGGTATTCATCCCCCTTGGCGTTTTTCCTATTTTGTTGCATTACAACCTGTAATTTAAATTGATTTTTATTTGGATTTCATGTAATGGACATACACAAAATAGTCCAAATTGGTGAAGTGAAATGAAAAAAATAACTTGTTTCAAAAAATTCGAAAAAAATAAATAACGGAAAAGTGGTGCGTGCATATGTATTCACCCCCTTTGCTATGAAGCCCCTAAATAAGATATGGTGCAACCAATTACCTTCAGATGTCACATAATTAGTTAAATAAAGTCCACCTGTGTACAATCTAAGTCACACATGATCTGTCACATGATCTCAGTATATATACACACACCTGTTCTGAAAGGCCCCAGAGTCTGCAACATCACTAAACAAGGTGCACCACCAAGCAAGCGGCACCATGAAGACCAAGGAGCTCTCCAAACAGGTCGGGGACAAAGTAGGGTTGGGTTATAAAAAAATATCAGAAACTTTTAACATCCCACGGAGCACCATTAAATCCAATATTAAAAAATTGAAAGAATATGGCACCACAACAAACTTGCCAAAAGAGGGCCGCCCACCAAAACTCACAGACCAGGCAAGGAGGGCATTAATCAGAGAGGCAACAAAGATACCAAAGATAACCCTGAAGGAGCTGCAAAGCTCCACAGCGGAGATTGGAATATCTGTCCATAGGACCACTTTAAGCCGTACACTCCACAGAGCTGGGCTTTACGGAAGAGCTGCCAGAAAAAAGCCATTGCTTAAAGAAAAAAATAAGCAAACAACTTTGGTGTTCGCCAAAAGGCATGTGGGAGACTCCGCAAACATATGGAAGAAGGTACTCTGGTCAGATGAGACTAAAATTGAGCTTTTTGGCCATCAAGGGAAACGCTATGTCTGGTGCAAACCCAACACCTCTCATCACCCCGAGAACACCATCCCCACAGTGAAGCATGGTGGTGGCAGCATCATGCTATGGGGATGTTTTTCATTGGCAGGGACTGGGAAACTGGTCAGAATTGAAGGAATGATGGATGGCGCTAAATACAGGGAAATTCTTGAGGGAAACCTGTTTCAGTCCTCCAGAGATTTGAGACTGGGACGGAGGTTCACCTTCCAGCAGGACAATGACCCTAAGCATTCTGCTAAAGCAACACTTGAGTGGTTTAAGGGGAAACATTTAAATGTCTTGGAATGGCCTAGTCAAAGCCCAGACCTCAATCCAATTGAGAATCTGTGGTATGACTTAAAGATTGCTGTACACCAGCGGAACCCATCCAACTTGAAGGAGCTGGAGCAGTTTTGCCTTGAAGAATGGGCAAAAATCCCAGTGGTTAGATGTGCCAAACTTATAGAGACATACCGCAAGAGACTTGCAGCTGTAATTGCTGCAAAAGGTGGCTCTATAAAGTATTGACTTTGGGGGGGTGAATAGTTATGCACGCTCAAGTTCTGTTTTTTGTTTCACAATAAAAAATATTTTGCATCTTCAAAGCCTACGCATGTTGTGTAAATCAAAAGATACAAACCCCCCAAAAAATCAATTTTAATTCCAGGTTGTAAGGCAACAAAATAGGAAAAAGGCCAAGGGGGGTGAATACTTTCGCAAGCCACTGTACCTGGTACTACGTAGTCAGCCAGCTTGGCCAGCAGCAGGGCAGCGATTCGCGAGGCGGGGTCGGTGGCGTCCTGCTGCTCAGCATCCAGGGTGTTGATGGAGTAGCTCCAGGAGGGCAGCGCCACGTTGCCACAGTCCTCCACACTCATCAGGGGTAGGGCAGCACGGCACAGCTGCAGGATGATCAGCACCAGCTTGGGAGACGGCCGCTGGTCCAGCAGCAGGGACAGGAGCTTGGACACACAGGCTGGCTGGCTCAGGATGGCCTTCCCTATGTGGCTCCTGGGGGAACACCAGACAATCATAGATAATTAGAAGGCGACAACAGTCATTTAACAAACACAGAACACAAGAGGACTGATGTTGATCTGTATTTGACCTGTTGTTTGGTAGTGGTTACCTGGATAGGTCGTTGAGCAGGCTGAGGACGTCCTGCAGAGCATCGTTCCCTGCTGCCTGGTTCCCACAGCACTCTGTGGCTCTGACCAGGTGGTTGGTCAGCAGGCTGGACACCTGCCGGGCCAGACCTGAGTGCACCGCATCTGTTGAACCACCTTAAGAGAGGGGGAGAGGGATTTCTGTAGTAGTTAGAATTACCACACACTATACTCTCTGTAGAAAACACTGATGTGAGGTTGCATCCTAAAGTCTGATTATCTATATTCAAAAGGTCTTCAAAATAGCCATCTTTCCTCTGGTTTCTGAATTATTTGCCTAACTCAACTTTTGCCAAGCTTGCCTAACTTTTACCTCCAACTATTCTTCTGCGTTTTGTCCTCACTTTGTTAGTAGACCCTGAAGACATGAAGACAGCCTTTCAAAACCTTCCTCTTTAGCTACAGTTGAAGTCGGAAGTTTACATACACCTTTTCAACCCAAATACATTTCAACTCAGTTTTTCACAATTCCTGACATTTAATCCTAGTAAATATTCCCTGTCTTAGGTCAGTTAGGATCACCACTTTATTTTAAGAATGTGAAATGTCAGAATAATAGTAGAGAGAATTATTTATTTCAGCTTTTATTTCTTTCATCACATTCCCAGTGGGTCAGAAGTTTACATACACTCAATTAGTATTTGGTGGCATTGCCTTTCAATTGTTTAACTTGGGTGAAACGTTTTGGGTAGCCTTCCACAAGCTTCCCACAATAAGTTGGGTGAATTTTGGCCCATTCCTCCTGACAGAGCTGGTGTAACTGAGTCAGGTTTGTAGGCCTCCTTGCTTGCACATGCTTTTTCAGTTCTGCCCACAAATGTTCTATAGGATTGAGGTCAGGGCTTTGTGATGGCCACTCCAATACCTTGACTTTGTTGTCCTTAAGCCATTTTGCCACAACTTTGGAAGTATGCTTGGGGTCATTGTCCATTTGGAAGACCCATTTGCGACCAAGCTTTAACTTCCTGACTGATGTCTTGAGATGTTGCTTCAATATATCCACATAATTTTCCTTCCTCATGATGCCATCTATTTTGTGAAGTGCACCAGTCCCTCCTGCCGCAAAGCACCCCCACAGCATGATGCTGCCACCCCAGTGCTTCACGGTTGGGATGGTGTTCTTCGGCTTGCAAGCCTCACCATTTTTACTCCAAACATAACAATGTTCATTATGGCCAAACAGTTCCATTTTTGTTTCATCAGACCAGAGGACATTTCTCCAAAAAGTACGATCTTTGTCCCCATGTGCAGTTGCAAACCGTAGTCTGGCTTTTTTATGGCGGTTTTGGAGCAGTGGCTTCTTCCTTGCTGAGCAGCCTTTCAGGTTATGTCGATACAGGACTCGTTTTACTGTGGATATAGATACTTTTGTACCGGTTTCCTCCAGCATCTTCACAAGGTCCTTTGCTGTTGTTCTGAGATTGATTTGCACTTTTCGCAGTACGTTCATCTCTAGGAGACAGAACGCGTCTCCTTCCTGAGCGCTATGACGGCTGCGTGGTCCCATGGTGTTTATACTTGCGTACTATTGTTTGTACAGATGAACGTGGTACCTTCAGGCGTTTAGAAATTGCTCCCAAGGATGACCCAGAGGTCTAAAAAAAAATTCTGAAGTCTTGGCTGATTTCTTTTGATTATCCCATGATGTCAAGCAAAGAGGCACTGACTTTGAAGGTAGGCCTTGAAATACATCCACAGGTACACCTCCAATTGACTCAAATGATGTCAATTAGCCTATCAGAAGCTTCTAAAGCCATTTTCTGGAGATTTCCAAGCTGTTTAAAGGCACAGTCAACTTAGTGTATGTAAACTTCTGACCCACAGAATTCTGATACAGTGAATTATAAGTGAAATAATCTGTCTGTAAACAATTGTTGGAAAGATTACTTGTGTCATGCACAAAGTAGATGTCCTAACCGACTTGCCAAAACTAGTTTGTTAACAAGAAATTTGTGGAGTGGTTGTAAACTTCCGACTTCAACTGTAAAAGGCACAGCGCAGTATCAAGACATTTGAAACGTCTGACTGAAAATTATTCTCATTTTTTTGGGGGGAATAACTTATCTTGCATACCTTCCACCTTCTCCCACTCGATGCAGCGGTTGGCAAGCACCTGGAAGGCAGCCCAGGCCATGGTGGCCACCTTCTGCTTCTTGGTCTGCTTCTCATTGGAGCTGCAGTCCCTCTGGCCACTCAGGCTGCACAGGCGGTCCATCAGCTGGACCAGACCACTGCGCACCAGGCACTGCTCCTCACTCCTACAGGAACACATGGGCAGACGTGTGGGGGTTTAGAGGATGGCAATTCTGGGAAGTCAGGCATTTTTGTGTGCCAGGAGAATGAGGTGAGTCGTTTGTTCCTGATAACAAACAAAGCAGTTATCTAAGAGTATCATGAGGATTTCAGAAGATAGAGAATAATTGTCTTGCCTAGTATAGGGGATGGTGCAGAGCATGCCAATACTGTTAGAACAAGCGATGGGGAAGCGGGCACATAGTGACACTACAGACGTCATGGTCTCCCCAAAGGCCTCCTGCACCTTCTCCACCATTCCCCCACAGGTCAGCTCCTCAATCCTGCACAGAGGACACAGATACACATACATTTATAAAATGTAATTTCTCCTGCATTATACACTAAATACATTTGGATTTGGACAGGGCTCTCAGAATATTTTTAAACGTATGTACAACAACCCCAAATTCATAGTAGTCACTAACAGATTACAATAATCTCCATTTACAGTAGGGCGAGGCACGAAGGTAACAGTCTCTCACCTCCATTTATTATAGCACTAGAACCATTAGCCGAAGCCATTAAGCTGCATCAGTCAATAAAAGGGGTTACTATGGGAGGTTGGGAGAATAAACTACTGCTTTATGCAGACAACATATTACTATTAATGTCAGACCCCCAACTCTCCATATCGCCTTTACTGGACCTAGTAAATGCATTTTCAGAGATATCTATACCGAGGTAATGCCCCTATCAAAACATTGTCTGAGAAATGACTTCCTCAACTGGAGGTTTCAATGGGTCCCTAAAAACTTGAAGTACCTGGGGATCGCTTTAAATCCTGGTCTAGAAAACATGATTTCTGAAAACCTTGACCCAGTATTGAACAAAATTCAACTCCAGTTTAAGAACTGGGATAAGATACAAATCTCATGGCTCTTAAACTGAATTACGTCATCAGCATGTTACCACTGTCCATACCTGTCTGTACCATAGGCAAAATGATTACTCCGTTTATTTGGGCCGGTAAAACGGCCAGGATGAATCTAGCGAGATTACAGGCAAAGACTGAGAAGTGAGGAATAAAGCTCCCTAACATGAAGATATATCAAGAAGCCTTTATAACTGCCCATATAGACTCTCTTTATTGAGAACTCTAATAGGCCAATTTGGGTGGACATGGAAGAATTTAATGCCCCATTTGGAACATCAGATTATATGAGTGAACAAAAGGTGGGACTGCAGAATGTCCCATACAAAAAATATATGGAGTCATATTCGTAAGAGAAAGAAATCTTCACCTTTCTTGACAATCTCTGCTTCATTATGGAATAACCCTAAATTGAAAATAGGAGGGCACATGGTTTCCTGGAAAGATTGGTATAGAAAGGGGATTAAGAACATTGGGTGTCTATATCAACCGTATAGGGAAAAAGACTTGGAGGTAAAATTTGGAGAGGAGGAATGGAACAAAATAGTACAACAGATGCTCCTCCATATGAGACAAGCCCGGTCCAATCTGATTCTAATGCATTCTTTAGAGTCTAAGATGTTGGGGAAGGGTTTTCTGTTTTTTTTGTCTTATTTCTTGTTTGTTTTACAAGAAAAAATATTATGCATCTTCAAAGTGGTAGGTATGTTGTGTAAATCAAATGATACAAACCCCTAAAAAATCAATTTTAATTCCAAGATGTAAGGCAACAAAATAGGAAAAATGCCAAAGGGGGGGGGGGGGGGTGAATACTTTCGCAGACAGGTGTGTGCCTTTCCAAATCATGTCCAATCAATTGAATTTACCACAGGTGGAATCCAATCAAGTTGTAGAAACATCAAGGATAATCAATGTTAACAGGATGCACCGGAGCTCAATTCCGAGTCTCATAGCAAAGGGTCAGAATATGTTTATAAATAAGGTATTTATGGTTATAATTTTTTATACATTTTCAAACTTTATACAAACCGTTTATCACTTTGTAATTATGGGGTATTGTGTGTAGATTGATTAGTAAAATTATTTATTTAATCCAATGAAGAATAAGGCTGTAACGTAACAAAATGGGGAAAAAGTCAAGGGGTCTGAATACTTTCCGAATGCACTGTATGTATGTATGTATGTGTATATACAGTGAGAGAGAAAAAGTATTTGATCCCCTGCTGATTTTGTACGTTTGCCCACTGACAAAGAAATGATCAGTCTATAATTTTAATGGTAGGTTTATTTGAACAGTGAGAGACAGAATAACAACCAAAAAATCCAGAAAAACGCATGTCAAAAATGTTATAAATTGATTTGCATTTTAATGAGGGAAATAAGTATTTGACCCCCTCTCAACCAGAAAGATTTCTGGCTCCCAGGTGTCTTTTATACAGGTAATGAGCTGAGATTAGGGAGTGCTCCTAATCTCAGCTTGTTACCTGTATAAAAGACACCTGTCCACAGAAGCAATCAATCAATCAGATTCCAAACTCTTCAACATGGCCAAGACCAAAGAGCTCTCCAAGGATGTCAGGGACAAGATTGTAGACCTACACAAGGCTGGAATGGGCTACAAGACCATCGCCAAGCAGCTTGGTTAGAAGGTGACAACAGTTGGTGCGATTATTCACAAATGGAAGAAACACAAAATTTCAATCTCCCTCGGCGTGGGGCTCCATGCAAGATCTCACCTCGTGGAGTTGCAATGATCATGAGAACGGTGAGGAATCAGCCCATAACTACACGGGAGGATCTTGTCAATGATCTCAAGGCAGCTGGAACCATAGTCACCAAGAAAACAATTGGTAACACACTACGCCGTGAAGGACTGAAATCCTGCAGCGCCAGCAAGGTCTCCCTGCTCAAGAAAGCACATATACAGGCCCGTCTGAAGTTTGCCAATGAACATCTGAATGATTCAGAGGAGAACTGGGTGAAAGTGTTGTGGTCAGATGAGACCAAAATCGAGCTCTTTGGCATCAACTCAACTCGCCGTGTTTGGAGGAGGAGGAATGCTGCCTATGACCCCAAGAACACCATCCCCACGTCAAACATGGAGGTGGAAACATTATGCTTTGGGGTTTTTTTTCTGCTAAGGGGACAAGACAACTTCACCGCATCAAAGGGACGATGGACGGTGCCATGTACCGTCAAATCTTGGGTGAGAACCTCCTTCCCTCAGCCAGGGCATTGAAAATGGGTCGTGGATGGGTATTCCAGCATGACAATGACCCAAAACACACGGCCAAGGCAACAAAGGAGTGGCTCAAGAAGAAGCACATTGGCCTAGCCAGTCTCCAGACCTTAATCCCATAGAAAATCTGTGGAGGGAGCTGAAGGTTCGAGTTGCCAAACGTCAGCCTTGAAACCTTAATGACTTGGAGAAGATCTGCAAAGAGGGTAATGGAAAAGATTGGGGATACTCAGAGTACCACAATACCTGCTTTGCTATTACTGAATATCACTAAGGATTTTGATAGACTGAGAAGCTCATGTTTAAACTGGCTAACAGTTGCTTTAACCACAGCCAAAATAGTCATTTTGAGACACCGGAGGGAGAAGGACCCTCCCTTATATAAGGAATGGTACATAGCCCTGGCAAAAACTTCGTATGAAAGATTGCCTTATAAAATTAATGGTATATTCGATAGCTTTTCTGACATCTGAGGACATTTTCTCTCAGAGATCAAATGTATGAACATTTTTGCACTCTGGATAAGAGCGTCTGCTAAATGACTAAAATGTAAAATGTAAAGATAAAAAGAGAATACAATATGCAAATGACTTGATAGACTACATACATACATAAATGACTGGTAGGGGTAGGGTCTTTTGTTTTGTGTTTAGTTTTTCCTTTTTTGTTGTTGTAATAGTTGTTGTGGGGGGGGGGTTGTGGGTGAAAAACATAACGTTTGATTCCTTTTCCATCTTTAATGTATATATATATATATTCATTCATATCTGTCAAGTTATTGTTTAGTGTTAAATATAATTCAATTGCATTGTTATATTGTGAAAGGAAACTTTGTGTCCATCCCTTACCTGGGCCCTCCCTGCAGCACCATGGTAACAGGGCCCACCAGGTGAGTGACCCCGCCCACCCTGACTGCAGCAGTGAGCAGCTCCCTCATGTGAACCAGGGCCTGTTTCCTCGTGCTGCCCCGCCTCCACCGTGTCTGAGCCGCAGACAGGAAACTGCTGCTGGACACCTGTAGGAGGCAGAACTAGGGTAAAATATGAATAGACTCAACTTCTCTAATTGTTTGGCACCAAAAACACAGAATTCAATGTGCAGTGACTGTGGCGGAGGACTGGACTTACAGACTGGTCGGGCATGGTCCCTATGAACGCAAAGAGCTGTCCCAGCAGCACACTGTACGTTGGCTTGTCCCGGCTGTCCTCCATGGCTAGAGACTGCAGCAGTGTGAAGGAGCTGCTGCGGTGACTGGTGGGGTGGTGTCGCCTCCTATAGTAGAGGAGAACAAAGTAGAGGGGTGAGTACTCTCTCCATTCATCATCAACTTAGTGTAGTTATGCTTGTAATCCACTTTCTCTGTATCAAAGAGATTTCAGTGGACAATGAACCTTTGGCTGCTGTGAGGGAACTCCAGGTCCTGGTTGGTGATCATCTCCAGGTCAGAGGGTGCAGACATGCTGCGCAGGAAGACTGGCTGCTTCACCCCGGGGACTACCGTCTTAGTGTCTGACACAGACTTACAAGCTGCCACACAACAACAAAAAACCAGAATCGGTTACCTCTATTTTATCATACTACATGCAGGCAGTCAAAGTAAATCAGGAGAGGGCTATAGAGAAGCAGGTGTAAGCTAGGGAGTTGTAGGCTGTGGAGGTGTAGGCTAGGGGGTGCAGGCTGTGGAGGTGTAGGCTAGGGGGTGCAGGCTGTGGAGGTGTAGGCTAGGGGGTGTAGGCTGTGGAGGTGTAGGCTAGGGGGTGCAGGCTGTGGAGGTGTAGGCTAGGGGGTGCAGGCTGTGGAGGTGTAGGCTAGGGGGTGTAGGCTGTGGAGGTGTAGGCTAGGGAGTTGTAGGCTGTGGAGGTGTAGGCTAGGGGGTGCAGGCTGTGGAGGTGTAGGCTAGGGGGTGTAGGCTGTGGAGGTGTAGGCTAGGGGGTGTAGGATGTGGAGGTGTAATGTAAGGAGGTGTAAGCTGAGGGGTACCTGGCGTGCCAGCAGGCGTGGTGGTCAGGCTCCTGCAGTGAGGAGCGATGGTGACGTGAAGCAGCAGCTCTGTGCGGTTCATCAGGCTCTTCACCAGGGCTTTGGTTTTGGCCAGCGGCACAGCACTCTTCAGGTGGATGGAGTTCACCTCCTGGAAGAACTTCTCCCTGTGGACAAATGCAGATGATAAACCAGAAGACAACATTGGAGGAAGATATGTCATCTAAGCAATGTAGATGTTACCTCAGCAGTCTAACATCTGTATCGTCACTTCGCTCTTCTCCAATGTCTTACCTCAGTGTGAGGACAACGTTTTCCAAATCACTCCAGTCCAGTGGGACCTCCTTCAGTGAACAAAGCAATTCAAGTTCCTTCATTTTGTTCTGGAGAAACAAAAACAAATGATATTTGCTGAACAGTGCACAACTTTATGAGAATCTGTGGAGAATTAGAGGTAAAGGGATGCGTACCTCAAAGAAGTGATAGTCATGGAAGAAAGGAGCATTGTTCTCCAGCTTTCCCTGCTGAGCTTCCTCCACCTCATTCTGCCACTTCTGCTCCAGCTCTGCTACACTCTGAGGGAGGGCAACAGACAAGGTTATACACATACACACTTTGAGAGGGAAAAGCAGGCTATACTAGCCACTTATGTACCTGCAGCTGGCGCTCCATGGCGTTGATCTTCTTGAAAGTCTCGGCCATGATCTTACAGAGCAGGTCGTACTCCTCAGCGTGCTCCTCACGGTACTGGAAGTTGACAAGTGACTGGAGAGCATCCACCAGCGTCAGGTGCTTTATCACACAGGACACTATGACCTCCTCCATAACGTCTGGCCTGATCACCTCCCTGACAAGGGCAAGTCAGAGAGAAAGTGGGTGAGGATAGGCAGTAATGACTGGTTAAAATAGAATTAGAATGGCAGTTGTGCATTCCTGCCGTATATATCATCACCCCTTCTTACTTGATGCTGGGACGGAACTGTGGCCGCGCCCTGCCGGACACCTCTCTTAGCCGGCTCATGATGCCTGGAGGCAGGCGGATGCGGGGCAGGTCAAAGTAGGCCCCAGGCATGAGGCCCGGGTGAGGGATGAGCACGTCAGAGGGGTAGGTGAACTCCCGGTCCTCCTCGATGGTGAGGGGTAGGGGCGAGGGGCTGGGGGTTAGGGCTGGAGAGATGGCACCATTAGCCTCCACCTGCCATTGGCACCTGAAGGAAATAGACAGCAGTTAGTCTCTGCTGTCCTGGTACCCACTCTCTGCCACTGTGTCACCTGTGTTATTTTACCAACTTATTAAGTTGGTTATAGCTGTATATGACTGTGCTGCTACACTGCAGTGCATTTGTGCTATCTATAGTGTGTGCTCTGTATCATTCTCCATTTATGCTGTGTCACCTTTGGAGCAGCTTGGAGCAGAGCAGGTCATGGCAGGCGTCCTCCTCTCGTGTTACTTCAGGTCCGTTGTAAAGGATGCGGAGCATGGAGCAGGCTAGTACAGACAGACCCAACGCCAGGTCTGCCAGGAAGGGGAGACCCCCAGAGACATCCTCTGATGACTCCTGTAGCGGGAAAACAGAGACAGATCTATGTAACAATGTAACAATGTCTGGTTGTGTATGTCAAACATGGCAGCAACATGCCAGAACTCATGCTGTATTTACAACAGTGCAGTGATCTAACTCCACAGCTATGTGTACCTGGGCTCGGACAGTGCAGGAGAACCCCCACATGGCTTTGTCTGGGGTGTTGTGCTCGCGCCCACTCCTCATCTCAAAGGAAAACGTCACTGTGTCTCCCTCCACCTTGACCAGGTCTTTGGGCCAACCTGTCCCCAGTACACTGCGACTGCCATAACCCAGAGTGTTGCCTCCATACTCAGTCACCTTGCGACTGTTAGTGTTAGGCCCGGCATACATCACCAACTGGAAAACCAGAGAGAAAAGACCAAGTAAATACTCTTCCTCATAGAGCTTTGCAATGACAAACTAGATTAGTCATGTTATGCCACAGCTTTAATATGGAAATGTGATGTGGGGTGTAGAGGTGCAGGGATTGGTCACCTTGTCGTAGTCGTACTGTGAGGAGCAGCGGGAGTCGAAGCGCAGGTAGAGGCAGCGTGCTCCTGGGATGTGTACCGTCTCTTTGAACTTATAGTTGTCTCGCACCGGGTGGACCGTCTCCACCGTCTTCCCAGCAGCCCACGGGGCAGGGATCTTCAGGCCTGTCAGGAAGCCTGGCTCCTCCCGCTCATCTAGGATTCTAAAGCTGGAGCAGGACAGAGGAACAGTCATCAGGGACAGAGATACACAAACACACTTGGAAAACCAGGCTTATGATCCTGATAAATCTTGCCTACAGAGGACCGTGTGTACACTTACCGGTCATCAGCAGCAGGCATCTTTTGGCCCAGCGGCCCTCCTACCAGTGGAGTGCTGTCAGTTAAGAGAGGAGACTGGGTCTTCAGCAGCAGAGCAGTCTGGGAAATGACCAGGAGAAACCCATATTATAAATATATACTAATTCTCCTTCCCAACTATCATCAACATTCAATTAACAATCATCACACGTCTACCCATCTTCCACCACAGAAACCAGAGATGACAGACAGAACTTCTAATCTAGAGAAGAATATCTACATTGAGGTTAGACGGGTCCGTTTGCTTGAGTGCCCCCACCTGGCTGGTGTAGAGGACTAGCTGCACTAGTTGGGGCATGAGAGCGTCAGCCAAATTGAGTGTCTGCAGGTTGGGGTGCATCAGAGAGGTGAGCAGCACTGGCAGCAGGTGCCCCAGCATGGTAGCCTTGGTAATCTGCTCCAAGCCCTTCAGCCTGCGGACCGGGAGGAGCGAGGAAGAGGGGAGAGAAGAGGAGACAGGAAGAGGAGGGATGAGGATGAGAGACGAATCGGAGGAACGAGGATGAGAGAGAAAAGTGGGATGAGAGGTATGTAGAAGAGAGAGGCAGACAGAAAGGGAAATGCATAGAAAGGGATTCATATGCATACAAGGGGAACATGCAGATACACAGGCAAAAGGTCAAGAGAGTTAGGGGTAGGCAGACAAGGGGTAAAATGACAGGTTGACAGGTAACAGGAAAAGCAGAGGTAGAGGGGTGAGGGTCACCTGGTCTCTCGGTCGGTGATGTCACTGTTGATGAGGGCGGCGGTCACCTGCTGCAGGGTCTCCAGCACCTCGTCACACCCCATCAGGATCTTGGTGGCCAGCGACAGGATGCTGGTCTGCAACTCCTGGGAACCACACACAGAGAAAAGGCAACGCTTCCGTAACAGTGCCTACTTGTTTCTAACAGGAAAACGACCACACGTCATTAATACATAACTTCTGAACTTGTTTACAAATCAACACTATAACAAAGGTTAAACAAAAATAAGTTTAGGTGTTTGTAATAAAAAAGGGCTTATTGTTGAACATGCTAAATGCGGTGGCTATGCTGTCACGATTGAATATCCTTGCTCTATTGCTGCAGCAATTCAGGCCCCAGAGACAGAGAGAGAAAGAGAGAGAGAGAGATACAGATACAGAGAGAGACACAGAGAGAGAGAGAGAGAGAGAGAGAGAGAGAGAGAGAGAGAGAGAGAGAGAGAGAGAGAGAGAGAGAGAGAGAGAGAGAGAGAGAGAGAGAGAGAGACACACACAGAGAGAGAGAGAGAGAGAGAGAGAGAGAGAGAGAGAGAGAGAGAGAGACACACACAGAGAGAGAGAGAGAGACACAAGGAGAGAGAGAGAGACACAGAGAGAGAGAGAGACACAGAGAGAGAGAGCGAGAGAGACACAGAGAGAGAGAGCGAGAGAGACACAGAGAGAGAGAGCGAGAGAGACACAGAGAGAGAGAGAGCGAGAGAGACACAGAGAGAGAGAGCGAGAGAGACACAGAGAGAGAGAGCGAGAGAGACACAGAGAGAGAGAGCGAGAGAGACACAGAGAGAGAGAGAGACACACAGAGAGAGAGAGACACAGAGAGAGAGAGAGACTCCACATGGACAGACAGCAGTAGGGGTATTCAAAAGGGGTGTTTACCTGTACCTTCATTGTTTCCTCTTGTAGGGAGCTGTCACTGTCATCGTTGTCATCGGGGCGGATCAGAATGGTGTTGCTAAGCAAGTGGTTCTGAACGGCCATGAGGTAGCGCAGGCTTGATGAGGCCACCTGGTAGAGGGGAAGGAGGGAGGGGGACTACAAGTCAGTATGCAACAGCTAACACACAACCTACTGCTGATTGGACAACAGACAAAGCCCAGGCACAGATGCTCCTTGGTGTAGTTGAGCAGAGAGAGACAAATACACATACTGGTGTTGTTGAACAGACACAGAGACACATACTGGCACAGTGGAGAGAAGCTTCTGGAAGTCGTCCCTTGCGACAGTCTGACATTTAGTGATAAGGAGGCAGGATTCACGGACAACGGTCTTCAGGATGCAGTGCAGGAGTTCATCACTTAGTCTGAAGGGGAAACACAGGAGAGAGATAATCCGACTGATTCAGCTGAACAACCCTCTTACACAGAGAGAGAGTGTCATACTGCATTATTCTTAATGGGATAGAACATTTTATGGCATCAGGTTACTCAGTGAAACCATTCAGCTCTGGTTAGGGGAGGAATTGAGAGTTATTTTTCAAGCAGGAATACAAGACATTGCAAAAAGTGTTGAGCAAATGTCTGCAAAAGCTGGACTCTACCTGTAGTGGTCATCTTCATCACTCCCAAATCGATTTTTCTGCAGCTGGTCAGCCAGGTTGGTGAGGATGACATCGCGGAGCTGAGACAGACCACTGTTCCTCTCCCCTAAAGAGCACATAGAACTCCTTCAATACTTCCAGTGTACCAGGTATTTGAGATACAAACATGATTGGAATGTGTGTTAAGAGTGTGCATAAAACCCAATGAGTAGGTTGCAACTATCACCTTCTGTCAGGACCAGCTTCAGCAGGTTACTGAGTTCAGTCTCCCCCTGATACAAGGTATTCAAACCCGAGCTATAGAGAAGGAAGGATAGATAGACAATGACAGTAGGTGTCAATCACAGGACAGATAGTTGTCTCAAAGTTAATGTCTTTATATGTGTCCTGTGTTTATGGTTATGGCTTTGTGCTGTACTGAGTTGTGTTCACCTGATAGCCAGGCACACTTCTCCCTGGATCTCTGCTCCGATCTGATCCACAGGAGCCATGAGCAGCTGCCACAGGAGCAGACCTGAACGCCGCACGCTCTCCCTGTTCTGCTGTGACTGAGGGTTGAAGAACCTGAATACCACCTGAACAGCAAACACCAATGTGTAAAAATGAGTGATTTATACATCAGTTGGACTCCAGGTAGCATCACAGTAGCACAGGGGTCTTCAAACTTGACTGGCCAAGGAACACCTTCCCAGGCAAACCGGCGACCCAGGGACCCCATCATACGTTAGCAAATCAACATTTTAAAATCACGTCTTGTCATCAGTGAATGATAATGGCAAGGAGAAGTATTCAAGATGTTCAAATGAATAGATTTGGTAAATATTTTATTTATTATTTTGACCTCCCCACATTTTAATTGAAAGAGGAAGTGTAAACTCTAACATAGCCTATTAGCTAGAAAGGTAACTCCAAACACATTTTCGTTAACAGCAGCTGGTTAAACAAAGGTTAGCCATGTGTTGGCAAAAATAAAAGTCAAGAAAGCTTACAACCAGCCAGCCATTTGCCGCACTGGTAGCCTAGTCGTGGGTGATTTTTCAAAGCCTATGTCAGATACTCAAGTGAGTGTAATTGGCTCCAATGAGTGTAATTTGCTCAATATTAGGAGTTGACATAATAAGAAATAATACTTTGTTTATTCTGTTGTTGCTAGCTATGTTCATAAAATTCAATACCGATTGAATACCCCTGCAGTAGCAGGCTGGTTCTCCAGCTCCACCGTACCTGGAACACCACCAGGATGCAGCGGATGATGCAGGTGTCCCTGTTGACCATGGCTTTCTCCATGATGTCACAGATGCTGCTGAAGTGGCGAGCCTCGATGGGGTGCTGCTTGCCCATGAGGGTGCCCAGGGGCAAGCTGCTGCTGCTGGCTGCCAGCAGGTTGAGCTGGTGGATGCACATGGCACCCACATGGTGAAGCAGCTGGTTTATCACCTCTCCGGTGGCCACTGTCTCCTCTGCAGCAGGGAGCGAGGAAGGGAGGGGTAGTCAACTCTTAACGGTACGATTTGACTTAAATGAAGAAGCTGGTTGAGACACTCTTCAGCCTATAATTCTGCAGCACATTATTTGAGGTCAACGTTGTTTTCTAAACAGGAGTAAAACTGTTTTGGTTACCTTTGGGTTCCTTGATGACATGACTGACGCCAAGCCTATAGCACACGTGATGGAAGGCCTGGTTGCCAGGGTTACACCACTGGTCCATGTAGTCACTGGAGCAGGTCCAGATCAAGTTGTTGAGAGCGTCATAGCAGGCTCCTACAACACAAATGTCACATAAGCGCTACTTTGAGAACGCTGCACTTATCTATTAAAAAAATATTTAAAAATGTAATTTCTGAACAGGAGCTTACCTAGCCCTGCCACCTGGGCACCCCTGCCCAGAGAACTGCCAGGTGCATCAATGAGGTCTGCCCGGCTGCTGAACTGACCATCAACTAGGTTGAATGCCAGACTGGAGGAGAGGACTGGTCGGAGAAAGAGAGGAAAGCAGTCAACAAATATACCACTAACAGTAAAAAGGGGACTTGCCTAAAACACAAGAGAGATTTACAGTGAAGATGAACATGTCTGCTCTTACTCTTCAGGGAGGACAAGCCACTGGTGCCTCCAAACAGGGAACGTGTGGCAGAGCTGCCAGACACGCCAGGCGGAGATGCCAGCATCACCAGGGATGTCCCACACACATACATGGGAGTCTTTCTAAGAGTCTTCAGAGGGAGGCCACAGCTAGTGTTTACTGCTGTGGAAGAGGAGCACAGACATGAGTCAACACACAACAAAGGGATGTGAAGTGTGAATCGCACAATGAGCAATGTGATGAGGATAATGAAGATTCAATCATAATTTTCACTGCCTGGATATCACACATTTAACTGAGGGTGAAACAAAAACTGTTTTGTTAGTGCCTTCAGAAAGTATTCACACCCCTTGAATTTTTCCACATTTTGTTGTGTTACAGCCTGAATTTAATTACAAATGAAATGCTGAAATGTCAGTAAGTTTTCAAACCCTTTGTTATGGCAAGCCTAAATAAGTTTAGGAATAAAGATTTGCTTAACAAGTCACATACTAAGTTGTTTAATAATAGTGTTTAACATGATTTTTGAATGACTACCTCATCTCTGTACCCCACACATACAATTATATGTAAGGTCCCTCAGTCAAGGAGAGAATTTCAAACACAGATTAAACCACAAAGACCAGGGAGGTTTTCCAATGCCTCGCAAAGAAGGGCATCTATTGGTAGATTAGTACACCAACAAAAAAGCAGACATTGAATATCCTTTTGAGCATGGTGAAGTTATTAGTAACACTTTGGATGGTGTATCAATACACCCAGTCACTACAAAGATACAGGCGTCCTTCCTAACTCAGTTGCCGGAGAGGAAGGAAACCACTCAGGGATTTCATCATGAGGCCAATGGTTTCTTTAAAACAGTTACAAAGTTTAAATGGCTGTGATAGGAGAAAACTGAGGATGGATCAACAACATTCTAGTTACTCCACAATACAAACCTAACTGACAGAGTGAAAAGAAGGAAGCCTGTACAGAATAAAAATATTCCACAACATGCATCCTGTTTGCAACAAGGCACTAAAGTAATACTGCAAAAAATGTGGCAAACAATTATCTTTTTGTCCTGATTAGAAAGTGTTATGTTTGGAGCAAATCCAATACAACAGATTACTAAGTACCACTCGCCATATTTTCAAGCATAGTGATGGCTGAATCATGTTATTGGTATGCTTTCGTTAAGGACTGGGGAGTTTTTCAGGGTAAAAAGAAACCCGGAATGGAGCTAAGTACAGAAGAAATCCAGAAGAAAACCTGGTTCAGTCTGCTTTCCACCAGAAACTGGGAGATGAATTCCCCTTTCAGAAGGACAATAACCTAAAACACAAGGCCTAATCTACACTGGAGTTGCTTAACAAGAAGAAAGTGAATGTTTGAGTGGCCGAGTTACAGTTTTGACTTAAAACTGCTTGTGCAAATGCTGCACAATCTTAGAGCCTTACCCAGAAAGACTCACAGCTGTAATCACTGCCAAAGGTGATTGTAACATGTATTGACTCAGGGGGTTGAATACTTATCTAATCAAGATAGGTTTTTTTTTCTTGATTTTTTTAACAAACGTTTGTGTAGATCGTTGACAAAAAATTACAATTAAATCCATTGTAATCCCACTTTGTAACAAAATTTGGAAAAAGTCAAGAGGTGTGAATACTTTCTGAAGGCACTGTATATCTATCTAAATAGTGTGAGGTTATTACCGGACTGCTCCTCCTTGACAGTGTTGGTGATGGCAGAGCCGGTGAGAGCGGCCAACGTTGCAGAGTGGGAGGCGCGGAAGCGTGACATGCGGCTCAGCAGCAGCTCATTCAGACACTTGGAAGACTCGCCCTCCTTCCGTATCAGGATCACCCTCTCCTGCAGGACATCTGCCACACACAACCCTGTCTCTGTCTGTACCAGGGGGAGGAGGGAGAGAGGGGTGAGAGATGGGAAGGAGGGAAGAGCCTTGTTGAGCATGGTTGAAAGGGGAAACATCCTCACCGATAGCTGAAAGACATCCATGAAGACCGAGTGGCCTTTCTGGGTCTTCTCGTTGAGGCTGGCGGGAGACCACACCCAGTACAGGTAGGTTCCATCTGAGCACAGGTGCAGCGTGGTCATGCTGCTGCCCACGGGGAAGTGGTGGGCTGGCATGGGCACAACCTGGCACACCTGAGACAGGTAGAAAGAGCAGTCAGTCTTTTGGAAGAGATACAGTATTGGCCTGAGTCAGTGTAATTGAGTCATCATGAGTGATATCATGAAGCCTGTTGCTAGGTGCCAGCTGCCGTACCTGCAGGGTGAAGGGGTCGATGACCTGGCTCAGCTGATGAGGCTTGGCATCAAAGGAGGCGGGGCGATGTAGAAGGCGCCCGCTGCTGAACACCACCCAGCCGGGCTCCAAGTCCTCATTCCGACAGTACACAAACCCCCTGCACAAACACACAAAATAACTATCTTCATTTCCTATGATATTTTGCTCAGAAAGTGAAATAAATCAGAGAGGGAATACAGTAGGGCAGAGGGGTTTTGAAGTTCAGGTCAGAAGGAGGGAACAGGAGAGCTAGAACAGGACATGACAGGAGGAGGCTCCGTGGCTCCCTACTTATATGTACAGTATATACACCCCTTCAAATTCTGCTATTTCAGCCACACCCGTTGCTGACAGATGTATAAAATCGAGCACACAGCCATGCAATCACCATAGACAAACAGTGGCAGTAGAATGGCCTTACTGAAGAGCTCAGTGACTTTCAACTTGGCACCGTCATAGGATTCCACCTTTCCAACAAGTAAGTTTGTCAAATTTCTGCCCTGCTAGAGCTGCCCCAGTCAACTGTAAGTGCTGTTATTGTGAAGTGGAAACGTCTAGGAGCAACAAAGCGAGGTCCATACAGAAAATGGTTTGTCGAGATCGGTGGGGAAGAACTTGACTGGCCTACACAGAGCCCTGACATCAACCCAATCGAACACCTTTGGGATGAATTGGAACGCCGACTGCGAGCCAGGCCTAATCGCCCAACATCAGTGCCCAACCTCAATAATGCTTGTGGCTGAATGGAAGTGTACCCCTGCACATCGACTCGGTACTGGTACCCCGTGTATATAGCCAAGTTATCGTTACTCATTGTGTATTTATTCCTCGTGTTATTATATGCCACAGGGTTCAATTCTTGGGCCGACACTTTTCTCCGTGTATATCAATGATGTCGCTCTTGCTGCTGGTGACTCTCAGATCCACCTCTACGCAGACGACACCATTTTGTATACATCTGGCCCTTCATTGGACACTGTGTTAACAAACCTCCAAACGAGCTTCAATGCCATACAACACTCCTTCAGTAGCCTCCAACTGCTCTTAAACACTAGTAAAACTAAATGCATGCTTTTCAATCGAACGCTGCTGGCACCCGCCCAACCGACTAGAATCACCACTCTTGACGGGTCTGACCTAGAGTATGTGGACAACTACAAATACCTAGGTGTCTGGTTAGACTGTAAACTCTCCTTCCAGACTCACATAAAGAATCTCCAATCCAAAGTTAAATCTAGAATCGGCTTCCTATTTCGCAACAAAGCCTCCTTCACTCATGCTGCCAAACATGCCCTCGTAAAACTGACTATCCTACCGATCCTTGACTTCGGCGATGTCATTTACAAAATAGCCTCCAACACTCTACTCAGCAAATTGGATGTAGTCTATCACAGTGCCATCCGTTTTGTCTCCAAAGCCCCATACGCTACCCACCACTGTGACCTGTACGCTCTTGTTGGCTGGTCCTCACTACATGTTCATCGTCAAACCCACTGGCTCCAGGCCATCTATAAATCACTGCTAGGCAAATCCCCGCCTTATCTTAGCTCATTGGTCACCATAGCAGCACCCACCCGTAGTCTGCGCTCCAGCAGGTATATCTCACTGGTCATTCCCAAGGCCAACACCTCCTTTGGCCGCCATTCCTTCCAGTTCTCTGCTGCCAATGACTGGAACGAATTGCAAAAATCTCTGAAGCTGGAGACTCTTATCTCCCTCACTAACTTTAAGCATCAGTTGTCAGAGCACCTTACCGATCACTGCACCTGTACACAGCCCATCTGAAATTAGCCCACCCAACTACCTCATCCCTATATTGTTATTTATTTTGCTCTTTTGCACCCCAGTATCTCTATTTGCACATAATCTCTTGCACATCTAGCATTCCAGTGTTAATACTATTGTAATTATTTTGCACTATAGCCTATTTATTGCCTTACCTCCATAACTTGCTACATTTGCACACACTGTATATATATTTTCTGTTGTATTTTTGACTTTATGTTTTTTACCCCATATGTAACTCTGTGTTGTTTTTATCGCACTGCTTTGCTTTATCTTGGCCAGGTCGCAGTTGTAAATGAGAACTTGTTCCTAACTGGCTTACCTGGTTAAATAAAGGTGAAATAAAAATAAAAATAAATAAAATATGTTCTATTATTTTTCTCTCTGCATTGTTGGGTAAGCATTTCACTGTTAGTCTACACCTGGTTGTTTCCGAAGCATGTGACAAGTAAAATTGGACTTGAGGTTATTTTAAGTGAGGCACTCTCACTCTTTCTCTCTGCATTCTCCCTCTCCCCGCAGATATAGGCAGGGGTGTCATGTTACCTCAGTGTCCCGTGCAAACCGGAGCCCAGCTTGCTGATCCCTCTCCCAAAGGAGTTAGTGGTGTAGAGATAGAGCCCATCTGTGGCCAGGCAGCGCCCTAGGTCTGTGTCTGCAACAGCAGGGAGGAAGGAAGAGACTGAGTGAGGAACAGCAGATGAGGGGGAGAAAAATGGAAGGGGGAGCAAAAAAACATAGGAATGGAGGGGAGAGAGGAAGGACAGTATAGAGAGGAAGGGATAACAACAGGAGAAGGGGTGCGATAAAGCGACTGAAAGATATGTCCATCTGTATGCTTTCTCACATCTTCTCCCCACTGTGAGGCATCATGGTGCAGACAGAAGGGACAGTCTGACAGTATAGCCCTAATTTTTGTACTGACAATTCGTGTTTAATGTTGTCCTTCATTTTATAGCATAGTAGGTGTAAATATGGTTCTTGCAGGACACTACCACTTCTCTAAAAAAAAAAAATCCAAGTAAGTAGTCTCACACACACACACAGCATTGGCCAAACAGAATCAAAGGAGACTAGTCAGCCAATCAACAAGAAAGGCTGGGAAAAAATACTATTTCTAATTGGCTGAACCTGCCTGTAGTTGGCACTTGGCAGGTGAGAGGGATACGCCCCCCAGCCCACGGCCGGCCAGCTCTACTATATTCTTTAGCTGCCATGTCTCTGCCTCTCAACTGGCCTCCTATAGGGGGAGCTGCTGAGGTCCTATCGCCTTACAGGGCTCTCCAAGGTCAGCCCATCGATTGGAGGAAACAAGCAATGACCCTCCCTTCCCCTTTCTCCCTCAAACTTCTGCCAGTCACCACCCTGCCCTATAACCAATGCATGATGCCCTCCTCAGAAGCCTCAGCCAATGAGAGAATGATGACTCCATGTCTCCCCCTGGCTCAGTGTTGGGAGTTCTAAGCGGCTCCAGACAAAGGATCAAATATAAATGATCTAAAGAGGTGACTGAATAAATCACAATCATAATGAGAGGAAGGATTGAGGGCCAGCAGGACTTAGCCTGGTCGCCGTTGTCACTTAACAACCAAAACACTACTACTAACAATTACACTTGTAGTGCACTCACATACACATTACTCTATAATGGTACTGTGAAAATTATCTGACAGCACAAAAATCACTAATACGATAACTAGACTGGAATATATTTAGAGCTTGCAAAAAAAGCAACCTTAGTTGAAAACCACCCCAGGTCCGGTTCAAAGGAAGTTTGCCCCCTATCCCAAGGCCAATGGAGCTCTTGTTCACACACACACACACACACACACAGGGGTTTACCTTTGCTCTCTGCCCCTCCAGCGCTGCTGTCAGGCGTAGGCAGCATGTCCTCAAAGCCCCAGGAGACACTGTGCTTGCCCCCCAGCAGACAGGACGGGGAGCCTGGCCCCCCCTCCAGCACCAGGAGTCTGGGTGGGACAGATTAGGAGAGAAAGAGGTCACAATGAAGACAACACAGAGAAGGGACACAAGGGTGTCTCACCAAGCACATCGAGGCATGAGGATACTAGACTCACCTGTAGAGCACATCAGCCACAGGGAGCTGGCCCAGGTCGGTCTGTTTCTGCAGCAGGTGAACGGTGTGGATGAAGGTCTTCAGGGACCCTCTGGAAACACAAAAACGTGTTAAACCATGGAATGGGAGGGAGCAAAAGTCAGTGCAGTTGAGAGAAGGGCTCAGGTAGGCCTAGTAGTGTTAAAGAAAAATTCCACCCAAAAACTATCTTTTGGTATTTGTTTCATTAGTCCATTGTTAATATAGTCCCAAAATGTTTTGCATGTCAGCAATCAAGTTTAAGATATATAACTTTCAAAATACAGAAATACAGCCGGTATGACGCATTTTGCATCAAGTTATATATATCTTGAAAACTTGATTGCTGACATGCAAAACATTTTGGAACTACACAGTGTACAGAACATTAGGAACACCTGCTCTTTCCATGACATAGACTGAAGGGGAATCCAGGTGACTCCAGGTGAAAGCTATGATCCCTTATTGATGTTACCTGTTACATCCACTTCAGTCAGTGTATATGAAGGGGAGGAGACAGGTTAAAGAAGGATTTTTAAGCCTTGAGACATGGAATGTGTATGTGTGCCATTCAGAGGGTGAATGGGGAAGTCAAAAGATTTAAGTGCCTTTGAAAGGTGTATGGTAGTAGGTGCGAGGAGCACCGGTTTGACTGTGTCAAGAACTGCAACGCTGATGGGTTTTTCAAGCTCAACAGTATCCCTTGTGTATCAAGAATGGTCCACCACCCAAAGGTGGGAAGCATTGGAGTCATGGGCCAGCATCCCTGTGAAACGCTTTCGACACCTTGTAGTCCATGCCCCGACGGATTGAGGCTGGTCTGAGAGCAAAGGGGGGTGCAATTCAATATTAGGAAGGTGTTCCTAATATTTTGTACACTCAGTGTATATCAACAATGGACAAATGAAACAAATACCAAAAGATAGTTTTTGGGTGAAGTTTTCCTTTAACACAAAAGAGAATGTTGTTCCATGCTTCAGCTGTGTAGCCATTTCTTGATCTGCAATATTTACCTTACTTACCACAATGTATGACCAACTATTATTGTGTTCTTTATTTAACCAGAGAAGTGACATTGAGATTTACATCTCTTTTCCAAGTGAGCCCTGGCCTAGAGAGCAGCTTATATATAGGTACACAATAGACACAACACAACAATGAATGGAAGTTAGCATAAGAGAGCTTAAAAGAGCAGGTTTAAAAACATGTGCAGTCTGTGGTCAGCAGGCCTCCAATCCAGGATTTAAAAGTGTTCCAGGGTGATGGGGCAGCAAAGTTAAAGCACTCTTACCAGACTCAGTTATTGTGTTGTTTATGTGTGTGTATGCATGTTTATGTGTGTATATGCATGCTTCAAGGATAGTACAGTATAATATAATGTGTACTTTCTGCTTCAGTGTTGTCATCATAGAATCATAGGATTTATAGAATATATTTGAAAGACATTCCATTTGTCATTGACATTGTGTGTGTTTGTGCCTGTGAGTGTGGCTTAGGTAACTGTCATGCTGGTTCCCACATGTAATAAAGAACAGATGATACAGCCTGGAACTAGAATTCCCCTCCCCACATTACACTAAAACACCTCACAAGCTGGTGACATCACACTGACGAGAAACAGTTAACCTACTCTGCACCTTAAAAAAACGCAGTGATAAGGCACACCCAAAACATCAGGGGGGGAAGACAGAGGATAGTCTAGCTCTTTAACCACCCACCACTGTTGGTGAAAGAGAGAGCACCAGAACTGGATGGTTCTTGACACAATGGGCTCTCGGCCTCTACAGAGGGCACACAAAGGGCGGAGGGTTCTGGTTGACAAGTCAAGCTCAGTTGTCAACAGCAGAAGTCAGGCTGCAGCCACTGGTGAAAGATAAGAGGGCTTTCCTCTGTGACCTAGGTCAGGGGTTTTCAAACTGGGGTCCGCGGATACCATGTTTATGCCTCTGCGTCCAGTATGAAGGAAGTTAAAGGTAGTTTCACAAGCCAATAGCGTTAGCGCAATGACTGGAAGTGTACAGGAACAGTGTGCATGCTAGCTGTTCCGGTTCATCAGACTCTGGGGAAGTAGATCAACGGCTTCATTGACAAAATCTCAAACGATCCTTTTAATATGGAGGAAATTACAGTCATTGGAGCTAATAACAGGGGTTTTTCTGTATAGTGTTCATTTTCGGGATAGAAAACCGGTTTGTGTCAACTTAAATAAACAACCAAAACCAGATAGAAAGCATGCCGAAAAGATATTGAATTACATATTTTTTAATAATACCATCTTTGAGAACTAACAATCAAATAAAAGCTAGACAGTCAGGGAGAATAGAAAATTCAAAAAACCTGGCAATCAGGGCACATGCCCATTGATTTTGTTATAATGTTTGAGCAGAGGAACACAGCATTAGCCATGGCAAAATGCATAGAATTGCAGGAAATTTGCTTCAAACATGTAAAATTATCTCTCAGTTCAATGGAAAAACAGCAGAATTGCAGAGAATTTGCTTTACAACAGCTAAATGTTCTCAATACTGCCAAGATACCTTTCTAGCTAGACTATGTTAGAGTTTACACTTCCTCTTCCAATGAACTGTGGGGAGGTCAAAACAATGAAACTGTCTACCAAATCTATTAATTTTAAAATGTTGATTACTTCTACTTGCCATTATCATTCACCTGAAGATAAGACAAGAAGTGATTATTAGATTTTTTTGCTAACATATGATGGGGTCCCTGGGTCGCCAGTTTGCCTGGGCGGGGGTCCCTGGGCAAGAAAAGTTTGAAAACCCCTGACCTAGGTGACAAACACAAGACCCCAGTGCGACAAGCGTCACTGACAAGGCAAACACAATAACTGAAAGATATGCTTATATTTAGTGACAGGGGCTAGCTACGTCACTGAAAGTGAAAACAGAAATGGGATGACACTTAAGGGCTTGTCTAATCACCATTTGGCCAATATTAGGAAGCTGGAGTAAATGAGCCAGACCGCTAAGCAGAATCAGGTGATCCAGGATACTATTCTATCCTCTTTATATATAGCGTGCATTGATATTAAGGGTGTGGTCTCACCTGGCACAGGCGAGAGCTACCAGGGCAGCGGCGGAGTTCTCCCTCTGCCTGTGTGCGTGGAGCATGTATGTCGGAGCCTGGCCCTGCTGCCCCTGTCCCTGCTGGGTCTGTGCTATCTGCTGGACCCCCTCCTCCAACCAGGAGCAGAGCAGCCCTTCTAGGCCGTTGAGGCAGTCGGCGGGCTCCTTGCTGAGGCTGAGGGGCTGGCAGTCACGCAGGCAAGACAGCAGCACCTCCGCCGTGACTCCACAGAGCGCCGGGTCACTGCGTGTCTGGGACTGCAGGAGGGGGAAGACCAGTAGCAGGCCCACGCGGGAGGTGAAAGGAGCCTGTTCAGGCTGCTGCAGCAGGCCCTGTCGTTTTAGCAGGGTCAGGGCCTCCTCATCGCCCCCTCCGGCCCCCTCCCGGTCCTGCTGCTCCTCCAGGGCCAACTGACGCTGAGCCCCCCACAGGCCCCGCAGCGCATTCAGACGGTACTCCAACAGGCGGGCATACGCATTGCTTTGGTTACCACAGACGGCACGGAGACGCTCGGCTAGCTCCGCAGGGTTCTTCGTCTCGAATGTGAGAATCTAGAGGAGATAGAGAGGAAGAGTGAGAAAATGTGAGGGATACAGAAAATAGTCATGAAGATCTGTAAACAACAGGAGTTGGTTTAATCCTTGGGGAGACAATGGGTAAAGATCTCAAAGTGATGACGGCATCCAGTATAGTGCACTGACTGTAAATCACCATCTAGCTGGGGTCTGGCGACCTCTAAATCCAATTAACAGAGCACTGCTTCACTATGAGATAATGTGTAGCTAAACTGAATATGAGAGAGGAATAGGTTAGACCCTTTGATTCCAATGATATGCATAAAATAATCAAAATAATATGTGTAGAAATAACCTAGGCTACTCCTTGTTTTATTTCTAACCAACAGTAATTTCACATTTACATTTTATTCATGTTGCAGATGTTCTTACCAAGAGAAACAGCCAAATACGGCATTACATAATTTAAAAAATAAGGGGTATGAAAAATAGAGAGAGATTGTGGGGTTATTTCAGATGAGATAAAAAGGACAATGGTGCATCATCTGCACTTAGGCAGCGTTTCAACCAGGTATCGATTACAGTGTGTAGTCTAAGACTCCATAACACCATTTAGCAGGCACTTTTTTATTTATTTTTATTCCATTTCAGATATGCAACTAACATTACGGTAAGAGCCCTTAATTGGAGACTGGGATTGTGCACCGACCCTCTCCACCTTAATCTGCAGAAAGGATTCTCCTCTACAGCTAGGTTTCCATCCAATTGGCGAAAGATTTTCATGCAAATATTCTAGAAGCTGCATAAAGAAAATATGCACATTTTTCCACCAGTGGTGTTTCCACCAAATGGACTTGTTGCGGATAACAATCAGTGCCTGATGACGTAGTGCACACAACATTTTCTTTACCGCTTAAGTTATCTACCAAATAAAACTCTAATTTTCAATATGTTTCCATCGCGTTTTCAACTCTACTGATAAATTTGTCACAAAAACTGTTACGTTAAATACCAAATGTGACTACTCTGGTCTTGGCATGTGCGCTCTAGCCAACCGCTAGCAGATATAGTGTGTGAGGCTGTGCAGGTAGGCTAGTCTACATGATGACATTATTATGGATAAGAGCGAGAATATTTTTATTTGTCAAACGGCAGTCAAGCATCGATCATCATGTCACCAGAATAAGACCCTAGATATTGATTGGAAAGAAGCATCAAGCAAGCTCATCACAGTGCACTTTCACCACCATGTGAAGTTCAACATAATTTATTTCATCTGTAGCCTAATAAACTGCATGGTTTCCCAAGTCGTAGTGGGAGGACCACACACCATATCATTGTGTGACTCCAAGTTTACTTCGATATGATGGTTATTATATCAATATCTACGCATAAAGGCATTTCCACTGCCATTTCGTGCATAATTCATTTTACCAACAAAAAATATCCCACCATGTCGAACGAACAAATGATCTGTCTGCATTTATAAAGTAGCCTGCATCTAAGCACCCATGGGCTGATGGATGACCTGATCAGTCATGAGCTTGGCTACATTAGCCCAAAATAGAGAGGCAGGCATAGGGAAACATTCCCACTGGACTAATGGCCCCTGTAGATGGCCTCCATAAAGACCAGAGGAAGCTGCTTGGAGAGGCTGGAGGACTTAACAAAACCACACGTTTTAATGTTTCAACAACTCTCTGATAGGGAAATGACAATGTCCACAGACCACCCCTCATCATACAGCAATTAGTGCAGCACTACCTCCTCCTCACATAAGAAGAATAAGGTTAGTGAGAGCAGGGGGAGGGTGGATGGTGGTGACAGTACAATAACCAGAGGCACACTGCAGATGCTCAGGTTACATGCCATCCATCCTTCCACTGCAGAAAGGACAAGCAACACTTCCTGTACTGCTATTGAACCAATGGTACTGGGCTATTTTGAGAAGTGACATGGGCAATAAGGCCTTTGCTTTGACTTCCACCTCTCAGACCCAGAGCAAAGCCTGTCCCACTATGAAGCAGTAGAATCAGGATGCCAAACTACTGCACCTGGTGCACAGGGCTAGCTAGCACAGCTGCTCTATCCCCAGCTGCTCTATCCTTACGAAAAATACGAAAACTTCACAAGCAGGAGATGTACGCAGTAAAGTCTAGTCCTCTCAAGTTGATTCATTCTCAGTGTCCATCTGTAGCATGTCATCTGTCTGACTCTCACTCATTCACCATCTATCAATCTGTGTCCCCTTAATTTGTCTATGTTTAGGTCAACATCACTCTCCATCTGTGCACCCTCAGTCGCAAACCTCCATTTCCATGTTCTCGCCTTCTCTATTCCCCCCATTCCACCATTTACTGGTTGTTAACACAATTATATTCCAGTATGAGTAGTAGGAACTAGAGAAAGTCCATATTCATAAAAAAAAAGGGTTAGGGTTAAGTGCCTTGCTCAAGGGCACAATGACAGATGTTTCACTTAGTCAGCTCAGGGATTCAAACCAGCAACCTTTCGAATTAGTGGGCCAACACGCTTAACCTCTAGGCTACCTGCCGCCCTAGTGTCTGTCTCTGATATGCCTAGCACACTTGTCAATGGATTCCTACAGCTAATGGGATCGATTATTCAAGCGTCCATCAATTCAGTACTCATTCTGAACCTTAATGTCAAAGTTGACCAGAAAGGGCCTTTTAAGAGTCAAGCACATAGGCTAGCTAGCCTAATAGTCAATATTTTAGTGTTTATGGTTGAGTAAAAGGCCACAAGGCATTGCACAGGTGTCAACACCAGATTAATATTGATCAAATAAAAAAGGCTGCCATTGAATTGTGGCAGTTAATTTAAATACTGTCAAGTGTACCAATGAGGAAGTATACTGTGCTTCTATGTGCTGAACTCAGAACTGTACGACCCCCTGGCTACTTACTGGTTTGAGGAGCTTGCAAACATGCCGAATTTACTTTCCCTATTGTATTTGTTTAGTTTGTATGCCAATGTGCTTTGAAGAATTGAAGTAAAGCATGCAATGCATTATTTGATGAACACAACAACAATAACCAGCCACCACTCAAGAACACCCAATGTCTGGGCCAGAAATGACACGGGGTTCCCCACAAAGGGTGGGGATTTAAAAGCCAGGACATGATAATAGTCTACCTAGCTACGTCGTGAGTCATCATGCCTATACAGTGCGATTCATAGCTAACGTTGTAGCAGCTAGATCCGATCAATCAGGAAAGGAAACAACGTTGTCACCACATTGAGTATTAGCTGGCAATAAGAATTTCAATTGACAGGAATAACGTACCTTGTTATAGCTAACTACCTCTTCAAAATGACTGTCTGCTAACGTTGGCTAAATAGTACGCCTGCTATAGTTGCTGTTAACGTCATGACCTGCTCGTCAAGCCGACGTTGGCACCTTACTCACGAACATTATTAGCTAAAAATAGAATCGGTTTCTACAGCTAACGTTAAATGTGACTTTATTCATGGAATAAAATATTGAGCTAGCTAGGTAGCTTTCGGCTATTTAGCTTAACGTTAGCCGATTAGCTAGCTAACGTTAGCTACACTATGTTGTTGCCAAGAAAACATTCGAAATGCAAACGATGATGCAGAGTAGACTCACCTCCTGCTCAGTGTCCCCCTGCTCAGACACCCCGATTTCACTGGGCAGTTCAGCCAGATCCGTGACCCGAATCAGTCCATCGTGAAGGAAAATAGTCTCTTCCTTCACTGACAGCCACTGGGACGAATCCACGGCCCCGGAGCCCATATCTCTCTCCCCCGAGAAAAATGCCAGAGAGGTCGAACATTAAAACAAATGAAATATCCGAAATGACAACACTACCCGACAGACATGCTGTCAGTCAGATGGCAAACTCAAACGAAGTCCGATACAGCTACGTTAGCTAGCTAATGCCACTCGTACTGCTTTACTAAGGTGGCTAGCTTGCTAACATAGGTCGGCCAGCTGATTGCACTGTGTGGGGCAGGTTCTTTATCTAGCCTAGGCTAGCAATCAACCGTACAGTACCGTCTTTACAGAGCAGAGTGGATGTGACACTCTATTAACCGTAATATTTAAGCAAAGTTTCGTAAATGACTGCCTTCTCCTGCTGAACACAAAGTCAGAGCATAACCACAACACGATAAGAAAGCAGGAAAAATGGCTCCGTTAATGGTCCAACGCCTGTTTATTAGTGGCCGGACAGATATTCGAAATACCACAGCTGTCGTTGAGACGCCATGTTTCCTAGGCCAACAGTTCCCAGCATACACTGTAGGTAGCCTACATCTTCTTCTTCTTCAGTGGGGTTTATCGGCGGTTGGCATCCAACGTTATGGTGCATTACCGCCACCTACTGTACTGGAGTGTGGGCCAGAGACAGGGAGCAACTAAATCCTTCCTGCCAGCGCCGTTGCTCTTTAAAAAAATATAAAAATATTTGAGACTATATCTAATGACGTTCTACTCAATATACTCTTTAAACTAATTTCCTGTATCCCCTTCTCCCTCATACTAGATCTCATCCTCTCTCTTTCTCTCTGATACTGCCCACACTGTACCAATACATGCTCCACGGTCTATGTTTCCTGGCAATAATCACACTTTCCTGTTGGATGCATTCCTATCACATTTAATGTCTTATTCAACTGGCTGTGTCCCACCCTTAATCTTGTTTAAAATAGCCTCCTCTCTTCTGTCCCTTCCTGCCGTCCTCCCCTCCCCGACTTTCCTCTGTACTTGAAATAAATGCCTGCCCTTAGTATCTCTATTCCTCTGCTCTTGCCATCTCTGCACTATCACTGTCCATATCAGGCTTTTCCCTGTGCTTGTTTAGCCAGTACATCAACTGCCTCATTCCCCTCCACCCCCACTGGGCTGGGACCCAAGTAAATCTTATCTGTATACCCATCTGTCTAATCCTGCCATGGGTTTGTAGCACCTCATAAAGCAGGTCTTGTCTGCTATGTGAGGTAAAGGACTGGAGACACATTAACACTGAACATGAATCAGAGCAAATAACTTCTATGTCTGGCTTAACTTCCTCCACCCACTGCAAGGCAACAGTATGGCAATCAGCTCCACCGTATATACAGCCAGATGATCTGTAATACGTTTCCTGACTTCCACCCCACATTCCTGCACTACAAATGCTGACCCAGTATGTCCTGTCCTTGGATCTTTTGAACCATCTGTGTAAATGGCCACACAATCCTGATACACAGTATCCAGACGTCTCTTAAACAAATCAGATGGATCAACACTCTCCCTATCTTTCTGTAGTCTCTCCAACACTTCTAGATCAACTACAGGAGGCGGGAGTAGCCATGGTGGATTTACAGTAATAGGTAACGTTGGACTAAACAGTCCCATCTCCTTCGCCTGGGTATTACCCACCCACCCAAAGCTCGTGTTCTGTCTTCGCTCATGTTCCCAGCATGCCTGTAAAATCCCTTTCGCAGGATGAGACACCCCATGTCCCTGTAGGTTGACCCAATAATTCATTGCCAGCTGCTGTCTCATAATCTCCAATGGCATATCCCCCATCTCCACCTGTAATGCAGCCACTGAGGATGTCCGAAACGCCCCACTACATATTCTGATTCCTTGCCCCTGTATGACATCTAGCCTTTCCAATGAGGTCCGGGCTGCCGAACCATACGCTATACTGCCATAGTCTATTACAGATCGGATCAATGCAACATACATGGTCATCAATGAGGAACGCCCAGCCCCCCACTCCTTCCCCGTCAGACAGTGCATCACATTTAGCACCTTCTTACACTTTCCCACCACTCTCTCAATGTGTTCTGCCCAGGTCAGTCTAGTGTCAACGTATACCCCAAGGAACCCCAAGGAACCTGAAGGCCCCCACCCTCTCAAAGTTTCTCCCATATAACCTCAAGCATACCTCATCCTTCACCTTCCTCCTGGTAAAGAACACTGTCTGAGTATTCTCTACAGAGAACCTGAATCCCCACATTAATGCCCACCGCTCTATCTCATTAATTGCTTCCTGTACCTTCCTGACTATGTATGGCACATTTCTTCCTGTCTTCCATAAGGCACCATCATCTGCAAATAACGACCTCCCAATATCCGGCTGTACCTGAGAGTAAACATCATTGATCACGATTGAGAACAACAAAGGACTAATCATTCTCCCCTGTGGTGTACCGTTATCCACCAGGTAGCTGCCTGATAGAGACTTCCCCACCATCACCTGGATAGACCTTCCAAACAGGAAATCCTTTAGTCAGCAATATGCTAGTCAGCAATATGTGTAATTATCGGATAGATTTATTTTTCCTCCACTGTTTTCATCACAATTTCGTGGCGCAGTGGTAAATCGTTGGCTTTAATAGCATATAATCAGTTGGAAGACCGGGTTCACAGCGTGCTTCCCTTTTTTACCTTGAAGTTGACTATTTTTCAAAAACTGAATCTATAGTATTATTTAGGATGCATAAGACAGAGGCTTATACAATACCAAATAAAACAAATTATTTGAACAACAGTGCCGAGAGTGTGGTTTCACATAAAACTATTTTTCAAAATAATGTGCATTCAACGGCATTCGACCTCATAACCCTGGATGTTCCATACTTCCCTACTCTACCTGTTAAGCTACCAGTTAGGTAAAACTTCTAGTACAAAATCCTAACTATATTTAAGTACGTGTCCAATAGAGGTCAGTGTTTAAAAAGCAGCTTGGAATCGAAGAAAGCACCCGAACCATGGCAAAATCAGTTGGATCTCGCATTTTGCAACAAGCAGTTTGAAAAAGCACGTGATCAAACAAGCTTTGGACGTCATTGATGACGTACTTCTGATAAAGCGATACTCGCATCTGCACACTGCTTCGAATAGCTGCTTTACGGCTCGATCACACCGACAGATTTATTGCATTTTGGTACATTAATTTCCAATGGAACGCTGTGTTTGCCTTGCAGCATTGTGTTGCAGAGGCAGTTGCAGTGCGTTCTGTGTGGTGCATACCTTGGATTTATCGAATGTATGCGTCAAACTGTATGCTTAGACGGGGCTTGACAGAAATGGTAGCAGAAGGTGAATGTTGTACTTTGTTTCACACATATCCAGATGATGCTTCATACCATTTTGCGTAAAGACACTATCGATGTGATCAGGCGTTATGCCTTAATCACACCAACAGCATAATTGCATTTTGGTACACCAGAAGTACAATTGCATTTTGGTACACCAGAAGTACATACATTTCCAATGGAACACTGCGTTTGCCTTGCAGCATTGTGTTGTAGAGGCAGTTGCAGTGCGTTCTGTGTGGTGCATATCTTGGATTTATCGAATGCATGCATCAAACTGTATGCGTAGACGGCTTGACAGAAATGGCAGCAGAAGGTGAATGTGTAACTTTTGTTGCACACATATCCAGATGATGCTGTGTACCATTTTGCGCATGAACACTATAGGTGTGATCTGAGAGTGGTACTGTGCGGTGAAACATCGCTTCCCATTCATTTTCAATGGAAGGAAAGCAGTGAGAAGGGGAGTTGTGCTGCGCAAACGAGGTGTGGGAGGCGGTTTCCCAACTTTATGCAAATCACCAGCGGCGACCGCTGGGCAATGACCAATCATGTAGAGTGATTCCCATGATGAATTTGACGCTATGCAAACCAATCTTCAGCAAATATGGCTGACAAAAATACTGGACGCAACACACTTTCAAGTGGAGAAAATAGGGGTTTTGGAGATGAAACAGCTTCACGGAAGATGGCGGAAGCGGATGATGAAGTGGAATTTGAATACAATGGCGGTAGAATCAAGGAGAATTGGAGTATTATTTAAAATAATGGAAAACGGAGCAAAGTAGGGTACAGTGATGAGAATGACCCTTCGTATCTAGTAGGAGTACAGTTTGTTAATGAGGAGCAGCTGAGCAGAGTACCAATCTTGAGACGAGTCACAATAGTTGCCAGTCGGTGAGAATAAGTTTTGCCCACCGGTAGGAGGACACAGACATGAAGGTTGCGTTTGGAGAAGGTTAGAGGAGTAGGTGGGATAAATAGTTGAAAAACAAACAAACCTTACTCGGTGTGGCGTCGGTTCGGCACGGCTGTGCTGTGAATGGGTCAGAGATGGTAGGAGATAGTGATGGAGAAGAAAGTGAAGCAAGTATGGAACATAGAGGTATAAATAAAGGAGGGAGTAAGAAAGAGAAAAAGAAAGTGGGAGAGAAAGGGAGTAGGGGTATGAGGGGAGCGAGAGGTCTATGGAGGCAGAGAGGAGGCAGAAAAGGAAGTTTGAGGAGAGCAACCTAGCTTCCAATGCTAGAGGAAGTTCGGAGGTGGGGGGGTGCCACCTTCATAAAGCAAGGAATTCCCTACAAGATGATAGGCAAAGGTATTGAACAGGAGTATGTGGTGGTGGAGGTGTGGATGAGAGGAGGGGTGCTAGTGGTAGTGAATTACTATAATCCGTGTCAGATGTTGGACATGGAAGTGCTGGAGAGGGTGGAGGGCCAGGAAAGACGTAAGGTAATGTGGTGTGGGGATTTTAACGGCCACAACACGCTTTGGGGGGAGGGGTGGGGGGGGAACGGATGGATGGAAATGGCCAATTGATGGAACATTTGATAGAAAATAAAGATCTGGTGTGCCTGAATGATGGCCGAGGGACCAGGATTGATGTAGCCACAGGGAAAGAGTCTTCCTTGGACCTCACTCTGGTATCTAGTGCGATGGCAGGAATATGTGAGGGGGAGGTATGGGAGGAGTCGACAGTAGGGAGTGATCATTACTCCATTGTATGCACAGTAGGCCGGAGGGAGGAGGAGGTGTTAGTGGATGGAGTAGGCAGGTGGGTGTTTGGAAGGGCAAAGTGGGATCAGTTTCAGGAGCTGAGTGAGCAGGTGATGGCTTGGGTGGATATGAGAGGGGATGTGGATAGTATGAATAACTGGGTGAGAACAGCGTTAGTGGGGGCAGCTACTGAGGCTAAACCTAAGAGTTCAGGGAGGAGGAGGAGGAAAGCAGTCCCATGGTGGACGGAGGAATGTGGGGCAATGGTGAGGATTAGGAACAGGGCATTTAGAGTACTGAAAAGGACGCATAACTTCCAACATCTGATTCAGTATAAGCAGGCCCAGGCCATGGTGAGGAGAACTATCCGTCAGGCAAAGAGGTCATGTTGGCATCAGTTCTTTGACACCATTGGAAGGGTGACACCTGTGGGAAAAATGTGGGGGATGATTAAGAGGATGAGTGGGGTCAGAAGAGAGTGGGATTATCCATTGTTGACGAGTGGGGAGGATGTGGCAGTAACAGATGAGGAGAAAGCAGAGATGATGGCCAAAGCATTTGTCCAAGTGTATAGCTCCGCAAATCTGTCAGAGGAGGGGCAGAGGGGGAGAGAGAACACGAGAGTGGAGCATCCTGGAGTGCTGGAAAGGAGGGAGGATGTAAATGATGCATTGAATTCACCATTTACCAAGGCAGAGGTGAAAAGAGCAATAGGTAAGGCTGGGTTAACTTCACCTGGGAAAGATGAGGTGTGCTATGTTATGTTGGCCCATCTTAGTGATGAGGCACTGGATAAGGTATTGGTGTTGTACAACATAGTGGAAACTACCAGGCAGTTGGAAGGAGGCAGTAGTGGTACCAATCCGGAAGCCCGGGAAGGATCCAACGAAGCCAACAAGCTATCGGCCAATAGCTTTAACATCACATAAGATTATGGAACGTATGATTATGGAGAGGCTAACTTACTTCCTGGAGAGCAGAGGGCTAGTATCGCCACATCAGAGTGGGTTCAGGAAGGGTAGGGGAACTATGGATCCAGTGCTCTGCTTAGAAGCAGAGGTCAGGAAGGCTCAGGTGAACAAGGAGACTGTTGTAGCTGTCTTTTTTGATGTGGAGAAGGCGTATGATATGATGTGGAAGGAGGGGTTGTTAATCAAGCTCAATATTATGGGGGTAGGAGGAAGAACATACAACTGGATAAAGGATTTCCTGTTTGAAAGGTCTATCCATGTGAGGGTGGGGAAGTCTTTATCAGGCAGCTACTTGGTGGATAATGGTACACCACAGGGGAGCGTGATTAGTCCTCTGTTGTTCTCAATCAAGATCAATGATGTTTACTCTCAGGTACAGCTGGATATAGGGAGGTTGTTATTTGCAGATGATGGTGCCTTATGGAAGAGGGGAAGAAATGTGCCATACATAGTCAGGAAGGTACAGGAAGCAATTGATGAGGTAGAGCGGTGGGCATTAATGTGGGGATTCAGGTTCTCTGTAGAGAAAACTCAAACAGTGTTCTTTACCAGGAGGGAGGTGGGAGATGAGGTATTCTTGAGGTTATATGGGAGAAACTTGGAGAGGGTGGGGGCCTTCAGGTTCCTTGGGGTATACTTTGACAATAGACTGACCTGGGCAGAACACTTTGAGAGAGTGGTGGGAAAGTGTAAGAAGGTGCTAAATGTGACGCTCTGTTCGACGGGGAAGGAGTGGGGTACTGGACGTTCTTCATTGAAGACCATGTATGTAGCATTGATCCGATCTGTAATAGACTATGGCGGTATAGCATATGGTTCGGCAGCCCAGACCTCACTGGAAAGGCTAGATGTCATACAGGGGCAAGGACTCAGAATATGTAGTGGGGTGTTTCGGACGTCCCCAGTGGCTGCATTACAGGTGGAGATGGGGGATATGCCATTGCAGATTAGGAGACAGCAGCTGGCAATGAATTATTGGGTCAACCTACAGGGACATGGGGTGTCTCATCCTGCGAAAGGGATTTTACAGGCATGCTGGGAACGTGAGCGAAGACAGAACACAAGCTTTGGGTGAGTGGGTAATACCCAGGCGAAGGAGATGGGACTGTATAGAAGGGAGTTTAGTCCAACGGTAGTTATTCCTGTAAATCCACCATGGCTATTCCCGTCTCCAGTAGTTGATATAGAAGTGTTGGAGAGACTACAGAAAGATAGGGAGGGTGTTGATCCATCTGATTTCTTTAAGAGACGTGTATCAGGATTGTGTGGCCATTTACACAGATGGTTCAAAAGATCCAAGGACAGGACGTACTGGGTCAGCATTTGTAGTGCAGGAATGTGGGGTGGAAGTCAGGAAACGTATTACAGATCATCTAGCTGTATATACGGCAGAGCTGATGGCCATACTGTTGGCCTTGCTGTGGGTGGAGGAAGTCAAACAAGACAGAGTAGTTATTTGCGCTGATTCATGTGCAGTGTTAATGAGTCTCCAGTCCTTTAGCTCACGTAGCAGACAAGACCTGCTTTATGAGGTGCTACAAACCCATGGCAGGATTAAACAGATGGGTATACAGATAAGATTTTCTTGGGTCCCAGCCCATGTGGGGGTATCGACTTCAAAACAGTCTGAATGGCATCAATGAAGCCTATGGATTGAGTAGAATATAATACAACTTTATTGTGCCAAGGATGCAAGTCGTATATACATGTAGTTATTACCAAGCATAAGTTCCCCACATTGTAGCTTGTACATTTAATGTATTTACTGATCATGTACTCTACCTTGGCAAATAAAGGTGCGGGTCAGGTACGAATGTCTGAGACATTCTTTTTTCAGTCATATCCAATACCAGGAGTATCAAACTCCAGTCTTTGAATGACGCAGTGTCTGCATGTATGTATTACAATTCAACAGCGTTTACCAAGCCTGGTCCTGGGACATCAATGGTTATACATTGTAACTATGCAATAGAATAAAACACATTATTTATCTAGTAAAAGGCTGATTGTAATTCATATATACAGAAACAGAATACAAAATAATAGTACACTACACTTCATATGCATCATGTAAATACTCAACAGGTTCATATCAATATCTAATTTCCTACATCAGCACTGATCTGAGGACACATGTTAAGTGTAGTATTTCATCAAATGAGATACTTAATTTCAACCAGTAGAGAATGTGGACCAATTCCAGTAGATAATGTGAAATGCTTTATTGAAAGAAGTTCATTATCCAAGTGTTATAAATACATAATACATGCATTATAAATAATATTACATTATAAATACAAGTTCAATTTTTAATTCAATGCACATCTGGTATGCATTATAAAATCTGAGGAGGTGGGGAGAGAAGTGTGAGAGAGTGTAAAAGACAAAGGGAAAGAGGTAAGAACAGGGGAGCAGGGAAGAAAGCATATGATTAATGAATTACAGTGCTACTAAACTTCATATTCTCTCATGTCATTACAATGACATAATACTGTCTCTAGCGGTGTCTCCTAACCAGCCTTGGGCCCCCAGTTGGCCCGAAGGTTATCTTAAGAGTGAGGTGGCGGTGACAGGACTAGGGGTTGGCATCCTCTCTCACATCAAAACATACCTGCAGACAAGAGACAGATGGAGAGAGAGAGCATGATTAAGACTTGTTTTTTTTATTCTAACACTCA
This sequence comes from Coregonus lavaretus, assembly GCF_964263955.1. Classification (NCBI taxonomy): domain Eukaryota; kingdom Metazoa; phylum Chordata; class Actinopteri; order Salmoniformes; family Salmonidae; genus Coregonus; species Coregonus lavaretus. The sequence continues at coordinate 27,454,372 of NC_140001.1, forward strand.
GTCATCATAATCATCAGGAGGTGAAATTAAATTAAATGCAAAACTGACCTTGGATCATTAACTCTGGGACTACTACATCGCTATCTGTATTTCAATGTAAAGTATCTCTTTAATAATACTTCCTGTTGACCCAACCAAGTGACCTCTCACCTCTGATCATGCTGTGCCCTCTATGTCTCAGCCAGTTCAGATGCAGGAGGGGTTCACTGACACGGCTAATATAACCTAGAGGATTTAGGGAGAAGGGGGGAGAGGGATGAAGTGAAGGAGAGAGACTGTTATTGAGAAAATAAGGTAGTTAAATGAACAATGTTCAACAGGCATCTGTATGTGTGGCCTCACCTGGTGTCCATACTAAGTGGCTATAGAGTACTTTATACTGAAAAACATGTAGAGACACACGAGAACAAACCACATAGCGTAGTTATATACAGTTGAAGTCAGAAGTTTACATACACTTAGGTTGGAGTCATTAAAACTCGTTTTTTTCAACCACTCCACAAATTTCTTGTTAACAAACTATAGTTTTGGCAAGTCGGTTAGGACATCTACTTTGTGGATGACACAAGTAATTTTTCCAACAATTGTTTACAGACAGATTATTTCACTTATAATTCACTGTATCACAATTCCAGTGGGTCAGAAGTTTACATACACTAAGTTGACTGTGCCTTTAAACAGCTTGGAAAATTCCAGAAAATGATGTCATGGCTTTAGAAGCTTCTGATAGGCTAATTGACATAATTTGAGTCAATTGGAGGTGTACCTGTGGATGTATTTCAAGGCCTACCTTCAAACTCAGTACCTCTTTGCTTGACATCATGGGAAAATCAAAAGAAATCAGCCAAGACCTCAGAAAAAAATTGTAGACCTCCACAAGTCTGGTTAATCCTTGGTAGCAATTTCCAAACGCCTGAAGGTACCACGTTCATCTGTACAAACAATAGTACGCAAGTATAAACACCATGCGACCACGCAGCCGTCATCCCGTTCAGGAAGGAGACGTGTTCTGTCTCCTAGAGATTAACGTACTTTGGTGCGAAAAGTGCAAATCAATCCCAGAACAACAGCAAAGGACATTGTGAAGATGCTGGAGGAAACAGGTAAGTATCTATATCCACAGTAAAATTGTCCTATATCGACATAACCTGAAAAGCTGCTCAGCAAGGAAGAAGCCACTGCTCCAAAACCTCCATAAAAAAGCCAGACTACGGTTTGCAACTGCACATGGGGACAAAGATCTTACTTTTTGGAGAAATGTCCTCTGGTCTGATAGAACTGTTTGGCCATAATGACCATCGTTATGTTTGGAGGAAAAAGGGGGATGCTTGCAAGCCGAAGAACACCATCCCAACCGTGAAGAACGGGGGTGGCAGCATCATGCTGTGGGGGTGCTTTGCTGCAGGAGGGACAGGTGCACTTCACAAAATAGATGGCATCATGAGGAAGGAAAATTATGTGGATATATTGAAGCAACATCTCAAGACATCAGTCAGGAAGTTAAAGCTTGGTCGCAAATGGGTCTTCCAAATGGACAATGACCACAAGCATACTTCCAAAGTTGTGGCAAAATGGCTTAAGGACAACAAAGTCAAGGTATTGGAGTGGCCATCACAAAGCCCTGACCTTAATCCTATATAACATTTGTGGGCAGAACTGAAAAAGCGTGTGCGAGCAAGGAGGCCTACAAACCTGACTCAGTTACACCAGCTCTGTCAGGAGGAATGGGCCAAAATTCACCCAATTTATTGTGGGAAGATTGTGGAAGGCTACCCGAAACGTTTGACCCAAGTTAAACAATTTAACGGCAATGCTACCAAATACTAATTGAGTGTAGTCCTGGTAATCCGTCTGGCCCTGCGGCCTTGTAAATGTTGACCTGTTTAAAGGTCTTACTCACATCGGCTATGGAGAGCATGATCACAAAGTTGTCCGGAACAGCTGATGCTTTCTTGCATGTTTCAATGTTACTTGCCTCGAAGCGAGCATAGAAGTAATTTAGCTAGTCTGGTAGGCTTGTGTCACTGGACAGCTCGCGGCTGTGCTTCCCTTTGTAGTCTGTAATAGTTTGCAAGCACTGCCACATCCGACGAGCGTCAGAGCCGGTGTAGTACGATTCGATCTTAGTCCTGTATTGACGCTTTGCCTGTTTGATGATTCGTCTGAAGTCTTAGCGGGATTTCTTAGCTCAGTGCAGATGTTGCCTATAATCCATGGCTTCTGGTTGGGGTATGTACGTACAGTCACTGTGGGGACGACGTCATCGATGCACATCTTGATGAAACCAGTGACTGATGTGGTGTACTCCTCAATGCTATCGGAAGAATCCCGGAACATATTCCAGTCTGTACTAGCAAAACAGTCCTGTAGTTTAGCATCTGCAACATCTGACCACTTTTTTAGTGACCGAGTCACTGGTGCTTCCTGCTTTAGTTTTTGCTTGCAAGCAGGAATCAGGAGGATAGAATTATGGTCAGATTTGCCAAATGGAGGGCGAGGGAGAGCTTTGTATGCGTCTCTGTGTGTGGAATAAAGGTGGTCTAGAGTTTTTTCTCCTCTGGTTGTGCGTTTAACATGCTGGTAGAAATGAGGTAAATGGATTTAAGTTTCCCTGCATTAAAGTCCCCGGCCACTAGGATGAGCGTTTTCCAGTTTGCTTATGGCCGTATACAGTTCATTGAGTGTGGTCTTAGTGCCAGCATCGGTTTGTGGTGGTAAATAGACAGCTACGAAGAATATAGATGAAAACTCTTTTGGTAGATAGTGTGGTCTGCAGCTTATCATGAGACTTCCTTAGATACCGTGCACCAGCTGTTGTTTACAAATATACATAGACCGCCACCCCTTGTCTTACCAGAGGCTGCTGTTCTATCCTGTCGATACAGTGTATAACCAGCCAGCGATATCTCCTTTTCTTTCAACTGCGAATGACGGGGATGAGGGCCCAGTCGGGTGTCTGGAGCAAATCCCTCTCGTCCGACTCATTAAAGAAAAATTGGTGAGTAATCGCTGTTCTGATGTCCAGAAGCTCTTTTCGGTCATAAGAGACGGTAGCAGCAACATTATGTACAAAATAAGTTACAAACAATGCGAAAAAACACACAAAATAGCACGGTTGGTTAAGAGTCCATAAAACGGCAGCCATCTCCTCCGGCGCCATTGACTAAGAATACACAATACAATCCACAATACAATAAGAATACTCTTATTGTAATGTGGATGGCTCTTAAAATAGCCCTTGGTTGTGCATAGTGTAGTCTATGGTGTTGCCAGGGACAACACCCTCTTCGAAGAAGTAGGAGGTGAAGATCTCCCGCACACGGATTGCCTCCCTTGCTGCATTGTTGGCCACCATCCTGGCAAAATCCTGCAGAGCAGCAGACCTCTCCTCTGGCACACAGCGGAAAAGCTGTAGATCTCATCCTGGTCCTTGTGTCCATCCTCAAGAAGTTATGCAGGACACAGGTAGCATTCACACACACCTTAATTCCCCCAGGAGACATACCTAGATGGCCCTGCTCACCCAATAGTGCAGTGCCCTACACAGTAACTGTAAGCAATCGTTTTGAAGGGATCTCCAGTTCAAATCAAATAAAATTTTATTTGTCACATACACGTGTTTAGCAGATGTTATTGCGGGTGTAGCGAAATGCTTGTGCTTCTAGCGCCGACAGTGCAGTAATATCTAACAAATAATATCTAACAATTTCACAACATATACCCAATACACACAAATCTAGTAAGGAATGGAATTTAAGAATATATATATATATATATATATATATATATATATATATATATATATATATATATATATACATACACTGCTCAAAAAAATAAAGGGAACACTAAAATAACACATCCTAGATCTGAATGAATGAAATAATCTTATTAAATACTTTTTTCTTTACATAGTTGAATGTGCTGACAACAAAATCACACAAAAATTATCAATGGAAATCAAATTTATCAACCCATGGAGGTCTGGATTTGGAGTCCCCCTCAAAATTAAAGTGGAAAACTACACTACAGGCTGATCCAACTTAGATGTAATGTCCTTAAAACAAGTCAAAATGAGGCTCAGTAGTGTGTGTGGCCTCCACGTGCCTGTATGACCTCCCTACAACGCCTGGGCATGCTCCTGATGAGGTGGCGGATGGTCTCCTGAGGGATCTCCTCCCAGACCTGGACTAAAGCATCCGCCAACTCCTGGACAGTCTGTGGTGCAACGTGGCGTTGGTGGATGGAGCGAGACATGATGTCCCAGATGTGCTCAATTGGATTCAGGTCTGGGGAACGGGCGGGCCAGTCCATAGCATCAATGCCTTCCTCTTGCAGGAACTGCTGACACACTCCAGCCACATGAGGTCTAGCATTGTCTTGCATTAGGAGGAACCCAGGGCCAACCGCACCAGCATATGGTCTCACAAGGGGTCTGAGGATCTCATCTCGGTACCTAATGGCAGTCAGGCTACCTCTGGCGAGCACATGGAGGGCTGTGCGGCCCCCCAAAGAAATGCCACCCCACACCATGACTGACCCACCGCCAAACCGGTCATGCTGGAGGATGTTGCAGGCAGCAGAACGTTCTCCACGGCGTCTCCAGACTCTGTCACGTCTGTCACGTGCTCAGTGTGAACCTGCTTTCATCTGTGAAGAGCACAGGGCGCCAGTGGCGAATTTGCCAATCTTGGTGTTTTCTGGCAAATGCCAAACGTCCTGCACGGTGTTGGGCTGTAAGCACAACCCTCACCTGTGGACGTCGGGCCCTCATACCACCCTCATGAAGTCTGTTTCTGACCGTTTGAGCAGACACATGCACATTTGTGGCCTGCTGGAGGTCATTTTGCAGGGCTCTGGCAGTGCTCCTCCTGCTCCTCCTTGCACAAAGGCGGAGGTAGCAGTCCTGCTGCTGGGTTGTTGCCCTCCTACGGCCTCCTCCACGTCTCCTGATGTACTGGCCTGTCTCCTGGTAGCGCCTCCATGCTCTGGACACTACGCTGACAGACACAGCAAACCTTCTTGCCACAGCTCGCATTGATGTGCCATCCTGGATGAGCTGCACTACCTGAGCCACTTGTGTGGGTTGTAGACTCCGTCTCATGCTACCACTAGAGTGAAAGCACCGCCAGCATTCAAAAGTGACCAAAACATCAGCCAGGAAGCATAGGAACTGAGAAGTGGTCTGTGGTCACCACCTGCAAAACCAGTCCTTTATTGGGGGTGTCTTGCTAATTGCCTATAATTTCCACCTGTTGTCTATTCCATTTGCACAACAGCATGTGAAATTTATTGTCAATCAGTGTTGCTTCCTAAGTGGACAGTTTGATTTCACAGAAGTGTGATTGACTTGGAGTTACATTGTGTTGTTTAAGTGTTCCCTTTATTTTTTTGAGCAGTGTATATATATATATATATATATATATATATATATATATATATATATATATATATATATATATATATATATATATATATATATGGACAAGCAATGACAGAGCGGCATGGACTAAAATACAGTAGAATATTACAGAATAGAATACAGTATATACATATGAGATGAGTAGTGCAAGATATGTAAACCTTATTAAAGTGGCTAGTGTTCCATTTCTTAAAGTGGCCAGTGATTTCAATAGACAGCAGCAGCCTCTAATGTGCTAGTGATGGCTATTTAACAGTCTGATGGCCTTGAGTTGTAAGGTATCTGTTGGAATATGGAAGATAATGTAATTATTAGACTTACATCACCAGGTCATTGTGGATTACTAAAGTATAATATCTCATAACAAATCATGATAACGTTGGATAGATAGATGCATGTGTAACGAAGACGCTGGGAGTCAGGAAGCAGGTGCAGTTGGTGAATTTAATAATAATGAACAAGAGCGATACAAAACAAGAGAAGCGTCTGGACATGAAAACAGAACCAATACTTCCTGAAGAGTGATACTGTTTACATTGATCATCCTTGAGATGTTTCTACAACTTGATTGGAGTCCACCTGTGGTAAATTCAATCGATTGAACATGATTTGGAAAGGCGGACACACCGGTCTATATAAGGTCCCACAGTTGACAGTGCATGTCAGAGCGAACAACCAAGCCATTACATTTACATTACATTTCAGTCATTTAGCAGACGCTCTTATCCAGAGCGACTTACAGTTAGTGAGTGCATACATTATTTTTTCATACTGGCTCCCCCGTGAGGTCATGAGGTCGAAGGAATTGTCCATAGAGCTCCGAGACAGGATTGTGGGGAAGGGTACCAAAACATTTCTGAACCATTGAAGGTCCCCAAGAAAACAGTGGCCTCCATCATTCTTAAATGGAAGAAGTTTGGAACCACCAAGACTCTTCCTAGAGCTGGCCGCCCGGCCAAACTGAGCAATTGGGGGAGAAGGGCTTTGCTCAGGGAGGTGACCAAGAACCCGATGGTCACTCTGACAGAGCTCCAGAGTCCCTCAGTGGAGATGGGAGAACTTTCCAGAAGGACAACCATCTCTACAGCACTCCACCAATCAGGCCTTTATGGTAGAGTGGCCAGACGTAAGGCACACCTCAGTAAAAGGCACATGACAGCCCGCTTGGAGTTTGCCAAAAGGCACCTAAAGACTCTCACACCATGAGCAACAAGATTCTCTGGTGTGATGAAACCAAGATTGAACTCTTTGGCCTGAATTTAATCAATTTAAGAATAAGGCTGTAACATAACAAAATGTTGAATAAAGTCAAGGGGTCTGAATACTTTGAGTCCACTGTAAATACCACTTGAAGCTTGATGATGAGTTCATCATTTGAATCAGCTGTGTAGTGCTAAGGCAGAAACAAAACTGTGCACCCCTTTGAGTACCCAGCCCAGGACCAAGATTAAGAACCACTGCTCTTTATTGGGACCTCTTCATCTGTAGACAGGCTTTCACAGCTCTCTGTATCTGAGGACAGAAAACATCACAAGAAACATACTTCATTATACTCAAATTAGACAGCACTGAATATTATGTTACTATTATCTCTGTCCTCAATTCTAGGGACTGGAACTACACAAAAGTACCTGCCCTATCCAGAATAGCCTACTCTCTCCCTTCTTTGACAGTTGGAGCTGCAATCCTTTCATCCTGCTCCATGGCTGTTAGCTAGCTACCAACAAATGCATTTGGAGTTTGTGTTTAGCTAGCTAATATGAAGTTAGGTAGCTGGTGATATTTAATTCACTTAGCTAGCTAGCTAGCTATACAGTATGTAAAGTTGGCTAGATAGCTAGCTAGCTACTTTAGCAGCTCAATTGAGTTATCCTGCACTGTAGCTAGCTAGCTAGCTAATAATACATTTTTTTTTTACATTTTCAAAATGAATTTACTTAGGTTCTCCCAACCATGTGGACAATTGGAGACTGGGCAACAATGTTTGTTTGTCACCAGAGCGGTTTAGAACGTATTACTATTTGCCTGTGAATAAATGAATGAAAACGAAGAATGGGTTAAACTATTTACCCATTTAATAACCAGACCTTCATGCAAACTTGCTATACTGAATTATTGATGCACAACCGAACATGCTGCCATATGCTGCCAGCATGCCCAAACGCGAGCCAATCGTGTGCTAGTGTACAATAACTATTACACCGAACTGTTACAACTCGATTACACCGATAGTGTCAATGCATTTTGGTACACCAGAAGTACATTAATTTCCAATGGAACGCTGCGTTTGCCTTGCAGCATTGCGTTGCAGAGGCAGTTGCAGTGCGTTCTGTGTGGTGCATATGTTGGATTTATCGAATGTATGCGTCAAAGTGTATGCCTAGAAGGCATGACAGAAATGGTAGCAGAAGGTGAATGTTGAACTTTTGTTGCACACATATCCAGATGATGCTGCAAACCATTTTGCTCAATAACACGATCAGTGTGATCGATCACACCGAGAGTGTTCGTTATTGCATTTTGGTACACCGGAAGTACATTCGTTTCCAATGGAACGCTGCGTTTGCCTTGCATCATTATGTGGCAGAAGCAGTTGCAGTGCGTTCTGTGTGGTGCATACGTTGGATTTATCGAACGTATGCATCAAATTGTATAAGTAGACTTGACAGAAAGTAGAAAAATGTGAATGTTGAACTTTTGTTGCACACATATCCAGTAAAGAAATTACATAATAAAAAAGGTTTGACTGCAGAATTTCTTCAGGTCTGTGTGGGTCCAGGGATGGTTGAAGTCCCGAAAGCAGGCGCCTGGCGATTTGTCTCCGGTAAGCTAAATTCAAGTGAATTTTTAAAGCCTTTGATACTGTAATTGATTGATATAAATATTTTATGTGCTACCTAGCTAGCTAAAGGGCTCTGTAGTTAATAGCCCTTATGTGACATCAGATGTACTTTTACAGATTGTTCATTAGGCCTATTACTTTTCCCAAAGTTGGTTTAGAATCCTTTTTTAGGGACCTCCCGAGTGCCGCAGTGGTCTATGACACTGCATTGCAGTGCTTGAGGCGTCACTACAGACCCGGGTTCTATCCCAGGCTGTGTCACAACCGTCCGTGACTGGGAGTCCCATAGGTCGGCGCACAATTGGTGAGGGAGAAACTGACAACCTACTTCTCATCGCCAGCAGGTGAAGTCCCATAGCAGCATGCCGTGGAGTAAAACAGCTCTTTTAAGAGCCCACTAACACAAAAGTTATTTTAAGAACCATCTACCGTTGTCATAAAATATATTTGTTCCCCTCCGATTATTTAATGTCTCATTGTCTCTCTTCATTTGGAAGTTATATTAAGTGAAATTTGGGAGTAAAGACCACACCTTAACCCCTTCCCTTTCCCATTAACATCAGTATTATACACACCTGACATGGTACATCAGGTGAGCAGGAGCTCTAATTAAGGTTATATATGACATACAGTTAAGTATGATAACAATGGGAAAGGTTAACCTAGGGTCCATACAAATAGTACAGTTTTCCACCATCTTCACCGGTCTGACAACAAAATGCAGGTGGGAAAAAAACAAATTAGGAAGAGAATGGGTATTTGCTTTCATCTGGTATTAGATCTGCAAAGGTGTAGGGAGGAAATTAGGAGATTAAGTCTAAATTAGATACTAATAAAGAAATGAAACAACTGACTATAAAAGCATTGGAATTTAATAAGTATTCAACTACAGGAAAGAACATGACAGGTGTGTTATACATTTTTATGTACAATGTTGTCAACAAAATTAGGTTGCTGTTACTTCAGACCCTATTGCAGAATGCAGCCTTTTGACAGCATGTACTAAAGTCGATTTAATCCACTTGCATTAGTCCCTTCGTTTCGTTATTGGCATTTACAGTGCCCTCCACTAATATTGGCACCCTTGGTAAATATGAGCAAAACGGGCTGTGAAAAAAAAATTATTTGCCGTTTATCCTCTTGGTCTTTCATTCAAAATATTCACACAAGTAAAACGTTAAAAAAAAAAGTGAAATCAATATTTTTCTCCGAAACATGTGTGCCACAATTATTGGCACCCCTTGCAATTCTTATGAGTAAAATCTAACGAGTATATTCCCATTCAGATGCTATGTTAAATTAGTTCACCTGAGTGATTAGGAACACTTAAGTGGTAAACCATGACTTCCTGTTTCACTGGGGTATAAATATGAGGTGGCACACAGGCCAAGTTCCCATGGTCATCCATCACTATGGAAAATACCAGATAATACAGTAATGATGTGTGATAAAAGGTTGTTGAGCTGCACAAAATCAGGAAATGGCTATAAGAAAATAGCTCAATGGTTAAAAATGCCCAATTCCACTATCATGGCAATAATTAAGAAGTTTAAAGCAACTGGAGATGTTAACAATCAGCCTGAAAGAGGACGTGTGTCTATATTGACCCCACTCACAGTGAGGAGGATGGTTTGAGTGGCCAAAAAATCTCCAAGGATCACAGCTGGAGAATTGCAGACATTAGTTGGGTCTTGGGGTCAGAAACCCCTGGCCTACAATAAACATTTCAACAAATTGAACTAAACATACTTCCTATTAATGCTGAGATTGTATCATCAGGGTTTGTTTAATACTCATGGTTTCATTTGTTTTCTTAAAACATTATAACTGTACTTCTTCTGATTGTAGTGGCAAGGTAGGTACATGATGATCATCTGACACAATATTAACATTCAAAGGCTTTAGGTAAGAAGTGAAAATCCCACACTGTTTACTTCAACATTATCAATTCATGACATACTAACATTAAGAAAAAAAAACGAATGAATGTGTGTAAATGTCAATTACCTTACTGTTAAAGGTAGAAGGGCACCACCTCTTGAGCAAATTTCAATATACTCTTGGCAACAAAAAAAAAATGCACCTTTAGAACATAAGGGAATCTTGTAATGTGAGATAATTAAGTAACAGAGACTGGTAATGTTCAAGTGTTTAAATCTAGAAGTACAAAGACAATATAAATATATTAAATTAAAATACATGTTGTCAGGGGTCATAGCACCTCAGCAGGAGAATTCTGTACAAATCTAGTTGTGGATCATTATTTACAGTTGAGGTAATATATTTGGGGAAAGGTTGGATGGTATTTGGAATTCCCTCCTACACCGAGCAGCAGCAAATCAAGTCCTTCTGCCACATTTATCATCTTAAGGCTTGTATAACGTCCCCAAAATCACAATAGAGGGTGATGTTGGACAGATGCATTGCATACATGACACAAACAGATTCCCATTCTAACTGGTAACAGGTACCTAAGGGTGCTGATGTTTGGGAATCATCAGTCTAGGTTTCTTGGACTCAATGATCCTCAGACATCGCTTGTAGAGGCGAATAGGAGGCCCTCTTTGTGTGTCTTTACTTGTGCTCTGAGCATTAAGTCTTCCTCTTTCCTCCATGCTTTTAAGGACTTGAATTAGGTCAGTGGCTTGGGAAAATCCAGTAGTACAGCTACAGCAAGAGAGCGAAGAAAAATATATAAATACTTGAACCGACAGGCACATGCACAGTTTCACTAAGTATTATTGTTATTAGATTGACAGTAGGTAAGACACTGACACATTGCATGTAACGTAACAATAAACAATCAGCCTTGTGAAGAGATCCATTGAAAAAGTTGTGGCTCACTGCAAATCTATCATCCTTTGAATTTGAGCCACCAACCTTTTCCCTCCATGACATTCTTTAACACTTGGCACGTTGAAGCAGGATAGAGACACAAAATCCTGCAGGAGGGATTGGAGAATTTTGGTCTTCTCCAAGTATCTGATCTGACCAGCCAGCCTGAAATGTGATGGAGAAAGGTAGAGGGACAGAGGAGACAGGTGGTCCAGGTAGACAGACAGTTGATGAGGAGAAAAAGAAGTTAAGAGAAAGACAGAAACACTATCAGAAAGGAAATATGGGGAGACCGTATATGTGTGAGTGTGTGTGTGCACGTGTGTGTGCATGTAACATGTATGCGTCCATCTTGCGTAGTTATCTAACCCAGCAGGCACGAACCCTCTAACCCATAGTTATTTAACGCAGCTGCAGATACTTTAACACAGTACATTTTAGAGACAGTGTTCAGCATACATTGTACCAGTGGAGGCTCCTCAGAGGAGGAAGGGGAGGACCATCCTCCTCAGTGAATTTCATAAAAATAGTGAAACATAAAAAAAAAAAAAGTTATCCTTTTAGATAAAACTATACTAAATAAACTCTGCAAAAAAAGAAACGTCCTCTCACTGTCAACTGTGTTTATTTTCAGTAAACTTAACATGTGTAAATATTTGTATGAACATAACAAGATTCAACAACAGACATAAACTGAACAAGTTCCACAGACATGTGACAAAGGGGGGGGTCAAAATCAAAAGTAACAGTCAGTATCTGGTGTGGCCACCAGCTGCATTAAGTACTGCAGTACATCTCCTCCTCATGGACTGCACCAGATTTGCCAGTTCTTGCTGTGAGATGTTACCCCACCAAGGCACCTGCAAGTTCCCGGACACTTCTGGGGGGAATGGCCCTAGCCGTCACCCTCCGATCCAACAGGTCCCAGACGTGCTCAATGGGATTGAGATCCGGGCTCGTCGCTGACCATGGCAGAACACTGATATTCCTGTCTTGCAGGAAATCACGTACAGAACGAGCAGTATGGCTGGTGGCATTTTCATGCTGGAAGGTCATGTCAAGATGAGCCTGCAGGAAGGGTACCACATGAGTGAGGAGGATGTCTTCCCTGTAATGCACAGCGTTGAGATTGCCTGCAATGACAACAAGCTCAGTCCGATAATGATGCTGTGACACACCGCCCCAGACCATGAAGGACCCTCGACCTCCAAATCGATCCCACTCCAGAGTACAGGCCTTGGTGTAACGCTCATTCCTTCATCGATAAACGCAAATCCGACCATCATCCCTGGTGAGACAAAACCGCAACTCGTCAGTGAAGAGAACTTTTTGCCAGTCCTGTCTCGTCCAGCGACGGTGGGTTTGTGCCCATAGGCGACGTTGTTGCCGGTGATGTCTGGTGAGGACCTGCCTTACAACAGGCCTACAAGCCCTCAGTCCAGACTCTCTCAGCCTATTGCGGACAGTCTGAGCACTGATGGAGGGATTGTGCGTTCATGGTGTAACTTGGGCAGTTGTTGTTGCCATCCTGTACCTGTCCTGCAGGTGTGATGTTCAGATGTACCAATCCTGTGCAGGTGTTGTTACACGTGGTCTGCCACTGCGAGGACGATCAGCTGTCCGCCCTGTAGCGCTGTCTTAGGCGTCTCACAGTACGGACATTGCAATTTATTGTCCTGGCCACTTCTGCCTTCCTCATGCCTCCTTGCAGCATGCCTAAGGCACTTTCACGCAGATGAGCAGGGACCCTGGGCATCTTTCTTTTGGTGTTTTTCAGTCAGTAGAAAGGCTTCTTTAGTGTCCTAAGTTTTCATAACTGTGACCTTAATTGCCTACCGTCTGTATGCTGTTAGTGTCTAAACGACCGTTCCACAGGTGCATGTTCATTAATTGTTTATGGTTCATTGAACAAACATGGGAAACAGTGTTTAAACCCTTCACAATGAAGATCTGTGAAGTTATTTGGATTTTTACGAATTATCTTTGAAAGACATGGTCCTGAAAAAGCGATGTTTCTTTTTTTGCTGAGTTTATATTCATGTCACCAAATAATTGATTAAAACACACTGTTTTGCAATGAAGGTCTACAGTAGCCTCAACAGCACTCTGTAGGGTAGCACCATGGTGTAGCCGGAGGACAGCTAGTTTCCGTCCTCCTCTGGGTACATTGTAGGGCTGTCACCGGAAAAACAAACATCTTGGTAGACCGAAAGTCGTTTTTTAACGTGTATCTTTCCATATTTAGACACACCCTGTGTTTTAATAAAATCAACTATATGCTTGTCTGATGCTGTTTGATGAAATAAGACCCAAATGACTCAATAGGGAGCCAGAGATCAAGATAACCAGAAGAGAAAAACCTTAACCTGACCCGACCATCCTCCTCCCGCTGGCTTTCGCAGATTCTGCCATTACTCTCCTGAAGTTACCAGTAATAGGCTACACTAGAATGCCAATTTGTCTTACAATTTCTACCGATCTGCGTGCCTGTTATGGTTTTCATATGCACATTTTTGTGAAACAGTTTCATTGAATTTATAATAACGTCTTCGTATCTCAAATTCATTGTCATGTGGTTAATCAAAATTCTATCCAAATCTAAATTAAAATACAAACCTACATAAAGCCAACAAATAACAACATTGCAGCCTGCAGGTAGAAAATATCCTGATAAAAATACTTCTCCTATAAATCACATTGGCTATGCATGGCCTGTCTGCAACGAACTTGAAACATTGTATCAACTTGGGTCCAGTCCGAAGCTCGCACTAGCAGACTTGCAACGTATAAAATATTCTGGGCCCTCAGAGTTTCCCACACAAGTGAGCTCGGGACAGACACAGCTGTAGGCTTTTTTGTGCAAGGGATAAGAGCTCATCAGGTAGACCTATTTTATGACTATTTCCACTGGATCAGAGCATTACATTTTTCCCTTTCACGCAGAGTGGTTTTCGAAAGGGAGAGCTGGAAATATTTTTCAAATACATTGAGGAACTATTGTCATTTTCAATGGATGTAAAACCCGACTTTGTTTGCTTTCTGTTTGAGGTGAAGAAAACATTAATTTGAGAAGTTCCCCAGCTCATTAGTGGTGGTGCGTTAAGCCCATCAGAAATACTATCAGATCCCCAAGTGGGCACATTTATATGCCTACATTTGCGCGCAGACCAGGTAGCCTATAGGCCTACTTCTATGCATAATCAGTTTGCGTTCTTACTCAACATTGACAGTAGCGCTCCAATTAAAAGACCATTTTGACTAAATTGACAAAATTCGTAAATGGAATAAAATAAACCAAAACTTGTTTCTCACAAGTGTAGCATAGGTTGTGCGCCCTGCAAACAATGTGTCCACTCTGACAATGAGAACGGTAAAAGACTGGAATAATAATATATTGAATGCATGAACAGAAATTGCCATAACCAAATTAACGGTAAATGTAGGCTACTACTCGTGATATATGTAATGGGTAATTGATAGACACTAACAATCAAGGCAAACAATTCACACAATTAAGTTATGAAGAGAGAGAGCGCATTCTGGAGGAGATGTGCATCATGCATTTTAGCCACACTGACCTTCCTCTTGGACTGTGCCATCCACCCGGCCTCCGCAATGGATCAGTCTCAGCCTACACAATGGATTAGTTCACTGAGATGGGCGCGAATCAGACAGGTGTCTTGTGTGCCATAAAATAATATAAATTAATTAATTTGCATTTTATTGCATGACATAAGTATTTGATACATCAGAAAAGCAGAACTTAATATTTGGTACAGAAACCTTTGTTTGCAATTACAGAGATCATACGTTTCCTGTAGGTCTTGACCAGGTTTGCACACACTGCAGCAGGGATTTTGGCCCACTCCTCCATACAGACCTTCTCCAGATCCTTCAGGTTTCGGGGCTGTCGCTGGGCAATACGGACTTTCAGCTTCCTCCAAAGATTTTCTATTGGGTTCAGGTCTGGAGACTGGCTAGGCCACTCCAGGACCTTGAGATGCTTCTTACGGAGCCACTCCTTAGTTGTCCTGGCTGTGTGTTTCGGGTCGTTGTCATGCTGGAAGACCCAGCCACGACCCATCTTCAATGCTCTTACTGAGGGAAGGAGGTTGTTGGCCAAGATCTCGTGATACATGGCCCCATCCATCCTCCCCTCAATACGGTGCAGTCATCCTGTCCCCTTTGCAGAAAAGCATCCCCAAAGAATGAGGTTTCCACCACCATGCTTCACGGTTGGGATGGTGTTCTTGGGGATGTACTCATCCTTCTTCTTACTCCAAACACGGCAAGTGGAGTTTAGACCAAAAACCTCTATTTTTGTCTCATCAGACCACATGACCTTCTCCCATTCCTCCTCTGGATCATCCAGATGGTCATTGGCAAACTTCAGACAGGCCTGGACATGCGCTGGCTTGAGCAGGGGGACCTTGCGTGCGCTGCAGAATTTTAATCCATGACGGCGTAGTGTGTTACTAATGGTTTTCTTTGAGACTGTGGTCCCAGCTCTCTTCAGGTCATTGACAAGGTCCTGCCGTGTAGTTCTGGGCTGATCCCTCACCTTCCTCATGATCATTGATGCCCCACGAGGTGAGATCTTGCATGGAACCCCAGACCGAGGGTGATTGACCGTCATCTTGAACTTCTTCCATTTTCTAATAATTGCGCCAACAGTTGTTGCCTTCTCACCAAGCTGCTTGCCTATTGTCCTGTAGCCCATCCCAGCCTTGTGCAGGTCTACCATTTTATCCCTGATGTCATTACACAGCTCTCTGGTCTTGGCCATTGTGGAGAGGTTGGAGTCTGTTTGATTGAGTGTGTGGACAGGTATCTTTTATACAGGTAACTAGTTCAAACAGGTGCAGTTAATACAGGTAATGAGTGGAGAACAGGAGGGCTTCTTAAAGAAAAACGAAAAGGTCTGTGAGAGCCGGAATTCTTACTGGTTGGTAGGTGATCAAATACTTATGTCATGCAATAAAATGCAAATGAATTACTTAAAAATCATACAATGTGATTTTCTGGATTTTTGTTTTAGATTCCGTCTCTCACAGTTGAAGTGTACCTATGATAAAAATTACAGACCTCTTTGTAAGTAGGAAAACCTGCAAATTCGGCAGTGTATCAAATACTTGTTCTCCCCACTGTTTATATTTGGTACTGCTCGACATTTAAAAAAATATTGGTCGACCAACAGCCTATCAACCAAACAATCGACCAGTCGACTAATTGGGGTCAGCCCAAGTACATTGACTTCAATACAAAACCTAGGAGGCTCATGGTTCTCACCACCTTCCATAGACTTACACAGTAATTATGACAACTTCCGGAGGACGTCCTCCAACCTATCAGAGCTCTTGCAAAATGAACTGACATGTTGTCCACCCAATCAAAGGATCAGAGAATGAATATAGTACTGAAAACATAAGCTACAGCTAGCTAGCACTGCAGTACATACAATGTTGTGAGTAGTTGACTCAAAGAGAGAGAAAGACAATAGTTGAACAGTTTTGAAGGAGACGCAAGAGAGAGAGAGCGCTAGCTTTATTTCATTGTAATTGTTTCACTTTCACTTAGCTAGGTTATGAAGCTAGTTTAGCCTAGTCAAACACCGGCTCAAACAGAGTTGGATGCTATGTTAGCTAGCTGGCTATGGCTATCCAACACTGGAACTCTTCCAAGTCAAGGTAAGCTTTTGGATTTAGTAATTTATTGCCACCGTGGCCCATCGGTGTAACTGCTAAACTGCTTGCTGACTGTACACTGTACTGCATGTTTGTAGCGGCTTTACTAACGCGTTAGTTCTAGTAGCTATGTTGACTAGGTATGACGTTAGCTAATATGGTGACAACGATGTGGGCTGTGTCTAGCGGTTAGCGGTTATGATATGAAGGGGTATGGGTTGGAAAGGTTTTTTCGCCTGGTCACAGACAGCTGATGTGTTGTGCACTGAAGTCCACAAGCAAAGGGAAAAGGTGAGATGAGGGGAGCACGTAGATGCGAGAAGGAATTCTACAATGAGCAAAATGATCATGCTGTTTGTATGTGGCTGCTATGAAAGTAAACTGTTAGCGTCTGACTTCATCCCAGCCTATGCTACCCTCCAGTCCCTCGACTTCCTGGCGCTGACGGAAACATGGATTACCACTGAAAACACTGCTACTCCTACTGCTCTCTCCTCGTCTGACCATGTGTTCTCGCATACCCAGAGAGCATCTGGTCAGAGGGGTGGTGGCACAGGAATCCTCATCTCTCCCAAGTGGTCATTCTCAATTTTTCCCCTAACCCATCTGTCTATCTCCTCATTTGAATTCCACGCTGTCACAGTCACTAGCCCATTTAAGCTTAATATCCTTGTCATCTATCGC
Organism: Coregonus lavaretus; assembly: GCF_964263955.1. NCBI lineage: Eukaryota > Metazoa > Chordata > Actinopteri > Salmoniformes > Salmonidae > Coregonus > Coregonus lavaretus. The sequence goes on from NC_140001.1 coordinate 27,471,839, forward strand.
CCTCCAGGTTCCCTTGGAGAGTTCATCAATGAGCTTGACGCCTTGATAAGTTCCTTTCCTGAGGATGGCTCACCCCTCACAGTTTTGGGGGATTTCAACCTCCCTACGTCTACATTTGACTCATTTCTCTCTGCCTCCTTCTTTCCACTCCTCTCCTCTTTTGACCTCACCCTCTCACCGTCCCCCCCTACTCACAAGGCAGGCAATACGCTTGACTTCATCTTTACTAGATGTTGCTCTTCTACTAATCTCACTGCAACTCCCCTCCATGTCTCCGACCACTACTTTGTATCCTTTTCTCTCTCGCTCTCCTCCAACACTACTCACTCTGCCCCTACACAGATGGTAACGCGCCGCCGCAACCTTTGCTCTCTCTCTCCCACTACTCTCTCCTCTTCCATCCTATCATCTCTTCCCTCTGCTCAATCCTTCTCCCTCCAATCTCCTGATTCTGCCTCCTCAACCCTCCTCTCCTCCCTTTCTGCATCCTTTGACTCCCTGTGTCCCCTATCCTCCCGGCCGGCTCGGTCCTCCCCTCCAGCTCCGTGGCTTGACGACTCATTGCGAGCTCACAGAACAGAGCTCCGGGCAGCTGAGCGGAAATGGAAGAAAACTAAACTCCCTGCCGACCTGGCATCTTTTCACTCCCTCCTCTCTACATTTTCTTCATCTGTTTCTGCTGCTAAGGCCACTTTCTACCACTCTAAATTCCAAGCATCTGCCTCTAACCCTAGGAAGCTCTTTGCCACATTCTCCTCACTGCTGAATCCTCCCCCCCACCCCCCCCCACCCCTCCTCCCTCTCTGTGGATGACTTCGTCAACCACTTTGAAAAGAAGGTTGACGACATCCGATCCTCGTTTGTTAAGTCTAATGACACTGCTGGTCCTGCTCACACTGCCCTACCCTATGCTTTGACTTCTTTCTCCCCTCTCTCTCCAGATAAAATCTTGCGACTAGTGACTGCAGGCCGCCCAACAACCTGCCCGCTTGACCCCATCCCCTCCTCTCTTCTCCAGACCATCTCCGGTGACCTTCTCCCCTACCTCACCTCGCTGATCAACTCATCCTTGACCGCTGGCTATGTCCCTTCCGTCTTCAAGAGAGCGAGAGTTGCACCCCTTCTCAAAAAACCAACACTCGATCCCACTGATGTCAACAACTACAGACCAGTATCCCTTCTTTCTTTTCTTTCCAAAACTATTGAGCGTGCCGTCTTTAGCCAACTCTCTTGCTATCTCTCTCAGAATGACCTTCTTGATCCAAACCAGTCAGGTTTCAGGACTGGTCATTCAACTGAGACTGCTCTTCTCTGTGTCACGGAGGCTCTCCGCACTGCTAAAGCTAACTCTCTCTCCTCTGCTCTTGTCCTTCTAGACCTGTCTGCTGCCTTTGATACTGTGAACCATCAGATCCTCCTCTCCACCCTCTCCGAGCTGGGCATCTCCGGCGCGGCTCACTCCTGGATTGCGTCCTACATGACCGGTCGCTCCTACCAAGTGGCGTGGCGAGAAGCTGTCTCCGCACCACGTGCTCTCACCACTGGTGTCCCCCAGGGCTCAGTTCTAGGCCCTCTCCTTTTCTCCCTATACACCAAGTCACTTGGCTCTGTCATATCCTCACATGGCCTCTCCTATCATTGCTACGCTGACGATACACAACTAATCTTCTCCTTTCCCCCTTCTGATAACCAGGTGGCGAATCGCATCTCTGCATGTCTGGCAGACATATCAGTATGGATGACGGATCACCACCTCAAGCTGAACCCTGGCAAGACGGAGCTGCTCTTCCTCCCGGGGAAGGACTGCCCGTTCCATGATCTCGCCATCACGGTTGACAACTCCGTTGTGTCCTCCTCCCAGAGTGCGAAGAGCCTTGGCGTGACCCTGGACAACACCCTGTCGTTCTCCGCTAACATCAAGGCGGTGACCCGATCCTGCAGGTTCATGCTCTACAACATTCGGAGAGTACGACCCTGCCTTACACAGGAAGCTGCACAGGTCCTAATCCAGGCACTTGTCATCTCCCGTCTGGATTACTGCAACTCGCTGTTGGCTGGGCTCCCTGCCTGTGCCATTAAACCCCTACAACTCATCCAGAATGCCGCAGCCCGTCTGGTGTTCAACCTTCCCAAGTTCTCTCACGTCACCCCCCTCCTCCGCACACTCCACTGGCTTCCAGTTGAAGCTCGCATCCGTTACAAGACCATGGTGCTTGCCTATGGAGCAGTGAGGGGAACGGCACCTCCGTACCTTCAGGCTCTGATCAGTCCCTACACCCAAACGAGGGCATTGCGTTCATCCACCTCTGGCCTGCTGGCTCCCCTTCCTCTGCGGAAGCATAGTTCCCGCTCAGCCCAGTCAAAACTGTTCGCTGCTCTGGCACCCCAATGGTGGAACAAGCTCCCTCACGACGCCAGGACAGCGGAGTCACTCACCACCTTCCGGAGACATTTGAAACCCCACCTCTTTAAGGAATACCTGGGATAGGATAAAGTAATCCTTTTACCACCCCCCCCCCTCCCCCATCAAAAATAAAATAAAATAAAAATAAAAATATTTTGGAAAGTGCTTATCCCACTGGCTACAGGGTGAATGCACCAATTTGTAAGTCGCTCTGGATAAGAGCGTCTGCTAAATGACGTAAATGTGCCCTTGAGCAAGGCACTTAACCCTAATTGCTCCTGTAAGTCGCTCTGGATAAGAGCGTCTGCTAAATGACTAAAATGTAAATGTAATCAGGGGTGTATTCATTCCGCCGATTCTGTTGAAAAACATTTCTTAAAAATGGAAGCAAAAGGAACGGGGATAAACATACCTGAATTTGTGCAATAGGAACTCTTGTTTGCAACTGGACTAATGATTACACCCTAGATCAGCTAGATGCAGGTAAGAGTGTGCAAGGTCGTATTGAATGCGTCACTGTCTGTCACCTTGAAGACTCACATTTTTCTCTCGACCTGTGCACCTACATTGTAAACTTTCACTCATAGGCTAGGTTGTAGCAACCTCATGATAGGTATATTGAAAATGTGAGTATCATGTAGTAGCCTAAACCTATCAATGTTACATTGAGCTGGGTGAATGGAATATGAATGACAGTCATCCAATATGCTGTAATAGAAATAAAGCAATGCTCATAAAACATTTAAAAATCGTCCTCCCTCATCTTAAGTGTCACTGCATTGTACGGATACTGTCTCACCTGTGGGTGCAATCACAATGGTACACAGTCTTTGATTCCGTGTTGTGGAGATCATATATCTTCTCTAAAGGGGAAATTTTGTATTTACATTCATCCAAATGCTTGAGGGTGCCACAAAGAAGCATATTATCTGTAACACAGAGAACAAACAGAACATACTGAAGCTAGCCGAGTCATGACAAACAGTAAGTGTCCTTCGTAATTAATGGGACAGAAGCATTTTTCTTCTTTTGACTACATCAAGCTTGTCACTCTACAAATGTGTTGGATGCATTTTCTGTTTGTTTTGGTTGTGTTTCAGAATTAGTTTTTGCCCAATAGAAATGAATGCGAAATAATGCATTGTGTCATTTTGTAGTCACTTTTATTGTAAATAAGAATAGAATGTTTTGAAACACTTCTACATTAATGTGGATGCTACCATGATTACGGATAATCCTAAATGAATCGTGAATAATGATGATTGAGAAAGTTAGACCCACAAATATCATACCCCACAAAAAAGATACCCTCCCCTGTTATTGTAATGGTGAGAGGTTAGCATGTCCTGGGGGTATGATATTTATGCGCCGGTAACTCACTCAACATTATTCACGATTCATTCAGGATTATCTTTAATCATGGTAGCATCCACATTAATGTTGAAGTGTTTAGAAACATATTCTATTCTTATTTAAAATAAAAGTGACTCCAAAATGACACATTATTTACCATTCATTTGGTCCCCTAAAATGGGGTGACTATGTACAAAAAGTGCTGTAGTTTCTAAACGGTTCATCCGATATGGATGAAAATACCTTCAAATTAAAGCTGACAGTCTGTACTTTAACCTCATCGCCATTGTATCATTTCAAATCCTAGTGCTGGAGTAAATAAAATGCTTCACTGTCCCAATAATTACGGAGGGCACTGCATATCTATAATGGCATCATCAAGCTTTTCCTAGAAAGCCGAATTCAAGCTTGGGGCAGTTGCAGGCTGGCCATTTACCAGACTGATAGTGGGCTCATGGAGAAACACAAAAATACTACCTGTTGTCATAGATGGTGCACTCTCAGTAGGGGTTTGTATTAGAGGTGTGGTCCTTAGCTTTGAGGAAGCGGTCCTCTTAGTCACAGTTGGAGATGTTGTCTTATTTGAGGGCATTGTTCTCTGAGTTTGAGATATTCTTGTCTGGGATGGTGATGCAGTCTTGTTTGCTGAGGATATGGTCGTTGGTGTTGTAGTTATCTGTTCCAAACAGGCTTTGCCTCGTTCCCCCCTCCAGCGGCGAGGCTGAACGGTATCTCCTCTTGGAGGGCCACAACGGTGAATTTTCCTAAGAGCCTTTGGGATTTTGGGACTTTTGGGTATAAGAGTTGTGGTTGTTAAAGTTGTTGTCTGTGGCTGAGGTGAAGGCTTTGGTGTTGATGTAGTCCTCTGCGTTGTTGTGGATGTTGTCCTCTGTCGTGAGCGTGTTTTTTTCTTTGGTGTAGCTTGATTTTGATGTGAGGGCGATGTTGTTTTTTCAGTTCTAGATCCAGTCTTTTGTTTAGCAGTTTTTTTCATTTTTACCTGAGATGTGGTTGTAATAATTTTAAAAGCAGTTCTCTGAGTTGTGGGTGTGGTTTTCAGTTTTGGTGATGCACTCCTCGGTATCAGGGATGCAGTTGTCTGTATTGAGGGTGCGCTAGTCTGTGTTTGAGATGTTGTTTGTGTTTGACGTGTGGTTGTTTGAGTTGTGAATGTTTTCTTGCCCCTGCTGCATCCTTTCACTTTCCTGTGATTTATCTGGAAGGTGTCTCCTCTGGGAGGACCTCTTGGAACACAGTCCCGTGGGGGGGCAAATAGCTTGGGGCGGTTCCCTTTGGGGTTTTTCCTGGTTGGGCTAGACAAGGGTCTCACTGTAAGCAGGTTTTCCCCGGTGCCTGCTGATGTTTGGGGGTCACTGCTGCCACCATGTTCACTGGTCGTGCGGTTGATGGTGTAATCTATGGGATTTTTGAAGACAGCATATGGGGCCACTTTGGCCACCTTGCACCTGCACAGAGCAAACTGACTTATTAGACAGCCCAAACATGCCAAGAGAGAATCCTTTCATTAACTCATAGGCAGTGTTGGGGTCTTTACTCAAAATAAGTAATGTAATACCTATTACTCGTTACTTCTTTCAACAGTAACGAATTACTTTACTTATTACTCCCTGGGAAAAGTAATTAGTTACACTACTATATTACTTTTGCGCTACACCCCAAAACATTGGCGCTCAATGTAAACATTACATTACGTAGGCCTATACACAAACACAAGTAGCTTAATAATGACAGACACAAAATCTACTACATACCAAGCTACAAGCTTGTTCAGCTCTTCCCGAGTTAAAGCCTGTCATCCTGAATGATTAAAATCAAGCCTTGGTTGTTTGGAGGAGGTAGGCCTACACAGTCATTTTCAACAGCAGTGATCAGGCCTCGGGGGTTTTCCGCTATGAGTTTTGTCTTGGCGTGTTGCTTTTGCAGGTGCTTCAAGAGATTGGAAGTTGTGTTTCTAGCAGTGCACCGTTTTTTCTTGCCTGGGCACAGTTGATGTTTTAAGGTTATATTATTTTAATTTTGTCCTCCTACCAAATCAAAGTTTAGTTTATTTGCACAAATAGAAAGACAGTTTGTAACAGTAAAGAAAAATAAACATATATATGTGCAGGAGGGGGGAAAAAAGCCCAAAAGTAATGGGAGTACTTCCACACTGAGAAACTCAATGTTTTAGACGCTTCTGCCATTTTTCATCGCCCTCACTAAAGCAGTTTGTAGTAACGCGTGCGTAAACAGGAACTTGGTGAGAGGACGTCGGACTTAGGACGAAAACAATGGTAGAATATGGGGCGGGGGGATTTTTCTATATTGCGCCAACAGAGAGGGAATAATAATAATCACAAATATTTATTTGGATCCATAACTGTAATGGGAAGGGTAACAAAAGTAACGACGACCTATCTTTGATCAGTAACTAATATTATTACTCAAATTGGAACAGTATTCCATTATATTACTTGTTACCGCAAAAAGTAATAGTATTATTGTAACGCTTTACTTTGTAACGCATTACCCCCAACACTGGCCATAGTTCTCTCTGTATTTTCACAACATTGTCAATATTAGCTGTTTTCCTTAATTTTGTGTACATTAGCTTACTGGTTGTATTTTTTGTAATTTCAGAGTCACTGTATATTTCATATAGAACAAAATAAATACATACAGTAATTATATTATACAATCTAAACAAGTTTCACTGCGTATTTTGAATATAGGGAATTACTTTTAATTTTCAAAGTTTTGCTGGGATGGACCAGGGCAATGTGGTGTTGTTGCCTGGAGGAAGGGTGAGGGGGCTGGATATCAGGCAAGTTATCACAAGCATCTACATTTAAACTGGAGAGCTTCTGCTGCTGTTTCAATTGCCTATCATATGATCCCTATTACATTTTTTGGTGAAACAATAGCATGTCCCATATTACTATCCTTATCACAGTTATTACAGTATTATAGAACAAAGTCCATGTACTGTAAACACTTGATCAGGACAATATCACTTACCCACACAAAATTATTTTTGACAGACAGTACTCACATTCCCCACCAGTTAAGCTCAGTGCATTGACTCCTGGGAGTGAACTCGAAGCAGGGCATCTTGAGGAGGTTGAAGAAGCTGAAGCCCACCATATTGGAGATGGTATCATTTACACGCTGGAGGCACTGGCGAAACCTGATGACAACAGAAAGAAGGGTAGGTAATGCTAAGACCGTGGCATTAAAGGGACATTAAAAATATATATATATTCATCATCTCCAGCCCCACCCGAACATGTGAAAATGGTGCGTTTCTGTGTTGTAGTAAAAAAAAAGAGGAATATAAGTGTTTCCAATGACATCATCAACCAATTAGTAGTCAATGCCTACTCATAATTGGTTAAAATCACATGATGCACACTGATGATGTCATTGGAAACACTTCTCTTCCTCTATCTTTTACTACAGAACATAGAAACGTGCCATTTGCACATATGTTGATGTTGGGGTGCTGCTGGAAAGAATGAATATGAAGCTTAACATGTCCCTTTAAGTAGTCAGTTATCTCCTAAGCTTACCAGTGCTGTTTTAAGCTCAAACAACAAACATCAGGGATCTCTCACCAAAGGAATAGTTAAAATAGGTTGGCAAACTTGGCATGTTGTCAACAAGAGCAAATCATACTGAATTGTAATACACTTATTCATATTGAATAGTTGATGATTTTCCCATCATTTATTTAAAGCCAATGTGTCCAACAGAGCCACATATCGTAGCTGCTTGGTAGTCACAGGGAAAAGTGACAAATCAAAACATGACATTTTACAGGAAGATTTAAATTGCTTTCATGAAAAGTGATGTGCTATACATCCAATTATGTAACTACTTGGTGCTTACTAGAGCTCTGCTAACCGACCAGAGCCCAACATTATACAGTGGGGAAAAAAAGTATTTAGTCAGCCACCAATTGTGCAAGTTCTCCCACTTCAAAAGATGAGAGAGGCCTGTAATTTTCATCATAGGTACACGTCAACTATGACAGACAAAATGAGAAAAAAATTTTTTTTATGAATTTATTTGCAAATTATGGTGGAAAATAAGTATTTGGTCAATAACAAAAGTTTGTCAATACTTTGTTATATACCCTTTGTTGGCAATGACACAGGTCAAACGTTTTCTGTAAGTCTTCACAAGGTTTTCACACACTGTTGCTGGTATTTTGGCCCATTCCTCCATGCAGATCTCCTCTAGAGCAGTGATGTTTTGGGGCTGTCGCTGGGCAACACGGACTTTCAACTCCCTCCAAAGATTTTCTATGGGGTAGAGATCTGGAGACTGGCTAGGCCACTCCAGGACCTTGAAATGCTTCTTACGAAGCCACTCCTTCGTTGCCCGGGCGGTGTGTTTGGGATCATTGTCATGCTGAAAGACCCAGCCACGTTTCATCTTCAATGCCCTTGCTGATGGAAGGAGGTTTTCACGCAAAATCTCACGATACATGGCCCCATTCATTCTTTCCTTTACACGGATCAGTCGTCCTGGTCCCTTTGCAGAAAAACAGCCCCAAAGCATGATGTTTCCGGGCCTGGACATGTACTGGCTTAAGCAGGGGGACACATCTGGCACTGCAGGATTTGAGTCCTGGCGGCGTAGTGTGTTACTGATGGTAGGCTTTGTTACTTTGGTCCCAGCACTCTGCAGGTCATTCACTAGGTCCCCCCGTGTGGTTCTGGGATTTTTGCTCACTGTTCTTGTGATCATTTTGACCCCACGGGGTGAGATCTTGCGTGGAGCCCCAGATCGAGGGAGATTATCAGTGGTCTTGTATGTCTTCCATTTCCTAATAATTGCTCCCACAGTTGATTTCTTCAAACCAAGCTGCTTACCTATTGCAGATTCAGTCTTCCCAGCCTGGTGCAGGTCTACAATTTTGTTTCTGGTGTCCTTTGACAGCTCTTTGGTCTTGGCCATAGTGGAGTTTGGAGTGTGACTGTTTGAGGTTGTGGACAGGTGTCTTTTATACTGATAACAAGTTCAAACAGGTGCCATTAATACAGGTAACGAGTGGAGGACAGAGGAGCCTCTTAAAGAAGAAGTTACAGGTCTGTGAGAGCCAGAAATCTTGCTTGTTTCTAGGTGACCAAATACTTATTTTCCACCATAATTTGCAAATAAATTCATTAAAAATCCTACAATGTGATTTTCTGGAATGTCTTTTCTCAATTCCGTCTTCAAGAGAGTGAGAGTTGCTCCCCTTCTCAAAAAACCAACACTCGATCCCACTGATGTCAACAACTACAGACCAGTATCCCTTCTTTCTTTTCTTTCCAAAACTATTGAGCGTGCCGTCTTTAGCCAACTCTCTTGCTATCTCTCTCAGAATGACCTTCTTGATCCAAACCAGTCAGGTTTCAGGACTGGTCATTCAACTGAGACTGCTCTTCTCTGTGTCACGGAGGCTCTCCGCACTGCTAAAGCTAACTCTCTCTCCTCTGCTCTTGTCCTTCTAGACCTGTCTGCTGCCTTTGATACTGTGAACCATCAGATCCTCCTCTCCACCCTCTCCGAGCTGGGCATCTCCGGCGCGGCTCACTCCTGGATTGCGTCCTACATGACCGGTCGCTCCTACCAAGTGGCGTGGCGAGAAGCTGTCTCCGCACCACGTGCTCTCACCACTGGTGTCCCCCAGGGCTCAGTTCTAGGCCCTCTCCTTTTCTCCCTATACACCAAGTCACTTGGCTCTGTCATATCCTCACATGGCCTCTCCTATCATTGCTACGCTGACGATACACAACTAATCTTCTCCTTTCCCCCTTCTGATAACCAGGTGGCGAATCGCATCTCTGCATGTCTGGCAGACATATCAGTATGGATGACGGATCACCACCTCAAGCTGAACCCTGGCAAGACGGAGCTGCTCTTTCTCCCGGGGAAGGACTGCCCGTTCCATGATCTCGCCATCACGGTTGACAACTCCGTTGTGTCCTCCTCCCAGAGTGCGAAGAGCCTTGGCGTGACCCTGGACAACACCCTGTCGTTCTCCGCTAACATCAAGGCGGTGACCCGATCCTGCAGGTTCATGCTCTACAACATTCGGAGAGTACGACCCTGCCTTACACAGGAAGCGGCACAGGTCCTAATCCAGGCACTTGTCATCTCCCGTCTGGATTACTGCAACTCGCTGTTGGCTGGGCTCCCTGCCTGTGCCATTAAACCCCTACAACTAATCCAGAATGCCGCAGCCCGTCTGGTGTTCAACCTTCCCAAGTTCTCTCACGTCACCCCCCTCCTCCGCACACTCCACTGGCTTCCAGTTGAAGCTCGCATCCGTTACAAGACCATGGTGCTTGCCTATGGAGCAGTGAGGGGAACGGCACCTCCGTACCTTCAGGCTCTGATCAGTCCCTACACCCAAACGAGGGCATTGCGTTCATCCACCTCTGGCCTGCTGGCTCCCCTTCCTCTGCGGAAGCATATTTCCCGCTCAGCCCAGTCAAAACTGTTCGCTGCTCTGGCACCCCAATGGTGGAACAAGCTCCCTCACGACGCCAGGACAGCGGAGTCACTCACCACCTTCCGGAGACATTTGAAACCCCACCTCTTTAAGGAATACCTGGGATAGGATAAAGTAATCCTTCTACCCCCCCCCCCCCCCCCCCCAAAAAAAAAAAATAAGAGCGTCTGCTAAATGACGTAAATGTAAATGTAAATGTATAGTTGACGTGTACCTATGATGAAAATTACAGGCCTCTCTCATCTTTTTAAGTGGGAGAACTTGCACAATTGGTGGCTGACTAAATACTTTTTTCCCCCACTGTACGTCGGGTTAGGGCCGGGTAGGGCCTGTTGATTCATAACTAGGGCACGGGCAAGGCTCGGGTATCACTAAATGGATCACTAACATTTTGAAGCCGAGCCATTTGTGCATGCTCTGCTGTAGAGCCCTGCACAGGCATGAATTTTAAGCCCGAGCCCTACCCATGCCCGCAACGTTCAGGCCCTACCCTACCCAGGCCTGATTGCTTCTGCAAAATGTAAGGCCCGGCCCTGCCCAAAGCCCGAAATCATAAATAACTTCCTCTGTTAGTAAATCCATTAGCTTCAGGTAGCAGAGCTCTAGTGACAGACAGAGAGGAGCAGCTAATGGATTTACTAAATTTGGCAGAAGCAATCGGGCCTGGGTAGGGTAGGGCCTGAATGTCGCGGTCATGGGTATGGCTTAAAATTCATGCCTGTGCAGGGCTCTAGTGCTTACTGTGGAATTAATACAGTGTCTGGCCTTGTCAGTTAAACCTTGGAGGAGAATGAGACTGCATTGTCTGTCTGGCACTCATGCTTTAAGGAAATTAATTAGAGTATAAGCGTATTACACAAGCATCTGTCTGTGTTCTGTGGCAACTCAGAGCTGGGAGTTGACACCTCACCTCATCTCCAAAGTGTCTGATTATGAGTCCTGAAAGAGACCAGCAATTATTGCTCACCCTACACTCTTAGAAAAAAAAGTGCTAAGTAGAATTAGGGTTCTTCGGTTTGTTCCCATAGGTGAACGCTTTTTGGTGCTAGGTAGCACCCTTTGCAGAGGGTTTTTACCTAGAACCTTCTATGTAGGGTTCTTCATAGAACCCCCTGTAAATAGTTCTACCTAGAACCTCTATGAAAAGGTTATTTCTAGAACCCTCTATGAAAGGTTCTACCAAGAACCCTTTATCTTTGAAGGATTCTTCCTAGAACCCTATATGAACGGTTCCACCAGCCTGATTAGACTTTAAAATGTAACTTTTCATGACAATACATTATATAAATCATAAGACCTTTCTTTGAGGGCCTAGTTAGACCCTAACACAGTGGTGTTAGGAAACTCCTCGTTTACAGGCCACATCAGGCCTGTAAGTCACATTATGCTCGCTTTCAAAGTGTAATTCCTATTGGAATCCAGCCAGAGTGAGGATATCCAACAATTTGAACTTTTAAATCACCCGCAACCTGCATTCAGAATGACTGCCAGGGTAAGGAAGATGATTTAGGTAGTCTCATTAATCAATCTAAACTGGAACAACAATCCCAGTAAGGTGTGCAATAGTAACAGATTGGATTAGTTTAGAAAAATGTATTTTATCTTTGTGTAGCATAAGATTAATCAACCAATCAATGTACATGCAATACACAGCTATTGAAACAAACAATTCTGAAAATGAACCTGTAATTAGAGCATGCTGGGAAATATGATAATGATGGGCGTGGTTTTGAGTGTTTTACTCTACACAGTGTAAAAATTACACAATCACACTAAACTCTGGTTATACCACCAGTTAAGTTAATTTGACTCCTAAATCAAAACTAGAATGTTACCCTGAAAAATCAACACTAGGTAAAACTGGCCAATTTGCTGTGTACCATACAATACACTGCTGGTTTACTCATACTCCCTTCTATTCTCCTACTCTCTGCTCAATAAAAAAATCACAGAAAATACTCATTTGAAAGACATAAATCATGGCAAAGATATCAACTATGTCAGTACTGTATAAGTAAAATGACTAAGGGAATACCAGATACATGCATACATATTCCCATATTGGTACAGTTTAAAACATTTTCACATCTATCTTTTTAAACTCATTACTCAAACTCCTGATGTTAAAGTTTAAGCACTGAGGTAAACTAATGCTCAGGCACTATTTAAAAGTATGAAAAATGTTTACAATAAAAAACTTATTCAGAAGGGTATGTAGAACCCTTATTGCCTTCCAAAGAATCATTCTTGCCTTCCAAAGAATCGTCAAAGAAAACCAGTTTTTCCAAAAACAGTTTTTAGGATGTTAAAGGTCCTAGGTAGAACCCTTTGCCTTACAAAGAACCCTTGTCTTCCAAAAATGGTTCTTCAGATGAAAACGTTTAAGCCTTTTGGAACCCTTTTTTCTAAGAGTGTACAGACATAAAAAGTGTGCATGTTCTCTCTTGACATCAAAAGTATATATTTTGAGGGTCTATCACAGAGCATGTTATAAAGTCAGGCAAGCTTTATTTTTTTATGGGGGAGTGTGACTTTTTTTCATTCACCTTATTTTATTGGTGCATGCATTGCGGTAATCCAAATTGGGGTGCCATTTAAAGATGCACTATGCAGAAATCACGCCGCCATTTCCTGGTTGCTAAAATTCTAATAGTTCGCTTAATTTCCGTTTATGTGACAAAACAAGCAAGTATAGTGTAGAGAATCATTGTACCATCTAAACCGCTGTGAAATATATTTTCCATAACCATAACTATTGCATTTTCAACTATTTGAAGCTGGTGTACAAAATCGAAAGTAATAGACGCAAAAACTAAACTTAAGAACGGGAAGCATAGAAATAGCGTGCATAGAACATATCTACCGCTTCTTAGACTTGCTTTCAATGAGAATGACAGATCTGTAACTAACATTTCTATTCGAATTTGGTCGGGTCGCCCAAAAACTTACATATTGCAGCTTTAGAAAATAAATGCCTATCAGTTGGCAGATGAGTCATGCACCATGTACCACACCCCTGAAAAATAAGGTCAGCATAATAAAAAGTCACTCTTTATTGAACTTTATTGAGCTATAGCTCAATAAAGCTCTAAGGAGTTCCCCTTCAGGGGACAGGAATATGTGTCATCCCTGGAATGTGATAGATGCTGCCCAGGGGCGACACACTGAGGCTCACCTTTGGTCACAGTCGCAGTGTGAGATGGTGAAGAAGTTGGGGTTGAAAACACCATAGTTCACCGTGAAGGAGGGGATAGTGTTACTGCAGTGGTCATGCTCACGGCAGCACCCGTCCGCTCGCTCAAACATTCCTACAACAAGAAACAAACAGTGGAGAGACTAAATAAGTCCCTCAGATCCTTAAATACACATTTCATGTGTAATGACACATTGCTACAGTGGGTGGTCGGCAGTAGCACCAAGCACAAACGTTATAAATAAATAAGTAAGATGTGACATAGTGCTTGCTGGAACAGAAGTAGGCCTACAGTACACACATGGCAACTCCAAGGAGTTGTCCTGATCAAATAGGTTACAGACAAATAGGGATAAGGAATTACATTTACATTTTTGTCATTTAGCAGACGCTCTTATCCAGAGCGACTTTACAGTTAGTGAGTGCATTTTTTTTTTTTCATACTGGCCCCCGTGGGAATCGAACCCACAACCCTGGCGTTGCAAGCGCAATTATCTACCAACTGCGCTACAGGGGGTTGTGCCCTGTGCCCAATTTGAGGCTAGATACAAATGTTTCAGTTATGAATTCTGTCCTCTGTGTGTGACCATGCCATACGTTGTCCAGAAACAGCTATCCTATAACATGGCTCTTGTTTTCACTATACATCCAAATCATTACATTATGAAGCGGCCCAAATATGGTTTTAAGAACAGAAGGCTGTCCCAACTTTGAAACAAATTAGGTATAGGCCCTTTTGATAGAATATGACAGGGTATATACTATTATGTGATATTTCATTCAGAGTATAATATTCAGTCTTTTCACTGATAAAAGTGTTGGATGGTGTGAATTACAAATGTATAGATACATTTATACTGTAGATAGCCTACTGTATTTTGATTCTATAGGACACATCTAATTGAAAGACATCTCTGGTGATCAGCATGTGTGAAGTGTAAATATTATTCTACTCACCTAACTGTTTGTAGTCAATCGCTTTGCTTCCAGTGCCACACCAAAGTGTCCCAGGAAATACCCACGCGCGTTTCCTACGGGATTTTGCACCCGAAATATGTTGTTGCTCTAATGGGTCATGTTTCGTCTGTTTGGTAAATCCATCGACAGGACTCAGTGGGCACAGGTTGTCTGGACTCAACAACGCCCTGATATTTAGGTGGGAGAATTCCACGGTGCTCTCCGAGCGCGTTTGGCGGCAAAGATACAGGTAACTGCCAGTGGCTACAGGGTCGTCGTTAATTGAGCATTTTACAAGCTGCTTCTCTGACCATTCGCTTACATATAACATCAATGTATGGGTCCCGACCATATTTCGGAGGAAGCTCAGGCGCGTGTGTCCTAGTCCAGTGAAACTCGTCCTGTGGCAGAAATTGGCATTTTGCGCGTCCGTCCCTGCTAACATCTTCACATCATGTGCACTTAGCAAACTGAGCAATGACAAGCACAGAACAAATTGCAATAAACTTTTGTTTATCATCTCAAAAATAGTCTATAGACTAAATGATATTATTACATCAATGAAAAAAGTAACAGCAGTCTCAATAGAGCTCGCCAGTTTATAGTCCTAAAAACCGGAAATTAGTTGCCTCTGGTTCGTTCAGTCCGCCACAGTGGACGTCATAATACCTATAAAAACACGGATATGGTTCCAATGTTTTTTCCGCCATTCATTTTTCACATCGTGAATTTTACAAACACTTCAAATGAAGTGTGTGTTTGGTGTAGGATTACCTTGGCGTGACGTTTTGATAACCGTGCAATTCTCTCTCAGACAAGGTGAGTTTTATCAATACATTCGCCTCAATTTATGGGTATATGAACTCTCAAAAATTCGAAATGCTAATTAGCAACAGAGAAGACCTCATCAAGACTATAAATTCCTGCAGGAAGCTCCTGCACATCATCTTTAGCCTACACTGTCAGCTACCGACCAGCGCAAGCAGAGAGACCTGTGCCCAATCCATGATGAATCCATGTGCTGTATTGAAATTCATTGAATAAAGTGTTGAACTTCTTCCGTCCGCTAGTTTGCAGAGCAGCAGATCAAAAAATAATTTTGTATTACCAGTGGTGGAAAAAGTAACCAATTGTCATACTTGAGTAAAAGTAAAGATACCTTAATTGAAAATGACTCAAGTAAAAGTCACCCAGTAAAATACTACTTGAGTGAAAGTATTTGGTTTTAAATATACTTAAGTATCAAAAGTAAATGTAATAGCAAAAATATACTTAAGTATCAAAAGTAGAAGTACAAATATTTAAAAATTCCTTATATTAAGAAAACCAGATGGCACAATTTTCATTAAAACATTTTTTTTTTACAGATAGCCAGGGGCACACTCCAACACTCAGACATAATTTACAAACAAAGCATTTGTGTTTAGTGAGTCTGCCAGATCACAGGCAGTGGGGATGACCAGGGATGTTCTCTTGATAAGTGGGTGAATTGGACCATTTTCTGTCCTGCTAAGCATTCAAATAATAAATGTATGGAGTAAAAAGTACAATATTTTCTTTAGGAATGTAGTGAAGTAAAAGTAAAGTACAGATACCCCCCCAAACTACTTAAGTAGTACTTTAAAGTATTTTTACTTAAGTACTTTACACCACTGTGTATTACTTAGCCTAGATATTGTTTGGACAGTATGTTGATTTTGGTGTCTATTTCAGACCTTATGGCATTTTTCAAGGAATAGCTTTAAAAGGGGTGAAGAAAGTGGGTTGTAATTGTAGCGTTGGTATTAAGAGATTCATACAGCATACAGTAGGCTAAGGCTTACATATCTCACAAACATTTTGTAGAAAGTATATGCTCTGTCAGGTGGAGAATATAAAAGGGGAGGAAAGGATTCAATGTGTTACAATAGACCTCAAAGTGTAATAATGCGTGGGATACAAGTTTTAAGCCATAACATTAAAGGTTGTAACAGCCCAATTAAGAGGAAAAAGATACTTGACCAACTTAAGCGAATTAAGTGTGAAATAGCCTTTCTACAGGAGACCCACCTGTCTGATGAGGAACATTCAAAACTGGCTAGGTCATGGGCTACACAGGTCTTCTTTTCATCACATAGCTCAGATTGTAGACAGGGTGTTGTAATTCTAATACATAGGTCTGTCCAATTTAGCCTATACTCCAAATTTACGGACGAAGAGGGGAGATATGTACTGGTTAATGGCTTAATGGCTCCATCTGGGGTGTCGGGGTCTCTATGTTTAACATATATGCACCACATGACAATAATCCACAATTTATCAAGAATATGCTTGACTTGGTCTTAGAAAAGGCACGCGGGATTGTTTTAATTGGGGAAGACTTCAACTGTGTTTTGTCAACCTTGTTGGATAAAAGTCCCTCTTCTCATGTACCTCCTTCCACCACCATGAGCAGAACTCTTAAACACAGATGTGAGGATCTGGGTTTCATAGAGGCCTGAAGACATACAGTATGCACCCCAGAGACAGAAACGATACATTTTATTCTCATCCCCATAACTCTTACTCCAGAATAGACTACTTTTTGGTATCTAAAAACGAATCCCATAGGGTTCTGGACTGTAAGATTAGTAGTATAGTAGTATAACTCTCAGTAACCATGCCCCAGTCTCTATAATGTGGGACGTTGAAAGGAACACCTCAGCAAATCGCTGGAGGCTCAACACCTCATTGGTAGGGGACACTGGCTTCTAAGACTACATCAGGACAGAGTTTATGGAATTCCTTGAATTCAATGATACAGCAGAGATGTCTCCTACAACTCTGTGGGAGGCAGCTAAGGTGGTATTGAGGGGTAAAATTATTTCTTTTTCTTCAACCTTGAAAAAAGCTAGAGTGTCCAAATGTTTAGAACTTGAAGAAAATAGAAGGTCTAGAACAACAACAGAGGGCGACAGCTGAAAATCTAACACAGCTAAATGAGGCGAAGAGAGCACTAGATGGATTGCTGACAGAGAAGGTAGAAAGAAACCTACAATTTTTAAAACAGATACTATGATCATGGGAGTAGAGCCAATTGACTTCTGGCATCTCAACTCAGGTAACAGTCTGGATTGACAATTGTACAGAAAATTAAAAGCAATAATGCAGACAAACCCTTTCTGTACAAACCCAAATAAATATCTGATGCCTTTGCTAAGTTCTAGAATATATTTTACTCTTACACAGACATGTGGGGATGTCCACAGAAAGGATCCCTATTTGGATTCCATTCATTTACCCAAAATAGATCAAACTGCCTCAAAAAACATTGATGCTCCAATAACAAGGGAAGAGATTGAGGACACTAAGAGATTGAAGAATGGCTACTCAAATTAGTTTTATAAAACTTGTATTGACCTCATTAGCCCACTGTTGGAGAGGGCCTATTCCCATGATCTCCAGAAGGGGGCGCTCCCGCTATGCTGGAAGGAGGCGATTATATCTGTCATCTACAAAGAACATGAAGATCCACAGAATGCACCTCATACAGGCCAATTGCACTTCTAAATACAGACTGTAAAATCTTGACCTCCATATTGGCTAAATGGTTGGAGGCAGTGATTACAACAATAATACATCCAGACCAAACAGGTTTCATTACTGGTCGTCACCTACCTGATAACATACGTAGATTGCTTAACATTATGTCCCACTCCATTCCCCAACTAGTGCCATGCATTGCATTGGCACTGGATGCTGAAAATGCCTCTTCCGAACATTTGAAAAATTGGGATTTGGTCCGAATTTCATTAAATGGATTCAGTCATTATACTCTGCCCCACAAGGCATAGTCAGAGTAAATGGCAGCTTCTCTCAGTCCTTCCAGCTGGAACGAGGATGTAGGCAAGGTTGCCCTCTCTCGCCACTCCTGTTTGCCATAAGCATTGAACCCTTAGTTCAAATAAGGAACAATGCTGATATCAAAGGAATAAAGTTTGGAGATGAAACGCATAAAATATCATTCATTGTACGCTGATGATGTTGTGGTCACATATTTAGGAAATACTATACCTGCGGATCTGGATAACTTATACAAAGCCAACTACACCAAGCTGATAGATAGAATCAAAGGAGATCTGGACCGCTGGTCTGTGTTGCCACTTACCCTATCAGGAAGGGTAGAATTAATAACATTGAACGTATTACCTAGATTACGGTTCCCCTTTCAAACGCTTCCAGTTTCACCACCACAAATCTATGTTTGTGCTATTACACAGATTCATATCCAGATATATCTGGCAGGGACGACGTACTACAATTGTAAAAACAACAGGGAGGATGGGGACTACCTAATCTTTAAACATTACTGGTTTGCAACCAAATTTAGGGCCATGACCGTATGGATGCCTGAGGCTGTAGGTAGAAGATTGCTGGAAATAAAGTCAGAATGTACTTCGGTCCCTCTATCTGTATGCCCATTCACTGAGGAAAAAATATCAAGTGAGACGTGGAAAATGGGCAGAAACCACATATAAAGCTTGGAAAGAGGTGCAGTGAGCTTTCAACCTTCCTACAGGAATCTGTGTTATCACTTATTGTACATATGAAGGGTTTTAAGCCATTACGATTAGACACAGGTTTTAGAAACCTTGCACAGTTGAAACTTCAATATGTCCATCAAATATTTGAAAAGGGTACTCTAAAATCATTTGAAAAACTGAGCTCTGAGTTTAATATACCAAGGTCAGCCTTCTTCAGGGATCTACAAGTGTGAAGCATTCTATCCAAACACCCAAATTGGATAAGGTTACAAGGCACCCCCTCTGAAATATAACAATATTTAGCCAGAGTTCAGGAGAATCAATGCACTGAGAAACCAACAACTAACCTATGCAGGGCTTTATCAGCCATGAAACAAGATAACACATTTATTATTTGACAGATGTGGGAAGGTGAACATCATCAAAATATACAGTGCATTCGGAAAGTATTCAGACCCCTTCCCGTTTCCACATTTTGTTACGTTACAGCCTTATTCTAAAATTGATGAGGATTTTTATTTATTTAATCCATCTACACACAATACCCCATAATGACAAAGCAAAAATAATTTAAAAAACAAACAGAAATACCTTATTTACATAAGTATTCAGACCCTTTGCTATGAGACTCGAAATTGTGCTCAGGTGCATCCTGTTTCCATTGGTCATCCTTGAGATGTTTTTACAACTTGATTGGAGTCCACCTATGGTAAATTCAATTGATTGGACATGATTTGGAAAGGTCGCACACCTGTCTATATAAGGTCCCACAGTTGACAGTGCATGTCAGAGCAAAAACCAAGCCATGAGGTCGAAGGAATTGTCCGTAGAGCTCCGAGACAGGATTGTGTCGAGGCACAGTGTCATGAATGTCTGTGGAATGCGGTAGGCCAGAGTCAAGCACAGGACACAGAATGAAATGAAAATCTACTTTACTGTATAGTAAAGAAACAAGCAAAACCTCCAACACAGGGAGGAGCAAACCCACTCACAAACGGCACTCGAAACAAGTAACAAACACGCACAACACACAGTGGGAGTGAACAGGTTAAATAGGGAAGGACATAATACCATAATGGGAAACAGGTGTGCAACACTAGACAACAACCAGATGAACATAGAAACATGAAACATAGATCGGCAGCAGCTAGTATTCCGGTGACGACGAACGCCGAAGCCTGCCCGAACCAGAAGGAAGGGCAGTCTCGGCAGAATCCATGACAGTATCTCGTATCTCAGATTCCTGGAGTGGACCAGCTACCACCAGCCTGAGGAGAGACACATGGAACGAGGGGTTAAATCGATAATTAGTAGGAAGCTGTAACCTATAACATACCTTGGCAGGCGAAGGGGCAGGTTTCGGGTCGAGAGCCAGACCCGGTCCCCCAGTGCATACACCGGGGCTTCACTGCGGTAGCGGTCTGCGCTCGCCTTCTGCCGCCTGATGGCCCGCTGCAGGCGTTCATGGGCAGCGTCCCAGGTCTGCTGCGAGCGTCGAACCCACTCGTCCACCGCAGGTAACTCGATCTGGCTCTGATGCCAAGGTGCCAGGGCCGGCTGATAACCTAACACACACTGGAAAGGAGTGAGGTCAGTTGAGGAGTGGCGGTTGGAGTTTATTGCCATTTCTGCCCAAGGTAGGAAAACCGACCACTCCCCTCGCCGGTCCTGGCAATACGACCTCAGAAACCTACCCACCTCCTGGTTGATTCTCTCCACCTGCCCGTTACTCTCGGGGTGAAAACCTGAGGTAAGGCTAACTGAGGGCTGGTGGATGATCGAATACCGCCCAGAAGCGGTAGGTGAAATCCTCGTAGCGGACAGTTCTCGAGTCTATTCCTCCCCACTCGGCATTGGCCCATTCCAGCGCCTTCCCCGATAGACAGGAGATGAGGGCTGACACGCTCTCGTATCCCAAGGGCGCCGGGTGAATGGTGGCCAGGTAGAGCTCTACCTGGAGGAGAAATCCCTGGCACCCGGCAGGTGTACCGTCATATGCCCTCGGGAGCCGAATCCCACTGGACCCAGGTGGCGGAGTGGTGACCAGTGTTGTAGGTGGTTGGAGATAGTGACGGGATACCACCTCTCTCCCATCGTTCCATCGTCTGGAACACTCGTTCCATGGTGACACCGAGAGTCTGAATCATCATCTCTTGTCTTTGGACTCGTTCCTCTATCGTCTCGGTTAATCCGGCTGTTCCTGCTGACTCCATAGTGGTGCGTGTTTCTGTCATGAATGTCTGTGGAATGCGTTAGGCCAGAGTCAAGCGCAGGACACAGAATGAAATTAAAATCTACTTTACTGTATAGTAAAGAAACAAACAAAACCTCCAACACAGGGAGGAGCAAACCCGCTCACAAACGACACTCGAAACAAGTAACAAACACGCACAACACACAGTGGGAGCGAACAGGTTAAATAGGGAAGGACATAATACCATAATGGGAAACAGGTGTGCAACACTAGACAACAACCAGATTAACATAGAAACATGAAACATAGATCGGCAGCAGCTAGTATTCCGGTGACGACGAACGCCGAAGCCTGCCTGAACCAGAAGGAAGGGCAGTCTCGGCAGAATCCGTGACGCACAGATCTGGGGAAGGGTACCAAAAACATTCTGCAGCATTGAAGGTCCCCAAGAACACAGTGGCCTCCATCATTCTTAAATGGAAGAAGTTTGGAACAACTAAGACTCTTCCTAGAGCTGGCTGCCCAGCCAAACTGAGCAATCGAAGGAGAAGGGCCTTGGTCAGGGAGGTGACCAAGAACCCGATGGTCACTGACAGAGCTCCAGAGTTCCTCTGTGGAGATGGGAGAACCTTCCAGAAGGACAACCATCTCTGCAACACTCCACCAATCAGGCCTTTAGGGTAGAGTGGCCAGACGGAAGCCACTCCTCAGTAAAAGGCACATGACAGCCCACTTGGAGTTTGCCAAAATGCACCAAAAGGACTCTCAGACCATGAGAAACAAGATTATCTGGTGTGATGAAACCAAGATTGAACTCTTTGGCCTGAATGCAAAGTGTCACGTCTGGAGGAAACCTGGCACCATCCCTACAGTGAAGCATGGTGGTGGCAGCATCATGCTGTGGGGATGTTTTTCAGCGGCAGGGACTGGGAGACTAGTCAGGATCGAGGGAAAGATGAACGGAACAAAATACAGAGAGATCCTTGATGAAAACCTGCTCCAGAGCGCTCAGGACCTCAGACTGGGGCAAAGGTTAACCTTCCAACAGGACAACGACGCTAAGCACATAGCCAAGACAACGCTGGAGTGGCTTCGGGACAAGTCTCTGAATGTCCTTGAGTGGCCCAGCCAGAGCCCAGACTTGAACCTGATCGAACATCTCTGGAGAGACCTGAAAATAGCAGTGCAGCGACGCTCCCCATTCAACCTGACAGAGCTTGAGAGGATCTGCAGAGAAGAATAGAAGAAACTCCCCAAATACAGGTGTGCCAAGCTTTTAGCGTCTTACCCAAGAAGACTGGAGGCTGTAATCGCTGCCAAAGGTGCTTCAACAAAGTACTGAGTAAAAGGTCTGAATACCTATGTAAATGTGATATTTCCGTTTTTTTTTTTTTATACATTTGCAAACATTTCTAAAAACCTGTTTTTGCTTTGCCATTATGGCCGATTGTGTGTAGATTGAGGGGAAAAAACGATGTAATCTATTTTAGAATAAGGCTGTAACGTAACAAAGTGGAAAAAGTCAATACTTTCCAGGAACACTGTATCTACCAAATATTACCCAATTCTCCACGTTGAAATGACGTGGTGTGCCCATAACTCCATAACTGCACAGCTGGGGAACTCGGTTTGACTATGAAAAGAACATGCCTTTATGCAAAATGAGCACATGGAGGTTATTGATATGATTTTCACATAAAAACGGAATAGACATGTAACAAATCTGATACAGTAGTCTTGTCTATGTAACAGCTGTCCAGCGAAGACAATGAGACTGGTCTCGGCACCAGTGTAACAGATGTGATCGTACTTCGTAAACTCTCTTGCGTTGTGTTTTTAAAGAAAGGGCTGTCCAGCCAGAGATCCCAGTTGATTGGTGTTTATTCTGATGATAGACACAATGAAGCACATTAGATGTGCAGGACCACAGAATGGTGATGGCTGTAGATTTGTGATTCGTCTGTTAACATAGAAATAACTGTGAATTAGCAGGGAGCTAATGTGACCATTACAATTAGAGCATGCTAGCTAACTTGCTCTTACAGCAATACAATACAAAAGCACATCCCAGGATGCCCCCAATATCTAACAGGTACTGTATATGAATGTGACCTACCGCTTGCATGTCAATATCAGACTGGGAAGCATTTACGTTCGCGTTCTCTCCCTATCTGCAAGCATGACCAATGGCATAACACCTTATTGATATGTAAAATCAACCAACCAATAGGAATACATAAATATCGAAAACATATTTCTGCAGTGTCAAGTGGAAACATAACCCAACCCTTTTACATGTACTTGCTTCACCCGGTAGTTTAGAATAAAATCAATAAACAATAGTTTGTGGAAGAAGTTGCTGCCGGTTGGAGAAACCAGAGAAGCCTACCCACTGGGCACAGACGTCTATTCCACGTTGTTTTAACGTAATTTCATTGAAATGACATGGAGACAATGTTGATTGAACCAGTGTGTGCCCAGTGGGAGAGATTGGTGGAGAGATGCCAGTCACTCACACCCTCTGAATAAGAGAAGTGTTATGGATGCAGTAGCATTCAGCAGGTAAGTACAGCAGCCTATACAGTGGACTCCAATAGTCATCAAGTCGTTGTAGCCTTGAACTAGTAGCCTACATCATCTTCAAAGAATGGACAATTTCCACTCAACCTGTCGCTACAATACACTTGCATAGACTACCATAAAAAAATTAGACCTACTACTTTTGGAATCAACAGCCTTTCTTGTCATAGGATCTAAAAGTGTCTTTTGAACTTTTAATTGCTCAATTGTGGTTTTGATCAATGCCAGAGGCAAGTGACAGAATCATTGTGATTACAGTGACAACACTGAAAAAAACTTTGCTTCAAATGACCGGTATTAGGCTATACAAACACCTCAAGATTTGGTTTAGTATTAACCATTGTTTGGGGTGTGAAAGCATATGCCTACATTTTTCAAATAATGACCTAAATGAGTGAAAAGAAGAACATGCATCTTTTATACAACAAGCAGTGGCGACCCGTCATTCAGGGCCTGTTTTGAGCCCCACATTTGGGGGGGTGGCTTGTCTGTTATGCATGTTATTTTGGCATTAATACGTGTCACATATCAGTTTGCAAACAATGTTAAAAAACCCAACTCGGAACAACTGACGTCATCCCACTCGGAATTGTACATCCGGAACTCGGGCCTCTTTCTAGAGCTACGACCTGAGGATCACTGACGTCATCACGATTCAACCTTTTTCAGAGTTCCCAGTTGCCTTGAAAGCACCATAAATCCAGAGAATGCCAGACTTCGATGACTAAGTTTTATGTCAAAATTGTCCACGAAGGACTGCCGCACCACCTTCCTGTTCAAGTGAGCACAGCACAACAAGGTGAGTCCAAAAATGTATTGTATGCTGCTGCATAAATGATGTAATATGCCAGGGAGATATGTATACTGTAGCTAAGAAAGTAATGCTAAATGTATGTTGTGTAGTAAGCTGTTAGTAGCCCATGTGCCTCACCCTAATAATTATGTCTATTTTCCCCTCTTAATTTCGCCTACTGTTCTGACTTGGTGGTGCACATGTAGCCTATAACCTGTTTTAGAGAAATGTAATCATCGAATATTGTAAGAGCTTTCATTGTCTGCTTATATGCCCCCTTAATTTATCCTACGGTTCTGACTTGGTGTACAGGGAGAACGCTGTAAGAACGGCCCATGTTCTGAATTCTGTCGCTGTACATTTCAAAAGTGCTGAACAACTAGTTATATTGACTATGTCCGTCCTAGCTCGCTCATTAATGTCTAAATCGAAATTACGGATTTTTAAAGGCAGTAAATGAGGCTGGATGAACTGTTTCGCTGCCAGAGAAGGCTCCGCTGATTGCCAGGTGTAGCAGTGGTAAGGTGTTGGGACTGCTGTTGGGACTCTGCTGTTGGGACAGCTTTATGTAGGCCCTAACAGTTTGTGGGCACCGTTTGTCACCGTTATAGTGCAATTAATGTATTGTTTAGTGTTGTGTTGTGGCTTTGCTGGCATACATCCCACATATGTTTTTATTTTTTTGCCCCACCAAGATTTACATGCTAAAATCGCCACTGACAACAAGGCACTAAAGTAATACTGCAAATAAACATATGTTTGGGGCAAATCAAAAACAACACATCACCGAGTAACTGCCTCCTTATTTTCAAGCATGGTGGTGGCTGCATCACCATATGGGCATGCTTGACATCGGCAAATACTGGGGAGTTTTTCAGGATAAAAAGAAACGGGATAGGGCTAAGCACAGGCAAAACCTGCTTCAGTCTGCTTTACCACAGACAGGAATTCACCATTCAGCAGGACAATAACCTACAACACAAGGCCAAATCTACACTGGAGTTGCTTACCAAGAAGACAGTGAATGTTCCTAAATGGCCAAGTTACCGTTTTTACTTAAATCTGCTTGATAAACTATGGCAAGACTTGAAAACTGCTGACTAGCCATGATTCCCAACATCTAGACAGAGCTTGAAGAATTTTGCAAAGAAAAGGCAAATATTGCACAATTCAGGTGTGCAAAGCTCTTATGCCTTGTTCACATTGGCAGTTTGAAGTGACTCAAAAAAAATAATAATTGTATATCCGATTCAAATATGTTATTTTTTCTGCAGTCTGAACAGCCAAAAAGCACATGGAATCAGATCTTTCAAGCCACATTTCAAACCACCTTCGGAGGTAGTTTGAAGTCAAATACAAATCTGATTCGTGGCCGTGCGACTTGTGTCTGAACGGTCAAATCTAATTTATTCGCCCTAAAGTGTTTTTTAGACTTATTTGGCATATCTTGTTGCTTGCTAGCTACTCTGTGGACAGTTTGACAAGAACATGTGGTAGCTAACTGGTGCACATTTTGGTTTTTGCCCTAGCAGGACCGAGTTTGGAAAACTCTGAGGTAGTTGACTGCTGTGGCTAGCCAAAAATTACTAATTTTGAAAGTTGGATCACCTTATCCTTTGAGGCTTTAAAAGTGTTCTTACACTATAATTTTGAACATTCAAAGCAACTGGGAAACGTCCATGGCAGGCATTGTTGTCACCTTAGCTTGCTACATAACTTCTAAGTGATCGGAACCACGAGCACCAACACCAATCCGCCTACACCACTGTGCACACACCTGTCATTACTATGACAACTAGCATAGCCATGTCAGCAAATGACTGCTGTCTGAACACACAAAAATCTGATTTTGTCACTTGTAACTTGCTGTTTGGACAGTCAGAATTCCAAAACTGATTTGAAAAACAAAACTGATTTGAGCATTAAGGCCTGCAGTGTGAACAAGGCTTTAGAGACTTACCCAAGAAGACTCACAGCTGTAATTGCTTGGATTTAACAAGTGATGTCAATAAGGGATCATATCTTTCACCTGGATTCACCTGGTCAGTCTATGTCATGGAAAGAGCAGGTGTTCCTAATGTTTTATACACTCAGTGTATATTTAAGCAATAAGGCCCGAGGAGGTGTGGTATATGCCCAATCGGCTGTCCTTAGGCACAACGCAATATGTAGCATCAAAACCACAAACAAAAAAACACAACCTACTTATCATCTCCCCACAAAACCATAGACAGTACACAATATAATGATCTCACAAGTTTGTCCTAGCTTTTATTGATCTGTGTAAACCTAACTCCTTGTAAAATCTTTACATGCTAATTTATTCGCAAACATACATATATATTTATATTTAGGTTCTCTCAAGTGCATGCAGTACTTATTTACAATTACATAAATAAAACCAACAAATAATTTAATTAAATAGAGTAGGCAGAACAAAATGGAGAACAGTATCCTGTAGTCCCCTGTAGCTCAGTTGGTAGAGCATGGCGCTTGCAACGCCAGGGTTGTGGGTTCGTTTCCGACGGGGGGCCAGTATGAAAATGTATGCACTCACTAACTGTAAGTCGCTCTGGATAAGAGTGTCTGCTAAATGACTAAAATGTCAAATGTAAATGTATCCTCTTTAGGTTTAGCGATACTTACTATCCAGAAAATAAAATAGAAACGAATGAAGATTAAAGACCACTAAACTGGTCCCAAAACAGAACAGGTAGGCTACAATAGTACTGTAGTAGAACCAGTGAAAACCAAGTGCATACACAACAAAATAATGTTGAAATTGTGGCCACTGGTGGACAGCAAGACAACACAGTTCAGACTGAGGCTCTCATGACTGTGGGAACCCCTGGTTTTACCCATCAAAGGAGGAGACAGAGCACTTGGTGAAAATGCATCACTCTATGGAAGAGATTCATCTCCATTAATCTTCTACCTTCAGGAACTGGTCGGTGAGATCCATTTGTTAATGTGCTTGACTGTTTACGCACAATAATCAGCCTTCTAAGCGTCATCTGAGCTCTGTGTACAGGGTCCTAGCTTTTGATCTCATCCCTGTCACGTTACCAAGCTGAGGATGCTCAGAAGAGAGGCTAAAGTAGCCTGGTACATCAATTCATTTATAATCCATTGTTAGCCTAATGATAACAATAATAGTCCTGATATTCATGCAGCATAAATTAATGTATGTTGCTGTGGACTTCAGTGTTTAAAAAAAACATTTGGACCAATGTTAAGGGGTAGAGACGAAAGTCATCAAATTACAATATAATGAGTTTCTTAAAAAGTCAATGTATATATCATGAACCACAAGATCTCTCATGCATAGGTTTTTTTGAGAAACTTGCAAACAGCTGTATAAATTGAGGTCATTCCATTGTATAAGATGTGCTTTCCTTGAATTGCAGTAATTGGTCAACAGCCACCCACCAAAGCTTGAGTGATTGGTGCAGCAAAAAAGGATGGCGCAGGAATGGAGGGGGCCAGAGTGGGTAAAGGGAGGTGCATTGTGGGGAGGAGCAGGTTGGGGTGTGTGACTGCTCCAGGCACAGAAAACACAAGGGTCACGAGCACAGTGCATGCAAGTTAAGCAGCGCATTTACTTATGACATAGCTTTACCCATGTTGTCTTATTTAATGTGACTAAGGTGGAGCAGGCTTTAAGTGTCAGTGAAAAATCTGATCATGTGCATTCAATGTAAAACATGTCAGTCAGTAAAAAACCTCAGTAAACATTCATTGTAAACCACACCTGTCATACTATACTTCTCATTACTAGCCAGGGAAATAATATGTTTTCCTGTCTCCTCTCTTCCTTCACCGTAAACAAAGAACTGAACCAGATGGTCAACTTTTCAGTGTCAACATTCTCATAAAAAATGTAACATTTTCCCACTACTTCTATAAACATGACTCAAATAAGGACAAAGTGAACACTTGGCAGAAAGTGAGCAAATTTTAACTGATACTGAAATAAAAAAATATGATTTACTTTAATTGCCTATTTAATATGTATGTAATATATAAAAAAAATATATAAATATAGTCTCCAAACTAAATGTCAGTCAAGTGATTTGTGAATCATGCCCTTTCCCATAGTCAAGATCATTTTGATCTTTAACTTCAGAATCCTGCAACATGTAAACCTTCTTCATGAGAATGTCATAATATTCATTACATATCATTAAATAAACATGTCACTTTAGGAACATTTGAAATAGTTCAGAGGGCAGCTGTGGGTCTTCAGTGTGTTTTCGTGTGGTTTTGCATGCTCATACAAGTCGTAATAATACTGCACGATGTCATTTTACAACCTGCCAGTCTAATGAACTTCATAGTTCAATGGCTGCTGCAGCTGTAATCCCACATAGAATTCCATAACATATTGCTTCATCATCTTTTGTGCTAGTGCATTTCAAAATTGATTTTCTTTAGGATGTGTCAAGTTCAATATATAACATCATCAACTGTCATGATCATCTCAATGCAACTGTATAATGCAATGTCAGGTTGTTGTTTTTAGTATCTTCAAAGGTATTTATTTTTTGCCTTAAATTGTTGAATCCCTAAGTTGTTTTTGAAGGATGATTTTAAAGTATACCATGTTTTGCCTCTGGAGGAGTCCCCTTTCCAGATAAGTCTCAGTAAAGGGGGAGAGGCATGAGAAGGGAATATCACATCTGGGACAACAGGGGAGGATGGGAAAGGTGCATGTGGTGGGTTGGGTTGAGGGCAGGAAAGAATGCAGACAGCCAGACAGGAAGACTACTGGTAAGTCCATTAAATTTAAAAAACTCAAATTAAATGTTATTGGCGAGGTGTGGAAGGAGGTTAGACATGGTAATGTGAGAAAGAAGAGGGGGCTGAGTGTAGAGGGAGAGGACTTTGCTCATTCTAATGGGGGTTAGTTGCTGTTGACAGGATTCTCATTCAACAGGGTGTGCCAGCGCTCTATCTTCTTGTCCTTGTTCTTCAGGCACTCATACCAGTGCTTCAGCCGCTCCCCTTTGGCTGTGATGCCCAGCTGGCACCCACCTACAGTAGACCAACAGGGGGGAGGGTGAGAGGGCTAGTACAACGGATGGAAAACTTCAACAAGGTATAGTAGATCTCAAACAGATCTCCTATGGATCTTACCGATGTAATCGTTGGATTTCCCAATGTCGTAGTCCCACACTGAGATGTCCAGGGTCTTCTTAGCCAGGTCACTGTGCTTGATGTCATAGCTAAATTCCTATAACACAACAACTGAGAAATCATCCCCCTCACAATATCCAATAAATGTAATTTACATCAATACACAAATCAATACATTGATGTTTTGACAGACATTTAAACAATAAAAGCACAAACAAAGTACTGCTGTCAGATGGTTACTTCGGTCTTGTATTATTATTGCAAGGGACCAACAGGAGACTGACCTCGTTGTACTCTGGGTTTAGGGTCTTCTTCTTGATATTTGTTTTGTTCTTGGCCTTCTTCCCCATATCAGGTTTCAGGCATCTAAACACATCATATAATAGATCATCTTAGTTTGATGTTGTCATCCTGCATTTGGGGATAGGAAAGTAAATAGCTAAACTGATTTATTCTGCTAAGCAAATGAATAACTTTGACATAATTCCATTTGTATTGATCTTGAGTGAAAAAATAATACTTCATCATCTAAACACTGGAAAAGTGTAATAGTTTTGTTTGTAATCACGCCTGATAGGAAACACAGTGAAACAGACTGACATTTCGACAAATGGGTCAGAGTATCCATTGGCATCCATGGCGGCCAGGTGAACACAGCGCACTACACCGACAAGGAGACGATTCTGCTGGGTGCTGTACATGAGGGAGATCAGGATACGACCACGCTCCTCCACATCTCCAACCTCCTTCCCACCCTGGAAGAGATAGAGATGGGGGAGAGTGAAGGGAAGAGTGACATTTTTAAAATCATATCATGAAGACATGATTTGCATGAGGGCACGTAGCGGTAATCCACATGCCCACACATGCAGGTCATATACCAATACCTCATCCTCGTAGAGCGAAATGCCTCGAGCCCCTCCAGCTGTTGCGGTCTTCTTCGTCTGTGGAAAGATATTGATAAGGGTGGTCCAATCAAACATACAAACAAATGGGACTTTTACTGTATATTTATCTAATGTGTGTAGCATGATAATGTACTCACAGGGACAACTCTCTCTAGACACACGTTGAAGTTTTTCTTCTGGTTGACCTTCAGTTTCTTTAGCGCAACGCGAGTTTCTCCGATAAACTCATTATGCCCAAACTTGTCCTCATCACAGACAGAGATCCTACATCAACCAAGATAGTACATCAATCAAATTGGATCATAACGTCTATGGAGGAAATAATGTAAATTAAAACAATTAAGCCCTTAGATAAAACCACGGCAACAAATGGAGACAACAAGACAGGTTATCTTGATGTTTAGTGAACAGGCCTATGTTGTGTTTCTCTGCTTCAATTATCCACCTGAGAGTCTTGCGCTGCATGTCCTCGTCTGTGAGTCCGTGGTAGACCAGGGTCTCGTTCCAGGCAGGGTTACGGGTGTTTCTCAGTGTCTTAGTGCGTAGCTTGTTGGACTGCAGCACATGAGAGTAGATACAATAAATCAAGAAAAGGAACTCAATCAACTTGTCTTCAGCACTTCTATATCTGAGGCTGGAGAGAGGCAAGGGATCTTTATGTGTAGTACAATGGATACTCCTTATGGTGGCAGGCTTGAGCTAATGGGTGTGTATCCTAGCATAACAGATGTTTCTGAATTATAACACATACCATAACAAATACACAAACATATATTATCTCCCAGGTTGAAAATAAGGAAAGTGAATTTCATCACCTTACTGGCCCCTGGCAGTAGATGCAGCTTGACATAGGGATCAGCCAGTCCGTTGGAGTCCATGGGCTTCAGTCCCTGAGGGTAAGACAAGACTCTTTATGTCACCAGACAGGACAGCAGGGACGAGGAGTCCCTATTCAAGATGTAAACTACTGCAGCAGCAGCTTTTGAACACAGGCCACTTCAGTGTAATTGGCTCAGAGTGAGTGAATGAGTGCAGTAGGTGGTACCTTGGCTTTGAGGATGCTGCAGTGGAGACTGTTGTTCTCCTGCTCATAAAGCAAGCTGAACTCCAAGCCGCCCAGAGTGGCTGAAACATACCCAGGACAGTCATTAGATCAGACAACAGACAGTGGAACACAGACACTAGCAGTACATCTTAGATAGAGGGCACTGGGTTGTAAAGAGAGACTAGGACAGAGAGTCTAGACTAGGACAGATTCTCAGAGTATCAGAAAACATTGAGAATGTCTACAGCAGGGCTCTCCAACCCTGTTCCTGGACAGCTACCGTCCTGTAGGTTTTCACTCCAACCCTAATCTAGGGCACTTGATTGTA
This sequence comes from Coregonus lavaretus, assembly GCF_964263955.1. Taxonomy (NCBI): domain Eukaryota; kingdom Metazoa; phylum Chordata; class Actinopteri; order Salmoniformes; family Salmonidae; genus Coregonus; species Coregonus lavaretus. The sequence goes on from NC_140001.1 coordinate 27,503,737, forward strand.
ATAATTAGCTGGTTGATCAACTGAATTAGGTTAGTTACAACTGGCGTGGGAGCGAAAAAGCTACAGGCGGGTAGCTCTCCAGGAACAGGGTTGGAGAGGCCTGTTCTACAGTAATAGAGACATGAGGGCAGACCAAAGAGCAGAAAATCAAGTGATGAACTGATAAAGGAGAAAGAAAGAAATAATACAACAGTAAATCTCCAGACTAAATGGACTGTAAACAGATTAAATATGTTATGCATCCGTCCAAATATTAGAAACAGGAAATTCCATTAAAAAGCAGCAGAATGTTACTGTAATATCAACTAAAGAAAAAATATGACTCACAAAGGAATACATTTAGAAAAATAAAGGCAAAAATACGAGAATATTCCACTTCAAAGAGAGTATGAAAACAGAGAAGTTAAATGGGATCCTATGCATGGATGTTTAGGGAGGGCAAAACTGGGATGATACTAATAATCAATAGGTTTAAATCTATCAACCCCTCATCTAAAACAGTAAACCCCCAACAGCTCCAAACCACCACATTGCTGAGTAATGGTTGTGAGGCTAGCTTTTAAAGCCTGCAGCTCTAGTGGACCATTGTACTGAAATCCCTCTGACTCAAATCAGCCTCTTTAGCTATTAGACATCACTGAGCTAGTACACAAAATTTCAAATGGCAAGAAAACATTAAGCACAGAGACAGACACACCCTAAGGAAAGTTTAATATTAGATTAGGGCAAAAATGCACAAATGTAATTTGTGTGATATAATGCTATCTACAGTAACTAGATGCAAACAAATAATGTACTGCCAACCCTTTATACCATTAAACCTACAGAACCGGGACATCTCTGAGTAGATTTAAAAACACTGATCTAGTTAGCAGCAGTTGAGCTATTGAAACCAGTCTGCACCACAGGACCTGACTGTCCTAGCACTGCCAACTCCATAGAGAACCAGAACCAATGCTATTTCTGCAATTTCTACTATAACATTAGGGAACTATTCAAACACAAGGGAAATCTAGATCCCATCAGCGCTCTCGTATCCCAAATAATGTGTTCTGTGCTAAATTCCCGGACCTCCATGAAGTAAATTAACGCCTCATCCCCCAGGGAGCGAGGAAAGGTCTTTCACCGCTAGAGGCATGGAATATGACGTACGACTGTCATGACACGATTTCCATCACTCAAGGGAGACATACAAAAAAATGGTTCCATTACAGAGTTTATGTTTTACATCCTTTTCTACTTTACTTCCAAGATATTGATTCACATGCTTGGATAACATGCGGTGGGTAACGTATATCATCTCCAATACAGCTCCATGAATTCTACTAGAAGGATACACGCTGGCCGCTAGTATTATTAGATGATTCATATGCTTAGAGCGCTACAAAGGCCACCGACTCAAAGGAGTAGGAGATCAAGCACAGACTGGATAAAAGTGTCTGCTGAATGACTATGTAAACAAATAGAAATACAAAGAGCAGACCCACTGGGCACACACTGGTTGAATCAACGTTGTTTCCACGTCATTTCAATGAAATTACGTTGGACCAATGTGGAATAGACATTAAATTGACGTCTGGGCGGCAGGTAGCTTAGTGGTTAAGAGCGTTGTGCCAGTAACCGAATGGTCGCTGGTTCTAATCCCCGAGCCGACTAGGTGAAAAATCTGTTGATGTGCCCTTGAGCAAGGCACTTAACCCTAATTGCTCCTGTAAGTCGCTCTGGATAAGAGCGTCTGCTAAATGATGTAAATGTAAAATGTCTGTGCCCAGTGGGGAGTCTTTATACACTGAGTGTACAAAACATTAAGAACACCTTCCTAATATTGAGTATATTTAAGCGAGAAGGTGTGGTATATGCCCAATAGTTAGTACACTCAGTGTATGTGGACTTAAAACAGTCTGGAAGACATGGAGAGAGATCACTGAAGTCATGAGTAAGGTGGAAATCAAACAACAGACACAGCCCATATGGTAGAGGTCTAGCTGGAAGGACAGGCTGGTCACTTACTGGCCTCATCCGAGTCATAGCTGTTTGCATCCTCCTCCTCCTCGGGCGGGGGGGCTTGTTGTCGAGCAGGAGGGGGGTTGTAGGTGGCAGGCTGTCTCCTCTCCTCCCGCACTGCAGGAGGCACTCTCTCCTCCAATGGAGCAGTGCTAGTGGAGTAGTCACCTCCCTCCGTCTCCAGTGGAGCTACAACCACATACATGATAATGATTAGAGTGTTCTTATGTGCTGATTAATACCACATATTTCTATCCTCTATACTAAGTGTGTATCAGTGTCAGGGCTGGCCTGGTGATGTTGGTCCATCTTTACCCTACCCTGCTGGGCCAATGCTGCTGGAGGGGGCCTGGAGCTCTGGACTGGAACAGCCTTCTGCAGCACCACTGGGCTGTTCTGAGCACCAGGACCAGCCCCACCAGTGGCCATGTGAACATCTGACGGCTTAGAGGCAACAGGTGGTTTGCCAGCATGCCCCTGTGCCTCTGGTCCTGCAACACACATACATGAACAAACGTGCACACATATAGGCACACACACACACACACACACACACACATCAGCGTATCACTGAGACTGCGCTGCAGTGGAATCCATATTGCTCCCTAGTCTCTGTGAATCCTTTTGATGTTGCAGATTTTCCATTGCACAGGCATTGACCTACATACAGTACAACAAACTGTGGCAGGCAACCTTGATCACTTCCTGAAGCCTGGCTTTTTTCTCTACCCCCCCCCAATGCTAATAGCACAGATGCAAGTGGGAGCAGATTCTATGCCACCTCTCTTTTCAGAGCCTTGCCTTGCCCTAGCATGTACTTCCCACTGCCTAACTCAACCCACCCACCCCTGGATCTGGCTGTCTGAGAGGAGTCGGCAGTGCTCATTCTGGGAAACAGACCTGGGCTTTTATGGTAATGCTGACAAATGAATAATGAAAATAAATGTTAGGAGGGACTGGGAGCCAGAGGAGGGCCCAACATCTGGTGATGTTTGTCTGATGAAACTGGTGAGACGGTGCGTTGAGAGGGTGGCTATAGGGTTAATGACTGAATGACTCACCTGCTCCCTGCTGGCCAGCACTAGGAGCCTGACTCTTCTCTGGACCTGGGAGGCAGGCAGCACAGGACACTGATTCTCTCTCACCCCTACACTTTTATTTTTGCCCTGTCAACTGTATAGTTTCGTATAAGACTTTAGTCATATCAAGGTTGGTTGGTTCATGAATTAAGACCTCACCTGTGTGTGCATGGCCCACTGGGATATGTTCCCAACAAAAAAGTAGTACTATATTCATAGTCGACAGCATCAGTAAAGAACAGTACATAAGATAAAACAAATAAAACATTGTAGATACTATTCGGGCTTTCCATCGCTTTTATCTTTTTAGTCGTTTTAGAATAGAATATTGAGTTCTGGGCAACATCACTCCCATTTAGCTATAATTAGTTAGGTGAATCGGTTTTATTCTGCCTAGCCAGCTACTGAAAACAGACCACTCTCACAAGCCAAGAAAGCAATCAACCTGAAACTACCCCCACTCCCACTGCTCCGTCTGGCCTGCTTACCTCTGGCCTGTACCTGTGGCCAGGGCTGACCAGCTGCAGCCCTGGGGTCAGATGATGCTGGCTCCTGGGGCTCTGGGGCTCGCTGGGCACTTGACTCTTTGGACTTCGAGATGGGCATGGGTGAGGGCAGGAACTGCTTAGGAAAGCCTTTAAAGAACCAGGCACCAGATCGCTTCCACACCTAAGAGATGATGAAGAATCTTTCATCTTTATTTGGATCCCCATCAAGCTGATGCCATGACAACAGATAGTCTTCCTGGGGTTCATAAAGAATGGCCTGCGTCATACAAGCTTTATTTATTTTATTAGGCAAGTCAGTTAAGAACAAATTCTTATTTACAATGACGGCCTACACCGGCCAAACCCGGATGACGCTGGGCCAATTGTGCGCCGCCCTATGGGACTCCCAATCACGGCCGGTTGTGATACAGCCTGGAATCTAACCAGGGGGTCTGTAGTGACGCCTCAAGCACTGAGATGCAGTGCCTTAGACCGCTGCGCCACTCGGGAGCACTGACACCTACACTCACTGTTAATCTCCCTGATCCCTCTTTCTCACAGAAGTTAATCATCACTCTGTATCTTTCACCCATCATGTCTTTTAATTCACTATGACACATAATGTAACATGTGTCATGCTATGACATATCCCTGTCACCCTGTGTGTCTCACAGATATACTCACCTCTCGCTGTTCGCTGCAGATCTTGCAGAGCCACACAGAGCGCGGCCGGCTGCTGCTCTGCACTCCACACTTGGTGCACATGTGCTACAGGAGAAGAGACACAGGTTCACAAAGAGGTATTAATGTTTACAATGTCACAGATATATTACCATTTCATTTCTCAGGGTCAATTGTGGCCTAACATGGTCCGTAATGGCCCATCACAGCAAAAAGCAAAGTGCCTTTGCTATCTAGGAATGAGCCAAAAGCCAATCTTTCCAACCCCCATGCTGCACATACCTTTTTGCAGTCCTCACACACCACTGAGCTGACCCCTGGAACACCCAGCTGCTCCCCACACAGCAGACAGCGGTTCACCCCGTCCCCACACACCGTCTTCTTCATGTCATCTAGACGGTTCACCAGGCGCCTGCAGCAGCCAGGACAACTCTCATTACAGCCAAATATCAGTTGAACATCCAAGCTCAGTTGGGTATATGTGGTAATAATAGTCCAACTGATTGAATAATGTGTTTGTAATTTTATCATCTTGTCCAGCATTTTTGCAGAGCTGAGATTTAACAACACTGAGGTTGGCAGTGCAATGGAGTTCCAATCCATTAGCTAAGAATGTCTCTTTAGTCCTCACCCAATTCTCTCCTGCTCCATGGCCTCCATCTTCTCAGCACGGGCGATCACACCGTTAATGATTTCCTTCTCCTCGTCAGTCAGGTCCGGAGCGCCGGGACCAGGCCTGGCCTGGTTGGTCCAGTTACCCCTGACAACCACACAGGAAAACTGTCTGGGGCAGAGGCACCCATGCTGCATGCATGCATTTTTAGCTAGTCAAGGTCACACACTCAGACATACAGTGAGAAATCAAATGTATATACAAAATAACACTCATACACAAGAGTGGACAAATTGACAGAGGTATATAAGAGACAAAGTAGACAGAACGTAATACAAAAAATGCCATAATGGCCTAATGCACACGTGCACATTGTGCAAACACCCTTCATTACCTGTGTCCAAAACATATGTGAACATACAATCATTCACGAGTGAATACACATTTACCTATACATACCCTCCATACACTCTAAATACAATCAAAAACTAGAATAGTAGATTGACACAGTGCAGAGGGGTTGGGGGGGGGGGGGGATAAGGTAGAAGGAGAGATGGAGTAGGAGCTTTTCTACTTACTTTTCCTTATCACTGAGTCCCAGCCAGGGCAAAGATTAAAAGGAAGCAGACAGGAGAGGATAAAAGAGGTTAGTGCCTGGGAATGCATGGAAGGGTTAACATGCCCACACTCTAAAAAATGCTGGGTTGTTTGGATGACCCAACTGCTGGGTTGCAGGCATTGGGTCTCTTATTATTATTTTATTTTTTTATTTAAGTGCAAGGTTGGGTTTTTGATGCTGGATTATTGAGATATGTCCCAGCGGGTCAGATCATACGAATGGAGGCGCGGTTTAGTAAGGGTGTAGCTTTCAGATTTAAAGTTATTTTTAGCCACCCGTGAGAGTAAATGTCATTCCAGTTCATTTGTTCTGTTGTATTGTTATCACATGTTGAGGTTGGACACTGACAGCTTTAATGAGGCTTACACAAGTGTAGGGGTCCCTTAAGAGCCTATGCAAATCCCAATGTTGGGATAGTTACCTCTTTGGTACATTATGTAAATAATCTTGTTATATTAGAATATGTCATGTTAAAAAATTCGACAATTTTGAATTTGCAGTGTACAAACTTAACATGATAAACAGGAATGACATTTACTCTCATGGGTGGCCAAAAATAACTATATGAAAGCCATGCCCCTAATAAGCCACGCCTCCTGAAAATTACATTACAAAAGAACCAGCTGCTGGGTCAACCCAGCATGAAAGTAAATAAAAACCAAACTGATGGTTAAATTAACCCATGTTTCGGTAATCCCAACAACTCAACATGTTGGGTTATTCACACAACACAACTGGCTGGGTCAAAATAACCCAACGTGTGCTCAGTCCAATATTTACCCAGCGCGCAAATAACCCAAATTTGGTTGTTTTTAACCCATCATTTTTTAGAGTGCAGCGATAACAGCATGGTGCTTAGTGTACACTGTTGTTCTGCCACCCGTGCTTACTTGGCATGCATGCTCATCTGCCTGTCGTTGGGCACCCAGGGGTCCGAGCTACCGCCCATCACTGTGTCCGTCATGGCTGCTGCACTATCTCACTCTGCAGGTGGACACACAGACAAAGACGAGACACACACACACACAGTTAAATGATAAATGCTACATATAAGGAACAATTTTCATCTTGTTCCTCACCGTGTAATCAACAGGGTCACACATTAAATTATTATAAGTTGGATAATTATGATGAATTGTTTATTCAAAGTGATGTTATCTCATCTTTATCACAACTCAAATCAATACATCAAATCCATGCAGGAAAGCATAACTAACTGTCAATTGATCAAATTGAAGGTCACATTTAATCTTCCCTGCTTATGCAGCACTGACTACTAATAAAATCAAATCAAATTTTACTGACTTCAGCACTAATATTGATGCCCTCTGTATGCTAAGTATGTGGGCCAAGAGATGCACTGGCCTCAAATTGGCTTGTCATCAGACACACTTACTCTATTTTATGTACATTACAATAACAACAAGGGCTATGAATAAGGATAATATCAACCGTGCCTTTACGTGATCTGTGTAAACCTTTACAGTAACCATCGATAAACCATGTCTCCCAATGTCTAGACAATTCTTACAGTACAACCCATGTTTATGATCCACAGTGATGCAACCACTGAGCAATTTAATCGAATCGAGCAATGTGACAGGAAATGACAGAAATCAATAGGAGTGTAGAGAACTGAACGTACCTGTATGCGCTTAAAGCTTCCGAGGGCCACCACCAGGCAGAGCGGGAAGCGACACCCAACCAGCAACAGGGTGGGTCCTCAGGGAATGAGCAGGGTGGGTGGGGAGGGTCAACAATCCTCTTTCGACAGCAGCCTGGCTCAGATATAGAGGCTCCTCTGTCTAAGGCTGATGATAGCAGGGAACTGAGACGTGTTGTGGCATGATTGGAGAGAGCAGAAAAAGAGGAAGAGTAAAGAAAGTGTGAGGGAAAAAAATCTATAAATCTCATTTGTCTTCAGTTTGCTGTAAGCGATCACTCCACAGTAGCACTGCAGAACATAGCTAGAAGCGAGAGAGAGAGAGAGTGAGCGAAAGAGAGAGAGAGAGAGGGTGAAAGAGAGAAAAATAGAGAGGGGGAGGGGTAATGCTCATCTACAGTATTAACTCCTGTAACACTTACATTTATTCTGATACTGCTTGGTCATTCAAATCACCCGCAGAATGCACAACAAACAATGAGTACTATTATTTATGAACTGATACTGATTTTCATGTGGGAGGATGCCTTTATTGTATTAGCCTGAAACCTGTCACACTACCCTGCTGAAAAAAACAGCATAGACCAGCATAGGCTGTGTTTTGGACACTGGTGACCAGCAAAACCAGCATCAAAGTGCTTATTTATTAAATACAGTACATTACCTATGTCATAAGCCCTTACATTAAGAGTTTTTCCCTAATACAGTGGACCCCTCAGGCCTTCAAGTCACATTATGCTGGCTTGCAAAGGTATATTTAATTCCTATTGGAACCCAGCCAGAGTAGGGATATCCAACAATTGGAACTTCTATTCACCTCAAATCAATTCAGAATGACTGCCAGGGTTAGAATTATGAATAAACTGGAACAACCATTTCAGCAACGGGTGCAATAAAGCCAACTAAAAGATTGGATTCGTTTGGAGAAATGTATGTTATTCATCTTTGTGTAGCATAAGATTAATTAATCAATCAATGTACATGCAAAAACACAACAAACAAAAAAGATATTGACACAAACAATTGTAAAAGTCGAACTGCAATAGAGCATGTTGGGAAATATGATAATGATGTGCGGGTTTTGCCAGACCACCTTGACCAGCTTGTTCACCAGCATACCAGCATACCAGCATCACCAGCATACCAGCACAAACTGGTCCCCAGCATACCAGCATAAACTGGTCACCAGCCTAACCAGCTTGACCAGCTGGTCAGCCAGCCTAACCAGCTAGACCATGCTGGTCAGACCAGCTTGACCAGCATAGACCAGCAAAGGCCAGCATGGAGCAGCTTGAAATTTAGCCTGGTCTATGCTGGTTGATAAAGCAGGGCATACAGAGGTACATCCCCACTGGGCACAGATGTCAGTTCAACGTCTATTTTTGATTTACATTTGGTTAAGTTGTCAACTAAAAATCAACGAAAGATGTCACCATGACATTGGATTTGGGTTAAAAGTTGGATGAAAAAAAAACTAAATTCCCTTACGTTGATGACTTTTTGTAAATCCAATCACATTTCCGTGTTGATACAACAACATCACATTGAATTGTTTTATGAAATGATGTGGTAACAACGTTGATTCAACCAGTTTTTGCCCGGTGGTCTGGCTTCCGTTCAATATTTCCTCCTGTCCAGCTCCCTAAGGGAACAACATAAATGCATAACACTGTATACATCCCATATGCTGAGTCTCACAACCATGATACACTAAAATTAATCATCCCCCTTTTGTTTAGGATGATTATCCTGTGAAGGCAGATAGAGAGGAGAGGAGGGGGGATCAGAGGTGGAGAGATACTCAGACGTACACCACACGGACCCTGGAGGAGGAGCTCTCACCCAGACAAAGTTTTTAACGCTGCAGATAGACACTGTTGCGTCACTGCGGTGAGTGTGCGAGAGAAAACGCCTCTGCTGAATAAGTTTTCCTGTCAGTGCTGTCTGCACAGAGCTCATTAGCAGAGACTTTCAGAAGATTCATTCAGAGAAAGGACACTACATGCTGGTTATGGACCCTTCAACAGCCTTCAACAGTCTTCTCATAGCACTAGGAGGTGAGGGTCTGAATGAGTCTGTCTCAATGAGTATGATGCAGGGTTGGCACTCAGTCTGCGTCATCTCTTCTATGACTCTCATTCAGTGTTGGAGAGTACACCAGCTCGTCTTTCATTCATCTTATTCAAGTGATGAGTCATTCAGGTTGTGTTTTGTGCCTTGAGTAGCTGGCATTTCTCCTGCATTTTTCTAAATGTGACAGAGACGAAGGTTTGAGAGCCAGCGATCTGCACGGCACGGCACAGCACAGCACAGCGGTGCCTGGGGACAGGAGAATGGAGAAACAACCATGCAGAACCATGTGAAGCTGTGCCAGGAAAGCATAATGGAAGAAGGAGGGTGAGATGGGGCAGGATTAAAAGAGGGGATGACATGGAGGAAACTAGAGCACCAACATCGATTCACATCGTCATCTCCTTCATCATTACGATCACTCACCCCCTCAGCAGCATCCGTACTGTACCATTTCATACAGGGGTGGAGAGGACCAATTTAGAAACCTGCGACTCACTCAAGGGCCTAACAGGATAGTCAATACTACTAGTCATTCAGAATACCAGGCACAAGTCCCCTCCAACCCAACCTGTAAGCCACAGTGTTCTTTATTAGCTATAGCATCCTATTGTTCCATTCTTGCTCAATACTTTTTGCCAGACTTATTCAAATTTGACTGTGTTCACTTACATTTAAAGATTTGTCTGGAGACAGTATTATAGCCAAACCCTGTTTCTGCCAATGGTATCTCAGTGATTCATTTGATTAAACCTTTATTTTGACAGGGAGTCAATGCTGAGACCAAGGTCTCTTTTCCAGATGAGCCCTGTATAGCACCACAATACACATTCAAATACAATAAACACATGAAACTACACATTCATATACACAATTAAATACACATTATTATACACAACAATACACGCAAAGCAAAACACAATCATAAAAAACAGACAAATTCTTCAGTTAAAAGGTCCCCTAACAACCATCTGAAATGCCCTAGAGGCACCAATTCCTCTAATTTTAAAGTGTATTGTAGATCATTCTACACGTAAGGTACAAGGGAATTAAAAGCTGATTTATCTAACTCTCTAGACACCGAAGGAGTCTCCAGAGTTAACCAACCCTGTGAACAGGTTTGATAACTTGTCATTTAAAATCTTAACAGTGATGATGTTGGGTAATTCTGAAGTTTTGTAAACAAAAAGAGCATAATGATGTGATCTACATGACTTCAAAGAGGTCCAGCCAACCTTTTGGTAAAAAATCCTGTGATAAAACGAAGGGTGCTATGAAAAACGGCATCCAATGGTTTAGGAGTAGAGGCAGCTGCACTTTGATAAATAGTATCACCATAATCAAGAACAGGTAGAAAGGTTGACTGCACAATATGCTTCCTGCTGACTAGAGAGAGACAATATCTGTTTCTGTAAAAAAAAAAAAAATTTAGGTACATAATTACTAACTTGCTCCCATTGTAGTATGACTTGGACACTGACTATAAAACCTGTTTGATCTTTAAAAACTGGGGAGGGTGAGAGGCTTTTGGAGACACCTCATACAGTACCCTTCCTGAAGCTCTGACTGCAATGGACACACCACTCTACCAAGACTCTCTCTCTCTCTCTCTCGCTTTCTTGCTCTCTCTCTCCCCTCTCCTCCGAGATGTGAAATACATTTCCTAAGTGGGTTAATGAGATTCTGAGATCAGTGCAAACTCCCACAATTGGTTTCACTTTAATTAATCATTCATCAGGGCAGCATTCCCATTGTGACTCCCAGAATTTAAACTTAGGGGTGGAGCTCGACTCAAAGCCTCGGTCCGGCTTCAGGAAACTGCTGCTGCAGCCACCACCCACCACCCACCTACATCGCTCGCCATTGGCTGAGGGCTGATGTGACAAATGAGGGCTGTACTGTTGAGCTTCAACACCCAATTCCAGATTTTGATGGCAAATTGATGCTATAATCACTATTCTATTCAAGGGGCTTTTTCTCCACCAAGACTAAAACTACACAGAGTTGTCAAAACATTAGGAACACCTTCCGAATATTGAGTCACAACCTCTTTTGCCCTGAGAACAGCCTCAATTCGTCAGGGCATGGACTCTTCAAGGTGTCAAAAGCATTCCACAGGGATGCTGGCCCATGTTGACTCCAATGCTTCCCACAGTTGTGTCAAGTTGGCTGGATGTCCTTTGGGTGGTGGACCATTCTTGATACACACGGGAAACTGTTGTGTGTGAAAAACCCAGCAGCGTTGCAGTTCATGACACACTCAAGCTGGTGCACCAAGCACCTACTACCATACCCCATTCAAAAGGCACATAAAACTGTTGTCTTGCCCATTCACCCTCTGAATCCTCCCATTCATCTACACTGATTGAAGTGGATTTAACATGGATTTAACTTCATTTTGGAATAAATTAAGTGACATCAATAAGGGATCATAGCTTTCACCTGGATTCACCTGGTCAGTCTATGTCATGGAAAGAGCAGATGTTCCTAATGTTTTGGACACTCAGTGTATAACCAACCATAACTGAACATGACAAAAATATCAGTGTGAGAGGCTCAAAAGCACATTTTTCCACATTAAATATTTCATTTCTGCCATTAAGTTACTTTATGCTAAGAAAGGACCATGCCCTCAGAGTTTTCAGTAAGTCTACCTCAGAACCTGCTGCTGAAGGGGCTTGTGCCTCTGCTCTGCCTCTGGCTGGATCGATGCACTGTCTGTCAACCACACCCTCCTGATGCTGAGCTGAGCTGTAAAACCTGGAAATACTGTTAGCAGAGGACCAGCAACACCACAATCTCCCTGGCATTTATATTACCATCAACGACTCCCCCAACTTCACATCTAACAAAATCCACTATAATCATCCTGATTGGTTGGCACAGGATGCTATCCTGTAAAGACCACTTATGTGTAGCAGTGCTGACAAGTCCCCCAAGCCTACCCCTTATTAAACCCTTTTCCCACTATCGAACCGAGCCATAACATACTGCATGTAACAGTGGCCAGGGTAGGAAGGTTTTATTGGGGTGGTTACAGAAATACGCTTTCAGCACAGTCGGAATGATCGATGACACAGCCAGCACTTTCAGTATTAAAAAAAGCACAAGCTTTTGGGTCTGTTGGCAGTAGTGAGAGGCTACCCACTGGGCACAGACGTCAGTTCAACGTCTAGTTTTGATTTACATTCAGTTGAGTTGTCAACTAACATGAATTCAATGTGAAATCAACAAAAAATGACATTGGATTTAGGTTAAAAGTTGGGTGAAGAAAATACGAAATGCCCTTACGTTGATTAATTTTTGCAAATCCAATCAGTTTTCCACGTTGATTCAACATCATCACATAGATGTTTTTGGTGGACATGACGTGGAAATGACGTTGATTCAACCAGTTCTTGCCCAGTGGATAGGTAGTGGGTTCATGGACCAGACCCTTCATCCTGACTGATCTGTGTGGGGAGGTGGGAGGTGGGGTGTGCACCGGTGGAGAGTGGAAGATGGTGTCAGGTCAAGAAGCGCAGAGAGACCTGGCTAGAATACAGCCCTTCCAATCCTTGTCTTGTTTGCCCTCACACACTTTGTACATAAAGACACATAGATACTCTGTGCACCAGTGGCAGTCGGTGCCGTTTAAAATGAGGGAAGATCATTGTTTTTTCATGAGCATGGCCTTATTTCTATTACAGCATATTGGATGACTGTCATTCATATTCCATTCACCCAGTTCAATGTAACAGCAATAGGTTTAGGCTACTACATGATACTCAAATTTTCCCTGTACCCATCATGAGGTTGCTACAACCTAGCCTATGAATGAAAGTTTACAACGTAGGTGCACATAGGTCGAGAGAAGAATTTGAAGCGACATACAGTGACACATGGACAGACAGTGACACATTCAATACCGCCTTGCACACTCTTGCCTGCATCTATCTGATCTAGGGTGTAATCAGTAGTCCAACAGAGTTTCTATTGGACAAATTCAGGTATGTTTATCCCCGTTTCGTTCCGTTTGCTTCCATTTAAGAAATGTTTTTCAACAGAATCGGCGGAATGAATACACCCCTGATCGTGCGTAAACACAGTTCACTTTCATAGCAGTCACGTTGTATTCCTTCTCGCATCTATGCACTCTCCTCCTCTCACCTTTTCCCTTCGCTTGTGGACTTCAATACACAACACATCAGCTGTATGTGGCCAGGTGAAAAAACCTATCCAAGCCAAACCATATCATAACCGCTACAGACAGCCCACATCATTGTCACCATATTAGCTAAAGTAATGTCATTGTCAACAGCTAATAAAACTAAGGCGTTAGTAAACCCGCTATATTTCATGCAGTGACGTTACAGTGTACAGTAAGCAGTTTAGCACTTACACCGGCAGGCCCAGGTGGCAATACATTTGTAAAATCAAAAGCTTACCTTGACTTGGAAGAGTTCCAGTGTTGTGTTGGATAGTCATAGCCAGCTATCTAACATAGCATCCCTCTGTTTGAGCAGGGTATTTGAGTAGGTTAAACTAGCTAGCTGCATTTGCTAGCTAAGTAATGAAACTGAAAGTGAAAGAAAATGACAATCTCTCATCACAAAACCAACTGATATTGCCAACTACTTTAATTATTTTTTCATTGGCAAGATTAGCAAACTTAGGCATGACATGCCAGAAACAAACGCTGACACTACACATCCAAGTATATCTGACCAAATTATGAATGACAAGCATTGTAATTTTGAATTCCGTAAAGTGAGTGTGGAAGAGGTGAAAAAATGATTGTTGTCTATCAACAATGACAAACCACCGGGGTCTGACAACTTGGATGGAAAACTACTGAGGATAATAGCAGACGATATTGCCACTCTTATTTGCCATATTTTCAATTTAAGCCTACTAGAATGTGTGAGCCCCCAGGCTTGGAAGGAAGCAAAAGTCATTCCACTACCTAAGAATAATAAAGCCCCCTTTACTGGCTCAAATAGCCGACCAATTAGCCTGTTACCAACCCTTAGTAAACTATTGGAAAAAATTGTGTTTGACCAGATACAATGCTATTTTACAGTAAACAAATTGACAACAAACTTTCAGCATGCTTATAGGGAAGGACATTCAACAGCACATCACTTACACAAATGACTGATGATTGGCTTAGAGAAATTGAGGAAAAAAAGATTGTGGGGACTGTTTTGTTAGACTTCAGTGAGGCTTTTGACATAATTGATCATAGTCTGCTGCTGGAAAAACTTTATACAACTAAAAGCATTGTATTTGGGACAAATCATTCACTAAACCCTAAACCTCAACTAAATCTTGTAATAAATAATGTGGAAATTGTTGAGATGACTAAACTGCTTGGAGTAACCCTGGATTGTAAACTGTCATGGTCAAAACATATTGATACAATAGTAGCTAAAATGGGGAGAAGTATGTCCATAATAAAGTGCTGCTCTACCTTCTTAACAGCACTATCAACAAGGCAGGTTCTACAGGCCCTAGTTTTGTCACACCTGGACTACTGTTCAGTCGTGTGGTCAGGTGCCACAAAAAAGGACTTAGGAAAATTGCAATTGGCTCAGAACAGGGCAGCACGGCTGGCCCTTGGATGTACACTCAAAGTGGAGGAGAGATTGACTTCATCACTACTTGTATTTGTGAGAGGTATTGACATGTTGAATGCACCAAGCTATCTGTTTGAACTCCTGGCGCACAGCTCGGATACCCACGCATGCCACAAGAGGTCTCTTCACAGCCCAAGTCCAGAACAGACTATGGGAGGCGCACAGCACTACATAGAGCCATGACTACATGGAACTCTATTCCACATCAAGTAACTGATGCAAGCAGTAAAATTAGATTTAAAAAACAGATACAAATACACTTTATAGAACATCGGGGACTGTGAAGCAACACAAACATAGGCACAGACACATGCATACACACACACAATAGCATACGCACCATACACACACGTACACATGGATTTTGTACTGTAGATATGTGGTAGTGGTGGAGTAGGGGCCTGAGGGCACACAGTGTGTTGTGAAATCTGTGAATGTATTGTAATGTTTTTAAAATTGTATGAACTGCCTTAATTTTGCTGGACCCCAGGAAGAGTAGCTGCTGCCTTGGCAGTAGCTAATGGGGATCCATAATAAATACAAATACAAATGCAAATTCAAATACAAATCTCTCTCTTGCTTCTCCTTCATTTTGGAATAAATTAATTTGTTCAAAACTGTTCAACTATTGTCTTTCTTTCTCTTTGAGTCAACTACTCACCACATTTTATGCACTGCAGTGCTAGCTAGCTGTAGCTTATGCTTTCAGTACTAGATTCATTCTCTGATCCTTTGATTGGGTGGACAACATGTCAGTTCATGCTGCAAGAGCTCTGATAGGTTGGAGGATGTCCTCCGGAAGTTGTCATAATTACTGTGTAAGTCTATGGAAAGGGGTGAGAACCATTTTAAAATGTTAATAATATTTTCTCCAAACGATTTGAGGGAGTGCACACATGCGGCTATTCTGTGTTGAGCGGTTAACAAAGAAATAGGAACTCCTATATGCTTAATTTAGAGTTATTCATGTAACTTTAGTTATTCTACAAACGTTGGGCTATATATTTTGATTTGTAATACATTCTAAGGCTGCATGATGAGATGATGGTTTGAAAAAAGTTGCATGAAAAGCATGAGCTCTGCTTTGTTTTTTGCGCAGGCTGTACACACTTCATCAGTCTCTCATTCACAATAATGCCTCAAATTTTCCGGCAGCATCCCCCTTGTGTGGCCGTAATGCCCCCTAAAAAAATCCAAGCCTTTACCAGCCAAGGCCGTTGTGCCCTTGGGCTAAATATAATAATTATATTTCCCTTCTCCCTGAGAGCTGCATGCTCCGAAGCACCTCTCACTCACATGGCTCTCCATCACGTGATTGGGTCTTTCTCACAGGCTACAAGTGAAGACAGACACATCCCGGACCCAACTGCGCACGTCCTTATCCAATTCCGAGGTGTATATTGAAGATATTGGAAGAATTGTCAACATTTACTTTTCGTCAGCCAACAAGATGCGTAGGCCTAACGAACAGCAAAAGCACTAGCCTATGTCAATCTACTATCCCCCATAGTACAAAAGTTGACCTATTCTATTCTGTGCGAGAAATAAATATTCCAAACATAGTCTGAGACAGTTGTGGGATGTGATAGATCCCAAATTAATACAACCACTTGCATCCCCAAAAGTTTTTTATGCAATGAGGCTGATGACACAGATCAGAACGTTTAGCTTAAAATGTTGATAAACTATTAGGCTATTTCTTCACATTATAAGCGCAGCAATGCACACACGGCAGTAGGCTATAAGTACAAATGTTCCATTAGCGGGAAAACACCGTTATCAAAAGTGACCGCAAATGTGATTATGCATGTAATGCTTTTATTCTAAAGGTGCATTTTATGGTTAAAATGATCTTCCCCAAACTTGAAATTCACGCGCTGCTTATGTATGCCAGTTAGGCTCTACACCCCTTGTATAGCGGATTAATGTGCTTAATTTTAAGAAGTTATTTGGCCACTTTAGATGTGATACAAACCTTATCAAAATATATAGGCCTATGGGATAGGCTAGATGAGGTGTGCGACTATGATTCGAAAAAGTAGCACAAAAAAAGGCTTTGTTTCTTGCGTTACGCTGGGCATCATTCACAAGTGATAATATATAATTCACAAGTGATAGGCTAATATTGTCACCCATCAGACTATTCTTGATTTCATCTTCTCTTTACATATACTAAATAATATATGTGTGAAATTTGTTTTGATTTAGAATGGACCATTATCATGCACCTGTCTCGAAACAGGGGCAAGGGAAAAAATACATGTCATCTATGCACTTAAATAGCGAATGGAGGATGCTTTTCCTGTGGTTCATTTTCATGCCAGCCAGGTAGGCTATACTCCTGTTGTAAAGAGAAGAAATGTGCTTAATATTAGGAAAGTTGAGAAATAAATATAGTAGGCTTAGCCTACAGAAAGCTGATGGGATCCTCCTCTTTTTAATAGAGGTCATCACTCCGTTTTCGCACGCAATGGCATAGCCTATAGTAATGTTGCGCAACATGAGCTCAAGTGTTTGATTAGATTTTCGATTACATTTCCATTGAGGTCAGAGTGATTAGAGGGACAATAGAGTGCTGAGTACCAGGCAGTTAGCAAGTTTGGTAGGCTACTAATAACCATCAGCAGCATCAGAGCTTGGAGAAGCCTAATTACCATGACTAAACTGCCTTCATACATTTACATTTACGTCATTTAGCAGACGCTCTTATCCCTAGCGACTTACAGTTAGTGCATACATTATTTGATTTATTCATACTGGCCCCCCGTGGGAATCGAACCCACAACCCTGGCGTTGCAAACACCATGCTCTACCAACTGAGCTACCTCCCTGCCGGCCATTCCCTCTCCTACCCTGGACGACGCTGGGCCAATTGTGCGCCGCCCCATTGGTCTCCCGGTTGCGGCCAGCTACGACAGAGCCTGGATTCGAACCAGGATCTCTAGTGGCACAGCTAGCACTGCGATGCAGTGCCTTAGACCACTGCGCCACTCGGGAGATATATGACCGTGACCTTCATGACTCGTGACCGTCGGTGTGGCGGTAATACGGTCACCGTAGCAGCCCTATCTGTGACCAACAGATACATATCTGTATTCCCAATCATGTGAAATCCATAGATTAGGGCCTATGGAATTTATTTCAATTGACTGATTTCCTTATATGACTGTAACTCAGTAAAATCTTTGAAATTGTTGCATGTTGCGTTTATATTTTTGTTCAGCGTTTACAGTTGAAGTCGGAAGTTTACATACACTTAGGTTGGAGTCATTAAAACTCGTTTTTCAACCACTCCACAGTTGCTCTACCAACTGTAACTCAGTTGGTAGAGCATGGTGCTTGCAACGCCAGGGTTGTGGGTTCGTTTCCCACGGAGGGGGCCAGTATGAAAATGTATGCACTCACTAACTGTAAGTCGCTCTGGATAAGAGCGTCTGCTAAATGACTAAAAATGTAAAATGTAAAAAATGAAATAGAAGCAGATTTTTAGTCTCTCGGTCCCAGCTTTGATGTAACTGTACTGACCTGGCCTTCTGGATTATAGCAGGGTGAACAGGCCGTGGCTCGGGTGGCTGAGGTCCTTCATGATCTACTTGGCCTTCCTGTGACACCAGGTGCTATAGATGTCCTGGAGGGCAGGCAGTGTGCCCCCGACAGCATGCTCTCAAGGGTGCATCTGTAAAGGTTTGTGATGGTCTTAGGGGCCAAGCCACATTTCTTCAGCCTCCAGCAATGTTGAAGAGGCGTTGTTGCATCTTCTTCACCACACTGTCTGTGTGGGTGGACCATTCAGATTGTTTACGCCGAGGTACCTGAAGCTTTTGACCTTCTCCACTGCGGCCCGTCGATATGGATGGGGTTGTGAACCCTCTGCTGTCTCCTGAAGTCCACGATCAGCTCCTTCGTTTTGTTGACGTTGAGGGAGAGGTTATTTTCCTGGCACCACTCTGCCAGGGCCTTCACCTTCTCCCTGTAGGCTGTCTCATCGTTGTTGGTAATCAGGCCTACCACTGTTGTGTCTGCAAACTTGATGAGCTTAATGGTGTTGAAGGCTGAGCTGTGGTCAATGAACAGCATTCTTACATAGGTATTCCTCTTGTACAGATGGGATAGGGCAGTGTGCAGTGCGATGGTGATTGCATCATCCGTGGATCTGGTTACAGGGGTAATTCTGTGTGGTTACAGGCAATGTTCCCTCTAATTTATTTCGGTACTGAACAAATTTCAGGTCTGCTGAGCGCAAACCTGAACGTTGTAAAAATTATTTGCAACCTCCAGCACGCATTTACTGTGAACACTGAGGCTGTACCCGCTTGAAGTTACAGTTTTAACAGTGGCCATGTAGGCTACTGTGGCTATTTGATCATAATAAAAAAAATATATATATATATATATATATATATATAATGTACAGTGCCTTGCAAAAGTATTCATCCCCCTTGGCGTTTTTCCTATTTTGTTGCATTACAACCTGTAATTTAAATGGATTTTTATTAGGATTTAATGTAATGGACATACACAAAATAGTCAAAATTGGTGAAGTGAAATGAAAGAAAACTACTTGTTTATAAAAATTCTAAAAAATAAATAACGGAAAAGTGGTGCGTGCCTATGTATTTACCCCCTTTGCTATGAAGCCCCTAAATAAGATCTGGTGCAACCAATTACCTTCAGAAGTCACATAATTAGTTAAATAAAGGCAAACAGTTTGGGGAAGGCCCTTTCCTGTTTCAGCATGACAATGCCCCTGTGTACAAAGCGAGGCCCATACAGAAATGTTTTGTCGAGATCGGTGTGGAATAACTTGACTGGCCTGCACAGAGCCCTGACCTCAACCCCATCGAACACATTTGGGATGAATTGGAAAGCTGACTGCGAGCCAGGCCTAATCGCCCAACATCAGTGCCCAACCTACCTAATGCTCTTGTGGCTGAATGGAAGCAAGTCCCCGCAGCAATGTTCCATGATCTAGTGGAAAGTCTTCCCAGAAGAGTGGAGGCTGTTATAGCAGCAAATGGGGGACCAACTCCATATTAATGCCCATGATTTTAGAATGAGATGTTTGACGAGCAGGTGTCCTTATACTTTTGGTCATGTAGTGTATAATGACAAATTATACATAGCCTAACTATAAAATGTGGACGAGCATCCACACTGGAGGAAAGTGTATCTTCTACAGTAGGCCTACATCTGTCTATCAACTGATGGCCCAACTCAGCCAGGGAAACACAGTAGCCTATTATTGTTTTTCACACCTTTCATTATGTGACAATGGATGGGCTATTGGGTAGCCTACAGAATGTAGCCTATTGGAATATAATCAAAGAGCAAGGGGCCTATTGCAACCATCGATGGCACTAGATTATCGGCAGTTGATGTCTCGTTAAACCATCAATACGCGCTAAATTCACCCTCACAGCTGATCTTAATTGTAACCATTATTGGTCACCTCTACCGCTCCCTAAAATATGACGTCGGCGTTACCCTTAAAGCCACGGTGTGTCCTTTATTTAAAGGAGGATATCAAGCTGATCCTAACTGTTATAGGCCAATTTTTATTTTGCCCTGTTTATCAAAAGTGTTGGAAAAACTTGTCAAGAATCAACTGACTGGCTTTCTTGATGTCTATAGTATTCTCTCTGGTATGCAATCTGGTTTCCGCTCAGTTTATGGATGTGTCACTGTAACCTTAAAGGTCCTAAATGATGTCATCATTGTCCTTGATTCTAAGCAATGTTGTGCTGCTATTTTTATTGACTTGACCAAAGCTTTTGATATGGTAGAGCATTCCATTCTTGTGGGACGGCTAAGGAGTATTGGTGTCTCTGAGGGGTCTTTGGCCTGGTTTGCTAACTACCTCTCTCAAAGAGTGCAGTGTATAAAGTCAGAACATCTGCTGTCTCAGCCACTGCCTGTCACCAAGGGAGTACCCCAAGGCTCGATCCTAGGCCCCACGCTCTTCTCAATTTACATCAACAACATACAGTGGCCTGCAAAAGTATTCACCCCCCTTGGCATTTTTCCTATTTGTTGCCTAACAACCTGGAATTAAAATTGATTTTTGCGGGGTTTGTATCATTTTATTTACACAACATGCCTACCACTTTGAAGATGCAAAATATTTTTCTTGTGAAACAAACAAGAAATAAGACAAAAAAACAGAACTTGAGCATGCATAACTATTCACCCCCCCAAAGTCAATACTTTGTAGAGCCACCTTTTGCAGCAATTACAGCTATAAGTCTCTTGGGGTATGTCTCTATAAGCTTGGCACATCTAGCCACTGGGATTTTTGCCCATTCTTCAAGGCAAAACTGCTCCAGCTCCTTCAAGTTGGATGGGTTCCGCTGGTGTACAGCAATCTTTAAGTCATACCACAGATTCTCAATTGGATTGACTAGGCCATTCCAAGACATAAAAATTATGTGACTTCTGAAGGTAATTGGTTGCACCAGATCTTATTTAGGGGCTTCATAGCAAAGGGGGTAAATACATATGCACGCACCACTTTTCCGTGATTAATTTTGTATAATTTTTTTAAACAAGTAATTTTTTTCTAAACACTTCACCAATTTGGACTATTTTGTGTATGTCCATTACATGAAATTCAAAAATAAAAATCCATTTAAATTACAGGTTGTACTGCAACAAAATAGGAAAAACGCCAAGGGGGATGAATACTTTTGGAAGCTCTCTCATCCATTTATATGCAGATGATACAGTCTTATACTCAGCTGGCCCCTCCCCGGATTTTGTGTTAAACGCTCTACAACAAAGCTTTCTTAGTGTCCAACAAGCTTTTTCTGCCACTAACCTTGTTCTGAACACCTCCAAAACAATGGTAATGTGGTTTGGTAAGAAGAATGCCCCTCTCCCCACCGGTGTGATTACTACCTCTGAGGGTTTATAGCTTGAGGTAGTCCCCTCATACAAGTACTTGGGAGTATGGCTAGACGGTACACTGTCCTTCTCTCAGCCCATATCAAAGCTGCAGGCTAAGGTTAAATCTAGACTTGGTTTCCTCTATTGTAATCGCTCCTCTTTCACCCCAGCTGCCAAACTAACCCTGATTCAGATGACCATCCTACACATGCTAGATTACGGAGACATACTTTATAGATCGGCAGGTAAGGGTGCTTTCGAGCGGCTTGATGTTCTTTACCATTCGGCCATCATATTTGCCACCAATGCTCCTTATAGGACACATCACTGCACTCTATACTCCTCTGTAAACTGGTCATCTCTGTATACCCGTCGCAAGACATTACATTTACATTTACATTACATTTACATTTACAAGACCCACTGGTTGATGCTTATTCATAAAAACCCTCTTAGGTCTCACTCCCCCCTATCTGAGATACCTACTGCAGCCCTCATCCTCCACATACAACACCCGTTCTGCCAGTCACATTCTGTTAAAGGTCCCCAAAGCACACACATCCCTGGGTCGCGCCTCTTTTTAGTTCGCTACATCTAGCGACTGGAACGAGCTGCAAAAAACATTCAAATTGGACAGTTTTATCTCCATCTCTTCATTCAAAGACTCAATCATGGACACTCTAACTGACAGTTGTGGCTGCTTCGGGTGATGTATTGTTGTCTCTACCTTCTTGCCCTTTGTGCTGTTGTCTGTGGCCAATAATGTTTGTACCATGTTTAGTGCTGCTACCATGTTGTGCTGCTGCCATGTTGTGTTGCTACCAGGCTGTGTTGTCATGTGTTGCTGCCATGCTATGTTGTTGTCTTAGGTCTCTCTTTATGTAGTGTTGTGGTGTCTCTCTTGTCGTGATGTGTATTTTGTCCTATATTGTTATTTTATTTATTATTTTTAATTCCAGCCCCCGTCCCCGCATGCGGCCTTTTGCCTTTCGTATTCCGTCATTGTAAATAAGAATTTGTTCTTAACTGACCTGCCTAGTTAAATAAAGGTAAAAAAATAATATTTACAAAAATTACTCTATCTGCAAGCTCTCAGAAATTGTGTGTCTGAACACGTAGAGCGGGTTCTGGGGGGAAAGGACAGGAGTAAAACAAATATGTGATAAAGGAGACCCAGCTAGCTCATTTGGTTCCTTGAAAGTTGTGGGAAAGTATGTTTTTGGTTTCACATTGGTTGTGGGATCAAAGCCATACGTTTCCTGACCAGTAAAACTGAACAGAAGTGAACATTCTGCCTGTTCTGGGACCATTTATTTTTAGGTTGTTGGGAGGTTCCTTGAAAGTTTTCCTGGGAGGTTTTATTAACGCTCTGAGAATAGAAAAAATTGGTTATTTTGCGGTTTTTGAATACCTTCCTTAAAACGCTAACTGAATGTTTAAGTAAGACTTTTAATAACACTGCTAGGTTATTTTGGGTAAACTTTGTTTTAACTCTAAGCACAGATAGGACACATGGAAATTAATTTCCTTAGGCATTAATCATACAAACATTTATTTTTTATTGTGACACGGTATCAGTGAGATTCAAAACTATAATCTTCTGTTTTCTATCCATGGAATTAGTCCACCAGGATGGAGCTAGCATGCCATGTTTTTTGTATGCACACAAAGCTGTTCATTTTAGTCTATTCATTTTAGACCCCATTTCAAAGGAAACAAGCACTCATTAAGATCAGGTGTGGCCAATTAGTGGCCGCAGCCAACACACCTGAACACACTTAGATCTGTCATTCTCATTGAAAGGAAGTCTAAGAAGCAGTAGATCTGGTTCTATGTGCGCTATTTCTATGCTTCCTGTTTTTTTATTTTATTTATGTGTCTATTACTTTTGGTTTTATACACCAGCTTCAAACAGCTGAAAATACAACATTTTTGGTTATGGAAAATATATTTCATAGCAGTTTAGATGGTACAATGATTCTCTACACTATACACCTGTTTTGTTACATAAACTGAAATTAGGCGAACTATTCGAATTTTAGCAACCAGGAAATGGTGGAATGATTTCTGCGTAGTGCATCTTTAAAAAGAAAGAGGATAGATGAGTTTTGTTGAATGTTCTCTGAATGTTACTTATGTTTTCTTGTGGTTTTTATGGAAAGTTTTCTTAACGTTGTCGGAACAATTTGAGAACATGGCTTTAAATAGAACCATGAGGAAACCTGTAGGAAACGTTACGCTGAAGTACTGAAATTCCCACATAAGAACGTTGTTTCTTAAAGTTCTCTGAACTATTTTAGAACATTCTCAATATCAAACCAGTTGGCGAACGTTCCTAGAACACTACCAAAATTAAAATGAAATGTAACCATGTTTGAACTTTTAGGAAACGTTCTGTTAAAGTAATGAAATACCAAGAAAATAATGTTTTTTTTGTCAAGCAACTACACTGCAGCATTCCTAGAAGGTTGTGGGAAGGTCATATGCAAAATAACCATAGGACAACCATGCTCTCACCAAGCTCTAAGAAACATATGGTTTCCAGAACGTTATGTGCGAGCTGGGAGCTTGGCAGGAAGGAAGGAGGGATGGTAGAGGAGAGGAAATGGGCTTCTTTTGGGAGCCTGTTGGTGAGAGCTGTGGCTGTGGTTTAGCGTGGTGGTGGTGGTGGTGGGGGGGGGGGGTCTTCCAGGTCTATGACATACAGTACATGTCACATACAGTATTTGCCCTGTTTTCAGTCATATGAACAGGGAAGCAGGGACCATCTGTGTGGCCATCTGTGAGGAACAGAGAGGCGACTTCACCTCTCCTCGGATGAGAGAGGATGGCCCTCCCTAGCTCTCACAGCCACCACCACTTCCTCTAGGGAGGCATAGATCCAGATCCAGCCTTGTTAGGTAACAAACAGGAACGATCCTCCAGTGACCAACAAGCCCTTGCGCTGTCGTTACCCTGCAGACACAGCAATCTCATCCAAATAGAGCCAATGGGAGGTGGGACTGGAGAGGGCTGGCACACAAACACATACAAATGGTATGTACACACTCCCACACATAGAAATAAAACATCATACATAAATAGGATGCAATTGTATCGGTGGTCTCTTACCATGATGGAAACTAAAGTTAATGTACAGGCATCTTCAGCATAAAGGTATTTTTGATTCCAACATTATCTGTTGCATGTGTAGGCCTACTTACATTGAGTCATATAACAATTACACTCCTGACTTTGGCAACCTGAAAATGCAAGCATTATGCAGACACCATTCATCATAAAGGCAGCACCCACCTGATTATATTTCAGGATGGGCTCCTCGTCCCTGATTTGCTCCCAGCTCACAGTCTGGTGACTCATCCTTGCCGTACCCCAGAGGTGAAAAGAGGGAAATGGAAATTAAACTCGAATTGTGGTTCAGTCATTTCCCCCTAATTTTCTCTCTACCTCTCCATCTCAGGGAGACAAGCAAAATCAGACGTACATGGGGCATTAAATCAAACCACTAATTTTCCATTGTCAAAATCTCACAGATTATATTGTTACACACAAACCTTGAAATATGGCTATTGATCTAGACATGATGTTTGTATGTGGCCTTGGCGATGGAGGGAAATAGAATCGTATTCCTTTCAGTCTCTATTTTCTCTCTGAGGATAATGGCGATGCCTCTGCCAGGCCCCGGGCTGTTCTGCTGGAAGTCAGCTGTGAGGAGCTGGCACTCTTCAGCTGCTGGCTATCTGACACTCCCTCTGGCCCCGCCAGAAAACTAGCAGGTACCATCTACCTGAGTGTCTTCAACAGGTCCTTGTTTGCTAACAAAGAGCCCACCAACAGGTCTTTCTTGAAAAATAGATTTTTTATCTCAACGAGATCAACCTGGTTAAATAAATGTCAATAACACACACCGAAAGACAATCTAGAATTCAGGGGTCTAGGGACAGTTTAAGCATCTCAATTCTGACTCTGAAGCATCCCTCTTGAGGTGAAATGTTGCGTTGTGGTCCCGTGTGGCTCAGTTGGTTTAATTCCCATGGGGGACCAGTATGGAAAAATTTAAAATGTATGCACTCACTACTATAAGTTGCTGTAAGTCGCTCTGGATAAGAGCATCTGCTAAATGACTGAAATGTAAAAAATAAAATATGAAATTTGTTCTGACTCCTGACATTCATGTTTAACTACAGCTTTCATTGCAGTGATGTGACAAGACAGGGAGATGTGTTACCATCTTACAATCTTGAATGTTCTCCCTCCTCTGCCTCCTCCCACTAAACAGCCTCAGCCCTACAGCAGGATGAGGAGAGCACTGAAGCAGAGTGTATTTACAAACTGGTATGGATTCGGATCTGCTGATTGACTGTGGGGAATCTGCCTAATTTGAATGTCAAATATAAATTCCAAAAACTGATTCCACATGCAAAGGTTGAGTATTATTCATATGGTGGTGACAATTTTGGGTGAGGCTGTCAGTCAGCTTTTCTTGAACATTTAAAGCTGCAATATGTAACTTTTGGGGCGACTCGACCAAATTCATATAGAAATGTGTGTTATAGATCTATCATTCTCACTGAAAGCAAGTCTAAGAAGCCGTAGATAAGTTCTATGTGTGCTATTTCTATGCTTCCTGTTCTTAAGTTTCGTTTTTTGCTTCATTTACTTTCGGGTTTTGTACACCAGCTTCAAACAGCTGAAAATACAATATCTTTGGTTATGGAAAATATATTTCACAGCAGTTTAGATGGTACAATGATTCTCTACACTATACATACCTGTTTTGTCACATAAACTGAAATTAGGCAAACTATTAGAATTTTAGCAACCATGAAATGCGGTGCGATTTCTGCATTCTGCATCTTTAATGACCCAGGATAGGACACCCTTTGATATAAAAGGTAGGTTCAGTAGTACTATTACATGGGAAACCACTTGGTCACTGACTTGATAATAGGCTTAGGCAGAACTACTCAACACTCACCCCCTCTCTATAATTACTCCTTTATGAAAGGCTTTTGATGAGCCAATTTTCTTAATGACCTGCCATTTGGTGATGTATTGGGGTCAGTAGTGGTCCTCTCCTCTATGCTGCTAAAGGGTAGAGAGATGGAGCCAATGGCAACACAAGAGGGCCTGTTATCCTCTGTTAATTTTGGGACTATTGTATTTATTGGACTGATTCCGTGGGTGATGCTCTCTATTGGGGTGTGAGCCACTTGTCAAATATTCAACCCCCATCCAATCCAGGCTAAAGATATGGCCAGTTCTGATTCTAAACCTCTCTCTTGGGTGGACTGTGGAGTTATTGTCTCATTAATGGCCCTTCTCTTCATCACCATGGCTGCTTTTGGAGAGCTCTGATAACAAGTGTCCAGGGGAACCACCTCTGCCAATCGATCCTGATCCCACGCCTTAATGATCCTCGGAGGAGTACACAGCAAAACACGGCTTTTTCAAAACATGGATTCCGAAGAACATGAAGAAGAGGAACAGAACTACCTTTACCAACTGTGACCATGGTAACAGGGAGATCAGAAGAAAAACATTTGATTGATCAAACACTGTGTGTGTGTGTGTGTGTGTGTGGTGTGTGTGTGTGTGTGTGTGTGTGTGTGTGTGTGTGTGTGTGTGTGTGTGTGTGTGTGTGTGTGTGTGTGTCTGTGTGTGTGTGGACATGTTTAGCTATACTTGTGGGGACCAGTAGTACCTGGGGACATTTTGTTAGTCCCCACAAGGTCAAATGCTATTTCTAGGGGGTTTAGGGTTAAGGTTAAAATGAGTGTTAGGGTTAGAATTAGGTTTAGGGTTATGAGCTAGGTTTAGGGTTAAGGTTAGGGTTTGGGGTTAAGGTTAGGATTAGGGTTAAGGTTAGGATAAGGGTTAGGGGTTAGGGAAAATAGTATTTTGAATGAGACTGAATTGTGTGTCCTCACAAGGGGTCTAAAAATACATGACTAATGACTAATGATATACCGGCTCTATGTTCCTTAGCCCATGTGTGATGGGGAAAACCCTGAGCCTGCATTTCAACCCAAACAATGCCTCCAGCCTGATGGTCTTCCTGCAGTGCTAGAAATATAATTGAATAAGAACCAGTCCCCTAAGAGTATATGGTCTAAGAGGGAAACCATGAAAACAAACCCAAAGATACCACACACTGGGCAATATCTGGTTGCTTCAACGTTTTTTTCATGTCATTTCAACCAAAATATTTAATGTGATGATGTTGAATCAACATGGAAAACTGATTGGATTTGAAAAAAGTCATCAACGTAAGGGAATTGTCTTTTTTTCACCTACCTTTTTACCTAAATCCAATGATATGGTGAATTGTTTTGTTGATTTCACGTGGAAGTCACTTTAGTTGACAACTTAACCAAATGTAAATCAAAACTAGATGTTGAACTGTGCCTAGTGGGTGGATTATGGTACATCTGCCTTGTATCCGTCAGCTTTAAATTATGCAGTTCGCTTGCAGAGCACTTATCTGGCTCTTTCCTATATCTGTTTTTCTACCTCTTCCATGACCACCCCTCTTCTCTCTCTCTCTCTCTCTCTCTCTCTCTCTCTCTCTCTCTCTCTCTCTCTCTCTCTCTCTCTCTGTCTCTCTCTCTCTCTATATATATATATATATATGGTGTGAAGCTAATCACCCCCCCCCCCTCAATCCCCCTCTTTCTTCACAGACATGGTCACATTTTTCCTCCTCTCTAGACATTCCATACACTTTCTCTGCAGCAGCTTATGCACATAGAGAGCATGTTAGAGAGAGAGGGGGGGGGGGGGGGGGGGGGCGCGCAAGGGTGTCGACCAATCGCTACGGGTGGTTGCTCATGTATGAGGAGCCAGCTGCAGATATCGCAAGCAGTCCATTCAGTCTTATCTCCCCTCCCCCATTTAATCCCCATGCTTCAAGACTTTGGCAAGAGTTGGAGATGGTGGTATTGGGAGTACTATCATAATTTCAGGGTTTCTCAGTATAGTCAGTGTTTCCCCTAGATTTTTCCCTAGTCCATGGTTGGTTTTGGTTTTAATCTCAATATTATTGTGGTTCAGATAACCCTCACCCCCATTGTCAATATGCCCTGGGGAGGAGGTTGAAACATCACACATCAAACACCACCTGACTAACAATGGCACAACCATCAGGAAAGAATAAGCCTTAAAATCAATCTCCCTGATTTTAGTCAGGTCTGGAGTGGTGGCACATCAAGCACTGATGTGTTTCTCTCAAATCCTGCAGCAACGCCCAGGGATGAGATGAGAGGAAGCTTACTGCAACCACAGTATCTCCCAAATGACATACCAGGGCTCTTCTCCCACAACACAACTGCAACAAGAAGCATCCAGACCTGAGAGAATGAACTGTAGTCTGCCACCAGTCTCATTGATAAGAGGAACTTACTGCACAGGGGTGTGTAGAGACATTGATGGAGGAATGGAGGCTGCATGAAGCTTTACCACCATCAGTGGTTATTAATGGACCACATTATTCATGAATGAAACTGATAAGAAATTGAAATAGGTCAAGTAATCATTAGCCTATACCAATTAATCAGCATATGTGATGCTGTATTTTACAACAGACAGCCTGTAATATCAGTTTTATTGAAGTGATATATGCTAAACATAAAATGACGTCAGTAAAGCTTACTGTTTAGTAGGATGTATGGCATAGCATACTATTGGTATTCAAGTAATTTCACTCAGTAAAGCATTTGTTACAGCTACAAAATAAAACGCTATCTGTTCACTTGACCTCGTATTCAAAACATTTTCAAAAATGTAGATAAAACTCTGATCCATTGGGTATTTTTATACAGATAGCATCATATTGCATGCCATAGGTCTATGTAATAAAATTCGATACTTTTCTAATTCAAATACATTTTCAATGAGATTATTTGAAAACTGAAGATAAACTGAAGCCCAGCGCTCCATAAATGTTTCAACATAAGTGATGGAGATGCTGTGACTTAGAACCAGCCAGTCCTCATATGTAATGTTATTTTATTAATGCAACTGCATTTTGCAAAAAAATCTTTCATTGAAGCAACCTGAACTGCAATACGTGAAATGTAGCCTATTGCTCACAATAGATGCAGACCTTTAGAAAACCGTAGCAAGCCTACCTGAGATTTCAGCCCTCTATCGAAGGAAGATGTCAGGGAATGATGCGGACTAATTTTATACTGTACTGGAATCAACCGCAAACCGTTCATTGCGCATGCAACGACTGTCACAAGGCAATTTTTTGGTCAAGGGGTGCTTCTCAATTCCTTTAGACACCGTCGCCAGGAGCCGATCTCCACACTATGCGCCCTGAGTGAGCTCCTCTCCTCCGTGGTAAACCCTTGGTACCCTGGGAAGGAGACCCCTGCATCCAAGTAGGCTACCATTGATGCTCAAGTAGTGGTTCTTAACTGGTTATACTTTACATTTGTCTTGGTTTCTTGTTTCTAAATTGCAACTAACTATTTAATTGATTGGCTACACTAGCCCAATGAAAGTAAACACTTTCAGATAAAACTGTCTAATAGCCTAGACTTCAACCTTATTTTCATGGATGCTCAATCAGCCTGCAGGTCGGGGTAACATATGAAGTTTTTGTTTTCCCTCCATCAAAAGGCCACATTAGTTGCATGTCTGTGTTTTATAGGCTACATCAACTGGCCCTGGTCATCTACAACATTTGTCGCTAGAGGCACATCGTTATACTATTGCCACACTTTATCCTCGATTTTTGGTCTTAAATTGATTTGTTCATGTTAAATGGACCGCCCGTCTCTAAATGCCTTTCTCCGCATCTGATTTTACAGTTGCGGTATAACTAGAGGATTCATTGTGTGTATATATAACGCCATCTATTGGACAGAATATTTATTACAGCTCAAAGATCAACGCTTTTGGGTCACATGGTGCATTCACACACACGCTTAACCACTAGCAGTCACCTGACTCTCCCTACTGTCAGAGCAAAAATGTCTGCGCACTTATCCTATGGAAGAGTAAATTTAAACATTTTGAGGGAAGCAGCGCGGAAGGAGCTCCGTGAGTTTTTGGACAAATGTGGAGGAAGCAAGGTAAAACGCCTGGATTAAAGCGTTTAGAAATTACAAACTAATTTACCTTGTTTTAATCTGAAATTTCTGTTCAACACTAGCTAGCATGCTAAGCTATCATCCACATAAACAATGATGGGGTTGTTGTGGTACATAGTCATCCACATAGTTAGTCATGTTAGCTAGCTAGCTAAATAGATGCAGTGTATTTATGTGGCAAAAATTGTTGTTGACTGTCCATAGGCTATTGTGTGGGATGAATACCTGACTGGACCCTTTGGATTGATAGCACAATATTCATTGTTGAAGGTAAGACTGACTAAAATGTGTACTTCTGTGTGTACTGTAGACCTACAGAATAGCAACAATGAATGCTTGTGTTTGCTTAGGCTTTAGAAGGCTCACATTACAGCAAGAGCAAAATGCCAAACTGGTTGTTGACAGATCTAAGTTTTCTTTATATTTTCTAGGAACATGAGGTGGAGAAGATGTTCACCCTCAAAGGGGGGCGTCTCCCTGCTGCTGACGTGAAAAATATCATCTTCTTTGTCCGTCCCAGGCTTGAGCTGATGGATATTATAGCTGAAAATGTAATCAGGTCAGTATCCCACTGTCTCACTGGCACTAAACACTTTTATTGATTTTGGAGTAATGCTGCAGCCAGTATTGCATATGGGTGGATGTGGATGTTGTTTTTTTACCCTCATATAGCGTATCTCTTGTGTTCAATGTGTGTTCCTGTAGTGAGGATAAGATGCATTCCCCACGTGATTTCCACATCTTGTTTGTGCCACGGCGGAGCATGCTCTGTGAGCAGCGGCTGAAAGAGCAGGGGGTCCTGGGCTCGTTCATCAACATAGATGAGTACATCCTAGACCTCATCCCCTATGATGGAGACCTGCTCTCCATGGAGTCTGAGGGGGCCTTCAGGGTAGGTTAGGACAGAGACATGCACATTAACACTACACACGTCCCAGTGTATGCATAGGCTCAGGTACAAAGCTATCTTTTGTATTAATGTGCCCTGCCCGGCTCCTTTAGGAGTGCAATCTGGAAAGTGACCAGACAAGTCTGTACCACACCGCCAAGGGCCTTATGACTCTCCAGGCTCTGTATGGGACCATCCCGCAGATATTTGGGAAAGGGGAGTGTGCACGGGTGAGTATTGGAAAATACTTAATTTGCAGTTTAAATGTCCACATTTTGTTTTAAAACAGACTCTTTGATAAATGCATTGTGTTGGAAATGAAACTCTCATGTCTTTTCCCTGTGAAGCATGTAGCTAACATGATGCTTAGGATGAAAAGGGAGTTTGCTGGCAGCCAGAATCAGATCCTACCTGTGTTTGACTCACTGCTGCTGCTGGACCGCAACGTAGACCTGCTCACCCCTTTGGCCACACAGCTCACCTATGAGGGCCTCATTGACGAAGTCTATGGAATCACCAACGGTGAGGATGGGCCTCTGTTAATGCATGAAAAAACAATGCAAGCTAAATACAGACATAATCAATTCAAATTGCCATTTTAGTCATTTAGCAGACGCTCTTATCCAGAGCGACTTACAATTAGTGAGTGCATACATTTTTATACGGGCCAGTATGACATATAGATTCAAATACAGACATCTTGAGGGGTTTCTGTCGATTTGTGTATGTGGTTTGTGACCTTTGTGTGCTTTGTCTGCATGTGTATCTATTCTGTGTGCATGTGTCTGCAAACAGGTTATGTGAAGTTGCCTCCTGAGAAGTTTTCTGCCCAAAAGAAGCAGGGTGAGGCGGGTAAAGACCTGCCCACAGAGCCCAAGAAGATGCAGCTCAACTCAGCAGAGGAGCTGTATGCTGAGATACGGGACAAAAACTTCAATGGTGTAGGGGCTGCACTGAGCAAGAAGGCCAAGATCATCTCCGCTGCCTTTGAGGTTGGTCTCATCCCAACACACACACACACAGGCAGACAGACTGGTAAAAACTATCTCAGATAAGTCCTAATGTCAGACCACATAAGCTAGAGTTGTCATCGACCTGAAAATGTTAGCCAAGCCCTGTGAGCTGAAGCCCGAGCCCCGGCCCAACATCACAGACATTTTATGAATCCGAAAAAAAGCCAGAGTTAAAAAAAAAAAAAGATATTGATTTAAACTGATGTTGAGAACAATGCGGCGGAGGCAGGCGGCAGCGGAGTGAGGAGACAAGGAAACAGTCCTTGTCTTAGAAAGGCGAGGGGTTTCTTTCTTGGAACATATGGGAATTGGCTCCAATTTCATTCATATGATTAAAATACTATATGCCAATCCCTCAGCCATAGTTATAACAGGCAATATCTGCTCTGCGCTGTTCAGAATCACTAGAAGCAGCAGACAAGGCGATCCAATTTCACCTCTGCCTTTCTTATTATCCATGGAACCTCTGGCCCAGGCAATTCGTCAATCGAAGGAAATAACACGCATTTCTCTCAAATCTACTGATCACTTCATCTCATTATACGCAGACGATATTTTACTATAGACAATGTATCTCAATCGCGTCGAAACGCATTGAAGATCATAGATAAATTCAGCTTAATCTCAAGTTATAAAATGTATGTAACCAAATCAGCCCTACTGCCTCTGAAGACCCCGATG
Source organism: Coregonus lavaretus (assembly GCF_964263955.1). Classification (NCBI taxonomy): domain Eukaryota; kingdom Metazoa; phylum Chordata; class Actinopteri; order Salmoniformes; family Salmonidae; genus Coregonus; species Coregonus lavaretus. Next base: position 27,537,135 of record NC_140001.1, read on the forward strand.
GAGGAATCCATCTCTACTTATGGAATCCAATCGTTTCCCATTATACATATTTGGGAGTAGATATATTTCCTTCTTTAAATGAAACCATTGCCAGAAACTTTAACAGAGCGCTCAAATCAATTCAATCCGACCTCCGTAGATGGAATAATATCTCTGTTGCTTTAACCAGCAGAATATCTATTGTCAAAATGAATATATTGCCACGGCTGAATTTCTGTAGTTCAATGCTTCCCATGGCTCCCCCTTTTGGCTATTGGGATAAAATTAATAGTGCGGTTTCAAAATGTATATGACAAGGTAAACGATCCCGGATAAAATGTACAAATTTACAAAGAGGGAAAGATGTAGGGAGGGGGAGAGATTTAGAGAGCGCAGTAGTAGAATCCAAGGTGCGCTAGTAGTCGAACAGGCACGCAAGGTCTTTTTTTTCCTTCTTTATTTACAGCGTGGCAAGTCCAAACCCCGTCCAGCCCAAATATATTCTGAGAAATTCTGGCCCAGCCCAAGCCCATCGGGTACTGTTGGGCTCATCGGGTTCGGGCTGAAAATGACAACTATATCTTAAGCTCATTTAAGTCGCTCTGGACAAGAGCGTCTGCTAAATTACTCTTAATGTAAATGTAATTACATTAGCTACCGATTTCTCTAATCATATTAATTTGTGTTCTTATTCATCACCTTCGATGTGCCAGGTAGACCTTTCAGAAGGTGGATTTCCAATGGTAAAAAGTAAAGCCAGCTGACAATTAGTATTATCGACATTAGTATTATCGACGAAGACCGTAAACAAAATGTTTATGATACAAGTGTCAGATAAGAGCAACAAAAAAAGCAGTTTTCTACTGTGTTTAGGTTATGTGTAATCTCCCTACAGGCTTGCACTTTTGTCAGCAAGATACTTTTTGGCATCATAACTGTCACTGGATGCTTTGCATGTGATAATTAGGCTGACGTCTCACACCGGTGGCTATTTCAGTTGATGTACTCTTACATTTCTGTCCTGCCCAAACCTGTTCCTAATCAAAGTTTATTTTCTCTAGTTTGATGAATGATGACTGTATCAGTGAGAGCATCAGCTGTTCTCCAGCCAACAAACCATTTCTTACTACTGTTATGCCTACATGGCAGCAGCCATACTGTATGTTTAATCTGAAATCATCCCCACATATTTGCTTTGAGCTTAATGTCTGTTTATTGTGTATTTGAGAAGTAGATTTTTTGTAATTTCCTAGGGGATTTTAGTCATCTCTCAAACAGTTCTCACATTTCACAACATCCGTATGTAACACTACACAGTCCTTGTTAAAGTTTATCATACATTTTCCTTACCTCAAACCCACAGCATCCAATATCTGACTTATGGTAATGTGTGATCTAAACTGCCTACGACTGACCTGTGTAATTTCTTCCAGTGTTTAATGTTATTTAATTGAATTTGTCTTGCAGGAGCGCCATAGTGCCAAAACAGTGGGCGAGATAAAGCAGTTTGTGTCCCAGCTGCCCCACATGCAGGCAGCACGGAGCTCGCTGGCCAATCACACCTCCATAGCTGAGCTTATCAAGGACATCACCAGTGAGAAAAACAACTTTCACTTCTTCTCCTTTCATGTCCAACTAACACCTCTACATTCCTCTTCCCTCCGCTCTATCTGTCTTAATCTGTCTTTCTTCCTGATACAAGATATACCTACAGAATAATCTGATCTTGATAAAATGTAATGTGGTAGAGTATATCAGTATGTCATGTGAGTATGTGTGGCGTACAGTTTAGTTTAAGACGGCTGTTGATACTCTGTAACAGAGGTAAATGGATATTCTCTCTCTCTCTGATACAGCCTCTGAGGCCTTCTTTGAAAACCTGACAGTGGAGCAGGAGTTTATGACTGGAGTCGATACAGACAAGGTAGGTACACAATGTTTTCAGTGCTTTGTCGACATGTGGTTAGCTCCAATGGTGGAAAAAGGATCCAATTGTCATTCTTGAGTAAAAGTAAAGATACCTTAATAGAAAATGACTCAAGTAAAAGTGAAAGTCACCCAGGAAAATACTACTTGAGTAAAAGTCTAAAAGTATTTGGTTTTAAATATACTTAAGTATCAAAAGTAAATGTAATTGCTCAAATATACTTATTTATCAAAAGTAAAAGTATACATATTTTCAAATCCCTTATATTAGGCAAACCAGACAGCACAATTTTCTTGTTTTTTTAAATTTACAGATAGCCAGGGGCACACTCCAACACTCAGACATAATTTACAAACGAAACATTTGTGTTTAGTGAATCCGCCAGATCAGATGCAGTAGGGATGACCAGAGATGTTATTTTGTTAAGTGTGTGAATTGGACCATTTTCCTGTCCTGCTAAGCATTCAAAATGTAACGAGTACTTTTGGGTTTCAGGGAAAATGTATGGAGTAAAAAGTACATTATTTTCTTTAGGAATGTAGTGAAGTAAAAGTTGCCCAAAATATAAATAGTAAAGTACAGCTACCCCAAAAAACGATTTAAGTAGTGCTTTAAAGTCTTTTTTACTTAAGTACTTTACACTACTGGTTAGCTCTGATATTGGAAGCTGCTGGGGGAGCCCCACCTCCAGCTGGGGGGGCCCCACCCCCAAACTCAGTCAGGGTCTCAATTTACTGTTGAGAGTTAGAATAGTAGAATACGCAAGGTGCAATTTAGAAATGTGGTACTGCATCACCAGTTTTTCTCTTCTAATGTCAGTCACTGACAGTCACTCAATTAGACCATGTCAACAAAAAATATATACATTGTTAAGTTAGTCTAACTGGCTATTTACACCTTGTAGTAATCATGGCCGAATTACTGATCAGGCATGTGCCCAGTGGCCCTGATTTTGTTAGTCAGTCACTCTCACTAAGATATCATATGAACATGGCATAAGTCAGTTATGTTATGCTATGTTCAGTTATGCCATGTTTTAAAAACGGCAACAATTTCTCTCCGCCCCATGGCAAAATGTGTAGAATTTCAGAAAATTATATATCTCCGCCGTCAAGAGGGGGATCACTAAAATGTTTTACCAGCGAGGTGGGGGGCCCCCAAACCAATTCTCGCATAGGGTCCCCAAAAAGTTACGGCCGGCCCTGAAAGCTGCCTTAATAAACATATTTTTTTGCTTTGTCCCTGTGTGTGTGTGTGTGTGTGTGTGTGTGCGCATTTCTGTTCTTGCTAATCAACATCCCCTATTTACCATTCTCCAGGTTAACACATACATAGAGGACTGCATCGCCCAGAAGGATCCCCTAATCAAAATCCTGCGGCTGGTCTGTATGCAGTCGGTCTGCAACAATGGCCTCAAGCAGAAGATGTTGGACTACTACAAGAGGGAGATCCTGCAGGTGCATTTTTTTCTGATTACATTACAATACATCAGTGGTTTAAAACGAGTGATGGTCGTTTGAAGATGAGATGAATGCTACTGTGGCAACATGATTGACCTGTGCTGTTTTTCTCCAGACTTATGGATATGAACACATGCTTACCCTCAACAACCTGGAGAAGACAGGTCTGCTGAAGCCCCAGACAAGCACCAGGAATAACTACCCCACCATCAGGAAGACACTCAAACTCTGGATGGAGGATGCCAATGAACAGGTGAATGAATCCCATAACGCAGTCTGGATGAGGGGAGGGGTAGTAACACGAACACCTGTGTAACAACACTGTAATTATTCTAGTGACATGTTAGTAATATAGTCATTGCTTTGTAATTGCACAATAATGGAGTTGAGTTGTTTTTGTCATTAAGTTCCGTAATTTTCGGACTATAAGCCGCGCCTTTTTTCAAATTTTTCGACCCTGCGGCTTATATAATGGTGCGGCTAATCTATGGAAGACCTCCTAAATCTATGGATTTTACAGGTTACAGTCCACCAACTTTAACTCTATGGGCTCTATGACCGGTCCGTGCCCCCCACCTTTAAGCGGCGGGCTCCAGCAGGAAAAGCTGGAGGCCGGAAGAGAAAGAGTGAGACAGGTAGCGCGCAAAAGTAAAAGTGGAACCGAGAGTGGAACGAGAGACAGAACGAGAGCAAGACAGACAGACATTACGAGAGCGAGACAGTTTGTCTCTTTCCCGACAATCCCCTCTGTGCACGAACCCTTACATATGGTAATTAAACATTAAAACACCTGCGGCTTATAGTCCAGTGCGGCTTATATATGTACACATCATTCAATATCATTCAATTTAGCTGCTGCGGCTTATACTCCGGTGCGCCTTATAGTGCGGAAAATACGGTAAGTTTAAAAAAATTAAAAATTAATTTGTAAAACAACGTTCCCAAAACGTACATGCATAGTTTTTCTCCGACTGTGAGAGTGGGATTTGTATGTAGTATTGACTGTAGTATTGTCTGTACTGATACCTAGCTTGTGTGTGTGTGTCATCTTCTTCCAGAACCCCAATGACATTTCCTATGTGTACAGTGGCTATGCTCCTCTTAGCATCCGTCTGACCCAGGTGTTGGCCAGGCCCGGCTGGCGCAGCATCGAGGAGGTTCTGAAGATGCTCCCTGGTCCACACTTTGAGGAGAGACAACAGCTGCCTGCTGGCCTCCATAAGAAACGTAAGGACCGCAGGAGACCAAGGCAGCCAGTTGCTCTCTTGCTCAACAAGCTGAGCTATTGAAAGGCTGAGTGAATGATCACCTGTGTGGTGATCTGCTGGCTGTAGAGAAGAGCTGGCTTTGTCCCTGCCATGTCAAATCAAATCACATTTTATTGGTCACATACACATATTTAGCAGATGTTACTGCGGGTGTAGCGGAATGCTTGTGTTCCTAGCTCCAACAGTGCAGTAGTATTCAAAAAATTCACAACAATACACAAATCTAAAAGTAAAAGAATAAAATATAAATATTAGGACGAGCAATGTCGGAGTGGCATTGACTAAATACAGTAGAATAGAATACAGTATATACATATGAGATGAGAAAAACAGTATGTAAACATTATTAACCTCTACGGGATCGGTGTCCCGTATACGGGACGGTTGAGCTAACGTGCGCTAATGTGATTAGCATGACTGTTGTAAGTAACAGCAAACTTTCCAGGATATAGACATGTCTTATATGGGCATTAAGCTTAAATTCTTGTTAATCTAACTGCACTGTCCAATTTACAGTAGCTATTACAGTGAAAAAATACCATGCTATGGTTTGAGGAGAGTGCACAACAACAAAAAACGTATCACGGCAACTGGTTTGATACATTCACCTCTGAAGGTAAATAATGTACTTACATTCAGTAATCTTGCTCTGATTTGTCATCCTAAGGGTCCCAGAGATAAAATGTAGCATAGTTTTGTTTGATAAATATTCAAATGTAGGAACTGAGTTCTACAGATTCAACCCCTGCTGTCTCTGGCTCCACATCCACCCCGCCTGGCCATCTAGATGTGTGAAAGTTAGTGTATAAGCTAATGATCCATCATGTATGACATTCCTGGGAGTGTGTAAACTTACATTTTGTATTACCATATCATTTTTGTATGTTCTCTATAGTTATGTACTTGAAAATGTATCAGTTGACCAATTCGGCACATTTGGGCAGACTTGATACAAAATAGTCCAGTATTGCAATGGTTCACTGGATCAATCTGAAAGTTTGCACACACACTGCCAAAATGTGGCCAAAATCTAAATTGTGCCTAAACTGCAATATTATATTGTGGCCTTTCTCTTGTATTTCAAAGATGATAGAACAACAACAACAAAAAACGCATGTTTTTTTGTTTGTATTTTCTTTTACCAGATCTAATGTGTTATATTATCCTACATTAATTTCACATTTCCACAAACTTCAAAGTGTTTCCTTTCAAATGGTATCAAGAATATGCATATCCTTGCTTCAGGTCCTGAGCTACAGGCAGTTAGATTTGGGTATGTAATTTTAGGCGAAAATTGAAAAAAAGGGTCCGATCCTTAAGAGGTTTTTTAAAGTGACTAGTGTTCCATTATTAAAGTGACCAGTGATTCCATGTCTATGTACATAGGGCAGCAGCCTCTTAAGGTGCAGGGTTGAGTAACTGGGTGGTAGCCGGCTAGTGATGGCTATTTAACAGTCTGATGGCCTTGAGTTAGAAGCTGTTTTTCAGTCTCTCTGTCCCAGCTTTGATGCACCTGTACTGACCTCGCCTTCTGGATGATAGCGGGGGAACAGGCCGTGGCTTGGGTGGTTGATGTCCTTGATGATCTTTTTGGCCTTCCTGTGACATCGGGTGCTGTAGGTGTCCTGGATGTCAGATGTCTTAGAGCAGCAGTTGATTTATTGTACACAGTGAACAAAACTGGACCTTACCATTAAGTGTGTGTCTGTTTGGGTAATTGTTTGTGTACATGTATTTGTTTATGAAAGAGGAGGGGCAAAGGCACTGTTGACCGTTCAAAGATCAGGGAGTGGAATATCCCTCTCATTTTAAGCATTATAACTGTGGGTTACTGACTCCAGGGTCAGTTTGGACATCTCACTGACATGAGGATCATTAATTTGGTGAGATGCCTTTCACACCATGCAATGTTATTAGAACTAAGTTTGGTATTAGACAGTTTACTTGTTCTTACATGTCTGCCATATCTTTGTTCTAGAAAGGTGATAATGGAAGACAATAAACAAGCCTGTTGTAGCAGGAGAATGGCAGAGTTTGTTTGAGATTTGAGAGAATAGTATGTGGGTGGGGACATGGGAGGATGGGGGTTGAATAGTAGTGTCTCTTACTTTCTTTGTGTGTTTACATGTACAATATCGGTTTTTGAGGTTATCAAAGTAACCTCACTTCAAAACAAACATTCTGCTAAATAATAATAATAATTTGGTGTGTGCTTATATTTGTCCTGTCACATGTACAAGTGTGTATTATACGCATGTGTGAAATGGAAATGTGTTTTTTTTGCATATCCCAACTCCCCCTGAGACACCCTCTGAGTGTGGTGCACCCTGTGATCTCCACCCTGTTTGACTGTTTGCTTTCCCCACCCACAGGCCAGCAGGGGGAGAACAGGACCACACTGGTGTTCTTTCTGGGAGGGGTGACATACGCGGAAATCGCTGCCCTGCGCTTCCTGTCTCAGATGGAGGATGGTGGCACAGAATACATCATTGCCACCACCAAGCTCATCAATGGTACCAGCTGGATCAAATCCCTGATGGACCGCCCTGAGGCCCAGGCCCCCTGAGCCCGCTGTCTGCCCCCCTCGGGGGAACAGATACACTGCTGGACCCAACAGTCAGTCAGAACAAAAGACCTTGCCGCTTGTTTTTAATGTCCATATTCCAGTGCCCTGCAGGTGTGTCTGATTGAGCTCTGCAACTGTCAGTGTGAGCAGAAGTCAGCTCCTCAATTTTCTATGTCTTTCTTCTGCAACTCTCACAGCTTGCTAAATGTACTTCTCCATTGTCACCTGTTGTGGTCATTGTATGGAGCCAAGAAGATGTCATCTTACTTGGGGCATGATCATATGAAAGGTTCTAAGATCATTGTAAAAAATAATACTGTATTTACACAGAGGCTGAAATGTAGTTGTTTGTATTATTGTTTATTAGGGATTTCAACCTATATTTTCTGTGTTGTACAGTATAGGGCTTTTCTCTCTCCTTTCCATTATTTGTGTAAAAAGTATTGTAAATAAAATGTGTAATTGACAGCTTATAACTGCTTTTATAACCAGAGTTAACCTCAGGTCTCTAAAACACTGACCATTTTAACATTTATCCTTCCACTCTACAATGTGACCAAATGTCTGATGTACAGTTGGACAGTCTGACTTTGGCTGCACCTCCATTACACTATCCCTACTCCACCTTCAACATGTAGGATCAAAAATCGTTGATAAAGATGAATTAGGGTACATGCATTGTTACTTTAGAGTTGTTTATGCTATAGAAGAAAATAAAGATGGGACAGAATGATGCAGGCAGGGAGGAGAGGAGTGGAGTGGAAAGGTTGAGAGCCCAGTCAGCCGTCAGGAGTTCAGCTCTCTCAAGGAACAATTAGCCCAATAACAGGCCTCCTGATCAGCCGATAATGGCCCTCTGCTGTGCAGGCCCATGATTTGACTGCGCAGGACGCTGATTGAACTAGGAAGCCATTTGCTCCATGTTCCGGTAGAGGATAAGTGCGGTGGGTTTGATCTCCTGGCTAGATCAATGGTTTCTCCGTGCCCTGCGCTATGGACAGCGGGATATTGTAGTCAGTGGGGGACGGGTATTGACAGGCTGACAGCAGTCTGAGATTTTTGTGAACTCACAGTCCAGGTCGAAAATAATATATATTATCTTCAAGCTAGCTAAGAGTCAGGAACTGACTGAAATATCACATGAAGATATTTGTGGTATTGCATTTTCTTTTCGGTTTGGCAAATGTATGATAACACAATTGACCACATCGAAACCCGTGCACTGAGAGCATCTGCAACAAATGCAATTTCAAACAAGTTAAAAATAGGCTATACAAAGGCTTCCGATTGGGTAAGTAGCCTAACCATTTTTAGGCAGTTTATAGATATTGACAACGTTATAACGATATGTTCATTGGTTGTATCCATGTTTAGTTAGAAGTGTCAAAGTTGCGTCAATTCAAATCTGGCATTAGGAACAAAAGAGGTCAACACGACTTCTAAGATATACTAGTTATTTTAATTAATGCAAAAACCTTCAATGGTAAATATGATGTTTCGTATATACGGGCTCTTTGAAATACCTCGCAGGGCACCCCAGAGAACTAAAACATTGTTTTAGATTCAATACTCAAATACTCTGACAGAGAGAGTTTCCCACTTCTCTGCTGGCCAATTAGAGTAAAGACTTGAGCGTGGTTTAGACTTACTCAGCCTATCCGTTGATGCACCTCTGTTGCCAGGCATATGTCCATATCATAACAACCTGTCATAGTGAGAAGAGCCAGCTCCCTTAGACACCATTCCTACGTCCAAGGAAGGTTCACAGATCACAAAGAACCAGTATATTCCAGCATCTGGAGACACAAATCCTTATCTCCCTTTACCCCCTAAAACAGCTCTTCACATCAATCACAGCTTGCCAGGTGTCACAACCTACATTAGCACAGTCCAGAATGCATTCTTTCTAAGTTAGTCATCCCATCAATTTAGGAGAATAATAAATCCCCAATAATCCCCCTTTTCACACCTACTAAGGTGTGATTCAAAAAATAAGAAAACACAGGGTGTCATTCATTATAATACAATACAAACAAAAATAATCACACTTTTATTAATAGGCCATAATGATACAAAAAAATTAAAACCCTCAGTCCATCTACACCCAACTTGCAAACTGTTACCAGTCACCAAAGAACTTCAAACCATCACATAAGGAAAGACAAACATTCACATGGTTAACTTGATTAATAAAGCATAAAACACAGGATTAATAGAACACAAAACATAAGATTATTAAAACATAAAACACAAACAGAGAAGTACATTTTGACTCCCTTTTGACACCCTCTAGGGTGTGATTCCAAAAATGTGAAAGGGAAAATGTAAGATTCCCTTTGTTGACACCATTTATGGTGTCACTCCAAATAACAGTTTGAACAGAATATAAACAACCCTGAGTATAACAGGATATGGAAATTAAATCACATCAAAAATGTTAATAAACGAAAAATAATAATTTTAACCCTCTATTTCTCCCCTACACCTAACATGTACTGAGTTGGCTACCAGCCACCCAGGAATCCTTTACCTTCACCTCAGGAGGAATAAACAATCACAGTGGTTAGTAAAAACACAAGGTAATAAATGAGCAAAAACTGAAAATAAATGCGTGTATATATTTTACTAGGCAAACCATGGATCATCCAACTTGGTCTCAGAGTCAGTGGCAGAGCCACCCGCAACATCCTGGGCCGGCAACAACGGCATCACTACTGACACCCGCACCACTCCTAACACTGACTTCCTGAGACAGGGAATGATACAAGCAGCACAACACATCAACAACAAAAACACAATTACTAGGGTCAGAAATCCAGTAACCACCATAGAAGAATACTTACCGAACCAGTCACTTAACCAGGAGAACAGCCCACCACTCCCCACTCCAGCCATGCTCTTCATTTCTGCTGACAACTTATCCAGGCCAACTAGGGCCTTTGTGATGCTCCCGTCCGGGCTAGTATTGTTAGGAATAAACGTACAGCATTGTTCCCCAAACATCTTACACCCACCCCCTTGGTTAGCAAGCAACATGTAAAGTGCTAGTCTATTTTGCCTAGCCACCCTAGAGGTGGCGTCTAGTTGTTCCGACATTCCAGTCAGGGCAGTGCGTGTATAGTTAACAAATCGCTGTTGGTTATAATAGATGTAATTTATCCAAGTAGGCTGTTTAGCAGCATCTATGGCAGGTCCTATGATTGGCAACAAATGCCACAACCCATCATTCCTGTTGAGTGCCTGGAACTGTAATGGTACTCCCACAGGCACCCCCAACAGGTTAGAGTGGATCTCCTCTCCTGCTGACCATGGGGCACTACGTTTCCCCCGCCTCATTCTCTCTCTGTCTGGGGCTAGCTGGGCGATGCCCAAAAGTTGGTCTGAGGAAACATCAATAATGGTCAGAGGTACAATCAAACTGGCTAATGCACACGTGCACTGCCAGTCCCCCTTTAGAATCGGGGTTAGTTTTCTATTTGGTCCACAGATCCACCACACATCAGCCACCCCTTTTGTCTGGGTTTTACCCTCTACTGGCCAAGTGCTGTTCATAGTTACACTCACAGCACAGTCCCCTGGTGGTAGCCTACCATAGTTAACACCCTTACCTGTTCCAGTAATGCAACTGTAATTACCTCCATAAGCCTGAACTCCCGCAGGTGCCTTTTGTGGGAGAACCTCAGGGAAAATCAAACTTCGAGCTTTGCACAGGGTGGTGTTTGGCAGTGAATGGTAGAACTCTTCCAATATGCACTGCCATCCTTCCCCTTCTCCTAAAGCGAATGGGTGGGTTGCCAACCCAGGTTTTGCATGCCCACAGATAACACAATTCTGCCTGACCAGTGTCCTAGCCGTATACCTCATGTATGCCAACCACATATTTTCTTTCCCTTCATAACCAGTTTCTGTCCCCAATTGGTCGCTGTCCGTTATATCCCTAACATTAATCACCCGAACGGGGTTTGGTACCTTAGTGGATTGAAGCTGAGCTGGTCCTGGAGTGGTGATGTGGTTCAACTGGGTCTGTCTCTCCCCAGCTGCAGGTTTGGGTGTGACCACGATGGTGAACACACCCATGGTGTCTGGTCCGGATCGTACTGCTGCTAAGGTGTACACACCTGCATCTGTAAGTTTAATGTCTTGGATGGTTAGTAGGATTTCATCGCCTTTACATGCACCCCCTTTTGACCCCTGCACACCCCTTATCATTGAAAACCTAGCTGCTTTAGAAGCATCTCCTAATACATATGGATAGCCTCTACGCCATTCCCAGAAGGTGCCAACATTCGTAATCATAAAATCCCAATATGGACACCACTTTCCCTCACACAGATAAGTACCTCTCTTTAACACATGGGGATACATTTTGTTACAGTTTTCCTTCTGGTTCCAATTGCAACCAGTGTCCCCAATTCCACTAGCCCTATTCCTCCATGACCAGATCTTACATGGTTCTAGGGACATCACTTGAGATTCCCCTTCCTGTAAGGTAATGACTATATTATGATACTGACTGGATGTCACTGTTCCCCATAGGGCCAGCCCCGCTAGTAACCATAACATCCTCCCCGTCTGCAACCAAGTCCTGTTGTACTTGATCTAGAGTTCTTCCTGGAACTATATCTTTGGCACAATGTGTTCTGTGGTACCACACGTCCTTCTTACTCGTGTTTACCCTCAGCGAGTGACTTGATACCTCTTTCACCTGAAAAGGCCCTTCCCACCTTGGCTCCGTCCACTTCCTGGAATGCACCTTCACTCTCACCCAATCTCCTACCAGGATGTCTCTGTTCTCGTCCGTGGTTTCAACAGCAGGAGTGCGCACTTCCACCACCTGTTTAGACAATTTTTCAACAAGAGAAATTAGTGCCTGCATGTAGTCTGTATATCTGATTTTTGCAATATCTAGCCTAGGCATACTAAGATTGTCTGCTGGTGGCCCTGGCATTCTGCGTCCTGTCATAAGCTCATGTGGAGTCAAGTGGGTATCAGACCCAGGTGAATGTCTCATTGACATTAGAGCAAGGGGTAGGGCATCTACCCATTTCAGTTTAGTTCCGGCCATGATTTTGGCCATTTTTCGTTTCAGCGATTGGTTAGCTCTTTCTACGAGTCCCTGTGATTGGGGGTGGTATACTGACCCAAACTTGTGGGTGATTCCTAGGGCCTGCTCTACCTCCCTTAGGTGTTTATTCTTGAAATGGGTACCGTTGTCAGAACGGACCATTCGCGGGACCCCGAACCTTGGAATGAGGTCTCGCCTCAGCCACTTAATCACGGCCTTTGCGTCTTCTCTTGCTGTGGGGATGGCTTCCACCCATCTGGTGAATCTGTCCACCATTACTAACAGGTACCTTTTTCCTTTCACTTTGTTGTCCTGTCCCATGTCCGTGAAATCTATGCATATGTCTTGAAATGGTGCATCAGGTATTGGGAAGCTGCCTATCACTGCTCCAAGTGACACTTTGTTGTTGTATTGTTTGCACACTTCACAGCTCTCTGATGTCTCTCTTGCCATGTCCAACATGTGTGGATGCCACCATGCTTTCTCAACTGATTTTGCGACACTTTTCCATCCTCCATGAGCCTTCTCATGCTCTTCCCTTAAGATTGATCTGAGGAGTTTTGCAGGTCCCACTGTTTTTCCTGTGTGAGATCTCCAAATCCCATGATGGTCTTGCCTTGCTCCCTGTCTGCTCCATACGTTCTGTTCGTAGGCGCCTGCTGCTTCTTGCAACTGTCTTACTGTGTCTGTCGTCAACTCCTCCTGTCCTTGAGTGGCTCGTTGCACCATCTGCTGGGCATTGTATCCTCCTGCATCTTTTGCTGCTTGATCAGCCCGATCATTTCCTTCACGCACTCTGGTGCTTTCTCTGCTGTGACGTTTGCACTTCATTATTGCCACTCGTTTGGGAAGCTGGATTGCATCAATTAACTTCTGTACTTCAATCTTGTGTTTGATGGGCTCATTTGAGCTGGTCACAAATCCTCTCCTCATCCACTGTGGTCCATCAATGTGTGCAATCCCATGTGCATAGGCAGAGTCTGTGTAGATGTCCACATTCTTTCCTTCACTTAGTTGTAGAGCTCTCCTCAACGCCCTAAGTTCAGCTAGCTGTGCTGAAGCTTCATTGGGACCAAGTTTCTCTGCTTCCATTACTTCATGTCCTCCTTCTGTGTCTTGTTTCACCACTGCATATGCAGCAGTGTTTCCTTCCTTTGGGTCCTTTGACCTGTAGCAGCATCCATCAGTGAACAGGGTGATTTTGTTCCCCTCCAAGGGTGAGTTTTGCAGGTCCATTCGGACTTTGATCTGTTTGGCTGCTCTATCCTCACAGACATGTGGTTCTCCAAGACCCATACCATCGGTCATATTGGTTGCTGTTGTCACATATGTAATGTGCTTTGCAGTGATGGCCTTTGTTATGCTGGATTTTCTTTTACTGGACAGTGTGAAAAGTTTGGAGCCTATAAAGGCGGTCACCCCATGATCTGTATTGATTTCAAGTGGATGTCTCATCACAATGTGGGCTGTTTACCTATAGCTTTTGCAATGGCAGCCATGTGTCTGGCACAGTCAGTCTGTCCTGTTTCAATGTTGTCCAGTTTCGCGCTATAGTAGTGTAACACTCTTCTTTCCCCCTTTTGTTTCTGATACAGGATGGAATGTACAAAACCATCCTGCTCAGAAACATCCAAACAGAATGGCGTGGTGTAATCGGGTAAGGACAGTGCTTCAGCCTGTGCCAGCAACTGTTTGAGTTGGATTAAAGCTGCCTCTGCTTCCGGAGTCCACTTAAGGACTGCTGTGAGGTTTCTGTTTCCTGCTTCTCTCAAGATTGCCCGCAGTGGTTCCACTTTAAGGCAGTATTCTGGCACGTGCGTTCTGCTATATCCAGTAAGGCCAAGAAATGACAAAAGGTGTTGTACAGTAGTAGGTTTGGGATGTTCCAAGATGGAGGTCCTCTGAGCCACAGACACAGCTTGTCCCTTCCCTGACAGCACTCTTCCCAGGAACTGGACACTTCTCCGACAGCACTGCACTTTCTCTTTCTTTACCTTGTATCCCTTTTTGGCCACCAATAGGAGAAGGGACTTGGTGGCCTGCAAACAAGACTCAGCAGTGGGTGCTGCCAACAGAAGATCATCAACGTATTGGAGTAGTGTCACCCCCTCAGGTAATGTTAGTTCTTCCAAGTGGCTCTTCAGGATAGCGTTGAAGATTCCCGGGGAATCACGGTAGCCTTGTGGAAGTCGGGAATACGTAAATTGCTGCCCTCTATAGGTAAATGCAAAAAGTGGCTGGGACTCTGGATGTAATGGGATGCAGAAAAATGCATTGGCGAGATCCACAACTGTAAACCAATCTTGGGTGGGTGAAATGTTCTGTAAGGCCAGATATGGGTCTGGTACAGGTCGAACATCTGGTACAGTTACTTCATTGATTGGTCTGAAGTCCTGCACCATCCTCCATTTCCCAGTGTCACCTTTCTTCACTGGAAGGATGGGTGTATTCCACGCAGAACATGTTGGATATATAACCTGTCCTTTTTGGAGTCCTGATATCGTAGGCTCAATTCCCCTCGTCTTCTCTTCACTGAGAGGGTATTGAGATTTGTGAACTGGGATAGTGAGTTCACTTTCTTCTCGAATGGAGACAACCACTGGTTCTACATCAACCAGCCCCACATCTTCAGCACTTGTTGTCCACAGTTCCTCTGGTAGTTGATTGAAAATGTTAGGAGTATCCGGATGATCAGTCATCTCCCTGCCATGGTAACGTGATCTCCTCACAACCTCTGGTTTTGACACATCATCCACATTGAGTTTAATTCTCCATACTTGATTTCCCTCAAGGAATGCGCTTTCCACGTTGTAACAAGAGGTTTTGTTCCACCGTAGGCAACTTGCTGCCTTTACCGCTGGTCCCAGAGATCTTGCCTCATATCCAAATCCCACGAGAAGGGTAACATGCGGCACAGAATCATTAGGAAGAGCAAACCATTTGTCTGTGAGTACCACGACTCCATCCATGACCATGCAGCTGGTAGCCACTCCTTCTTTGAGTATGTACATATAATTGCTGGTCACAATCGGGCGCCTATCGTCCATTTCCTCCTCCCAGGCTTCATCATATGCTTCATCCAAGTCCCTAGTATAGTTCATTGTCATGTGCGGAGGGTCCTCAGGTGGATAGTATGCATTTAAGGTCTGTATCCAGGCCTTCCATAGTTGGAATTCTCTGCATACTCTGGGAGCATCAGGGTCAGTATCCATGAGCTTCAGCCAGTAAACATATGCTTCCTCCTCATCTTCCTCGTTTAGGTGTGTTCCCACATATAGCATGTGTGGGGGGTCGGAGAGTTTTTTCATGATTACTGGCATGAGATCATCTATAGGCGTGATGGATGCATGTAGACCCTCCTGGTTACAATAGATACTACATCCCAGTTTGGAAAGCAGGTCCCTCCCCATGAGCCCCATTGAGCATTCCGGGTTGTATAGAAACTGATGGGTAACCTGTTGGTCATCCCATACAACCTCCAATGGAACTGTGTATGGCTTTCTCATAATAGCCCCAGAAACCCCAGAAAAAGCGTGTGTTTTGGTAGTGAGGTGATATGTTGCTTGTACAGAAGACCATGTACATCCTGTATCAATCAGCATATTATGTTGTCTTCCTCCAATCAAACATGTCACTATCGGCTCTGAACCAGGTGGGAAAGTGTAAATGTTGGTGGTGGGATCCTTATGGGTTTCTGGGCAGCTTCATTGGTAATTGTGTTCATCACCCAGCCATGACATGCTGGGCAGGAAGGCAGCGTTAGGCACTGCTGGGTCTTGTTTTCGGTTCTGCTGTTGTGGTGTTTGGTGCTGCTGGACTGGCATTCCTCCTCCTTGCCAGTTTCCCCATCCTTGCTGGTATCTCGGTGCTTGTCTTCTGGACTGTCCCATGTAACCCCTCCCTCTTTGTTGTCCCTGTCTTGGGAGATAACAGTGTCTTGCCAGGTGGCCATCCATCCCACAGTTAAAACACCCTTGGTCAGCGTATCTAGGGGTGTATCCCTGTTGTCGTGGTGGTATATAGGGTTGCTGGTATGCGGGTGCACCATATCCAGGAGGACCAGAAGGTGCCATCATTCCCGTCATTGCCTGTATTACAGAAGTAACTGCAGCAGTAGTATCATTTCCGGGTGCAGGAGTGGTAGGATTAGATGTTGGGGTACTGGTTACCACCATTTGTTTTCCCGGCTTGTCCTCTGTCAGTTACTTCTTCAGAACCTTTTTCTGAAGTTGTTTGAGTTCATCCTCTTCCTTTCGCTTAGCCTCTCTCCATCGTTCCACATGGTGTTGTGCTATCTCTGTAAATTCCGGAATTGATTTTGCGGTGATTGCCACAACTTTTTCACATTCAGCTCGAGCCTGATCCGGGAGTCCCCCCAAGCAGTTTGTCAGGAAGAGGTGCTTCATAGTGTCTTTTCCTGGTTCTTCATTCCATGCTTGCCTCCAGAGGCACTTAGCCCTCTTCATGTATGCTGGTATGGTTTCATCGTCATTCAATATCAGAGTTCTCATCAGTTCGGGTCTGGCCTGGGTAGGATACTTCCTCCTTATGACATCCCATACTTCACTGCGGTGGGGGTCAAATCTTGTAGCCGACCCCACTTGCCCTCTCAGTCCCCCAGAGGTCATTATCTCTCTGCATTCCTGGTCACCCATACACCTGTTCATTACAGTAACCATATCACCTATGGTGAGTTCATCCGCTGCGGTGAGACTCTCAAAAGACTTCACCCATCTGTGTCCAGATTCTTCAGGTTGGGGGAGACTGTCCACCAGGGTCTGTATGTCTCTGTGGGACCATGGCTTGTAAACTGAGGCCCCCCCTGGGGTCTCCCTCAACGGGTACTGCCCCCCTTTGTGTCCCTCTCTGGACTGGGCCCTGGCTCGGGTATGGTATGCGGGTCCATCATTGTTGTCCCATATGTCTCCATCAAAAGCTCCACATATGAGTTTTTGTTGTTTCCCTCTTTCCTCCTCACTCTCTTCCCCGTCTCTGAGGTCAATACAGTGTCCCCTTACTGGTGAGCGTTCACTTTCACTCCTGTTTTTGTTCGCTTTGAGCTCCATCTTTAACTTGTGCAATTGTGCTTCCTGGTGTCGTACTTCCTCTTTTATCATCTTCAACTCTTCCAGTCGTTCTTCATCTCTCTGTCTCTCAAGTCTCTCCCTCCTTTCCCCTTCTTCAGCATCCTTGTTTCGTTGCCACTCCCCCTGGGCTAGACCACCCCTTACGTTTCCTCCAGTTAGTCTCATTCTCTCTTCCTTCTCACTCTCACCGTCACCGTCAACACTCCCTCCTCCTTCTGTTCCGCATCTGTTCCCCGTCTCTCCCTCAATTCTACTCAGTTCAAACACTCCTTTCTCTAGCGCTCTTGCAGCTTTTAAAAGTACGTCCACTTCTCCCCTTCTGTCAGTCATATCGCTCTTTCTGACCCACATTCCTTCTTCCCCCTCATCTGTCCTTTGTTGATAGTGGACTTTTCCCGCTATATCCAGAACCGGAGCCATTGTTTTTGGGTGGTCGTCATATGGTGGTGGCGCTGTTGGTAAGGGTGGGTATAAACGGGTCCTTTCCTTTTGTCCTGTTTTCTCCGCACACAGTTTCTTCAATTTTCCAAGCATTGCTAGGCCAATCCTCTCCTTTAGCTTTGCTTTCTCCATTGCGTCTTTAATTTTGCCACTGCGGGGCTCTCCTTCATTTTTCCATTCGCCTTCTGCTTTCTGGGTTTTCCGTTTCAACGTCTCCAGTATTCTCGCTGGTTCGCCTTCTTTTTTTTAATTTTTTTTATTTATTTCACCTTTATTTAACCAGGTAAACCAGTTGAGAACAGGTTCTCATTTACAACTGCGACCTGGCCAAGATAAAGCAAAGCAGTGCAATAAAAACAACACAGAGTTACATATGGGGTAAAAAAACATAAAGTCAAAAATACAACAGAAAATATATATACAGTGTGTGCAAATGTAGCAAGTTATGGAGGTAAGGCAATAAATAGGCTATAGTGCAGAATAATTACAATAGTATTAACACTGGAATGCTAGATGTGCAAGAGATTATGTGCAAATAGAGATACTGGGGTGCAAAAGAGCAAAATAAATAACAATATAGGGATGAGGTAGTTGGGTGGGCTAATTTCAGATGGGCTGTGTACAGGTGCAGTGATCGGTAAGGTGCTCTGACAACTGATGCTTAAAGTTATTGAGGGAGATAAGAGTCTCCAGCTTCAGAGATTTTTGCAATTCGTTCCAGTCATTGGCAGCAGAGAACTGGAAGGAATGGCGGCCAAAGGAGGTGTTGGCTTTGGGAATGACCAGTGAGATATACCTGCTGGAGCGCAGACTACGGGTGGGTGCTGCTATGGTGACCAATGAGCTAAGATAAGGCGGGGATTTGCCTAGCAGTGATTTATAGATGGCCTGGAGCCAGTGGGTTTGACGACGAACATGTAGTGAGGACCAGCCAACAAGAGCGTACAGGTCACAGTGGTGGGTAGTGTATGGGGCTTTGGAGACAAAACGGATGGCACTGTGATAGACTACATCCAATTTGCTGAGTAGAGTGTTGGAGGCTATTTTGTAAATGACATCGCCGAAGTCAAGGATCGGTAGGATAGTCAGTTTTACGAGGGCATGTTTGGCAGCATGAGTGAAGGAGGCTTTGTTGCGAAATAGGAAGCCGATTCTAGATTTAACTTTGGATTGGAGATTCTTTATGTGAGTCTGGAAGTTGAGTTTACAGTCTAACCAGACACCTAGGTATTTGTAGTTGTCCACATACTCTAGGTCAGACCCGTCGAGAGTGGTGATTCTAGTCGGGTGGGCGGGTGCCAGCAGCGTTCGATTGAAAAGCATGCATTTAGTTTTACTAGTGTTTAAGAGCAGTTGGAGGCTACTGAAGGATTGTTGTATGGCATTGAAGCTCGTTTGGAGGTTTGTTAACACAGTGTCCAATGAAGGGCCAGATGTATACAAAATGGTGTCGTCTGCGTAGAGGTGGATCTGAGAGTCACCAGCAGCAAGAGCGACATCATTGATATACACGGAGAAAAGTGTCGGCCCAAGAATTGAACCCTGTGGCACCCACATAGAGACTGCCATAGGTCCAGACAACAGGCCCTCCGATTTGACACACTGAACTCTATCTGAGAAGTAGTTGGTGAACCAGGCGAGGCAGTCATTTGAGAAACCAAGGCTATTTAGTCTGCCAATAAGAATGCGGTGGTTGACAGAGTCGAAAGCCTTGGCCAGGTCGATGAAGACGGCTGCACAGTACTGTCTATTATCAATCGCGGTTATAATATCGTTTATGACCTTGAGCGTGGCTGAAGTGCACCCGTGACCAGCTCGGAAACCGGATTGCATAGCGGAGAAGGTACGGTGGTATTCGAAATGGTCGGTGATCTGTTTGTTAACTTGGCTTTCAAATACTTTCGAAAGGCAGGGCAGGATGGATATAGGTCTGTAGCAGTTTGGATCTAGAGTGTCACCCCCTTTGAAGAGGGGGATGACCGCGGCAGCTTTCCAATCTCTGGGGATCTCAGACGTTATGAAAGAGAGGTTGAACAGACTAGTAATAGGGGTTGCGACAATTTCGGCGGCTAGTTTTAGAAAGAAAGGGTCCAGATTGTCTAGCCCAGCTGATTTGTAGGGGTCCAGATTTTGCAGCGCTTTCAAAACATCAGCTGTCTGAATTTGTGTGAAGGAGAAGCGGGGGGGGGGCATGGGCAAGTTGCAGCAGAGGGTGCAGAGTTGGTGGCCGGGTTAGTGGTAGCCAGATGGAAAGCATGGCCAGCTGTAGCAAAATGCTTGTTGAAATTCTCGATTATTGTAGATTTATCGGTGGTGATAGTGTTTCCTAGCCTCAGTGCAGTGGGCAGCTGGGAGGAAGTGCTCTTATTCTCCATGGACTTTACAGTGTCCCAAAACTTTTTGGAGTTAGTGCTACAGGATGCAAATTTCTGTTTGAAAAAGTTAGCCTTTGCTTTCCTGACTGCTTGTGTATATTGGTTCCTAACTTCCCTGAAAAGTTGCATATCGCGGGGGCTATTTGATGCTAATGCTGTACGCCACAGGATGTTTTTGTGCTGGTCAAGGGCAGTCAAGTCTGAGGAGAACCAGGGGCTATATCGGTTCTTAGTTCTGTATTTTTTGAATGGGGCATGTTTATTTAAGATTGAGAGGAAATTACTTTTAAGGAACAACCAGGCATCCTCTACTGACGGAATGAGATCTATATCCATCCAGGATACCTGGGCCAGGTCAATTAGGAAGGCATGCTCGCTAAAGTGTTTTAGGGAGCGTTTGACAGTGATGAGGGGTGGTCGTTTGACCGCGGACCCGTTACGGACGCAGGCAATAAGGCAGTGATCGCTGAGATCCTGGTTGAAGACAGCTGAGGTGTATTTAGAGGGTATGTTAGTCAGGATGATATCTATGAGGGTACCCATGTTTACGGATTTAGGGTTGTACCTGGTAGGTTCGTTGATAATTTGCGTGAGGTTGAGGGCATCTAGCTTGGATTGTAGGATGGCTGGGGTATTAAGCATATCCCAATTTAGGTCACCAAGCAGTACAAACTCTGAGGATAAATGGGGGGCAATCAATTCACATATGGTGTCCAGGGCACAGCTGGGGGCTGAGGGGGGTCTGTAGCAAGCGGCAACAGTGAGAGACTTATTTCTGGAAAGGTGGATTTTTAGAAGTAGAAGCTCAAACTGTTTGGGCACAGACCTGGATAGTATGATAGAGCTCTGCAGGCTATCTCTACAGTAGATTGCAACTCCACCCCCTTTGGCAGTTCTATCTAGACGGAAAATGTTATAGTTGGGGATGGAAATTTCAGAATTTTTGGTGGCCTTCCTGAGCCAGGATTCAGACACTGCTAGAACATCAGGGTTGGCAGAGTGTGCTAACGCAGTGAATAACTCAAACTTAGGAAGTAGACTTCTGATATTTATGTGCAAGAAACCAAGACTTTTGCGATTACAGAAGTCATCAAATGATAGCGCCTGGGGAGTAGGAGTGATACTGAGGGCTGCAGGGCCTGGGTTAGCCTCTACATCACCAGAGGAACAGAGGAGGACTAGAATAAGGATACGGCTAAAGGCTTTAAGAACTGGTCTTCTAGTGCGTTGGGTACATAGAATAAAGGGGGCAGATTTCCGGGTGTTATAGAAAAGATTCAGGGCATTATGTACAGACAAGGATATGGAAGGATATGAGTAAAGTGGAGGTAAACCTAAGCGTTGGGTAACAATGAAAGAGATAGCATCGCTGGAGGCATCAATTGAGTCGGTCTCCGCGTGTATAGGGGGAGGGGCAAAGGAGCTATCTAAGGCAGGTTTAGCTAGGCTGGGGGGTCTACAGTGATATAGTAAAATTAGAAATAACCGAAACAACAATAAACTAACCATGTTTGGGCTGAGGCTAAACATAAACAGGATGTAGTACCGTAAAAAGGAACAGTCCAGCAGACATCAGCTGTATAGCTGAGTTATCATAAGGTCCGGTGGTAAACTAGTGAGTAAGAGGCCACGGCTAGCGTGTGCTAGCGGGCCGGGGCTAGCAGATGGATGGAATCTTCGTGGTTAACGTCGTAACCACATCAGACGATTTCGTCGGCAGACCAGTCGTGTAGGATCGGCGGGGCTCCGTGTCAACACTAGGTGGTCCCGTCCGGTTGACAGAGAGGTAGATAGCCGGGAGATGGGCCTAGCTCAGGATGATTAGCCAGACCACAGCGTCCGTTTTGTTGTAGCTAGCTGATAGCGATGAATCCGGAGTTAAAGGTCCAGTGATTCAGTGATTCCGGCGGAAAAACTGATATGTTCTGGGTCGATAACGCGCTGTGCAGACTGGCCGAATATCCGGTGATTAATGTCCAGTGATTAAAATTAATCCCGCAGAAAAAATCCAATGTTCTGGGTGAAATACCGCTAGCTGAGGCTAATAGCAAGTAGCTAGTTAGCTGGCTAGCTGGCTAGCTAGTTTCAACTGGAGATTCTAGATTCTAGATAAAGGTAAGTCAATAATAGAATCCGTTCCACATTGAGTGAGGCGGGTTGCAGGAAAGTATATTTTGTAGAAGGATGAAAAGTCTGATATGGAAATATGTACGAAAAATACAGAAAAATAGGGTATTTACAGGCTATTTACAGACATACGATAAAAACACAACTGCACTCCATCGGGGGACAGTATACAACCATCGTCTATCCATCCTCTATATAGTTTTTCTCCTCGCCTGCTCCATTCCTTTCCATCTTTTCCTCCGTTTGTTTCAAGTGTGGATTTTAGAGCCTTCAATATTCTTTCCGCTTCTCCGCTGGTAGTCATGTTTTTTTGTTTTTTTCGTTTTAATTTGTAATATTCGTCCGTTATTTAGTTATTTAAAGTACATCTATCTATTATTCCCACCTAATTAGTTAAACTCGGCGCCAGGTTATTTCAGCCTTAATTATTTGAAAGCAGTATTCTTACAGTGCCACACATCAAATGGTAAATTGAACGAATAACCCAAGTGTTTCAATTATTTAACCAATGGTTGATACATCAAATTAAACGCCACACATAAAATGGTAAACTGAACGAATAAACCCAAGTGTTTCAATTATTTAACCAATGGTTGATAATTCAAATTAAACGCCACACATAAAATGGTAAACTGAACGAATAAACCCAAGTGTTTCAATTATTTAACCAATGGTTGATACATCAAATTAAACGCCACACCATATCACTTCAATTTACTTATTTAAAACCAGTATTACGCTATGTCAAACATCAAATGTTATATTTCAAATATATCAGTTCAAACGTTTTAGTTCAGTCACACTCATTCATCACTTTTCATTTCATGTTTTCGATTGTTACTGACGGGTTATATGGTTTGAGTAACCACAAATCCAACATTTATTCCCAAATTATACTGTCTGGACAGCCACAAACGTCTTTTGATTCCCAATTTGTTTTCTATCAAGGTATACAGGTTTATCATTCACACTTTCATGCATACGACAACACTCGCACTGTCTAACTTTTTATAGTACCTCCTATGGGTGTCTTTTGTTAACGTTTGCACAATTTAAACCTTATTTCCTAATTGTAATTCTCATTATTTACTGTTTTAAAATATTCTTTGTATTCACAGCCAAAAATGGTACACAGTTAAACGTAGTATACAGTTATCACACAGCAAAAATAGTACACAGTTATCGCACTCACTCACAATACACAGTCATAATCCTATCACACAGTCAAATATGTCACACAGTCATAAATGACACACTTATTCCACACACAATCTATTTGGGCACACAGCCGCGTCTATTTTATTCAAAACACTGTGCTGAACCTAGCCGCAACCCTTAGTTACGGACCTTGCCAGTCACCAGTATTATCTAAAATTTGCCGAACCCAGCCATATCCTTAAAGTTATGGACCTTGCCGGTGTAATTCTTCGAACCTTAGTCGTACTGTCGTAGTTACGAACCTTGCCGATAGCAATTACTTAAATCAATTATTCCCTATATCTAAAATTTCCCGAACCTAGCCGTATCCTTGTAGTTACGGACCTTGCCGGTGTAATTCTTCGAACCTTAGTCGTACTGTCGTAGTTACGAACCTTGCCGATAGCAATTACTTAAATCAATTATTCCCTATATCTCCGAACCTTAGCCGTATTGTCGCAATTACGGACCTTGCCGGTAGATGTCAGTATTGTCTCCTGAACCTAGCCGTATCTCACGGACCTTGCCGGTAGCACAAAATACTCTCTGGTACCATGGTTTAACATCACATTTACCAAAGGTTTGCATGTCACAATATTGTGCTTATCTACTCATAATAGTTTCATAATTTAGTTCACTTACATCAGACAGGTGTTTCACAAAATTAATTTGAATAAAGCCAATTTGCAGATCTTTTGTTATTTAACAATAGGTATCTGCTTACCTTTAAGTTTGTCCGGACTTTTTGTGAAACACAGTCCAATGAAAGAGATGACCAATGGGCCGGACAGTATCCAGCGAAGTCCTTTCTACCAGATCACGTCGGGTGTCACCAATTGTCAAAGTTGCGTCAATTCAAATCTGGCATTAGGAACAAAAGAGGTCAACACGACTTCTAAGATATACTAGTTATTTTAATTAATGCAAAAACCTTCAATGGTAAATATGATGTTTCGTATATACGGGCTCTTTGAAATACCTCGCAGGGCACCCCAGAGAACTAAAACATTGTTTTAGATTCAATACTCAAATACACTGACAGAGAGAGTTTCCCACTTCTCTGCTGGCCAATTAGAGTAAAGACTTGAGCGTGGTTTAGACTTACTCAGCCTATCCGTTGATGCACCTCTGTTGCCAGGCATATGTCCATATCATAACAACCTGTCATAGTGAGAAGAGCCAGCTCCCTTAGACACCATTCCTACGTCCAAGGAAGGTTCACAGATCACAAAGAACCAGTATATTCCAGCATCTGGAGACACAAATCCTTATCTCCCTTTACCCCCTAAAACAGCTCTTCACATCAATCACAGCTTGCCAGGTGTCACAACCTACATTAGCACAGTCCAGAATGCATTCTTTCTAAGTTAGTCATCCCATCAATTTAGGAGAATAATAAATCCCCAATAGAAGCTTTCGGATTCTTGAAAAAAGCATGAACTGTATAGTTTAGTAAACAATTTTAAAATAATACAGATTATATAGGTTATCAAAGCAACAACAAAAAATACTTGAGTTGAGAAAGAAATGGGACTTTGCTGTTTTTGGTGCACCATCCGTTAAATATTTCCTTCTGAAGAAATGTGTTTAGGCTATTGCTATATTTCGTTTTAGGGCTCTATTAATCCGTATTGCGGAAGTACAGCGTTACAGCGTGATCGAAACGTGTTCACGCGTTAGCAGAGACTGCATTCAAGGTAAACGCTGCATATGTCGGAAATTACCTTAAAATGTATATTGTGCAATGTAACGCTTCAGTGATACAGATTGAATAGAGCCCTTCGATTACTATTACATTATTTTGACTTTTGTAGGCCTACAACTTTTCCTAGGCCTATATGATCGAGGTTGTATCGTCTACAAGTGCAGGGAATTTGTGTTATTTGTGCACTGTCAAATTTGCACAGGCATGTGGATGATAGATGGGATATCTATAAAGGAATTACATTCCTTGAGATAATTTCAATCGACAAAGTTGCTTAATTACTTTCTGAGTGGGTGAACCAGCCACTTCAGTGTTTACAAACAGCATCTCTTCTCCTTCTTGGTTCTCTAAAATATTTTGTATCATTACAAATAATTATTGGGGGTTTTGACAAGCTATAAGCCATTACTTTATTCTTCAAATATCATGGGGTACATTTCAGTAGTTCAAATTACCAATAAGATATACAGACTACTTCTTGTAGCCTACTTGTATGTGTCTGAAGTAAAAGTATGATCATTTGCGATGAGTGAGAGTATTTGGAGCAATTTACAAATAAATTATGCATAAGGTAATGGTTTTACTAATGCAGTCTTTAGCCATAAATATTAGTTGCTGATATACATTGAGGGAAAAAAGTATTTGATCCCCTGCTGATTTTGTACTTTTGCCCACTGACAAAGACATGATCAGTCTATAATTTTAATGGTAGGTTTATTTGAACAGTGAAATACAGAATAACAACAAAACAATCCAGAAAAACGCATGTCAAAAATGTTATAAATTGATTTGCATTTTAATGAGGGAAATAAGTATTTGACCCCGTTGCAAAACATGACTTAGTACTTGGTGGCAGAACCCTTGTTGGCAATCACAGAGGTCAGACGTTTCTTGTAGTTGGCCACCAGGTTTGCACACATCTCAGGAGGGATTTTGTCCCACTCCTCTTTGCAGATCTTCTCCAAGTCATTAAGGTTTCGAGCCTGACGTTTGGCAACTCGAACCTTCAGCTCCCTCCACATATATTCTATGGGATTAAGGTCTGGAGACTGGCTAGGCCACTCCAGGACCTTAATGTGCTTCTTCTTGAGCCACTCCTTTGTTGCCTTGGCTGTGTGTTTTGGGTCATTGTCATGCTGGAATACCCATCCACGACTCATTTTCAATGCCCTGGCTGAGGGAAGGAGGTTCTAACCCAAGATTTGACAGTACATGGCCCGTCCATCGTCCCTTTGATGCAGTGAAGTTGTCCTGTCCCCTTAGCAGAAAAACACCTCCAAAGCATAATGTTTCCACCTCCATGTTTGACGGTGGGGATGGTGTTCTTGGGGTACACGGCGAGTTGAGTTGATGCCAAAGAGCTCCATTTTGGTCTCATCTGACCACAACACTTTCACCCAGTTCTCCTCTGAATCATTCAGATGTTCATTGGCAAACTTCAGATGGGCCTGTATTTGTGCTTTCTTGAGCAGGGGAACCTTGCAGGCGCTGCAGGATTTCAGTCCTTCACGGCGTAGTGTGTTACCAATTGTTTTCTTGGTGACTATGGTCCCAGCTACCTTGAGATCATTGACAAGATCCTCCCGTGTAGTTCTGGGCTGATTCCTCACCGTTCTCATGATCATTGCAACTCCACGAGGTGAGATCTTGCATGGAGCCCCAGGCCGAGGGATATTGACAGTTCTTTTGTGTTTCTTCCATTTGCGAATAATCGCACCAACTGTTGTCACCTTCTCACCAAGCTGCTTGGCGATGGTCTTGTAGCCCATTCCAGCCTTGTGTAGGTCTACAATCTTGTCCCTGACATCCTTGGAGAGCTCTTTGGTCTTGGCCATGGTGGAGAGTTTGGAATCTGATTGATTGATTGCTTCTGTGGACAGGTGTCTTTTATACAGGTAACAAACTGAGATTAGGAGCACTCCCTTTAAAAGTGTGCTCCTAATCTCAGCTCGTTACCTGTATAAAAGACACCTGGGAGCCAGAAATCTTTCTGATTGAGAGGGGGTCAAATACTTATTTCCCTCATTAAAATGCAAATCAATGTATAACATTTTTGACATGCGTTTTTCTGGATTTTTTTGTTGTTATTCTGTCTCTCACTGTTCAAATAAACCTACCATTAAAATTATAGACTGATCATTTCTTTGTCAGTGGGCAAACATACAAAATCAGCAGGGGATCAAATACTTTTTTCCCTCTAATTAATTAAAATTAAAATTAATTAGTAGGCTCTAATGTATACCCAATGGGGGAACAAATTAAAATCCTTGAAATCTTTTCAGGACCTTGGATTGCAGAGCAGACAGATCCTGCAAAGCACATCACTCATTTGGAGATTGAATACCTGTACGAGATGGAGCCAATGTCTATCTGCTTCTTTCGGACCTTTAAAGAACTTCTGAAATGTGTACTCTTCAGTTACACAGTGCTGTTAGGTTCTTCGCTCTTAGCAGGCTGGACAACATACTTCATGGTTGCAAATAAAAAGGGGGACTTGATGAGTTGTTCTATTAAAGTATGACTATTATAAAAGCACTTGTGTAGGCCTATTGTTGTTCAAAAATTGCCAGACTGTAGGCCTACAGTGAATATGTCAAAAATGACCTATGGCTCCATCTCGTACAGGTATTCAATCTCCCAATGAGTGATGTGCTTTGCAGGATCTGTTGCCTAATAATAATAAAGGATATAACTGGCTTAAGCAGGTTTCAGATAGTAGCAGAAGTAGGCTATGTTGTATGATATTGTATAGAACATTTGTTCGTCTGTTATTATGGTGATGGGTTTTTGTCCGCCAAGGGAAGAAAGTTCCCATCATAATGCTTTGGTCATGTGTTCATAGGGAAGAAAGTTCCCATCATAATGCTTTGGTCATGTATTCATAGGGAAGAAAGTTCAAAGTGCTTTGGTCATGTGTTCATAATAATAATAATATGCCATTTAGCAGACGCTTTTATCCAAAGCGACTTACAGTCATGTGTGCATACATTTTTACATATGGGTGATCCCAGGGATCGAACCCACTACCCTGGCGTTACAATGCGCCATTCTCTACCAATTGAGCTACAGAGGACCGGTGTAAGCGTGTTTCTTAGCCAGGTTTCTAAGAAGATGGCTTTCCCTGTGTGCAAACTCAAATTATTATGTACTCAATAAACATTTCAAATAAGAAGCACAGTGTTGGAAGTCACTTGCAAGGTGCTCTTTGAAATGAATCAGACAACAGGCCACAAATGACCTCCGCAGGCTGTCCTGATTCAAAATACTCCAATCTTATGCAAGCCTGATCTGCACCACACATTCACTAGGCTACAATTCAAAATAGATCGTTTGCCTTCTAGAAACAACCCTACAGTATATTCTGGAACATGCTGCTCCCCATTAGCTGGAATTGAGTCTATAAATTCACAATTCTAAAGTTCAGGGGAAAAGGGGAATGGAAACAATAACAAAAGCATCCCTTCATGCATCCACAGCCGTAGACTCATAACAACCCTGCCACTGTCACAACAGGTGCTTGAATCTTCTCGTTATATTTAAATGAGCTACCCGGGCACGCTATGCTGTAGTTGTGGCGGTGGTGCTGAACTTGCAATCAGTCTTTTGTTTTAGTTTGCGCTGATCGTGGCGCTGTCCGTGGTGCTTTTTGAACCTCGACGCGGCTCGTTTTTCAGTCTTTATGTGGCACCATCCGCAAGTAAGACGCGTTCACTGAGGTATAAAGAACGGGGCGGCGTTCCCTAGTAGTGTTAGCTCCTCAAGTCAGTGGCTTGCGAGAGCTCGCTCTACTAGTACGCTTTTGCGTCTTTTTCACATAAATAGTTGCGAAAAACAACAACAGTTATGTTTACTCTCTCGGAGTTTATGGTCATTTTAGCTATGTTTTCCGTCACAGTGTCAGGTTACTTTGTAAGCATAGACGCTCATGCAGAAGAATGTTTATTTGAACGAGTCAACTCTGGTACCAAGATGGGCCTCATGTTTGAGGTGGCCGAAGGAGGTTTCCTTGACATCGATGTGGAGGTAAGCCTATTGAGTTGTGAAAGTTGGCCAACATCTTTCTAAATCTGATTGCGGGAAATCAGTCCCTGCGCACTTTGCCCTGCAGCAGCTAAGTTAGCTAGGTTTGAAAAATGTGGGCCTTGCTAAATATGAGCATTTGAGTTAGCTAGCTAGTTAGCAAAGCTAACTATCAAGCCAGCCATTAAACTCGTCCAACTAGTTTGCTAGCTAGCAATATGAGTTAGTGAGTGTGGCTAAAAATAATGCTAGCAGTTAGTCTTGTCTTGGCAGATAATGAACTTTGCGAAGTCTACATCTTGCGGGACAGAAGACTGACAATTTATTGTTAGCTGACTGGCTAACTTGCTACATAAGCTAACTTGGGTGGGTAAATAGATAGCTATTTAACTTAGCTAGCTATGTCAGAGATATTAGAAAAGTATCTCTGGATATTATAGTGGCTAAGTATCTTTGGTAGCTAACTTTTTGCGAGTTGGCCAACTAACGTAAACCTGCCTAGCTAGCAGCATCACCTCGCAAACGTCACTGAAATTGTGCCATATATTACTAGCTAGTAGTAGGCAAGCTTTCAACGTAGCTACTATCCTGTTTCATAGTTATTATCATTTAAATAAATAACATCATGAGCAAAAGCATGACTTCATGTTAGGGCTATTGATAATTCATATATTTGTGTTGATGGTGGTTTTGGGCAGCGTGCTGTCTAAGAGCCAATTTATGCTTGATCCGAAAATGTGGTCGAATGCTCAGTATGGAGGGTGTGACGGGGCATGCAGAGGCCTAATTGAGCTCCGTGCCATGCGCGTCCCAAATTGTGTAACAATGCGGAGGGCTCCATTTGGCTGTGCATTGACATGATTGGTGGGGTCCTATATAAACACAAACTCACTTCTTTGACAACTTCCTTCACAACAGCTCTGCGCTGCTCCACGAAGCGCAAGAAGTATGAATGCCCCGACTTCTGCAGAGGCCATATCGCCATAAACGCTGCATGGCCAATGCAGATGTTGGATTGACAATGTAGCACCTTTAACTCTGGTGGTGTCCAGTCAAAACATAACTAAGTTACCTGTATTCCTAACGGTAATGGGATAGTTCACCCAAATTATATATTGGTTTCCTTGCCCTGTAAGCAGTCAAGGTATGACGGCAATCCATACTTTGGTTTAGTTTCCCTGGCACTGTTTACAAATGCTATTCAAATGCTATCACCCCATTGAAGTATATGGTGCCAGTATTAGCATTTTGGGTGCATGATGTTCATGTTCAAATCATCTATAAGTGGTTTTGTTGAGCTTCACAATCAATTTGAGATACTTTCGGATGTTTGGACACGATGCACGAAAAATGCTAATATCGGTACCATGACTTGAATGGGATTTGTGCTAAAATGTTAGCATTTGGAAATAAAACCAAGGCATGGATTGTTCAAATACCTTGTCCATAGACTGCTTACAAGGTTAAGGCACCCAATGTGTAATTTGGGTGAACTATCCCTTTAACAGGAGATTATCAATTACTAAGCAGGCACTTTTCATTTGCAGATCACGGGTCCAGATGGGAAGCAGATTTATAAAGGAGACAGAGAATCCAGTGGAAAGTACTCTGTGGCTGCCCATATGGATGGCACATACAAGTTCTGCTTCAGCAATAAGATGTCCACCATGACGCCCAAGATTGTCATGTTTACCATTGACATCGGAGAGGCCCCCAAGGGAGACGGCATGGAGACGGAAGGTAGGCTGGGGTTAAGGTTGACGAGGCAGCAATGGGTACACTGACTGATGTTCGGAATATAATATCACCATCAGATGTTTTTACGTTCTGGGGAACACTGTGTGCTGCTTTCATTTTCTCCTGCTGTTTTCCTTCATATTCCTTCTGTTCCATCATTCCTCCTTTTCTCATTCTGCCTGCCCCTCTCCTCCCCTCCATCAGGTGGTGGAGACACTTGGGACGGTAGGTTAACACTATTGCGTGAGGTCAGAGAGGGTTGTTCTTCAATGCTCTTGGCGCGAATGGCCTCATTTTCTGTAGTGTTGCTTAACCTAGATACTGAATTGCTTAATAAACACAGTGAATGTAAATAGTGCAGTTTCCATAGTTTGATTAATTGCCTGGGTTGTGCTGTTTTGTGTGTTTTGCTTTATGGACACTCAATGTTGCCTAGCAATGACTTGAGACTGGTGAATGGATTTAGGAAATGTATGCCCCCCTCAGCCTCTGCCTTATGGGCAGTAAGTGAACAAATTGGGTCAACACATTTTTTTTCCTTCTCAATTTTTCAAAATTATTGGTTGGTCAGTTTCAATAACAAATCTGGTATCCAATCCATGTACACGTGTGTCCAGTCAATGCAGCAGTTTGCACAGCACTATTAACTCAAACTGTGCTCTTTTCTGTTACTGTAGTTATTTTATGTAAAAGACACTAGTAAAAAAGACAGACTTAAATTATTTAAATGTACCTGAAAGTATTTGTAAGGTTCATGTTAAGATTAGTTAAAAGGACAATTTTGCACAATGGGTATACCCAAGATATTGGCAGAGACATGATGTCACAGTTTACTGACAGTTACTGATGGTGTTTATTGTGTGATGTATAAACATTTCCTTTGTATTGCTTGAAAGTCCTTACATCCCTTTATACAGCATCTACAATAAACCTTGGATTTGAGTTTTACCTGATTTACTTGTTTGTGCCTGTGCTTCTTGGTTTCTTTGAATGTGCAATATTTGGTGTACTGTTATTGTTCACAGCCCACCAGAACAAGCTGGAGGAGATGATTAATGAGCTAGCAGTTGCCATGACAGCAGTAAAACACGAACAGGAATACATGGAGGTCCGAGAGAGAATACACAGAGCAAGTAAGACCACTTCTGTGCTACTTCTTCAACAACATAGCAAAAATGTGCTATTTCCATAGAAAATGAATAACGTATGAACAAAACCAAACAGCATTTGTGAAGAACACCCAATTTTGACAGCTTAGTGAATGCGTTGTTCAGTGGCAGTAGTGGTTTGATGTATTGTCCTGTGTTTCCCCCCCCCCTCCTCCCCTCTTTCTAGTTAATGACAACACAAACAGCCGAGTGGTGCTTTGGTCCTTCTTTGAAGCTCTTGTGTTGGTAGCCATGACCCTGGGACAGATCTACTACCTGAAGAGATTTTTCGAAGTGCGGAGAGTTGTGTAAAACAAGGCTTTTTTTTTTTTTTTTTTTTTTTTTTTTTTTTTTTTTTAACTCAAGTGATTCATCATTCACTTGAACCATTAGCCGCACCATACTTCAAAATAGGAAATCAAACAACCTCTAAAGCTTTTTCCTTGTCCAATCTCATGTCTCTGTTTTCCTCTTCACGTACTTCAGGCCATGGTACAATGTATGTTTTTCCTCTCGAGGAGAACTGTCTTTGCATTGACTCCTCAGACTTTGATATCAATAGCACTGAAGAGGGTATTATACAATTTTGATCAAGAAGAGTTTGAGTATTTATGCATTCAAACCCACTGCCCTAAAACTCCAGATGCCAGGAGGAGCTTTTGTCCTCATCTTAGAGAAGGAGTAAGTTGTGGACACATTAAATACAACACTGGGCATGGAATGATGTTAATAGACAACTGTTCAGCTTGCTCTAGATGTTTTTGAGGGAGTTTATTTTGTTGTACGACTACGTTTTTTAACACCTACCATGCCAATCAGTCACAGTATGCATATTTAATGGGAGAAAGTACAAAGTAATGGCATATAATCGTACTGTATGTATTTTAAGATTGATGTTACATTTTGGGGTAAGATGCAGTACAAGAAAAGCCTTGGTGTGAGATCTGAGCTATTGTTGCCAGTTTGAAGTAGTTGCTTGAGCATTTTTATATTGTACTAGTATTGTACTTTTATCAAATGAGGACAATTTTGTACAGATTTTATTCTAGTTTGTATTGGTAGTTATGTTCAAGGTTTGTGTAATTCTGGGTAAATCGGTGACAATGGTCATAACGGGGTGAATAACTTCTGCGATACAGAGCTCAGACAGACTTTGAGGAGTCAAGTTAACATGGTGATGAACAACTTATGACCCAAATCCTGTTCATAATAAAATGTCTCCTTCTCCTCTTGAGATTGATTGCTTTTAATTTGTAATTGACTAGTACAGTACTTTTTATATACTCTTATTTGTATTTATTATGGATCCCCATTACCTGCTGCCAAGGCATCAGCTACTCTTCCTGGGGTCCAGCAAAATTTAAGGCAGTTATACATTCATAACAGATTGCACAACATTAAGTGTGTGCCCTCAGGCCTCTACTCTACTACCACATATCTATAACACAAAATACATGTGTACATAGATGTTGTGTTTGTATGCATGTCTATGTTTGTGTTACTTCACAGTCCCCGCTGTTCCATAAGGTGTATTTTTATGTTTTTGAAATCTAATTTTACTGCTGGCATGAGTTATTTGATGTGGAATAGAGTTCCATGTAGTCGTGGCTCTATATAGTACTGTGCGCCTCCCATGGTCAGTTCTTGATTTGGACTGTAAAGAGACCTCTGGTGGCATGTCTTGTAGGGTATGCACGGGTGTCCGAGCTGTGTGCCAGTAGTTCAAACAGACAGCTTGGTGCATTCAACATGTCAATACCTCTCACAAATACAAGTAGTGACGAAGTCAATCTCTCCTCCACTTTGAGCCTAATTAATATTAGCTCTTTGTGTATATCAAAGGGCCAGCCGTGCTGTCCTGAGCCAATTGCAATTTTCTTATGGGTAAATGTTCACACACAAAATAAAACACCTGCTTTTTGTGAGTTTCTCCTTAAATCCAAGACTAATAATAAAATCCTTGTATCATGTCTTGACTCACTATGGGTTTAATATAAGTGATATGCGTATTGAAAGGTGACTTGTTCATATTTGAATTAAATTAATCCATTTGGTGTTTGTCTTCTCGTGGTGGTTTACAAGTACAGCTTAATAAGTTCGTCACTAACTGCGGAAGGAGTGAGAACCCCCAGGTCTGTGAAGAGAAGTGTAATCGGCGGTGTGTGGTCAATCATGGGGTGTTCTACTTCAGAGTGCCTGCTTTATACTGAGAGAGAGCAAAGTGAGACCACAAGTTAACACACAATAACTACAGCCCAATGACCTTTTTAATTTTTTTAGGGGTGTATTAGCTTTAATATTGCAGATTGTGGGTTCTATCAATGTAATTGTCTGCATTATTTCCAATCCCCTATATAAACTCAGCAAAAAAAGAAATGTCCCTTTTCAGGACCCTGTCTTAAAAAGAATTTGTAAAATTCCAAATAACTTCACAGATCTTCATTGTATAGGGTTTAAACACTGTTTCCCATGCTTGTTCAATGAACCATAAACAATTAATGAACATGCACCTGTGGAACGGTTGTTAAGACACTAACAGCTTACAGACTGTAGGCAATTAAGGTCACAGTTATGAAAACTTAGGACACTAAAGAGGCCTTTCTACTGACTTTGAAAAACATCAAAATAAAGATGCCCAGGGTCCCTGCTCATCTGCGTGAACGTGCCTTAGGCATGCAGCAAGGAAGCATGAGGACTGCAGCTGTGGCCAGGACAATAAATTGCAATGTCCGTACTGTGAGACGCCTAAGACAGCGCTACAGGGAGACGGGACTGACAGCTGATCGTCCTCGCAGTGGCAGACCACGTGTAACAACACCTGCACAGGATCGGTACAACCGAACATCACACCTGCGGGACAGGTACAGGATGGCAACAACAACTTCCTGAGTTACACCAGGAACGCACAATCCCTCCATCAGTGCTCGGACTGTCCGCAATAGGCTGAGAGAGGCTGGACTGAGGACTTGTAGGCCTGTTGTAAGGCAGGTCCTCACCAGACATCACCGGCAACAACGTCGCCTATGGGCATAAAACCACCGTTTCTGGAACAGACAGGACTGGCAAAAAGTGTTCTTCACTGACGAGTCACGTTTTTGTCTCACCAGGAGTGATGGTCAGATTCGCGTTTATCGTCGAAGGAATGAGCGTTACACCAAGGCCTGTACTCTGAAGCGGGATCGATTTGGAGGTTGAGGGTCCGTCATGGTCTGGGGCGGTGTGTCACAGCATCATCGGACTGAGCTTGTCATCATTGCAGGCAATCTCAACGCTGTGCGTTACAGGGAAGACATCCTTCTCCCTCATGTGGTACCCTTCCTGCAGGTTCATCCTGACATGACCCTCTAGCATGACAATGCCACCAGCCATACTTGGTGGAAGAGTGGGGTAACATCTCACAGCAAGAACTGGCAAATCTGGTGCAGTCCATGAGGAGGAGATGCACTGCAGTACTTAATGCAGCTGGTGGCCACACCAGATACTGACTGTTACTTTTGATTTTGACGCCCCCTTTGCTCAGGGACACATTATTCAATTTCTGTTCGTCACATGTCTGTGGAACTTCTTCAGTTTGTCTCAGTTGTTGAATCTTATGTTCATACAAATATTTACACATTAAGTTTGCTGAAAATAAACGCAGTTGAAAGTGCGGACGTTTCTTTTTTTGCTGAGTTTCATATATAGTGTACCAGTCGAAAGTTTGGACACCTACTCATTCAAGGGGTTTTTATTTTTACTATTTTCTACATTGTACACTTATGGAATCATTTAGTAACCAAAAAAGTTTTAAACAAATCAAAATATATTTGAGATTTGAGATTCTTCAAAATAGCCACCCTTTGCCTTGATGAGTTATGCACACTCTTGGTATTCTCTCAACCAGCTTCACCTGGAATGCTTTTCCAACAGTCTTGAAGGAGTTCCCACATATGCTGAGCACTTGTCGGCTGCTTTTCCTTCACTCTGCCATCCGACTCATCCCAAACCATCCCAATTGGGTTG
Source organism: Coregonus lavaretus (assembly GCF_964263955.1). Classification (NCBI taxonomy): domain Eukaryota; kingdom Metazoa; phylum Chordata; class Actinopteri; order Salmoniformes; family Salmonidae; genus Coregonus; species Coregonus lavaretus. Next base: position 27,573,239 of record NC_140001.1, read on the forward strand.
AGGTCGGGGGATTGTGGAGGCCAGGTCATATGATGCAGCACTCCATCACTCTCCTTCTTGGTAAAATAGCCCTTACACAGCCTGGAGGTGTGTTGGGTGATTTGTCCTGTTGAAAACAAATGATAGCCCCACTAAGACCAAACCAGATGGGATGGCGTATCGCTGCAGAAAGCTGTGGTAGCCATGCTGGTTAAGTGTGGGAACTACACATGAGGAGATCATCCGTTCACCCACACCGCGTCTCACAAAGACACGGCAGTTGGAACAAAAAATCTCAAATTTGGACTCCAGACCAAAGGACACATTTCCACCTAATGTCCATTGCTCGTGTTTCTTGGCCCAAGCAGGTCTCCTCTTCTTATTGGTGTCCTTTAGTAGTGGTTTATTTGCAGCAATTCGACCATTAAGGCCTGTTTCACACAGTCCCTTCTGAACAGCTGATGTTGATGTGTCTATGACTTGAACTCTGAAGCATTTATTTGGGCTGCAATTTCTGAGGCTGGTAACTCTAATGAACTTATCCTCTGCAGCAGAGGTAACTCTGGGTCTTCCATTCCTGTGGTGGTACTCATGAGAGCCAGTTTCATCATAGCGCTTGATGGTTTTTGCGACTGCACTTGAAGAAACTTGAAAAGTTCTTGAAATGTTCCTTATTGACTGACCTTCATGTCTTAAAGTAAAGTAATGATGGACTGTCATTTCTCTTTGCTTATTAGAGCTGTTCTTGCCATAATATGGACTTGGTCTTTTACCAAATAGGGCTATCTTCTGTATACCCCCACTCCCTTGTCACAACCCAACTGATTGGCTCAAACGCATTAAGGAAAGAAATTCCACAAATTATACTTTTAAGAAGGCACACCAGTTAATTTAAATGCATTCCAGGTGGCTACCTCATGAAGCTGGTTGAGAGAATGCCAAGAGTGTGCATCAAGGCAAAGGGTGGCTATTTGAAGAATCTCAAATATGAAATATATTTTGATTTGTTTAACACTTGTTTGGTTACTACATGATTCCATGTTATTTCATAGTTTTGATGTCTTCACTATTATTCTACAATGTAAAAATAAAGAAAAACCCTTGAATGAGTAGGTGTATAAACTTTTGACAGATAATATATATGTATGTATACATACATACATACATACAGTGAGGGAAAAAAGTATTTGATCCCCTGCTGATTTTGTACGTTTGCCCACTGACAAAGAAATGATCAGTCTATCATTTTAATGGTAGGTTTATTTGAACAGTGAGAGACAGACTAACAACAAAATCCAGAAAAACGCATGTTAAAAATGTTATAAATTGATTTGCATTTTAATGAGGGAAATAAGTATTTGACCCCCTCTCAATCAGAATCTCAGCTTGTTACCTGTATAAAAGACACCTGTCCACAGAAGCAATCAATCAATCAGATTCCAAACTCTCCACCATGGCCAAGACCAAAGAGCTCTCCAAGGATGTCAGGGACAAGATTGTAGACCTACACAAGGCTGGAATGGGCTACAAAACCATCGCCAAGCAGCTTGGTGAGAAGGTGACAACAGTTGGTGCGATTATTCACAAATGGAAGAAACACAAAAGAGCTGTCAATCTCCCTCGGCCTGGGGCTCCATGCAAGATCTCACCTCGTGGAGTTGCAATGATCATGAGAACGGTGAGGAATCAGCCCAGAACTACACGGGAGGATCTTGTCAATGATCTCAAGGCAGATGGGACCATAGTCACCAAGAAAACAATTGGTAACACACTACGCCGTGAAGGACACAGCGTTGTACGAGATCTAGAGTTTCTTGGCAATTTCTCGCCTGGAATAGCCTTCATTCCTCAGAACAAGAATAGACTGACGAGTTTCAGAAGAAAGTTTTGTTTCTGGCCATTTTGAGCCTGTAATCTAACCCAAAATTGCTGATGCTCCAGATACTCAACTAGTCTCAAGAAGGCCAGTTTTATTGCTTCTTTAATTAGCACAACAGTTTTCAGCTGTGCTAACATAATTCCAAAAGGGTTTTCTAATGAACAATTAGCCTTTTAAAATTATAAACTTGGATTAGCAAACGCAACGTGCTATTGGAACACAGGACTGATGGTTGCTGATAATGGGCCTCTGTACGCCTATGTAGATATTCCATTAAAAATCAACAGTTTCCAGCTACAATAGCAATTTACAACATTAACAATGTCTACACTGTATTTCTGATCAATTTGATGTTATTTTAATGGACTAAAAAAAAAGTTTCTTTCAAAAACAACGACATTTCTAAGTGACCCCAAACTTTTGAACGGTAGTGTATACAGTTGAAGTCGGAAGTTTACATACTCTTAGGTTGGAGTCATTAAAACTCGTTTTTTTCAACCACTCCACAAATTTCTTGTTAACAAACTATTGTTTTGGCAAGTTGGTTAGGACATCTACTTTGTGCATGACACAAGTAATTTTTCCAACAATTGTTTACAGACAGATTATTTCACTTATTCACTGTATCACAATTCCAGTGGGTCAGAAGTTTACATACACTAAGTTGACTGTGCCTTTAAACAGCTTGGAAAATTACAGAAAATGATGTAATGGCTTTAGAAGCTTCTGATAGGCTAATTGACATAATTTGAGTCAATTGGAGGTATTTCAAGGCCTACCTTCAAACTCAGTGCCTATTTGCTTGACATCATGGGAAAATCTAAAGAAATCAGCCAAGACCTCAGAAAAGATAAATGGTAGACCTCCACAAGTCTTGTTCATCCTTGGCAGCAATTTCCAAACGCCTGAAGGTACCACGTTCATCTGTACAAACAATAGTACGCAAGTATAAACACCATGGGACCACGCAGCCGTCATACCGCTCAGGAAGGAGACGCGTTCTGTCTCCTAGAGATGAATGTACTTTGGTGCGAAAAGTGCAAATCAATCCCAGAACAACAGCAAAGGACCTTGTGAAGATGCTGGAGGAAACAGGTACAAAAGTATCTATATCCACAGTAAAACGAGTCCTATATCGACATAACCTGAAAGGCCGCTCAGCAAGGAAGAACCCACTGCTCCAAAACCGCCATAAAAAAAGCCAGACTATGGTTTGCAACTGCACATGGGGACAAAGATCGTACTTTTTGGAGAAATGTCCTCTGGTCTGATTAAACAAAAATGGAACTGTTTGGCCATAATGAACATCGTTATGTTTGGTTGAAAAAGGGAGATGTTTGCAAGCCAAAGAACACCATCCCAACCATGAAGAATGGGTGTGGCAGCATCATGCTGTGGGGGTGCTTTGCTGCAGGAGGGACTGGTGCACTTCACAAAATAGATGGCATCATGAGGAAGGAAAATTATCTGGATATATTTAAGTAACTTCTCAAGACATCAGTCAGGAAGTTAAAGCTTGGTCACAAATGGGTCTTCCAAAAGGACAATGACCCCAAGCATACTTCCAAAGTTGTGGCAAAATGGCTTAAGGATAACAAAGTCAAGGTATTGGAGTGGCCATCAAAGCCCAGACCTCAATCCTATAGAAAATGTGTGGGCAGAACTGAAAAGGCGTGTGCGAGCAAGGAGGCCTACAAACCTGACTCAGTTACACCAGCTCTGTCAGGAGGAATGGCCTAAAATTCACCCAACTTATTGTGGGAAGCTTGTGGAAGGCTACCCGAAACGTTTGACCCAAGTTAAACCATTTTTAAAAAGCAATGCTACTAAATACTAATTGAGTGTATGTAAACTTCTGACCCACTGGGAATGTGATGAAATAAATAAAAGCTGAAATAAATCACTCTACTATTATTCTGACATTTCACATTCTTAAAATAAAAGTGGTGATCCTAACTGACCTAAGACAGGGAATTTTTACTATGATTAAATGTCAGGAATTGTGAAAAACTGAGTTTAAATATACACTGCTCAAAAAAATAAAGGGAACACTTAAACAACACAATGTAACTCCAAGTCAATCACACTTCTGTGAAATCAAACTGTCCACTTAGGAAGCAACACTGATTGACAATATTGGCAATTAGCAAGACACCCCCAACAAAGGACTGGTTTTGCTGGTGGTGACCACAGACCACTTCTCAGTTCCTATGCTTCCTGGCTGATGTTTTTGTCACTTTTGAATGCTGGCGGTGCTTTCACTCTAGTGGTAGCATGAGACGGAGTCTACAACCCACACAAGTGGCTCAGGTAGTGCAGCTCATCCAGGATGGCACATCAATGCAAGCTGTGGCAAGAAGGTTTGCTGTGTCTGTCAGCGTAGTGTCCAGAGCATGGAGGCGCTACCAGGAGACAGGCCAGTACATCAGGAGACGTGGAGGAGGCCGTAGGAGGGCAACAGCCCAGCAGCAGGACTGCTACCTCCGCCTTTGTGCAAGGAGGAGCAGGAGGAGCACTGCCAGAGCCCTGCAAAATGACCTCCAGCAGGCCACAAATGTGCATGTGTCTGCTCAAACGGTCAGAAACAGACTCCATGAGGGTGGTATGAGGGCCCGACGTCCACAGGTGGGGGTTGTGCTTACAGCCCAACACCGTGCAGGACGTTTGGCATTTGCCAGAGAACACCAAGATTGGCAAATTCGCCACTGGCGCCCTGTGCTCTTCACAGATGAAAGCAGGTTCACACTGAGCACATGTGACAGACGTGACAGAGTCTGGAGACGCCATGTAGAACGTTCTGCTGCCTGCAACATCCTCCAGCATGACCGGTTTGGCGGTGGGTCAGTCATGGTGTGGGGTGGCATTTCTTTGGGGGGCCGCACAGCCCTCCATGTGCTCGCCAGAGGTAGCCTGACTGCCATTAAGTACCGAGATGAGATCCTCAGACCCCTTGTGAGACCATATGCTGGTGCGGTTGGCCCTGGGTTCCTCCTAATGCAAGACAATGCTAGACCTCATGTGGCTGGAGTGTGTCAGCAGTTCCTGCAAGAGGAAGGCATTGATGCTATGGACCGCCCGTTCCCCAGACCTGAATCCAATTGAGCACATCTGGGACATCATGTCTCGCTCCATCCACCAACGCCTCGTTGCACCACAGACTGTCCAGGAGTTGGCGGATGCTTTAGTCCAGGTCTGGGAGGAGATCCCTCAGGAGACCATCCGCCACCTCATCAGGAGCATGCCCAGGCGTTGTAGGGAGGTCATACAGGCACGTGGAGGCCACACACACTACTGAGCCTCATTTTGACTTGTTTTAAGGACATTACATCAAAGTTGGATCAGCCTGTAGTGTGGTTTTCCACTTTAATTTTGAGGGTGACTCCAAATCCAGACCTCCATGGGTTGATAAATTTGATTTCCATTGATAATTTTTGTGTGATTTTGTTGTCAGCACATTCAAATATGTAAAGAAAAAAGTATTTAATAAGATTATTTCATTCATTCAGATCTAGGATGTGTTATTTTAGTGTTCCCTTTATTTTTTTGAGCAGTGTATTTGGCTAAGGTGTATGTAAACTTCAGACTTCAACTGTATATAAAATGTGTTTCATTTATTTTACCCTAATCCTCCCACTCCTCCCCTAATTGGAGTAAAATAATGGACAACAATACTTAGCTTCTACTTACAGCTTATATACTGAACAAAAATAAACGCAACATGTTAAGTGTTGGTCCCATGTTTCTTGAGCTGAAATAAAAGATCCCAGAAATGTTCCATATGCACAAAAAGCTTATTTCTCAAATGTGTGCACATTTGTTTACATCCCTGTTGGTGAGCCTTTATAATACATTCACCTGACAGATATGGCATATCAAAAAGCTGATTAAACAGCATGATTATTACACAAGTGCCTTCTTGTGCTGGGGACAATAAAAGGCCACTAAAATGTGCAGTTCTCACACAACACAATGCCACTAGTCTCAAGTTTTGAGGGAGCGTGCAATTTGCATGCAGACTGCAGGAATGTCCACCAGAGCTGTTGGCAGCAAATGTAATGTTAATTTCTCTACTATAAGCCGCCTCTGTCGTTTTAGAGATTTTGGCAGTATGTCCAACCGGCCTCACAACCGCAGACCACGCGTAACCACACCAGCCCAGGACCTCCACATCCGGCTTCTTCACCTGCGGGATCGTCCGAGACCAGCCACCCGGACAGCTGATGAAACTGAGGAGTAGTTCTGTCTGTAATAAAGCCCTTTTGTGGGGAAAAAGTCATTCTGACTGGGTGGGCCTGGCTCCCCAGTGGGTGGGCCTATGCCCTCCCAGGCCCACCCATGGCTGCACCCCTGCCCATTCATGTGAAATCCATAGATTAGGGCCTAATGAATTTATTTCAATTGACTGATTTCCTTATATGAACTGTAACTCACTAAAATCGTTAATTGTTGCGTTTATATTTTTGTTCAGTATACATACTATACATTTTACAGAAACTGTATATTCTACATTTAGTTATCTTTTTTAATTTGTGTTTATTTGTTTAGTCCCACACTTCAGTTACCCTCAAACCCTCCCATCTATCTCTGAAAATCATCCAGTTTTGATTTTCTAATTGCCATATACTTTAACTGTGCTGTAATGTTTCACAAAAGTTCTGAACCTTTCTATTCTCAGTTTCTACAAATTGTAAATTAAAGATGAATATTAATAACCATATTTTAGTGCAATTACCTTAAATCGGTCTGGGACATCTTGCTGGTATAGAGGGTAGAGTCTGACAAATTTGAAGCTTTCTGCCACACGTAGAAAGGCTTGTTGTGAGCCTTGGAGCACACAGCCAGTTGATAGGTGCCAATCTGTCAAGTGGGTTGCAAAACATAGGGTAACCCATGATGTGTTGTAAATGGTAACGTCATCCAAGGACATAAACATAAGACTGTCCAGAATGTGTCTGATTGGTGTGTTATCCAATTCAGAATATATACAGTACATTGTTGATAATGCCACCACTTTCCACCACTCCCTCTGCACCAACAATCACCAGATCCACCTTTTCCATGATATACCTTTAATAAAACACATTCTATTTTCAGTACTGTAATAAGAGACATGGATTTCACTGACTGCTTCCTTCATATAGGCTACCTGTATAAATCAAAGGTGGGCGTTGTTAAAACAGTACTTTTACGGTCCTTCAAAAAAGAATAGTATGATTGAGCTGAGATCTCAATCGGTTTTATTTATATAATTTCATGACTCAACTTAAATGATTTTGATATTTACCCCACTGCAGCATCAAGAACCACTGTGACCGGAATGTTTAGTTTCTGTAATTTGTCTGCCATTTTTTGTCTGGAAAGAGACAAAAGTATACTTGTGAATATTTTTTCAAGTTCCTCTCTAGGGTTTGCTTAGTTTAGCATAATACATATGCATGTGTTTGTGTTGAGCACACACCCTGCAGTGTCTGGTTGTGACTCAGTGACTTAGACAATTAAGCGTTTCTTGTCGGCTGCTACCCTAAGAACCACCCGGGAGGAGGAGTGTGTCAGTATTTTCTGTGAATGACAATAGAGAACACAGTGTTTGTCAGAGGCAGAATCACCATGAGTGGAGCGGGTTTGAGACGTCATTCAAAAAACAAAATTCTATAGAAATACTTACAGCTCCATCCTTGATAAAGGTATGGCATAGTTTCGCTACTTTACTCCTGAAAAGGGATATTTTCTTTAGAAAGAGCTCTCCTCTCTCTACCATCACTTTCTTGCATTGAGAGAGATCCTGTTCGGGGGACAAATAAAACACATTTCTGATAATGACATCTCAAATCACGATGGTACGTTGGACAACTCGAGGTACACTCACTATTGAATACATGTAAAATCACAGTAAAGTGGGCTCAGAGTGTATAAGAGTAGCCTAGATGTTGCAGCGAGAGGGATAGGTGAAGGCCCTCTACTCACAGGGTGCTCCAGTGATGTGAGGCTGATGAAGCGGAGGAACAGTTTGCCACCAGACGAGACAGCCACAGAGGAGTCAGCCTCCTCCAGACACCCGATGGTCTGGGTCAGGTTCTCTCTCAGGCCCAGGATGGTCTCACCTGCTCAGGGACATAAAGCATCCAGCCAATCAATACCACAACTTGTCTATTTGCTAATAACCATCAGACAAAATATGTTCCTCTTGATTCACTACACATCAGTATAATAAGTGAAGGAGTAGAAAAGTAAGGTTTTGTCTGAAGGTAAATCTGACTTTGGTCTCTTTTGAGGAATTCCAGGAGAGTGCGGATTGCTGCCACAGCAGAGGGTACCTCAGGGCCCTGTCTCATTTGTGTCCTGAAGTACTCCACCAGCTCTGAAAGGAGATGGCCATGGGCAAGTCAGTCATATGGAAAGATGATCCATATAGAAGTGCAAATGTACTTGATTACACTCTCACTAAGCTTATCCTCTATTTAGAGTTGTATGGATAGTGTTTTGTGCATGCACGGAAACAACCCCCATGAAATCAATTGCAGGCAAGTCCATGTATATATGGCTATGGGGGACCATATGGGAAGCATGTCTACTCATCAAGTTCTTCAATGACACTTCAACTCACCATCTTCGTCCACACCTCAACAAAAGCAGGAAGCGGGACAGATGATACCTAAATATTAGTAGTATAAACTTTCTAGCCAGCTAACCTAGTATGTGCCAGATGTTCTTCGTTCTCTAGCTATCTAACGTTAGCGAGCTACTAGTCATGTACTTGCTCGAGCTGATGAAACAGCCACGTTTTTCCTCTGACGTGAATTACGCTCTTTCAAGAGTTGCTTATTACGTTTTGGACTGAGAAAAGATCATCCTTGATTTGCGTCAAATGAAATACATTTATTAGCCAATTCTGTCACACTTATACTGAGTTTAAGGTAAACGTTTGCTAATTTTTGGGATGGATTCCACGTTCAAATCAACTGTGAAATCATAAATCTCCGACAACTGGGAATTCGGAAATAAACACTACACACCTGATTCAAATGATCAAGGCTTGATGATTAGTTTATTATTTGAATCAGCTGTGTAGTGCTAGGACAAACCCCAAAACGGGCACCCGAGTCCCGAGTTTAGGAAACCCTGCCCTAACCATTTTAAATATAAACTGCAAAGGGGTAGAGACGTCCCAAGGACCCCGTATAGCACGGGCCTTTCTCCCAGTCGGAGCTCGTTTTTTCCCGAGTTCCCAATAGCCTTGAACGCTCGGAAGTCGGAGATTTCCGAGTTCCCAGGTATTTTAAACGCGGCATAAATATCAGATGTCGCAATTTGATGACGTTTAACTCAATTCTCATTGTTGTTTTAGGGAGAAATGGGCGGGGCTTTAGTTTGGGCACGCTGGAGGAGTTAGCAATGTTAACTTTTGGTGATGGCGTCGGGTAAGTGAATTCACCATAATAGAGATTTAACCGTAATACATTATAATTTCAAACAATAATTTATATTTTTAAATATTGGAAGTGTAGCTTTTATCTAGTGAAAACATTGGCTTACAAGCTTGCTGGCATTGAATGAGTTTTATGAAGGAATGAAATAGCTGGCTAGCTAGCTAATGTTGGCTAGTTTGTGCTAATTGCTAGCTAGCTAGCAATTAGTAATGTTGGCCTACTACTAATCACTGATATAAAATGAATGCATGAGAAAAGGCATAACAGTTAGTTATTGTCATAACAACAATAGCCACCTGTCCTAGCTGTTAAGCGAACTTATGTGTTTGTCTGCAGAGGATGAAGTCAGTCTTCTGGTCATTGTTGTGGATGTCAATCCCATATGGTGGGGCCAGCAAGCTAATCGAGAACCTCAGGTATTTAACAATTATTCTTTGTGCAATTGTCTACAGAGCTAGCCTCTAACTTCTTCTTTGAAGTAGACTGAGATATGCATGATTATGTTTCTCCTCCCTTAGTTCACCCTGTCCAAGTGTCTGGATGCAGTCATGGTGATGGGTAACTCCCACCTGGTCATGACTAGGACCAACAAGCTGGCCATAATTGCCAGCCATTGTCAGGAAAGGTAATCAAACGTGTCACTTGTTAGTAGATACACAGAATACTTCTAATTGCTGGTTTCTGTCTGGTGATTTTATGTTCTAATCTAATTACAAATCTCTCTCTTCCTCCCTTGTCGTCATATGCTGCAGTCATTTTCTGTATCCTTGTAAGCTCTGGAAATCTGGAGATGGTCATGGGGACGACAATGCATCAACAAGTGGGGATGGCAAGTATGAGCTATTGTCAGTTGCCAATGAGCTCATTGCAGAAGAGATCAAGAATCTCATGTCAAGAAGTAAGTGCAGAATAATCTCCCTGTGCATTGCCAAAAAAGAACATAGTTAGCCATGTTTGTTGTCAACTCCCTTTGTGCACTCTTATAATATCCTCACTTTTGTTATGTTTTTCAGCTGAAGTGAAGGGAAACCAGACAGACACACTATTGGCGGGATCACTTGCTAAAGCTCTCTGCTGTATCCTTTCCATGAAAATGCTTAGTCATTACAATGCATTTACATTAGAACAACAGCATCATCACCATCTTATAGAAGATATTAATCAATTTCCCTGAAATTATTTTGGCCAAGGCTGCTCATCAGAGTTCTCTGGAACCCTCTTCCTGACAGCTAAAGGTCCAAAGCTTCTGCGCATGTGCGGGATTCTCTTCTTTACACACAGTCTCTGCTCTACTCGTTCGGCTGCCCAGAGTACAGGCTACTCTTGCGAATGGTGCTCATTTAATAAAGTTAGATTAAAGCAGAATCAATGTCTGGAAGATCACATAATGATAGTATTCAACATAACAGAACCAAATATAATAGCATAGTATAACATTACGGTAAAAAAAAAGGATGATTGTGCGACTGGTTGCATTTTTCTCTCATGCGGCCAAAACCCAACAGCGTGCCACTAGGCCAAATATGTGCTTTGATTGAAACTAAACACAGGAATTCTACAGTTTGTTAACACCATCTGTTCTACATTTAGTCTTCATACATAATTCAAAACAGCACTGTTAATAACTCAAGAACATCTAAATATATATCCCCATGAAACTGATTGACGTTTCACACATAAAACATTTATTCAATACGACCATTCGCACAATCATCCTAAAATAAATGTGGTGTTTTTTTGTCTTACAGTAAAGTTATGCTATGCTATTATATTCGGTTCTGTTGTGTAGAATACTATCATTATGTGATCTTGCAGACATTGAATCAGCTTTATTCCAACTTTATTAAACAAGAACCATTTGCAAGAGTAGCCTGTTCTCTGGGATGCCGAATGAGTAGAGCAGAAACTGCGTGAAGTAGAGAATCACGCACATGCATAGAAGCTTCGGACCTTTAGTTGTCGGGAAGAAGGTTCCAGAGAACTTTGATGCGCAGCCACTCTGAATTATTTTTAAATGGCTGGTTTTCATTGGTGTTTTGTCGATTTGTAAATTATAAATAAAATCCACCACATCAAATTTGAACTGGATGCTTGCTTGTATGTTTCTTTTACTTTCAATATTCAGATATCCATAGAGTCGCAAAGGAGCTGGAAGGTATTCCGAGCATTTCAGTTACTAGACTAATAAAGTATTTATAAATTCCATCAGATTTAATCTGACAATTTTGTAATGGTCATTATACCAGTCATGGTTTTCAGTCATATGTTTCCCTGCTTTTTTTCAGCCGGACAAGAAATGAAGTCGAGGATATTGGTAAGACCTCACTTGAGTCAGTTTCACAAGGGTAGCCTACTCTTTTGATGAATGTGGTTTGAATGTTTGTTTTGTGTCTTTGCGGAATAGGTCATTAAAGCAGCAGAAGACTGTGCCTTGCAATACATGAACTTCATGAATGTGATCTTCGCCGCACAGAAGCAGGTAAAATTACTTTCTTCTCAGCTTTCGCTTCCTTTAGCATATGTTTAATAAAGAAACTGTGCCTCTCTTTTGTCTTGTTACAGAACATCCTAATAGACGCCTGTGTGTTGGACTCGGACTCAGGTCTCCTCCAACAGGCAAGTTTTGATTGCTTTATCATATAGATGTGCACAAACATTTTCAGAAGGTTCACCATTTTCTATTGTATTTGTCTTAACAGGCCTGTGACATAACTGGAGGATTGTACTTGAAGATACCACAGAAGAGTGCCTTGGCACAATATCTTCTGGTGAGGATTAAAATGATATGAGATAAAGATTGATTAGCTTTTATCTCTTATATGTGTTGTGTGATATTGGTTACATTCTCTTTTACCTGTAGTGGGTATTCCTGCCAGACTCTGACCAACGCTCCCAACTGGTGCTGCCACCTCCTGTCCATGTGGATTACAGAGCAGCATGCTTTTGCCACAGAAACCTCATTGAGATTGGTTATGTCTGCTCAGTGTGTTTGTCAAGTGAGTTATATTTTGTTTTCTCATTGTATAAAAGTCATGAACATTTGCAGTTGTATTATTGATTGAAGTCCTAATGAACAAACCCTATTCTCTTGAAGTATTCTGCAACTTCAGTCCGATCTGCACAACGTGCGAGTGAGTACTACAGACCTTTACTCTTGTTGTAATATATTTTAGGGGAAGTAGAAACAGGTGGTAATTGTTTTTGTGCAAATGTGTTTAGTCGTCTTTAAATGCCTTTTCCTTGTAGGACTGCCTTCAAAATTCCATTGCCCCAGGTGGTGAAGTCAAAGAAGAAGAAACTCAAGGCCTCAACGTGACATGCAAATTAATACTGTACATGGAAATGTGTAATTGGAAAGTTTTATTTAAAGATTACCAAGGGTTTCTTTTGGTCAGGTATTAATGTATGATCACCCTCCTTGGTAAACCGCAGGTTATGTCAAGCGGAAATATTGGTTTAGGCCGGGGATGGTCACTCTAATACACAGGGGGCTTGAGTGGGTGCAGGTTTTTGTTTCAGGCAAGCAGTAACACACCTGATTGAAGTAATTAAAGTAAAAAAGGAACAAAAGCCTGCACCGCACCACACCACTACAACAGATTTGGCCACCCATGGTTTAGGAAGAGCTAATGCTGCATTCATGACATGTCGGAACTAGGAAACTCAGAAATGTTTGACTTGGAAACGATGATACCCGAGTTTCCCACTCGGGACCGTATCAGAATCAACCAATGGGAAGCTCTACACAAATAACTTAGGTACATTTTTACTCTGAGGTTCAGAGTTTCCGTCATGAATCCAGCATATGGCTCTGGGTTTATGATCACAAAAGATAATGTGACATTTTTTTAAACAAATTGTAGCCATCTCACCATTTGTACATGCATGTTTTTGATACTTTTAAATACAGAATTTGTTAATAAACCTGGCCTAATATTCCTTAATATGAATTCCTATACATTTTTGCATCCGCTCATACCAACATTCTTAATTGTTATTTTTTTTTTACAGTATTGTGAAGTAAAAACTAATTTCAAAGTTTGATTAAATAAAACGTTCTTCCCGGTGTCATCGGTCGTCACTAGTTGCCGCGGTGGTCATCAGGCAGGCAGCTGATTATTACCCCTTACGGTCACTATCCTAGGCAGGAAAATACCATGTTTTTTGTTTGTTTTTGTACTACCATATTTGCACCAGTACCATGGTACACTATATATACAAAAGTATGTGGACACCGCTTCAAATTAGTAGATTCGGCTATTTCAGCCACACCTGTTGCTGACAGGTGGATAAAAACGAGCACACCGCCATGCAATCTCCATAGACAAACATTGGCAGTAGAATGGCCTTACTGAAGAGCTCAGTGACTTTCAACGTGGCACCATCATAGGATGTCACCTTTCCAACCAGTCAGTATGTGACATTTCTGCCGTGCTAGAGCTGCCCCGGTCAACTGTAAGTGATGTTATTGTGAAGTGGAAACATCTAGGGGCAACAACGGCTCAGCCACGAAGTGGTAGGCCACACAAGCTCACAGAACAGGAACGCAGAGTGCTGAAGCGTGTAGCGCGTAAAAATCTGTCCTCAGTTGCAACACGCTCTACCGAGTTCCAATCTGGTAGTCCGACGGATAAATCTGGGTTTGGTGGATGCCAGGGGAACGCTACCTGCCCCAATGTGTAGTGCCAACTGTAAAGTTTAGTGGAGAAGGAATAATAGTCTGAAGCTGTTTTTCATGGTTCAGGCTAGACCCCTTAGTTCCAGTGAAGGGAAATCAACACTACTGCATACAATGATATGACGATTCTGTGCTTCCAATTTTTTGGCAAGTTCGGGGAAGGCCCTTTCCTGTTTCAGTATGACAATGGCCCCGTGTACAAAGCGAGGTCCATACAGAAATGGTTTGTCGAGATCGGTGTGGAAGAACTTCACTGGCCTGCAGAGTCCTGACCTCAACCCCATCGAACACCTTTGGGATGAATTGGAACGCCGACTGTGAGCCAGGCCTAATCACCCAACCTCACTAATGCTCGTGGCTGAATGGAAGCAAGTCCCCGCAGCAATGTTCTAACATCTAGTGGAAAGCCTGCCCAGAAGAGCGGAGGCTGTTATAGCAGCAAAGGGGGACCAACTCCGTATTAATGTTCGACGAGCAGGTGTCCACATACTTTTGACCACGTGTGTGGCAGACCAGGGGGTTTGATCAACACATTTACACAGATCAGACACGTGTGATACCTCAGTTGCAAGGGTGTTTTATTTAAAACAATAAAGAAAAAGAAAATAAACCGATCTCCTCCAGTAGACCTCTTCCGGGTTGCCGCCTTCTGGTCTCCGGGGAATGGTGTCTCCTCTGGGGTAGAACACAGAGCCCCTCGGTTCTATCAGACTGTGAGGACGTCTGTCCAGTAGCAACCTCTCACTACCTCCAACCCTCCCGTGTGCTGCCCTCCTGGCAGCTTTATGGGCCCCATACGGCTGGTGAGCAATCAGCCCCTTGATTACGCACCAGCCTCAATCAGCCCCAATTAGTCCTGGCCGGAGGACCCGTCGAGACCTGGCACGTCCAGCAGAGGGATCCACCGCCGCGTGATGTAGACTCCTTCTGTCACCAGGCCTCAACGAGTCTCCCCCTGGTGGCTTGTCCGCGGTACGCCACACATGGTACAAAATTAACTATGGTAATACAATGAAAAAATGCCATGGTTTTGTACTAGCAGCTTGTAGTGAAACATGAAAGCATAGAAGTTGTTTACAATGTATTATGATGGTCTGTGTCCCACCGGTTTTCGGGTAAAGTGACCAAAAACGTAGTATTTATGGTACTCACATTATGCAACACAAACCCCCTTAGCTCATAGTGAAAAACCACAACACACATAGTATAGTTGTGTAGTGTACCCTCTTAAACCTTGGAGCCTGGATAGGGTATGGTAGGAAGAATGAAGAGAGTCTGAAACCTTGAAGATTTAAAATAGTTAGTTTATCTGGCGCTTCTCTAATACAGTTTTCAGTTGGCTCTCACTCATTCAACTGACTTGGCTACTCTTATACAATTCTAAATAGCCAACATAATAAAAAAAACAATTTGTAAAAAAATATTATCTTATCGCATTGATACATTTTTATCATGTCATTCTCAACATATCCCTAAAAACAGCAAGTTACAACGTTTCCCTTTGTTTACACTCCGTGTGAACGTTCGTTGACAACGTCGACGTTGGTCCTGTCGCCAGGCAGGTTCGCTTGACTGGAGCTAACGTTAGCCGAAGTTAGCTTCTATGCTAACGAACATTTATAAATGAATTAAACTATCATAACATCATTTAAAAAATAACAATTATATCATTACACTTCGCTTAACCTGGTGTTTCATATCCTATGCTTTATTACTCGCTCACAGTGATGATAACGTTTAACATATGTCGTTTATCTGGCGCTTCTCCAATTTCAGTTGGCTTTGCTCGCTCATTCAACTGACTAGGCCGGCTAGCCCGAGCAGGGTTGCCAGGAAAGCTCACATTTCTAGCACAACGACCACTCAAAACCCACCCAAAAGGCCTCAAAACTAGCCCAATTGTTTTTTTCACAGCAAGAGTGGAGTTTCCATATCTGTACAACAAACCCCTTTCCCATTACATTATCAAGCCAATTAAGAAGGAATATAATAGTAACGTGTAACGACGTTAGAAGTAAAATTCGGGTTCCCTCAAAATAATAATTATTGCAAGCTATGACATGACATAATAAAGGAATTTGAATATGTGGCAAGAGAAAATATAATTTGCCCTTATTAAACTTGCCAGATAAAGTTCCATCAATGGATGTCGATTTAACTCGTTTGACTGCTATGATTAAGCAATAAGGCACACGGGGGTATGGTATATGGCCAATATACCATGGATATGGGCTGTTCTTAAGCACGTTAGCCGTGGTATATTGGCCATATACCACAAACCCCCAGGGTGCCTTATTGCTATTATAAACCGGTTACCAACGTAATTAGAACAGTAAAAAGTAACGTTTTGTCATACACCTGGTATATGGTCTGATATACCACAGCTTTCAGCCAATCAGCATTCAGGGCTCGAAACAGGTTTATCATTGTAAATAAATCCCCTTTGTGCATGTGCATAACTATAGATAAATCCGACAGGAGAGTTTGAATTATGAAATTTGAACAGAGGATCTCAAAGCAAGAAACATTTGGATGAACATAAAAACACGAATGTTACGCTATTTTATGCCAATTGTGCTGTTATTATGTGCCAGATGTTAAGACTACAAACCGTTATAAATGGCCCATTTGCGAGATTGACTTGTCATTTCAATAGACATAGGCTACAGACTAAAATGTGGGTTTATGATTCTAATTAAATGTTGCCATAGTTTGCTTAGATAGAGGAACGTAGCATATAGCCCCTGATAGGCCTACATCTCATTTAATATAGTTTACAGTAGCCTAGACAAGATTTAGGCAAGATGTAAACTGAACGATTTAGCAGTTTGCTTAGTTCAAATTAACAGACACATTTCTTAATGAATAGCGAGGCGATTTCGCAATAAGAAGTGATTGTGTTTCCCAGTAGTCTGCTGGAATAGGCTACTGAGGATGTGGTCATAATTTCAACCACTGAATTCAATATTAATAATATGTATATGAACTGAATATGCTTGTCAACAACAGCCAGTGTTTATTTTTTAGAATTTGTTTTACCTGTAGCCTAATCTGACTACTGTTACAGTCAATCTAATGCGTTCATTACACAAGGCTACAACAACAATAGACTGAAGTTATAGGCTATTTATTAAATTGGTTTGCCAGCTCCAGGTAGGCTACACAAGTGGCACAAATTGATTTGCAATGACTCCAGTGATATCGTCATTTCAACATATTTATTGTATCAAATGGTAGCCTACAATGGCATATACATTAATAGGTTACTTGATCGCCAACAGTGGCAAATGTATAATTCCCCACATTTAGCCTAATGTCAGTTTCACTGAGGACTTTTCCCCATAAAAAGAACCACGTGATTGAGTTTAATAATTTCCCTTTCAAATTTCCACTCGGGCAGTCCCGGAGACCAAAGAACTGAGCATGCATAAAGCACTTCGCTTGATACCGTTTTCTTTAAGCAGTCAACATTAGAATGCAGTTTAAACCACCTCGGAGCAGATTTATGTAATGTGCTCTAGTGCGCCCAAAGTCGTTTTCCAGTGATTTGTCTGCATTATTTCTTGATGTGCATCAGTTCTAACGTAGTAATATGTTTTATGGAAAAAGGTTTGGAAATAGGTGTCTCCATAACGACAATCTAAATCGCCTACCTACAACTGGTAAAAAGTTGTCACAACGTGCGCGCGTGCTGCTCTCTCTCCTCTCGCTCAACTCACATACACACACTCCTCCGGTTCTCCCCACCACTCACTCAGCAACAGCCTGCCTCACTGCCTGACAGTCAGCAGCAGGTCACAGTGATATATATATATATATATATATATATATATGCCGCAACCCGCGACCAATACATTTTCAGCCGCGACATCGTTTTCAAAGCCCAATTTGGTGAGAAAATCGCGAACATGGCAACACTGAGAGTGCGTGAAGCAACCACTAGAGCGAACGGCTCCCTCTGCAGGCAGACAAGCACAACACCTCATGACTATAAATAATGTAAATTATCACAAGAAGCCAAAGATTAGGCTACCATATATCTCACATTGTCCCACATTTCAGTTTGGCAACACAGGGAACCCAAACATGAGCAAAAGACGGTACTATTAATACAGAAAGTATTACCTATTTTTCACAGCAACTATTTCCCTTTTTCTTTGATGTTAGACAAACTAGGACCAACAATAGTAGCCTGCCTCTGACTTTATCGGAAACTTGCCCATACTGGTAGATAAATGCATCAATATAATACCAACCAACCTCTTTTGACCTTGGGGGGTTTATTTATTTAATACATTATACTGCCATTGTACTATGTTAACGCACAATTAATGCTATTTATCATAATTGTGCGTTATCATGGTAGAATGTATAATGCAGGTTATAACCATGGTATTTCCATGATCAACATCTATACCATGGTAAAAATGAAGCTATACCATGGTATTATTTAGGTGCATGGCAGTACCATGGTAGTACCATCATACTTCAAGGCAAAAACCATGTTACATTTTTTAAAGGGATATGTCACGTCCGTTCTTTATAGCTCAATCGGAGGTCGTGTTCGAAAGCATCAAAACCGTGTTATATGACGGGTAAATTGTGACTGACTGATCTACAAATCATATTGAGTAGTTTATGATGCAATGTCGAACACACCTCAACCCTAACTGTAACCACACTGATAACATTATGCCTAACCCATACCTTAAATGAAGACATTAATTAATTACGATTTTGCCAATTTTTACTTTGTCGCTGTGGTAACTAGTGGAAACCAACCCAGAGGCGCAACATCGCAAGACTTCAGGGAACGCTTACGAAACATGCCGCGTTTAAAAGACTCGGAATTTTCCGATTTCAGTGCGTTCAAGACAACTGGGAAATCTGAAAAAACGAGCTTCGACTCGGAAACATTGTTTTGAAAGGTCATTCAACTCGGATTTCCAAATCAGAAACTCATCTTTCTAGAGCTCCGCCTTTCCGACCTTTAGATCCCTGACGTCATGACTTTACCTCGTTTTTTTCCCGAGTTCCGGTTGGATTGAAAACACAAATAAACCAAGTAAATCAGGCCGTGAAACAAGTACTTCCGGGTCACGGATTTTTGGAATCATTCAGAATAAGAGTTCCGTCCTGTATATTTCGTAGTTATCATACGTGTAGCTCAGTTGGTAGAGCATGGCGCTTGCAACGCCAGGGTTGTGGGTTCGATTCCCACGGGGGGCCAGTATGAAAAAACATATTGCACTCACTAACTGTAAGTCGCTCTGGATAAGAGTGTCTGTTAAATGACTAAAAATGCAAAAAAAATGTAAAGAATAATTAAAAGTATTTCTATGAGATACTATGTACTTTATTTATTGTTTTTTCAAGCCTATTGTAGTATATGAGAAACACGTCAGATATTTCTTATGTAATAATACATGTACATAGTACTTCAATCTATCACCTGACCAAACCTACATGTACATATCACCCCAATACCTCGTACCCCAGTATAGTCACTCTGTACCGGTACTCCTTGTATATACCCTCGTTATTGTTATTTTTTTAGTGATACTATTTTATTTGTATCTATTTGTACATTTTCTTACTTTTTAACTGTGTTGTTGGGAAAGGGCTCATAAAGTAAGCATTTCATGGTAAAGTCTACACTTGTTTCATTCAGTGCATGTGACAAATACAATTTGAAATATTATAGTTTAATGTAAACTTCAACTAGTATACCATTTTTATGATTTATGGACAAACTACAGCAACATTTTGTGTTTTATTCTAATAAATTACTATAATTTAATCTGGACGAGAATGTAATTTGGATGCATTTCGGTAATGAAAATTCTTGCCAAAATGTAAAATAAGACACACTGCCATAAACTAGGCATCTTAGTCTTCAGAATGATAATTGACTGTTGCATCATGGTTTTCTAACTCAATTTGCTACTGCCATGGTTAAAACTGGTTTCATTACAATCACCCAGGTGTCAATACGATATACACTACCGGTCAAAAGTTTTAGAACACCTACTCATTCAAGGGTTTTTCTTTATTTTTACTATTTTCTACATTGTAGAATAATAGTGAAGACATCAAAACTATGAAATAACACATAAGGAATCATGTAGTAACCAAAAAAGTGTTTATTTATTTCAGATTCTTCAAATAGCCAACCTTTGCCTTGATAACCGCTTTGCACACTCTTGGCATTCTCTCAACCAGCTTCACCTGGAATGCTATTCCAACAGTCTTGAAGGAGTTCCCACATACACTACCGTTCAAAAGTTTGGGGTCACTTAGAAATGTCCTTGTTTTCCATGAAAACATACATGAAATGAGTTTGAATATGAAATATAGCTAAATGAATAGGAAATGTAGTCATTGACAAGGTTAAAAATAATGATTTTTAATTGAAAGAATAATTGTGTCCTTCAAACTTTGCTTTCGTCAAAGAATCCTCCTTTTGCAGCAATTACAGCCTTGCAGACCTTTGGCATTCTAGTTGTGAATTTGTTGAGGTAATCTGAAGAGATTTCACCCCATGTTTCCTGAAGCACCTCCCACAAGTTGGATTGGCTTGATGGGCACTTCTTACGTACCATACGGTCAAGCTGCTCCCACAACAGCTCAATAGGGTTGAGATCCGGTGACTGTGCTGGCCACTCCATTATAGACAGAATACCAGCTGACTGCTTCTTCCCTAAATAGTTATTGCATAGTTTGGAGCTGTATTTTGGGTCATTGTCCTGTTGTAGGAGGAAATTGGCTCCAATCAAGCGCCATCCAAAGGGTATGGCATGGCGTTGCAAAATGGAGTGATAGCCTTCCTTCTTCAAGATCCCTTTTACCCTGTACAAATCTCCCACTTTACCACCACCAAAGCACCCCCAGACCATCACATTGCCTCCACCATGCTTGACAGATGGCATCAAGCACTCCTCCAGCATCTTTTCATTTGGTCTGTGTCTCACAAATGTTGTTCTTTGTGATCCGAACATCTCAAACTTCGATTCGTCTGTCCATAACACTTTTTTCCAATCTTCCTCTGTCCAGTGTCTGTGTTCTTTTGCCCATCTTAATCTTTTATTTTTATTGGCCAGTCTGAGATATGGCTTTTTCTTTGCAACTCTGCCTAGAAGGTCAGCATCCTGGAGTCGCCTCTTCACTGTTGACGTTGAGACTGGTGTTTTGCGGGTACTATTTAATGAAGTTGCCAGTTGAGGACCTGTGAGGCGTCTGTTTCTCAAA
This sequence comes from Coregonus lavaretus, assembly GCF_964263955.1. Classification (NCBI taxonomy): domain Eukaryota; kingdom Metazoa; phylum Chordata; class Actinopteri; order Salmoniformes; family Salmonidae; genus Coregonus; species Coregonus lavaretus. The sequence goes on from NC_140001.1 coordinate 27,594,450, forward strand.
CTAGACACTCTAATGTATTTGTCCTCTTGCTCAGTTATGCACCGGGGCCTCCCACTCCTCTTTCTATTCTGGTTAGAGCCAGTTTGCGCTGTTCTGTGAAGGGGAGTAGTACACAGCGTTGTACGAGATCTTCAGTTTCTTGGCAATTTATTGCATGGAATAGCCTTCATTTCTCAGAACAAGAATAGACTGACGAGTTTCAGAAGAAAGTTATTTGTTTCTGGCTATTTTGAGCCTGTAATCGAACCCAAAATTGCTGATGCTGCAGAAACTCAACTAGTCTCAAGAAGGCCAGTTTTATTGCTTCTTTAATCAGCACAACAGTTTTCAGCTGTGCTAACAAAATTGCAAAAGGGTTTTCTAATGATCAATTAGCCTTTTAAAATGATAAACTTGGATTAGCAAACACAACGTGCCATTGGAACACAGGACTGATGGTTGCTGATAATGGGCCTCTGTACGCCTATGTAGATATTCCATTAAAGATCAGCCGTTTCCAGCTACAATAGCCATTTACAACATTAACAATGTCTACACTGTATTTCTGATCAATTTGGTGTTATTTTAATGGACAAAAAATGTGCTTTTCTTTCGAAAACAACAACATTTCTAACTTTTGAACGGTAGTGTATGCTGAGCACTTGTTGGCTGCTTTTCCTTCACTCTGCGGTCTGACTCATCCCAAACCATCTCAATTTGGTTGAGGTCGGGGGATTGTGGAGGCCAGGTCTTCTGATGCAGCAGCCCATCACTCTCCTTCTTGGTAAAATAGCCCTTACACAGCCTGGAGGTGTGTTGAGTCATGAAAAATAAATGATAGTCCCACTAAGCCCAAACCAGATGGGATGGCGTATCGCTGCAGAATGCTGTGGTAGCCATGCTGGTTAAGTGTGCCTTGAATTCTAAATAAATCATTGACAGTGTCACCAGCAACGCACCCCCACACCATAACACCTCCTCCTCCATGCTTTATGGTGGGAAATACACATGCGGAGATCATCCGTTCACCCACACCGCGTCTCACAAAGACACAGCGGTTGGAACCAAAAATCTCCAATTTGGACTCCAGACCAAAGGACACATTTCCACCGGTCTAATGTCCATTGCTCGTGTTTCTTGGCCCAAGCAAGTCTCTTCTTATTATTGGTGTCCTTTAGTAGTGGTTTCTTTGCAGCAATTCGACCATGAAGGCCTGATTCACACAGTCTCCTCTGAACAGTTGATGTTGAGATGTGTCTGTTACTTGAACTCTGAAGCATTTATTTGGGCTGCAATTTCTGAGGCTGGTAACTCTAATGAACTTATTCTCTGCAGCAGAGGTAACTCTGGGTCTTCCATTCCTGTGGCAGTCCTCATGAGAGCCAGTTTCATCATAGCACTTGATGGTTTTTGCAACTGCACTTGAAGAAACTTTCAAAGTTCTTGAAATGTTCCGTATTGACTGACCTTCATGTCTTAAAATAATGATGAATTAATGATGAACTGTCATTTCTCTTTGCTTATTTTAGCTGTTCTTGCCATAATATGGACTTGGTCTTTTACCAAATAGGGGTATCTTCTGTATATCCCCACTACCTTGTCACAACACAACAGATTGGCTCAAACGCATTAAGAAGGAAATAAATTCCACGAATTAACTTTTAAGAAGGCACACCTGTTAATTGAAATGCATTCCAGGTGACTACCTCATGAAGCTGGTTGAGAGAATGCCAAGAGTGTGCAAAGCTGTTATCAAGGCAAAGTGTGGGTTTATGAAGAATCTGAAATATAAAATATTTTTTGATTTGTTTAACACTTTTTTGGTTACTACATGATTCCATATGTGTTATTTCATAGTTTTGATGTCTTCACTATTATTCTACAATGTAGAAAATAGTAAAAAATAAAGTAAAACCCTTGAATGAGTAGGTGTTCTAAAACTTTTGACCGGTACTGTACATTGTGATTCTCCAAATTCTATATGTATTGCGATTCGATATTGTCATTTTATTGCGATTCGTGTTTCATACATATTGCTCACCACATGTAGAAGGACGAGAGAGACGTAAAAAATAGTTTTGATCGATCATGGAAATAAAGGGTCTGAAAACAAATTGGCTCCCTATTAAAAAGAAGATTGAGAACAAGCTATGAAGGAAAAATAGTGGCGTTTTGGTACAGGTATAGCAAGCTAGCGCAAAAAAAAGATTGCAATATTGACAAAACAATATATCGTCAACAATAATAGTTCTGTGAGCTTGTGTGGCCTACCACTTCGCGGCGGAGCCATTGTTGCTCCTAGACGTTTCCACTTCACAATAACAGCACTTACAGTTGACCGGGGCAGCTCTAGCAGGACAGAAATTTGACGAACTGACTTGTTGGAAAGGTGGCATCCTATGATGGTGCCATGTTGACAGTCACTGAGCTCTTCAGCAAATCCATTTTACTGGCAATGTTTGTCTATGGAGATTGCTTGGCTGTGTGCTCGATTTTATACACCTGTCAGCAACGGGTGTGGCTGAAATAGCCGAATCAACTAATTTGAAGGGGTGTCCATATACCTTTGTACATGAAGTGTATTTCTTGGTTAACTAGTTAGCTAAAGGTAAATTAATTTGAACAGGTAGCTAGTTAGCTTTCTCTCTCTGAGTCTGGTCTGTATTTGTAATGTACTCAATGACTAGGTTTTGAATTTGGATAGCCTCTTCGCTCCGGGACATTACACAGGTCTCCAGTAGTGAAGAGGCTAGAATTTGGTAGCTGAAGTGGTAACGGTAGAGGGAAAACTGATGAAGTGCGACACGTTATTTTATATTACCAGGAATTAAGACTGCTTTGCTGAACAAGAATGCATTTAGCTAAGGAATATGTTTTATTGAACTGTCAGACAATACCTCTGAATCAGTCGGAGAATAATCAGTGGTTATGCTCGATCAACTGGCATCATGTTAGTTATTTTATTAATAATTTACTGGTCATCTTTATTATGAACATTTTGATCTAGCTACATGCTGATCGTTATATTAACTGCAACTATGCTATGTAAAAAATATATTTATATCTGTGTTTGTATTTACATCCTGCCTTGTACGTATGTTTGTCTATGAGTTGTTCAAAACATTTAAACAATTATGCAATGACTTAGACCTGTGTTTGCTATGTCACCAGGTGGGAGTAAAAGAGAGCTGAAGTATGGCAACAGAGCAGCGAAGCGGGATCCGAGTCACTCATGCAGAGCTTCTATGCAAGGATGTGTGTGGTTATTATGGCAACCCTGCATGGCAGGGCTTTTGCACCAAGTGCTGGTGAGAACGAACCCGCAAAGCAGAGGCTGATAGGCAGGAGACTGGGTAAATGTTTTATTCTCTTTCATAAACATTGGCAACACAAGTCCACCAGAGACAGATCAGTCTTTCTAACTGGGACATATTCAAATGTTAACTTTTTGTTGTTCTCTGCTGTCAGTCCCCACAATGATGCAGGTTCACCCTTCATCTTTTCCAAATTTGAGGAGAAGAGGAATATGGAGAAGGGTCGCAGAGTTAACACGATGCGGAGACTCTTCTGGGGTGGTTTGTCCCCACTTAAACGCCCAGGTGATTCCCCTGCACGTCATCTCAGTTCAGTCATTGAAAATGGTTATAATGTCATTTCCACAACTCTATGAGTATTATAATCTAAAGTGATACGAAGCAACAACACGTTTAGCCAACGCTGTAATAGCTAATCTTATCTGAGACGCCTTATGCCGTTTCAGAGACTTCAGAGGGCCAGGTGGCAGACTTAAAAGACTATCATATCCTTGAGCAGGGGAACATCACCAGCTTCCTGAAGCTGCTGAGGAACCCATCCTCCCAGCGTCTGCAGTCCCGTTGCACCGCTTTCCTCAACACCATGGAGGCTTTCCATGTAAAGTGCTTCCTTCCTCTCTGTTATCACCACTCTGTTACCTCTGCAATTACTTTTCTCTTTCAACTTCTGTTTTTATGTACCTCATAGCTGCCTTTTCTGAAGTTCGAATAAAGCCTCTCACTTATTTCATGTTATTGTTATATTCTCTTTCTCTTTGCTGCAGGACCTGCCAGTGCAGAAGCAGTCTGAACTTGTTCAAGACTTTTACCAGAACATCGCTGTGTATTTCAGTAGTGAGTAATCAGGCCATTTTGCTATTCTGAGCTGCTGTGTGGGTCCACATTTTATGTGAATTATTGTGGGCCTATAATGTTTGTTCACTAAGCTAACACGAAGACAATAATTTAGTTAGTTCTTCAATATCAGTCCCATTGCACTCTGTATTGAACTGAACACTTGGCATACTGACTGATTGTACATAGTCTTGAACATGATGCTGATCATGACCCTATTCCTCAACTTCACATACTTGTTAACTGTGTCTGTTATTGGTAGGTCTATTTGAAGCTCAGGTCTCTCAGATGATAGAGCACATGGAGAATCTGATCATGACACGTCTGCACAAGTGGGTCTTCTGCTGTGACGATGAAGTGAAAGACTTGGCACTCTAGAGGAGGATACGGTCAAACAGCCATGCGTAGCCTTGTCTGAACTCAGTCTAGCATTATTACCAAACCCCCTCCCCTGATCATTATCTATCTAGCATCACCAAGATCTTCCTTAGCAATGTTAAGGACTCATCTACTATTGTGATTCAACTTAGTTCACCATTGTTTTTCATTTAGAATTTAACATTGACAGGTCCTTAAACTGGGTCACCCCCCACACACTGAGAGTGCCTTTTCCTGATGAGAAGCCTGTTGTCAATGATCCCTTTCTGCCTGCTGTAACAGGTGACTGAGATATGTGGTTGTCTCACCTAGCTATCTTAAGATGAATGCACTGTAAGTTGCTCTGGATAAGAGCGTCTGCTAAATGACTAAAATGTAATGTAACAGAAGACAATGTTCCTTTATTTTGATAAAACATGGCACCAGCAACACAGAAATGTCAGTATGAAGAAAGCCAAATAATTAAATTAGTTTGACTAAAACATTTCCAGACCTTTTCAAATTTCTCCTGTGTACTAACTGTGTGACACTCACAATCGCCAGCCATAATTTAGATGGATGCCAAGCGAGCGCCACAGGACAAGCTTACATGCGTGTGTAAGTGCAGGCAGAATGTCTTCTAGGCTCTCTCCACCTCCAATAGTGACCCAGCAAATGCTGACGACTTCCTGTCTGGCCTGATTTACGTGGACTTCCTGTCTGGCCTGATTTACCCACCCCGGCTTCACTCCAACATGCAGTATGTGATCCACTTCGGCCTCCCTCACAGCCTGATGGCAGGAGAGAATGGCTACTACTTCACCAATTTGGTGAGATAATAATATGTACATGCATACACTCGTTGATTGTACATAGACTTCGTGCTGAGATTACGAGTCCTTTTTGGTAATTTTCTCGTTTTGTTCTCAATTTAACGTTGCGCAGTGGCCTTCATTGAGAAGCTGGATGGGCCAGCACTCAATCTTAGCCGAGAGGAGTTTGAGGGGTACATGCTGGGTCGCCATGCTTCCTCCAAGAGGGGCAGTGAGAGATAAAAGATAGCCATGGAGACACAAGACCAACTAGAGGACCTTAAGGGCAGACAGAAGAAGGAGGACCAAGGAATGAACGCCCTCAAAGGGCAGCTACAGCAGTAGGTACAGTCGGTCCAGGCACAGGTAGATGAGGTAACAACCCAGTCTGCTCTGGCACAAGAAAAAATTAAAGTCAGAGTTTTTGCAAAGCCATTCTGTCTCTACTCTAACACAGGCAGATGATGTAAAGACCAGTCAGTGCTATTGCTAGAGGGTCAAGAGTCCAACAACAACACTTGTCTAACAGAGACAGAGTGTTAGCCATATTAAGACTGGGGTACAGTGGGCAACCCCTTGACCCTGGTTCTTAATGCTTGTGTGAGCTTTGTGGGGTAAATATAGGTGAGTTGCAGGTGATCGACAACAATACGTTTTTCTGTAGGACTATAGGAAGCAGCTTAATTGATAACAATTGAGGCACCAAATAATGGCACACATTTTTGGTTCGGTGGGATCCTCACAGACAAACAGACCTCAACATTCCTTGATGCCAACTTTTCACATCAAAATTATTTCTGCTATTTGGTTTCACAGGTCACAAAGTGCTGTCATCGATGTTTACATTCTTGACCTTGTTCAACGTTTAAGGTTCTCTTATTTGTTTGTACATGAGTCACTTTCATAATTACGAGATATGTGCTCTTACATGCTGTCAGAGAAAAGCTATGTCTTGGATGCTGAAGTTTGTCGAATATCAGGACAGTAGGATAGTATTTTTGTAATAATTGAGCACTCACTGGGGTAGTGAGCAGACTTACTGTTGATTGCTGCTATCATATTTGTTAGGTTTATCTTCATTTAGTAATCTAAGTGCCTATGCAAACAACGTGATAAAATAGTAATGAAGATAGATAAACCCTGTAAATAAGAGGTGGCTCAGTCAAAGTAGAATAATTTATTCAATGTTTGTGATTATGGATTACATGTTACTTTCCAATATTAGACTTAGACTATGTTAAAGGTACAGTTAAAATCCCTTGCATATACCTGTTCTTGTTTAAATGTTAAGGATAAAGCTGATTGTATTCCATGTAATCACTGTTGTGGAGTACCATGTTTACATGTTTTAAATAACGTTTCCAAAGATCATGAAGAAATTGTTAGTGAATGTAGTACAGCAGAACATCTAATAAAATAAAAAATGTATAAGGTAAGTGGACATTATTTTATTCTGTATCTGAGTTCCTCCGGTTGTCTTGAGTATCAGGCCGAGCTGTAAAGCCAATCTGCATTGCTTAACCTAACCAAAAAGCTTATTTTATTCTAAATACATTTTATATGATAGCCATTTTAGCTCTGCCTTCTGTCTTGCAACGAAAACGTAGTCATTTAACAACGTTTGCGACACATAGAAACCGGAAATAGTGACTGCGCCTAAGAATGTTTACTTTTTTGTTATTCACGGACTGGTAGTTGTAGTTCTTGAATTTCCGGACGAGAGAGAATCATGAAGAAATTGTTTCGCTCTCAAGAAAAGGGCGCCATTGAAAGGAGTGATGATTATGTGCTAATTGTAGGGGTGCGCATGGGGCTGGGGATCAGAAATGTCCCGTGCGAGAGAGGCAGGTTGAGGTTTCCAGGGTAAGAGTAGTGAAGAAGTTGTCATATGCTGAGGCAGTGAAGAATTTACATTTTTAGTCATTTAGCAGACGCTCTTATCCAGAGCGACTTACAGTTAGTGAGTGCATACATTTTTCAAACTGGAAACGAACCCACAACCCTGGCGTTGCAAGCGCCATGCTCTACCAACTGAGCTACAGGGGACTGTAATGGAAGATGGGTCGGAATGAATATATTTAAATAGTGGAGTAGGGTGGTGTTAATTATTAATAATATTTTTGAATTTGTGAGTGTAGTGTTAGATGGTAGGGTATTTCTTTATTTTATTTTTGAAGCGAAATTTAAGGGAGTTGGTGGCTAGTAGGTGGCGGTAATGCAACAAATTGGATGCCAACCGCCGTTAAACCTCATCGAAGAAGAAGAAGAAGAAGAAGAAGAAGAATCATGAAGATGACGGAGGAAAACAACGATGGAAATTCGACAATAACAATGGAAGATATCCAAAGTCTTATAAAAAAGAAAGATAATATTGAAGAACAAATTAAAGCTTACTACGACGTTTTGGAAGATGTAAGTTGGTAACGTTACATATGGATACGTTGTTTGTTTACATTTCAGAACAGCTACCGTTAGCGAGCTAACGTTAGCTAGCGAGCTCAAATGTGGTTATTTTTCCCAATATGTTGTAGCTACGTCAATCAATGCTGGTTTTATTCAGTCTGTCTTATATAACGTTAGAAACAACGTGTGTGTGTGTGTGTGTGTGTGTGTGTGTGTGTGTGTGTGTGTGCGCGCGCGCGTGTGCGTGCGTGTGTGCGTGTGTTGTGAGGCTATGATATGACGCAATAAATATGATTTCCCTTCAATCATTTGTGTGTGTTCTCTTTTAGCAAGAGGTTGGAATGGAAGGTCCTCTGGTTGATGCAGAGGGATTCCCTCGCGCAGATGTTAATGTGTACCAGATCAGAACAGCAAGGCACAGTATTTCTTGTAAGAGAGCTTGTAGCACTGCTGTGCAATATAACATGTTTTAACTGACACATTACTTGACAACAGTCAGACAAACTATTTACAGTGTAGTGTGTAAGCGGTTCCCTTGTTCATGTGTGCTACTGCCTACTGGATTTTTTTCTGCTAACTATGGCCACCTTGTCAATGTGGCAGGTCTACAGAATGATCACAAAGCCATTATGGTGGAAATCGAAGAGGCCCTGCACAGGCTTCATGCTCTAGAGAAGGCGAAGCGTGAGCAGGACCAGGCAGAATCCCAGACTGAGTCCATGGAGCAGGAGGTCACCCTGCCCTCTCCCTTCGCCCGTGTGGATGCTGTCTCACAAGGCTCCCCTGCCTGTCAGGCTGTGAGTGTTTAAGGTTTCTAGATTTACCTAACACATATATAGAATGTGTTTACCCAAAGACATTGTTATTTACTTAGTGTGTTTGTTTGGGGTTATTTAAGAGTGGTTTTGTTTTCAGTTGTGATAAGTTGATGTTTTTCCTCATAGGGCTTGAGAGTTAGTGATGAAATCATAGCATTTGGATCCATCAACACAGGGAACTTCCAGAACCTGCAGAATATTGCCTCGGTGGTTCAGCATAGTGAAGGGGTATGTTACTCTGTGATCAGAATAATCATGTTATAACCACTTGTATTTAATTGTTCATATGCCAAATGACCTCATCATTGGGGGGGGGGGGGGGGGTAACATGTGCCATTATGACAGCAATATGAAATGCAGTCACTACAGTGATAACTTACCAGGCATGAAATGTTGTATTTTCTGTTCCTTAGAAACCATTAAGCGTTACAGTGATTCGAAATGGCCAGAAGACCCAAATGGGCCTTACCCCACAGCGGTGGTCAGGCAGAGGTTTACTGGGGTGAGTGTCCTACCTATTGAGCTGGAGATTAGACTGATTACTATTTGATCTAACTTTACTGTGGTTCACATTTAAAATACATGCCATGCCAAGATGCATATCATATACAGTGTCTTTTTTTAAAGTATTCATACAACTTGACTTTTTCCACATGTTGCTGTGTTACAGCCTGAATTTAAAATTGATTATTGTGATTTTGTGTCACTGGCTTACACACAATACCCCATAATGTCAAAGTGGAATTGTGTTTTTAGATTATTTTTTTGAAATTCATTAAATGAAAAGCTAAAATGTCTTGAGTTAATAAGTATTCAACCCCTTTGTTAAGGCAAGCCTAAATAAGTTCAGGAGTAAAAATGGGCTTAACATGTCACATAATAAGTTGCATGGACTCCCTCTGTATGCAATAATAGTGTTTAACATGATTTCAGAATGACTACCTTTCTCTGTACCCCACACATACAATTATCTGAATTTCAAACACAGATTAAGCAACAGAGACCATGGAAGTTTCCCAGTGCCTTGCAAAGAAGGGCACCTATTGGCAGTGGTGGAAAAAGTACCCAACTGTCATACTTGAGTAAAGGTAAAGATACCTTAATAGAAAATGACTCAAGTAAAATTAAAATTCACCCAGTAAAATTCTAATTGAGTAAAAGTTTAAAAGAATTTGGTTTAAAATATACTTGAGTATCAAAAGTAAAAGTATAAATCATTTCAAATTCCTTATATTAAGCAAACCAGATGGGACCATGTTCTTGTTTTTTAAATAACGGAAAGCCAGGGGCACACTCCAACATTCAGACATAATTTACAAACGAAGCATGTGTGTGTAGTGAGTCCACCAGATCAGAGGCAGTAGGGATGACCAGGGATGTTCGGTTGATAAGTGTGTGAATTTGACTATTTTCCTGTCCTGCTAAGCATTCAAAATGTAATGAGTACTTTTGGGTGTCAAGGAAAATGTATGGAGTAAAAAGTACCATATTTACTTAAGGAATGTAGTAAAGTAAAAGGAGTCATAGTAAAGTACAGATACCAACAACAAAAAAACATAAGTAATACTTTGAAGTATTTTTACTTAAGTACTTTAAACCACTGCCTAAAAAAACAAACATACATTGAATATCCCTTTGAGCATGGTGATGTTATTAATTACACTTTGGATGGTGTATCAATACACGCAGTCCCTACAAAGATACAGGAATCCTTTCTAACTCAGTTGCCAGAGAGGAAGGAAACCGCTTAGGGATTTCATCATTAGGCCATTGGTGACTTTAAAACAGTTGCAGAGTTTAATGGCTCTAATAGGAGAACTGAGGATGGATCAACAACATTGTAGTTACTGCACAATACTAACCTAAATGACAGAGTGAAAAGAAGCAATAATGTACAGAATAAAAATATTCCAAAACATGTATCCTGTTTGCATTAAGGTACTCAAATGAAACTGCAAGATTGGCAAATATATGAACTTTATGTCCTGAATACAAAGTGTGGAGTTTTGTTTTGAAAATGGCTATTTTTTTATTTTTAAAAGAATAATGTGCAAATATTGTACAATATATTATCATTATGGGGTATTGTGTGTAGATGGGCGAGGAAAAATTATTTCATCAATTTTGAATTCAGGCACATGCAAAAGCAAAACAAACATCAATTAAATTAAAAATATGAATGACTACATTTACATTTTTTGTCATTTAGCAGACGCTCTTATCCAAAGCGACTTACAGTTAGTGAGTGCATACATTTTCATACTGGCCCCCCGTGGGAAACGAACCCACAACCCTGGCGTTGCAAGCGCCATGCTCTACCAACTGAGCTACAGGGGACTACAAAGTTCTGAGTACTTTAAGCCTCCAACACATGGAGCGACAGTCTATAGCACAAGGCTTGAGCAGAGGGATGTGCAGGTGGCCAACAGGAGGACCTGAGCAGACAGATCAGGTCGTCTGGGGGTAGGCAGGTAGCTCAAGGTGTCTCGCCGTCTGTGTCTTCTCCGTAGCGGTAGGACACTTGTAGAACGAGATGTAGTTTGTATTTTAGCTCCCCAGGCACTCACTCAGGATACAGTCCACTCATAACTTTGGAGGAATACTCTTGAGCAATTAATTCCTCACTGCCACTTCGTTGTAGTCCCCCTCTTCGATCAAGGAGACCATAGAAACCGCCCAATGTAGGCCGATGTATTAAAATCAAAACCGCTAGCTAGCATTGTTAGCTAAATTATAATTAATAATTTATTACATTTCTATAGTGCATTTCATAGAATCTCAAACTGATTCAAGAACAAAAAAACTACAAGCAATATTATATGACCGGTCAACTAATAGAGGCAAAGTCTTTGAAAGCTGCATCCTCCGAAGATGGAGAGGGTCAGTTTATGGCTTGAGCGGAGGGAGCTGGTCAGAGAATGGTAGATGATGGTGATTGAGTCTGCTGAAGATCTTGTAGAGGGCAAGTCTGAGAACCAGCCTGACTCTTATATCCACTGGACTTCTCCTCTTCCACTCTGTGTAGCACCCACTTGGGTGATGCCCCAGCAGCTCTGGGTACCAGAAAGCTCACCACACAGTTCAGATTAGTAGCCAGTCGTCCTCATTACGAGCCCTCTGCCTCAGCACTGCTGTATTCCTTTATCTCCCATTCCTCTCACGCTTCAGGCGACTCCTCGAATGAGCTAGCTATCTTGAAAAGCTGGTTTGCCATTCATTCTTGGGCAGGATTTGATTTTATCCAAACTAAATCTATACTAATTTGGCTATTCAAAAATAAAGTAAAATAATTCATACCACTTTTGTAAAACTATATATATACAGGAGCTCTCTGCATAGGCTGCCAATAGGGTGCCATGACAACTGTAGAAGATAAACTATTGACTGCTTATTAATTGTTTTCCCAACAGATGCAACATTGTGCCCATCCACAGATGATAAGGACCATGTGACCAGCAAGATCGTAAGGGGTCAACTTTACCACCAGCCTTACTCTGTTATGCCACTGGATGGCTATGAGTAAAGGAATTGTTTGAGCCCATAAATTAGAAGACTGACATTTTCAATTGATTCAATGTCAATTTCATGTTCTAATAAAAAGCATTAACATAATTTTATGTGTGAGTTTACATATTGCTTTCAGTGTGAAAAGATTAAAACATTTCTTCGGCTGACATTTCCATTTGCCCAACTCCTCACCTGATTTAACAGCTCAAGTAAAACATTGACACATGAAAAAAGCATAATCAGTGTAATATTTAATTCATTTTTGATATTAGAGACATTTACAATTTCCACAAAGCCTAAGCAATTTAGCTTGGGGAGACATTGTAATTTTTCTGATTTCAGGCAAAGTTACTCAACAATAGGCAAGGTTACTGGTTAGTTGTTCACATGACGAGTAACCTTGCCTGATACCCTTAGCCGCAGGAAGTATGGGTAATGAGGATACTGAAGCATCCCCTGAAAAATAAGAATGCAATATATATATACAGTGGGGAGAACAAGTATTTGATACACTGCCGATTTTGCAGGTTTTCCTACTTACAAAGCATGTAGAGGTCTGTAATTTCTATCATAGGTACACTTCAACTGTGAGAGACGGAATCTAAAACAAAAATCCAGAAAATCACATTGTATGATTTTTAAGTAATTAATTTGCATTTTATTGCATGACATAAGTATTTGATCACCTACCAACCAGTAAGAATTCCGGCTCTCACAGACCTGTTAGTTTTTCTTTAAGAAGCCCTCCTGTTCTCCACTCATTACCTGTATTAACTGCACCTGTTTGAACTCGTTACCTGTATAAAAGACACCTGTCCACACACTCAATCAAACAGACTCCAACCTCTCCACAATGGCCAAGACCAGATAGCTGTGTAAGGACATCAGGGATAAAATTGTAGACCTGCACAAGGCTGGGATGGGCTACAGGACAATAGGCAAGCAGCTTGGTGAGAAGGCAACAACTGTTGGCGCAATTATTAGAAAATGGAAGAAGTTCAAGATGACGGTCAATCACCCTCGGTCTGGGGCTCCATGCAAGATCTCACCTCATGGGGCATCAATGATCATGAGGAAGGTGAGGGATCAGCCCAGAACTACATGGCAGGACCTGGTCAATGACCTGAAGAGAGCTGGGACCACAGTCTCAAAGAAAACCATTAGTAACACACTACGCCGTCATGGATTAAAATCCTGCAGCGCACGCAAGGTCCCCCTGCTCAAGCCAGCGCATGTCCAGGCCCGTCTGAAGTTTGCCAATGACCATCTGGGTGATTCAGAGGAGGAATGGGAGAAGGTCATGAGACAAAAATAGAAAACCTGAAGGATCTGGAGAAGGTCTGTATGGAGGAGTGGGCCAAAATCCCTGCTGCAGTGTGTGCAAACCTGGTCAAGACCTACAGGAAATGTATGATCTCTGTAATTGCAAACAAAGGTTTATGTACCAAATATTTAGTTCTGCTTTTCTGATGTATCAAATACTTATGTCATGCAATAAAATGAAAATTAATTACTTAAAAATCATACAATGTGATTTTTTGGATTTTAGATTCCGTCTCTCACAGTTGAAGTGTACCTATGATAAAAATTACAGACCTCTACATGCTTTGTAAGTAGGAAAACCTGCAAAATCGGCAGTGTATCAAATACTTGTTCTCCCCACTGTGTATATATATATATATATATATATATATATATAAATATATATTTATATATATATTTTTTTTCTCTCACAAAAGTAGTGCACTGGGCCTTTAATAGTCCTGTATTAGCGGACCAATATAGCCTTCTGAGACCTGAAGAGTTGCATTGGGTCCCCACCGTCTAAAGGGAATCTACAGTGAGGGAAAAAAGTATTTGATCCCCCGCTGATTTTGTATGTTTGCCCACTGACAAAGAAATGATCAGTCTATAATTTTAATGGTAGGTTTATTTGAACAGTGAGAGACAGAATAACAACAACAAAATCCAGAAAAACGCATGTCAAAAATGTTATAAATTGATTTGCATTTTAATGAGGGAAATAAGTATTTGACCCCTCTGCAAAACATGACTTAGTACTTGGTGGCGAAACCCTTGTTGGCAATCACAGAGGTCAGACGTTTCTTGTAGTTGGCCACCAGGTTTGCACACATCTCAGGAGGGATTTTGTTCCACTCCTCTTTGCAGATCTTCTCCATGTCATTAAGGTTTCGAGGCTGACGTTTGGCAACTGGAACCTTCAGCTCCCTCCACAGATTTTTTTATGGGATTAAGGTCTGGAGACTGGCTACTCCAGGACCTTAATGTGCTTCTTCTTGAGCCACTCCTTTGTTGCCTTGGCCGTGTGTTTTGGGTCATTGTCATGCTGGAATACCCATCCACGACCCATTTTCAATGCCCTGGCTGAGGGAAGGAGGTTCTCACCCAAGATTTGACGGTACATGGCCCCGTCCATCGTCCCTTTGATGCGGTGAAGTTGTCCTGTCCCCTTAGCAGAAAAACACCCCCAAAGCATAATGTTTCCACCTCCATGTTTGATGTTGGGGATGGTGTTCTTGGGGTCATAGGCAGCATTCCTCCTCCTCCAAACAGGGCGAGTTGAGTTGATGCCAAAGAGCTCCATTTTGGTCTCATCTGACCACAACACTTTCACCCAGTTCTCCTCTGAATCATTCAGATGTTCATTGGCAAACTTCAGACGGGCATGTATATGTGCTTTTTTGAGTAGGGGGACCTTGCGGGCGCTGCAGGATTTCAGTCCTTCACGGCGTAGTGTGTTACCAATTGTTTTCTTGGTGACAATGGTCCCAGCTGCCTTGAGATCATTGACAAGATCCTCCCATGTAGTTCTAGGCTGATTCCTCACCGTTCTCATGATCATTGCAACTCCACGAGGTGAGATCTTGCATGGAGCCCCAGGCCGAGGGAGATTGACAGTTCTTTTGTGTTTCTTCCATTTGCGAATAATTGCACCAACTGTTGTCACCTTCTCACCAAGCTGCTTGGTGATGGTCTTGTAGCCCATTCCAGCCTTGTGTAGGTCTACAATCTTGTCCCTGACATCCTTGGAGAGCTCTTTGGTCTTGGCCATGGTGGAGAGTTTGGAGTCTGGTTGATTGATTGCTTCTGTGGACAGGTGTCTTTTATACAGGTAACAAGCTGAGATTAGGAGCACTCCCTTTAAGAGTGTACTCCTAATCTCAGCTCGTTACCTGTATAAAAGACACCTGGGAGCCAGAAATCTTTCTGATTGAGAGGGGGTCAAATACTTATTTCCCTCATTAAAATGCAAATTAATTTATAGCATTTTTGACATGTGTTTTTCTGGATTATTTTGTTGTTATTCTGTCTCTCACTGTTCAAATAAACCTACCATTAAAATTATAGACTGATCATTTCTTTGTCAGTGGGCAAACGTACAAAATCAGCAGGGGATCAAATACTTTTTTCCATCACTGTATGCAGCTGTATCGCCTTGGAACGGTTCATACATAAAACATTCTCCATTCAGGCTCCAAAGGCATCGATTTCCTCCTTAACTTGATTTAATGGTGAGAAGGCAGGAAGATATGCATACTTTCTTTATGAAACACCATTTTCTACCACCATGCTATGGTGGCTGATGCTACTTCCTGACATTGCGTACAGCCAGCATTCAGACCAAAGCATAAACAACAGACTGCTGCAACCTGATTGGCTGAACGTGATATCAACATCCGGACTAGCATTTATCTACTAGCATTGTGGTGGAAAATAGTGTTTCATAAAGAAAGTACGCATATTTTCCCCGTTTTATTCTGCCTTCTGTTTGAACCGGTCAACGGGGGATACAAGTGTATCGCAGGCTGCATAGATTCCCTTTGGACGGTAGGACCGACTCAATATCACCATCTGCTGGCCTTTGGGCTACTAGCAAGCTAGCTAATTCATTATTGAACAGTCATAACTTGCTAATGTTAGTAGAAGTAGGAACCTAAGTAGGCTTCAAATACATGTTGAAAATAGCTAAGGGTAGTAAACAGATTGGGGGCGTAATATGAGATGTATACAGTGCATTCGGAAAATATTCAGACCCCTTGACTTTTTCCACTTTTTGTGCCTTATTCTAAAATGGATTAAATTGTTTTCCCCTCATCAATCTACACACAATAACCCATAATAACAAAGCAAAAACAGGTTTTTTAATTTTTTTGCAACTGTATTAAAAATACAAAACTGAAATATCACAGTACTTTGTTGAAGTCTTCTCGGGTACAAGCTTGGCACACCTGTATTTGGGGAGTTTCTCCCATTCTTCCCTGCAGATCCTCTCAAGCTCTGCCTCCATATAACTCTTACAGAATTTCCACGTGGACGAGGATATTGGACATTTAATCAAAGCCTACTGGATGTTCTTTTTTCTTTACCACCCTTTTTCTCCCCAATTTCGATCTTGTCTCATCGCTGCAACTCCACAACGGGCGAGGCGAAGGTGGAGAGTCATGCGTCGTCCGAAACATTACCCGCCTAACCGTGCTCCTTAACACCTGCCAGCTTAACCAGGAAGCCAGCCGCACCAATGTGTCTGAGGAAACACCTTTCAATAGCCGACCGGGGTCAGCCTGCAGGCACAAGAAGTTGCTAGGGCGCGATGAGCCAAGTAAATGGCAGGTAGATGGTAATGGAAACGGTACTATAGAGGCACAAAATAGGTTAGAGGAAAAACAAAAATAATTGGAGGAACTTATTCAAGAACGTTCAAGTGTAGTTTATTACAAAAATAAAGCAAATTGGATGGAAAATGGTTAAACATGCACAACATTTTTATTGTATCTTCAACATAGAAATGCTACAAAAAAGAATTTACAGAAACTCGTTACAAATGATTGAGTCATTCATGATTCACCAAATTATATTTTGAAAGAAGAAGCAAAATATTTTAAGCAAATGTTTTCTTTTCAGACTCCTCCATCTCCACTGAAGGATGTTAACTGTAAGGATTTCTTTCATAATAATAATGTAAAATTAACAAATGTACAGAAAGACCTGTGTGAAAGGCAACTTACAGAGGAGGAACTTTTTGAGGCAATAAAAATATTTTCAGTCTGGAAAAACACCAGGGCTTGATGGTATACCATGGTAGACCTTTTTTGATGTACTCAAATATCCATTATTAGCATGTTTTAATTACTCCTATAAAAATGGTAGACTTTCAGGTACTCAACAAGAAGGTCTGATTTCATTACTACTGAAACAAGGTGGTAAGTATAAAGATCCAGTCCATTTAAAAAACTGGAAGCCTCTTACACTTCAATGTTGTGATGCAAAAATCCTGGCGAAATGTTTCTGGTCACAGGTTCAGGAATGGTTAAAGAATCACAACATTCACTTAAAATTAACCTTACAAATAGCAGTGTTGGGGAGATTTGGAAAGCCATAGTCAGTCAATAAATAATATAATAATACTCGTAGGAAAGGTTTTAATCTTTAGCTCACAATCTGTGGATACTATGCGATTAGAAAGGTTCAAAATGTATGTAAAACATCACAGCACAATTGAAAAATATATGGAACATGGAAACCAAACGAGGGTGGTCTATGGTGATAGGTGGGATGGGCTGAGGGGTGGGATTAAAGCGCTTATGTTCGGTAATGTATTATTGTTATGTGATTGCTGTATATAAAAGTATCATGTATGTAAAATGTATACGTAAAATGTATGTATTATGTGGCAGAAAAGCTGTAAAAAAACAAAAAATATGTGTCCTCCGGAGAGGGATGGGTTAATAATAATAAAAAATAACAAAAATAAACATATGGTGAGCAATATGTTTGGAACTGTGAGGGGCGACAAACACACGCACACAGACACACACAATTGTTTTGTTGTATTGTTTGAATATCGTTGGATTTTAAATTTGTGTGACTGTCTATCAGTGTATCAGTGTTTTGTTACTTGTCATGTTCTGTGTTTTGTGTGGACCCCAGGAAGAGTAGCTGCTGCTTCTGCAAAAGCTAATGGGGATCCTAATAAACAAACAATCATCGAATCGCAATAAAATTGCAGTATCGAATCGCAATGCATATAGAATCGTGAGAGTCGCAATACATATCATATCGGCATCTAAGTATGGTGATAATATCGTATCGTGAGGTTCCTGGCAATTCCCAGCCTTACTGGCTATATCTGTTTACAATTATATTCTACATACAGTATCCATCTAGAACAACGAGAATGTGAAAGGATATAAATAACATGTTTATAGTTGTTGGTAACTGAATAAAGGTGGGTTTTATTGTTCAGTCCTGTACAGTGTAGTCCTAGATGAAAAGGGGACCACTTCTCCAGAGATGTTTGATCGGGTTTGTTGGGAATTTTTGGTTAACTACTCTGTCTCACTTAAGGTCAGACAATATAACAAACAAACTATATGAATTGTGCATGTTGTAGAATGAAACGCCTATAAGACAACATAACAAACCAATTATATGAATTATGCATGTTGTAGAATGAAACGCCTATATGCCTTATATGCTTATGGATTAAGAACCAATTAAAGGGTTAAAACAGAGCCATGATGAAATGGCTCTATAGGTATTTTTCCATTACATATATTATAATATGCTTGAACATGGTAGAGACATTTCTTTAGTGCAAATGCTGTGCTTCTGAGAAAGGATGGTTCCCTCTAGCTCCCTGCAGCTGGTCTGGGTGTGTAGTCAAGGACATGGAATGGAGATAAACTTCAGGAACAGTTAAGACCTGTATAGACCTATATTGTTTCTCGTTCCTTCAGAATAACCCGGTCACACGGTTAAAACAAAGAGCCTCAGAATGACCACAGGGTTTTCAGTTCATCCTAGACAAAGAGCCTCAGCGTAATCACAGTTTTTCAGTTCATCCTGTCTTGAACTATCTTCCAAGGGTGCAGCTGTGTGGAGATAGGAGTAGCAATGGAACTAGTGTTATCACTTGTTTGTGCGCTATGACCTGACACACATAGCCACATACACATAGTCACAAGAAGAAACCATAGTGGCTCAAGGTCCAGGGAGGATGGCTGTTAGGAATGTCTTAAATGTATATGGTTGAGAATGGGTTATGGACATGACATGTTTAAACCATGTTTAAGTATTGATTGATATGTTTTATAATGTGTTATGGGTTAGATGGGATGTTATATGTGCAAATGTATTTGTGGATGGAATACTGTGTGTGCAGATGGGGCCTATCTCTGAAACTGGTGAACTGGGACAGGCTGCAGGAGTGTGTGCACTCCCTAACCTCAAGGCTTCTCCTGACTGATAAGAGATGGCTCTGTTATTTTTTTGCATGAGAAAGCTTGGTCCTGCCACTATTGGTTCCAAAATCTGACTACACAGGAGGAGAAGTCAGAATTCGCCACTATCATAAATTAAGAGAGTGGGCGGAGCGGTCAAAAGATGGAGATTTGGAGACAGTGGTGGGGGAACCAACGAGGGAGGGATTAGGCAAAAAGTATGTCAAATGTGCAGGAATAGAACTGCATATAAACTGAGGGCCAAGTGTTGGGAGTTTAGTTGCTCTGCAGACCAGCTTGGCTTATGTTGCTTTGTGTAATAAAGTATATCTAAATTCTACAAAAACTCTGGAAGAACTTAGATTTTTAATAAAGTATAGTGATACATTTCTACGACAGGTTCAAGTCCGGGCTCTGGCTGAGCCACTCAAGGACATTCAGAGGCTTGTCCCGAAGCCACTCCTGCGTTGTCTTGGCTGTGTGCTTAGGGTCGTTGTCCTGTTGAAAGGTGAACCTTCACCCAGTCTGAGGTCCTGAGCGATCTGGAGCAGGTTTTAATCAAGGATCTCTCTGTACTTTGCTCTTCTATTTAAGAATGATGGAGGCCACTGTGTTCTTGGGGACCTTCAATGCTGCAGAAATGTTTTGGTATGAGAAAAAAAAATGTATGCACTCACTAACTGTAAGTCGCTCTAGATAAGAGCGTCTGCTAAATGACTAAAATGTAAATGTACCGTTCCCCAGATCTGTGTCTCGACACAATCTTGTCTCAGAGCTCTATGGACAATTCCTTTGACCTAATGGCTTGGTTTTTGCTCTGACATGCACTGTCAACTGTGGGACCTTATATAGACAGGTGTGCGCCTTTCCAAATCATGTCCAATCAATTGAATTTACCACAGGTGGACTCCAATCAAGTTGTAGAAACATCTCAAGGATGGTCAATGCAAATAGGATGCACCTGAGCTCAATTTTCGAGTCTCATAGCAAAGGGTCTGAATACTTAACGTATTTTAATACATTTGCTAACATTTCTAAAAACTTGTCTTCACTTTTTCATTATGGGGTATTGTGTGTAGATTGATGATGGAAACCATTTTTAAAATCTATTTTACAATTGGGCTGTAACGTAACAAAATGTGGAAAAAGGGAAGGGTTCTGAATACTTTCTGAATGCACTGTATATTTTTAACAAACTGACAGCTAAGTACATTTAATCTGTTTGTTGTTGCTAGCTACTGCCCTCATGGTACCCATCTATTTCAAATGGCATTAGTCTATTCTCTGAAAACACAGTAGGCCTGTGAATACTTGAGTCATGTCAGGCATTGGAACAGAGAGTAATGACCCCTTGCCAAGCCCTCTAGCACCGAAGAGGAGCAGCAGCCAGACAAGGATGGAGAGGATCTGCATCAGACAGAAGAGGAGTATAGTAAAGAGCAGGTTGAAAGGAGTCTGTCAGTGGACAGAATGGGGACCCAAGGCAGATGATCAGTCTAAAATACATGGGAATCCAACTGCCTCTCAAGTCTGCACAGCCACCTCAATGACACTGTTACCCAAGCAATCCCCTCATGTAAAAACTCATGCACAGGTAAATGAATCTAGCTTTTTATCATACACATTTGTATTCAACTAGATAAATATCTAAGAAACACTAAGTTCAATATCAGAAATATTGAATGAAGTGTTCTTGTGTATTGTGACAGACACTGGAGTGGGCCTTTGGGATGCACCGGGCATTTCCTGTCTTCAGCCTTCAGGACCAGGATCAGCTGGGGATCTTGTATGGTGGCACCTATGTAGCCGTCATGTACAACCAAACCTCAAATTCACAACACGTCCTTCAGGTAAGGTCCAGCAGTTGTCTCAATGCACTCAATGAGGTCAGATGCTGGCAAAGACCTCTGGGTATATAGAATGAATGCTATGTCTATGTTGTTAGGAATGCCAGTGTTCAATGGCAAAGGTAAAGCTAAAAAATAACTGTTCAAGGCAAATAGTATTGACACAAACTTGATGTTCACCTACAGGGCCACAGCAGCCCCATTTTGTGTTTCTATGTGAATGAGGATAGGCGCTGGCTGTTGACAGCAGACAAAGGACAGGAAAGTCTGGTGATCATTTGGGATTCCTTTTTAGGGTAGCACTTTATTCTAACAGTACATTCATATTTTCTAGTTAAAATGTGTTCTTCTGAAACAGTGGTTGTTTGGCTTATGTTCCAGGATTCCTGTGCAGACATTATTTGACATGCCACTCTGAGGGGGGTGTTGCAGCTTTGGCACTGTCAAAGGACTCCAAATACTTGGTAAAAGTTGGAGCTGGAGAAGTTCATGTCACGAATTCAGCCGAGGCTCCTTGCTCGGGCAGGCTTCGGCGTTCGTCGTCACCGGAGTACTAGCTGCCACTGATCTATGTTTCTGTGTTCTACTTGTTTTGTCTAATTTGCACACACCTGGTTCCAATTACAATAATTTGTTTCCCTATTTTACAATCTGGTTCCCTCATGGTGTTGTGCGTGATTGTTCGTTGTTTTGTTGTCATTGACATGTTAGTCGGTATTTTCTTCCCTGCGTGGAAGATATGTTATTTACTCTTGATAAGTAAAGTACGCCTGACTCCGTCCTACCGCTACACACTGACGCCTGACAGAATCACGCACCATTATGGAGTCAGCAGGTACATCCATTCCTCCAGCAGGTACATCCATTCCTTTCTACACCTCCTTCCACTACTATTCACCCCACACCGCTGTCCACCCCTTCACCACCTGGATCCAGTGGGATTCGGCTCTCGCTCCCGAAGGCATATGATGGAACAGCTGCCGGGTGCCAGGGGTTTCTGCTCCAGGTGGAGCTCTACCTGGCAACCGTCCACCCGGCTCCCTCGGGATACGAGAGCGTGTCCACCCTCATCTCCTGTCTGTCAGGGAAAGCGCTCGAGTGGGCCAACGCTGAGTGGGGAGGAATAGACGCGGCATCGGTGCGCTATGAAGATTTCACCCGCTGTTTCCGGGCGGTATTTGATCATCCACCGGAGGGGAGAGCGGCGGCGGAACGGTTGTTCCACCTCAGACAGGGGAAGAGGAGCGCACAGGACTTTGCACTGGACTTCAGGACCTTGGCAGCCAGCGCGGGATGGAATGAGAGGGCCCTGATTGACCATTACCGATGCAGCCTACGGGAGGACGTTCGTCGGGAGCTGGCCTGCAGGGACACCACCCTTAACCTGGACCAGCTGGTGGATTTATCGATACGACTGGATAACCTGTTGGCTACCCGCGGACGTCCGGATCAGGGTCCGTCCAGTCCATTCCTCAGCACTTCCGACCCTACACCGATGGAGCTCGGAGGTGCTGATCTAAGGTTGACCGGAAGGGGGGCTGTTTCCTGCACCAACTGTGGCCGCAGAGGACACACTGCTGGTCGGTGCTGGAAAGGGTCCTCAGGGAGTCAAGGCAGCAGGCAGGGCGCTGGTGGACCATCCCAGGTGAGTAGGCACCAGACTCACCCAGAGCTCCCTGTTGCGCACATGTGTGTTCACATAGAATTTCCAGAGTTTTCCCCGCATTCCCAGCATAAGGCGCTCGTAGATTCAGGCGCAGCTGGGAATTTTATGGACCGTCTATTTGCACATAGATTAGGGATCCCTATTGTGCCTGTTGATGTGCCCTTCCCTATACATGCCTTAGATAGTCACCCTTTAGGGTAAGGCCTGATTAGGGAGGTCACAGCTCCACTCTGGATGAAAACGCAGGAGGGTCATGAGGAGAGAATTAGTCTCTTCCCGATCGATTCTCCTGCGTTTCCCGTGGTATTGGGGCTTCCCTGGTTAGCCTCTCATGAACCCAATATTTTGTGGCAACAGAGGGCTCTCAAGGGATGGTCCCGTCAGTGCTCGGGGAGGTGTGTAGGTGTTTCCGTAGGTGGAGAGTCCAAACCAGGTATCCACTATGCACATTCCTCCCGAATATGCCGATTTGGCTCTCGCCTCTCAATTACCACCCCATCGACAGGGGGATTGTGCGATAAATCTCCGGGAGGGCGCTGCACTTCCTCGGAGTCACGTGTATCCTCTGTCACAGTAAGAGATGGCGGCTATGGAAACATATGTAAATGTAAATATGTCTCAGAATCTCTGGGACAGGGATACATTCGGCCTTCCACTTCCCCTGCCTCCTCGAGTTTCTTTTTTGTGAAGAAGAAGGATGGAGGTTTACGCCCGTGCATTGACTATCGAGGTCTCAATCAAATAACCGTGAAGTACAGTTATCCACTACCTCTCATTGCTAGTATGACGGAGTCATTGCATGGGGCGCACTTCTTCACCAAATTGGATCTCAGGAGCGCGTACAACCTAGTGCGTATCCGGGAAGGGGATGAGTGGAAGACTGCATTTAGTACCACCTCTGGGCACTATGAGTACCTCGTCATGCCGTACGGGTTGATGAATGCTCCCTCAGTCTTCCAATCCTTTGTCGATGAGATTTTCAGGGACCTGCATGGACAGGGTGTAGTGGTGTATATAGATGATATTCTCATATACTCCGCTACACGAGCCGAGCATGTGTCCTTGGTGCGTAAGGTGCTTGGTCGACTGTTGGAACATGACCTGTACATCAAGGCTGAGAAATGTCTGTTCTTTCAACAGTCCGTCTCCTTCTTAGGATACCGCCTGTCCGCATCAGGGGTGGAGATGGAGAATGACCACATTTCAGCCATGCGTAATTGGCCGACTCTAACCACGGTTAAGGAAGTGCAGCGATTCTTGGGGTTTGCCAACTACTACCGGAGGTTTATCCGTGGCTTTGGTCAGGTAGCGGCTCCCATTACCTCCTTGCTGAAGGGGGGACCGGTGCGCCTGCAGTGGTCAGCTGAGGCGGACAGGGCTTTTGGTCACCTGAAGGCTCTGTTCACCTCGGCTCCCGTGCTGGCTCATCCGGATCCCTCCTTGGCATTCATAGTCGAGGTGGACACGTCCGAGGCTGGGATAGGAGCTGTACTGTCTCAGCGCTCGGGTACGCCACCAAAGCTCCGCCCCTGTGCTTTCTTTTTCGAAGAAGCTCAGTCCGGCGGAGCGAAACTATGATGTGGGGGACCGGGAGCTGTTAGCTGTTGTTAAGGCTCTGAAGGCGTGGAGACATTGGCTTGAGGGGGCAAAACACCCTTTCCTCATTTGGACTGACCACCGCAATCTTGAGTACATCCGTGCGGCGAGGAGAGTGAACCCTCGCCAGGCAAGGTGGGCCATGTTTTTCACACGTTTTGTTTTCACCCTCTCGTACAGACCAGGTTCCCAGAATGCTAAGGCAGACGCTCTGTCCCGGCTGTATGACACAGAGGAGCGGTCCAGGGAGCCCACTCCCATACTTCCGGCTTCTTGTCTGGTGGCACCGGTGGTATGGGAGGTTGACGTGGACATCGAGCGGGCGTTACGCATGGAGCCCACTCCCCTCCTAGTGTCCAGTGGGTCGTGTGTACGTTCCGTCTGATGTTCGCAATCGATTGATCTATTGCGCTCATACGTCACCCTCTTCTGGTCATCCTGGCATCGGTCGGACAGTGCGCTGTCTTAGTGGGAAGTACTGGTGGCCTACTTTAGCTAAGGACGTAAGGGTTTATGTTTCCTCCTGCTCGGTGTGCGCCCAGTGCAAGGCGCCTAGACACCTGCCCAGAGGGAAATTACAACCCCTACCCGTTCCACAACGTCCGTGGTCACACCTATCGGTGGATTTCGTTACGGACCTCCCCCCGTCACAAGGGAATACCACAATCTTAGTCGTTGTGGATCGGTTTTCTAAGTCCTGCCGTCTCATTCCTTTGCCCGGTCTTCCTATGGCCCTACAGACCGCGGAGGCCCTGTTTACTCACGTCTTCCGGCACTACGGGGTACCTGAGGATATAGTGTCTGATCAGGGTCCCCAGTTCACATCAAGGGTCTGGAGGGCGTTCATGGACCATCTGGGGGTCTCGATCAGCCTGACCTCAGGGTTTCACCCTGAGAGTAATGGTCAGGTGGAGAGAGTAAACCAGGATGTGGGTAGGTTTCTGAGGTCCTATTGCCAGGACCGGCCGGGGGATTAGTCGGGTTACATCCCCTGGGCAGAGATGGCCCAAAACTCCCTCCGCCACTCCTCCACTAACCTGTCTCCATTTCAGTGTGTACTAGGTTATCAGCCGGTCCTGGCACCATGGCATCAGAGCCAGATCGAGGCACCTGCAGTGGATGAATGGTTTCGGCGCTCGGAGGAGACCTGGAACGCTGCCCATGTACACCTGCAACGGGCTATCAGGCGACCGAAGGCGAGCGCCGACTACCACCACAGTGAGGCCCCGGTGTATGCACCGGGGGACTGGGTCTGGCTCTTGACCCGAAACCTGCCCCTTCGCCTGCCATGCCGGAAGCTGGGTCGGCGGTTTGTGGGGCCATTTAAAGTCCTGAGGAGATTGAACAAGGTTTGTTATAGGTTACAGCTCCCTCCTGATTACCGTATTAACCCCTTGTTCCACGTGTCTCTCCTCAGGCCGGTGGTAGCTGGTTCGCTCCAGGAGTCTGAGGTGCGGGAGGTCCCTCTGCCCCCACTGGACATCGAGGGGGCACCGGCGTACTCGGTCCGTTCCATCCTGGATTCGAGGTGTCGGGTGGGGGGCCTGCAGTATCTCGTGGAGTGGGAGGGGTACAGTCAGGAGGAATGGTGCTGGGTTCCTAGGATGGACATCCTCGATCCTTCACTGTTGAGGGATTTCCACCATTGTCATCCGACTCGTCCTGCTCCGCGTCCTCCTGGCCGTCCCCGAGGCCGGTGTCGGCACACGGCTGGAGCCGCGCGTCAAGGGGGGGGTACTGTCACGAATTAAGCCGAGGCTGCTCCTCTTCCTTGCTCGGGCAGGCTTCGCCATTCGTCGTCACCGGAGTACTAGCTGCCACCGATCTATATTTCTGTGTTCTACTTGTTTTGTCTAATTTGCACACACCTGGTTCCAATTACGATAATTTGTTTCCCTATTTTACCCTCTGGTTCCCTCATGGTGTTGTGCGTGATTGTTCGTTGTTTTGTTGTCATTGACATGTTAGTCTGTATTTTCTTCCCTGCGTGGAAGATATGTTATTTACTCTTGATAAGTAAAGTACGTCGTTGACTAAGTTCTGTGTCCTGCGCCTGACTCCGTCCTACCGCTACACACTGATGCATGACAGTTCAGGTAAGCTAGTAAAGGGCCAGGGGCCCCATTTTATAAACCGTGAGTATGTACAAAATATACCCCAAAATGTTTTCACACAAAAGTTGGCATTTATTTAAAAAAAATACTTTACCTGAGAATGTGCTCACCTCCCAGAAAACTTTAGACCATGCATACACACATCTGCTTGTGGTTGAAATATTGTATTGCAAGCTGGCAAGTAGGCCTAAGTGTTTTGTGCAAATATATAATAAAAATCTTATTCATAAAAAACACAAAACAGAAAAACATTAACAAGAATGCAGCCATTTGCCATTAGTGAGAAGAGCGAAAATCTATGTGTTTTCTTTTTAGAATCGAATAATTAGACATAGGAATTTTTTTCCTATTTATTTTCTTTTCTTTACTATTGCAGAATAAATTCCTCATATTTTCTGGCCGTGATGGGTTCATATTCCCGAAGGAGCCATACAACAAATTATCATGCGCGTCTCTCATTTACAGTAATTGGACCTAGTAGCCTAGTAAATAGATACAGTAGGCTATATGTATTTCAAGTTTTGCAATATCATAGGCAGCACGATTTATAATACCGGTATACAGTCGCATTTAACAGCTGAACAGTTGATCTTTCACATTGAAGTAGGGCTATGTAGGCTACTGTAAGTAGTAAGTATTGTAATTGCATTTTTTTTATTGCCTGCCCTAGACAATGTTTCAGAATTCACGGGCAGATCATATTTAGGTTGGGGGAAAAGTCAATGCAAAACATTGTTGAATTCAAATGTTCTGCTGACAGGTCCACAACAATTTACCGTTGTTTTCTCTTTCAGAAACTGATAGTCCTTTTCCAGATACAGCCAGCATAAATCAGTGCTAAAGATTAAAACAGTTTATGTAAAATATTTGACAGTATGGGTAGGCTACAGTATTGCTGTGCGAAATGAGCCCGAAATCATTGCCTATTTACTTTCAGAGTTGCCTATTTAATATCAGAGCCTGTACATAGGCAGGACATAGAAACCCAATAACATATTGATAAACTAAGTATTGAACAACAATTCGTATTTTGCATGCCGTGCCCGAATGCCACTAAATATCTGTGTGTGCTATTTCTGAAAAGACTGCACATGCGCAAACATTTTGAGCTTTATAAAACTTGGCGCACGCCATTTATACGCATGTTTCCTTTTATAAATCAGACCTGTCGTAGAACTGTGCGCGCGTAAACAAGCATCATAACTCCGCCTGAATAACGAATAACGCCAATCATTCACTTTTTATGGTGACAGTAATGCCCTTACCTATTTGCTGTATAACTTGGAAGTATTGGAATTAGGCCAAGACAGTAGGCAGATATCTAAAGGAAATATCAATGACGAACTTGATCAAACGTCTTTGGAGGTGTTGGCAGAAATGTATTTTTTCAGTGACATTTGCTATATCTGACGGTTTCTGAAACACAAAAACTATTGCAAATTGTTGTGGACCTGTAAACAGATCTTTTGAATTCAATAATGTTTTGCATTTACTTTCTCCCGAACATAAATATGCTGCACTGCCCGCAAATTCTGAAGTATTGTCTACTCAAAAAAACTAAAACAATACAGTAGGCCTACTTACAGTGGTAGCCTACACACTTCAATGGAAATTATCAACTGTCTGTTGACCTGTTTAATTCTACTGTATGTTATAAACCGTGCTCCCTTTCGGATGCATAGAGCAAAAACATTGAAATTATAATAGCCTATATAATAGGCCCAATTAAATGAGGGATGCGCATGGTAATTTGTTGGTTGTATGGCTACTTCGGGAATATCATCATGGTCAGAAAATGTACAATGGTTATATGTATTTAGTTTATAAATGAAATATTGTCTAGGCTACTCGAGAAATTTGTCATTACTGTATTCGTAGCCTACAAAGTCAATTGGTAGCTTATCTGTTTACTACTGTGAAGTGGGTTAAATTAAATGAGAGATGGTAGGAATGGTAGCCTATCCTAACTTGTAGTCCTGTAGGCTTTTTCGCGAGTATGAAACCATCTCAGTCAGAAAAGGTGAGGACTGTAGTATTCTGCAATGATCATGGAAGTTAAATAAATAATCGGAAATAGATTTCTAATTATTTTAGAATGCCAAGATAAAATAAATCGATTTTCGCTCTTCTCACTAACAGCAAATTATTGCATCTTGTTATTATATTTAGCTACCTGTTTTTTTGTTATTAATAAGTCATCATATATTCCCCATTTGCACAAGGCTACTAGGCTACTTTGGCCTTCTTGCATTGCAATACTTCAACCACTAGAAACTGTGCATACGCATGGTCTAAAGTTTGCGGGAGGATAAGCACGTTCTCATGTCAAGTTCAGTTTTTATAAATGCCAACTTTTGCCTGAAAACTGGGGCATGCATATTACTGAAATATTATAGTTCCTACACATCACCTTCTATATTCAAACAAAATAGGCCTTTTATAGGAAAATGGGAAGCATCATGCTCATGTCAGTCCTCTAGAACGCAAATGTAGTCTTCTTATAGAACTCTGCAATAATGAGACTGTGGTGTGTATGTGCGTGCGCATCCGTTTCAGCGTGTTTTGGGAGTCGAGCAAGTGTCCACTCCTACAACTCAAGCCACAGGTGTCAGAGTCGAGCAAGAGTCGACTCTTTTCGACTCCAATCACCACTAGTCCCAACTGCCGTATCGAATGTTAACAGATGCGCTCGAGCAGGCTGCCTGCGCACATTGCTGCGCGCGAAACACATATTCCAATCCAAGTTTTAGCTGGAACTGATATGCCTACCTCGTTATTTAGCTACTTAAATTAAAATACAATTACTGTACGCATTATGTTAATTGATTAAAGGCTTTAAGGAAACATATACTAGTCATATTTTCAGGGTCAAATTCATGTGCAATAATTTTCACTAATTATTGATGGAAATAAATGCGATAAAAAATGGGTTTTGTAAATCCTGGTGGATTGTAGTAGGATATTAAAACAAAATACATAGGCCTACGTGGTATTTGTTAAATTCTGAAAACAAATTAAGTTAGTTATAATAGAACATCAAAACAGCATTCAGTGGAACAGAAGAAAATTTGCAGCACAATAAAGAGTGCAATTAGCTAACACTGACGAAATATTACCATTAGAAGCCAACACACACAGTAAGCTACCAGATATAATTAATTAATTACTTTCACTGTACTGCATTTTAACAGCAGTGACATTTTTGTAAGAGTATCCTGTATTGTGCATGTTTATCTCACATGCTGGTAGCCTAGAACAAATGTTATGGAAGTGAATGTGCACTTTTCAATTGGGTGGACTGCAACTACGAAAAAACATAGCCTGTAGTAAAAGCAAAATCATTTATAGCATTGGATATTCTCTAAATTAGGGACCATCTCTGATAGCTATAGGACTGCAGAGACTGTCACAAGTGAATTGGAGGTGAAATATATCACATTTCTTTGTTTTTGAAAGTTGGTATTTTATCACCTGCCAAATAAAAACATCAAATGGCGCTACTCCTGAAAAAGTTAATCCGGACGAATAAACTGAAGTGGACTCGGCCCGAGTACCATTAGCCGGAGCCCAGAGTAATATGATTCTGCCGGACTCGGGAAGAGCTGGGCCCGCATGAAGCCCCCCCGAGTCCGAGCCATGCCGAGTTCCCTGGGTCTCAAACATAATAGGTCCGTGCCCAGTGTGTTGACAGGGCCACAATATAGTAGGCCACAATACCCTAACCGGCTTTGGTGTGCTCTGCCAGCTGTTGTTTGCCAAGTGTGCTAAACTGAATCATGGAAACCCTGCTGAAAAAGAACATTCCTCCAATTATATTAATTGTAATTTTTCTAGTGTCTTATATGCAATGTGTGCATGGCCCACAAACACTATGCACGTTCATATAGATTGGTTTCTATTAATTGAGTAACATTTAGGTAACTGGTCAGTAGTTAAATCTGATTTAAATCAAAAACCCAATATCAACCAAAATAAGACTTATTTTTCATGAGGTCAAAAATAAGTCATGTAGAAGACGTCTTAATCTGGTTGTGATCAGATTATATGAGGTCCAGACCAGATTTCAACCAGTAAAAGACGTCTTTATCACGTCGTATGCCCACTGGGATATAGCCTAGGAAATAGATACCTGTTTCAAATTATTTTAGAATGCAAAGATCTTCTCACTAACGTTCTCTCTTCTCACTAACGACAAACGATTGCATCTTGTTATTAACCTATTATTTGTTATGAACATACCTGTCCATTTTATCCCCCATTTGCACAAAATACTAGGCTACTTGCATGCTTGCAATGCAAACTTCAACCACTATAAACTGTGCGTACGCATGGTCTAAAGTTTGCGGGAAGGTGAGCACATTCTTAGGTCAAGTTCAGTTTTTATAAATGTCAACTTTTGCGTGAAAACTGGAGCACGCATGTTTTGGGGTATATTTTGTACATAAGCACGGACCTCCATAATACTGAGTCATGTTACGCAGGTAGAAATTCGATAGAAAGAATAATGTGCAATTCAGTTGAACCAGCCGAACTACAATTTTCTTTCCATGTTAAAGTTGAGGGGAAACATAAGTTGTCAAACCTACCAGTACTTTTATGAATGTTGAGATGAGTGTGTCTTCCTTATTTATATTGTTTAGGTGTATGTTAACTGAATTAAAACAGACATACAGTGGACAGGACTTTCTGATCTGCTCACCGCGAGTTTGTACATGGGACTGGACAAATGAGGATCCATTGTGTGTAACTGAACTCAACCTGGAGTATGGTTTTCAGGTAAGTTTTTATGGTCTCAATATGAGGAATTGGAATTTGATTTACTTTCCGAATTAACTGTAATTTATTTTTATGGAATTGACCCCAACCCGGATATTCTGTTTTAAATTCCTTTACAGAATCGCATTGTTTTCCATCCCAATGACAGCACTCAGCTGCTCAGCAACAGTGAGAGCCAATTCTTATTTTACACCAGGGAAAGTACCACAGTTTTGTTTTACTGGTGGTTTAACAACACTAAAGTTAGTAGCTTTACAGTATATGATTGTCAATTTTTTATTTCAGGACAAGCTACACCATGATTATATTGCCCCTAAGCGTATTGGACAATGTAAGGACACTAGCTGTTTAGTCATTTATAGAACCTGTAATCATGTCATTGTAATAATCATGTTATAATCTCCCCTTTCACTCATGGTTGGTTTTACCATCTTTCCAAAGACTTTCAACAAGGTTGTGGGCATGCTGAGCCAATATGTGTTCCACTGGAGGGGGCTTCAGGCCCTCTCCGCTACCTCAGCAGGCAACTTGGTGCTGTGGGACATGGTTAGGGGCTCCAATTCTCAAGACCCCTCGTTAGGAGAAACATCAAGCTCATCCCCCTCCAGAAGGACAGAATCACCTTACTCTGACTTACAGTGTGAACATGCAACACTCCTGGTTTCTAACGCTGAAACAGGAGCTTTATCTTTCTGCATGGAGTTCAAGTTCCTCACCGCCATTGAAGTATTACAGAGGTTAGTACGTACAGCCCAGTACATCACTGGGGCCAAGCTTCCTGCCATCCAGGACCCTATACCAGGCGGTCTCAGAGGAAGGCCCTAAAAATTGCCAAAGACTCCAGCCCCCCTAGTCATAGACTGTTCTCTCTGCTACCACACGGCAAGCAGTACCGGAGCGCTAAGTTTAGGTCCAAAAGGCTTCTTAAAAGCTTCTACCCCCAAGCCATAAGACCGCTGAACAGCTAATCAAATGGCTACCCAGACTATTTGCATTAACCCCCCCCCCCCCCCCCCCCCCCCCCCCCCTTTTTTACGCTGCTGCTACTCTCTGTTTATTATCTATGCATAGTCACTTTACCCCTACCTACATGTACATATTATCTAAATTACCTCGACTAACCTGTACCCCCCGCACATTGACTCGGTACCGGTACCCCCTGTATATAGCCTCGTTATTGTTATTTTATTGTTGCTCTTTTATTTTTTACTTTAGTTTACTTATTTTTCTTAAAACTGCATTGTTGGTTAAGGGCTTGTAAGTAAGCATTTCACGGTAAGGTCTACACCTGTTGTATTCAGCGCATGTGACAAATAAAAATGGATTTGATTTGAAGTATTGGTCTTGGTATTGCAGCCTGGTATTTGTAGCTGTTGTTCTTTAACTGTTGCTCTGTTTGTATATCCCCATGGTCTTTGATTTCTTAGCTTCATTGTGACTGGTGACACTCTGGTCCATGTGAAATTCTATGATGAGAACTTCAAGCTCATCAGCTGGTACAGTGAATTCAACCTGGACCCAATCACATCGATCTCCTTCTCCAAAGAAGTTCCACCCAACAGCAGCCAGGGTTTTCTGGAAGACTGCACTCTGGAAGCCAAGACGTTTTTTGTCCAGTGAGAATCAGTGTGATGCCAGTTGGTTCCCCAGTGTATGTGAAACGTATCTGCTTTGTCCTACTTCTCCCTTTAAGCCCTCTCTTGTCTGTAGGCATTTTGTCCTGTCTACAGTCAGCTCGATGGTGGTACATGTGAATGCACAGGGCGGTGTGACGAAGACGCTGCTGCGCAAGCATTGCGAGGCACTGCATGCTGTGGCCTGTCACCCCCAGCAACCAGTTGTTGCCTTGGGTACCCACAGTAGCATCCTGAAGGTGTGGGACTATGAGCGCAAGTTGTCCATCTGCAGCAGGGTCTTTGAGAAGGAGAGGCAGATTCAGTGCATCACCTATGACCCCCAAGGTGACCCAGCAGGCCAGAGGCGTTTGTCAGTTTAATTTCCTATAAGTAAAACAATATGCATACGTAGAAAGATCTCACATTGATATTCTCACATTTGATTTGTGGTATAGGGAGAACTCCCCTTAAATACAACATATTCTCTGTCTGTGTTTGTGTGTGAGTTGGCTCAGCTTTGACCAGGCTATCCTGTGTGTCAGTGAACAGGATTATACTTGGTGGTTGGATTTGCCAGTGGAGCTGTCCATGTACTGGATGCTTGCACATTGCAGAGTAAGACAGAGGGGTGCCTCAACTACAGCCAAGACCACATCACTCACATGATCTTCTCTCCAGACTCCCTCTACCTGGCCACAGCGGTGAGCAGACACACTATGTGGTTCTGGCATTGGGATAGGGAAGTAACAGGTTTGAGCCCTCTACCTTGAATCATTATAATCAAACTGAAGCCAACAAATTGCACTTTTCCCTCCTGTTCTGTTGCTACTGTCAGGATGCTGGAAAAGCGGTGATGGTATTTGGCTTGTACACTGGTAGGAGCGTGCAGTGCTGGAAGTAGCTGGGGAGGCACCACTCCCACTATAAGCCCAACAGGGACTTCCTATTTGGGGTGTACCTGGACAGCACCCAACCCAGACTACTCTCCCTGGGCATGGACCAGACCCTCACACTTAGTAGGGCTCTGGTTTACTTACATGCAGTGTTTCTTTACTTGCTGAACCACTAGGCATGCTGAATCACTTTGGATGACTTTGCCTTGGTGTGTGGTGGTGATTGCTTAGGTGGAGTATGACCTGGAGAATAGCAATGAGAATGAGCTGCTGATCCTGAGTGCATTGAGCAGAGCGCTGGGCCCACCTGTATGGCTTGGTGCCCACCCCTCACCACAGAGGACTTCCTGCTCACCGCCTCTGACCTCTACAAAATGAAGCTTTTCAACAGCATCACCAAGATGTGCAGGTCAGCACCCAAATAACAGAGTCTGTAAAAATATGATTAGTCCTCTTATTTCACAGCATCTCTGTGTCATTGGGGTGAAGTATGAAGGCCACAAATGAAGGATCATGACCCTAGCTCTCATTAAATGGCATACATCACAAAAGACAAGGTAAGTGTTGATTCACACCCAATCGTATCAAACCACCTCCTCAGTCAGACCAAATATGTATGAAAGTCTTTATTTTAGGGGCCAGACTTCTGTGTATTTCTTGCCTAATGAAGAGATACTGGTTTCAGTGTCACTTGTCATAATGTCATTGTGTTCTTTTTCAAGGTGGATCTCGAGATTCTGCCCATTGATGGGAACCCCCAAGACCTCTGCTCTGATTTGCCACCCAACAGGGATATCTGCTATGGCCTGCTCCAATGGCATTCTATATGTCTTCCCTGCTGGGGGTCTGACTGCACAGTCCTCTCATGGGAGATTAGTTGAAAGTGAGTAGACCCTTGAGCTTTCCTGTTGAACATACTGAATCGTTGTCTTTTGTTGTGTGTTTAATGCATTAGAGACGGAGAACTCTTTAGAGTAGGTCAAACTGATATCTTTACCATGTAACCATCAATATTCATAACTGTATAGAGTGGGTACATCAGTTGTTATGGCTGTACAATACTTGTGTGTTTGTTCTGACGCTTACATTTTTCCCTTTAGGAAATGGAGGACTTTTTCTATTACTGTCAGCTGCGTAAACAAGGTATTGACTCCATGGAGATCCGACAGGTGTCCACCCAAACCCCCTAGCAGAGGTCCCCTTTGTCATGAGTGCTCTGGGTTTCTTCCCCATTGAGCAAGAGGTACAAAGTCCTTAATGAGGACTAATGTAGTGACTAGGCTAATTTGGAAATGATTGATCAATCTAGTCCTTTGATCATTTTCTGTTTTCGTTCCCCTTTTTTTTTTTTACTGATAATAAGTTATAATGAGTTATAACAATGAGTTAGGTTCAGTATAGAAATAATAATGTTTGTTGATCATGACTCTCTCCAGCTGGAGGACATGCAGAACGAAGTAAAGTTCATCAGGTATGCTGAGACTGGGAGATATGTGACCGACATAGACCTGGAGGAGTTAATTAAGCTGTACGTCAACCACCGGCCAGCGTTTGGCATCTCCAGGAAGGAGTTGCTTCACATCTTCCAGGTCCTGGGTGACCCCTATGTGACGAGAGAGCCTGTAGTGAACAGGGACGAGCTGCTGGAACTCTTCCAGGACAGAGCTGCGCTAGGCTAGCTGCCTGTAAATCTGCATCTTCTTAGTCTCCACACATGTCTGTTTGCTGTGCCTGTATATTTCTATGGAGGGTAATGTCAGTATCTACAATTTGCTAGCCTTCTGTCTTTATGTTCCCTTGTTCTGAGGCAGCGCTGGTATTTCATTCTAATAATACGTCAACCCTCGTTTTGCCTCAGCGGAACACATCACTGAAGACGAGCTGGCAGAATTTTTCACCACACTGGTAGGACTGAATCCAAAGAGGGGGAGATCCGAGCTGGAAGCCTTTGAATGTGATGGTATGTATCACCATGTTGAGCTCAGAGTAGTGTCTAAAAATGTGATTATGAGACTGAGACTACACAGCTTTGATAGTCAACCATTAAAAGTGTGTCTGTGTCTGTGTTGGACAGATTCAGAAGACATGTCGGAGTATGAGGTCTCTGAGGAGATTTCCATGGAAACATTTTCAAATGATTTCCTGGAGATTGTTCCCTCCTCCCAAGAGGGAATGTTGTCCCCCTCGGGGTCAGAAGTTGTATAGGAATTACATGTACTGTATGTGAGAGTGTGGGGCTCAATCTGTAAAAGACTCATGGGAAGTATCTAGTTCATGAAGCACACACATACGATTGACAGCCGTTTCCTCATGGGTGCAGTTTGATTTGCTAATAAAGATCAATTGAATACAGCACATGTTATGACAATTGAAAAAATAAGAAACACATTTGATTGCAAATGTATTTAATTTATTAATCCACTATAATTGCTTACTTCATTGTGCCAAGTAATTGTTTTTTTAAATTAATGTATAAATAGCCTATGCTTTAACTTTTGTCTTCTGGGAGACTTGGAAGATAAATGCTATAAAACTTTTGTCTGAAATAGTGCAACTTCTGTTCAGGCTGTCTGTCTACAAAACACAAAAAATTGTGCGTGCACGCGCTTTGCTTGTTCTGAACGCTGTCCTTGGCGCAGGCGCGTTACTTCCTCCTACAGCTCGCTTCAGTGTGTTTGCATTGTGTCTAAACTGCCGGCGAGTTTAAGAAAATATTTTACCAATAGCATTTATGTCGGGCAGGTCGGTCCGCGCGGAGACACGGAGTAGGGCGAAAGATGACATCAAGCGGGTTATGGCTGCTGTTGATAAAGTACGAAATTGGTAAGAGGGAAAGCGTTATCTAAGACCCGAGAGCAGCAATGCTAGTGGGGGAGGAGAGACCGGGAGAAGAACACATTTATGAAACGAAAGACACATTGAATGAAATTTGGTCGGATGATATTTCGGCTCTTGTGCACTGCGCTCTCGCGCCCTGATCAGAGGAGGTCGCTTAAACACTTATCATGTGGGAATATTACATATATTCATAAAATATTGTGGGTTGAACCTAGAAGCCATTTCGTTGTAGTCACATGAAGCCTTTGCCGTTCTAGCATACTACATGTACTGCTGGCTTGAGAAGCTTTGTCGGCTACTGTTTTTTCACCGCTCGAATGTTATCAATAATAACATCACAGCCGCCGTTATACTACAGCGGTCAATGGTTAGAATAGTTTCTATGTTCGTTGGGTTTTAAATTTAGCGCTTGGAGAGGTTTTTGTGACCTACAAATATAGGGAGCGCGTGGGGTGGTGGTGAGAAGAGGAACTGTGTAAAAGACCGAATTGCTTTACAATTCTATTTTGGATGGTCCCTATAGTTCAATAAAATTGCAATTTATAGATTTGCAGTCAATTTCATAGATTTGTGGATGTGTTAGTAGCCTAAATGTAATTACCACTCAATTCATTTAAATATTTTATTTGAGGCTATTCGTCTGTAGTCTCACTCATTGGGTAGATTTCTCAAATGGCTACAAGTAACAACAAATTCCTAACTTTCAAATTAACTTTCCACAGAAATGTTGAAGGACATTTTCTACATGGAATTGAAATGTAAAGTGAAAGTTCACAAAAATAGTACTGTTGTTTTGTTGACATTTTGAATTGAACACACAATTGCTAACAAGTGTTCCTCATTCCTTGTGTATCTAATGCAGGGAGAAGAAATGGGTAACAGTCGGTGACACATCCTTGCGAATCTACAAGTGGGTGCCAGTAACTGAACCCAAGTCAAATGATGTAAGTCCACAGGGTGTTTGGGGGCACCAATTGTGCAAAGTGCGGTGGATGATCACCAACATGCTTCCTTTCTTCATCTCCTTTCAAATTCCTTCTGGCATGACCTATATAAAGCGATTATATTGAGATAAAGTACATCATGTAATATTATGTTATACATAATAAATAGCACCACTACAGCATTTTATGTGCTATCTTGCAGAAGAGCAAAAATAAGAAAGGCAAGGATGACAAGTATGGGTCGGAGGTCACAACACCAGAAAACAGCTCCTCTCCTGGAATGATGGACATGCATGGTAAGAGCCAATTCACACCTTAAGCCAACAAAGAGCAAGACACTTCAAACTTATGTTCAATAATAGTTGTAAACTCATCTTTCTGTCACTTTCTGTATCTCTTAGACGATAACAGTAACCAGAGCTCCATTGCTGACTGCTCCCCGATGAAGCAGGAGAACAGCAACAGTGCCAGCCCTGCCCCAGAGGCCTCGGCAACTTTCCAGAGTGACAGCAACGAGGCTAAGAGCGACCAGAGCCAGTCCCCTGGCAAAGAGCAGCTGAAGAGCACAGACAGCAAGAGTGGTCAGTCAATATGCTACCTATCACAGAAAGGGAAAGGGAGAGCATTGCCTTAGTTTCAACTAAATTCTATGAAACCATACCATACATACAGCATCGTGTCCTCATTAAAGCTGTGCTCTTGTCTTACCTTAAGGTCTTTTCCAAGACTAGTGCCAACTTGTCAAACAATATGGCTTAACTTGACAGGCAGAATGCTTTCATCCAGCCCTCATAATCCCAGAATAGTAAAAAAATTGGCAGTTGCACTGTTGTCAATGTCAAAAGGGTACATGTTATGGCTTGTAGAGATGGCATTCATAAGGAACATTTGGTGAACAAAATCATGTATGCCATTTAGCAGACACTTTTATCCAAAGCGACTTAGTCATGCGTGCATACAAATGTTCTTTCATCTTCACCAATGTCATTGGTAGCGTTGGGAACAGTTCTATGAATTAACCCGTCAACATACAGAGAATGGCGTATAATTTTTTTTAGCAAGTTTTTGTTTACATTTTTCGGGCTAGAGATGCAGTTGAAGTCGGAAGTTTACATACACCTCAGCCAAATAGATTTAAACTCCGTTTTTCACAATCCCTGACATTTAATCCTAGTAGAAATGGCCTGTTTTAGGTCAGTTAGGATCACCACTTTATTTTAAGAATGTGAAATGTCAGAATAATAGTAGAGAGAATGATTTATTTCAGCTTTTATTTCATTCATCACATTCCCAGTGGGTCAGAAGTTTACATACACTCAATTAGTATTTGGTAGCATTGACTTTATATTGTTTAACTTGGGTCAAACGTTTCGGGTAGCCTTCCACAAGCTTCCCACAATAAGTTGGGTGAATTTTGGCCCATTCCTCCTGACAGAGCTGGTGTAACTGAGTCAGGTTTGTAGGCCTCCTTGCTCGCACACGCTTTTTCAGTTCTGCCCACAAATGTTCTATAGGATTGAGGTCAGGGCTTTGTGATGGCAACTCCAATACCTTGACTTTGTTGTCCTTAAGCTATTTTGCCACAACTTTGTAAGGATGCTTGGGGTCATTGTCCATTTGGAAGACCCATTTGCGACCAAGCTTTAAATTCCTGACTGATGTCTTGAGATGTTGCTTCAATATATCCACGTAATTTTCCTTCCTCATGATGCCATCTATTTTGTGAAGTGCACCAGTCCCTCCTGCAGCAAAGAACCCCCGCAGCATGATGCTGCCATCCCCGTGCTGGGATGGTGTTGGGATGGTGTTCTTCGGCTTGCAAGTAACCCCCTTTTTCCTCCAAACATAACGATGGTCATTATGGCCAAACAGTTTTAT
This sequence comes from Coregonus lavaretus, assembly GCF_964263955.1. Taxonomy (NCBI): domain Eukaryota; kingdom Metazoa; phylum Chordata; class Actinopteri; order Salmoniformes; family Salmonidae; genus Coregonus; species Coregonus lavaretus. The sequence continues at coordinate 27,633,883 of NC_140001.1, forward strand.
TTTTGTTTCATCAGACCAGAGGAAATTTCTCCAAAAAGTATGATCTTTGTCCCCATGTGCAGTTGCAAACCGTAGTCTGGCTTTTTTATGGCGGTTTTGGAGCAGTGGCTTCTTCCTTGCTGAGCAGCCTTTCAGGTTATGTCGATATAGGACTCGTTTTACTGTGGATATAGATACTTTTGTACCTGTTTCCACCAGCATCTTCACAAGGTCCTTTGCTGTTGTTCTGGGATTGATTTGCACTTTTCACAGCAAAGTACGTTCATCTCTAGGAGACAGAACGCGTCTCCTTCCTGAGCGGTATGACGGCTGTGTGGTCCCATGGTGTTTATACTTGCGTACTATTGTTTGTACAGATGAACATAGTAACTTCAGGCGTTTGGAAATTGCTCCCAAGGATGAACCAGACTTGTGGAGGTCAAATTTCTTTTTTCTGAGGTCTTGGCTGATTTCTTTTGATTTTCCCATGATGTCAAGCAAAGAGGCACTGAGTTTGAAGGTAGGCCTTGAAATACATCCACAGGTACACCTCCAATTGACTCAAATGATGTCAATTAGCCTATCAGAAGCTTCTAAAGCCATGACATCATTTTCTGGAATTTTCCAAGACGTTTAAATGCACAGTCAACTTAGTGTATGTAAACTTCTGACCCACTGGAATTGTGATACAGTGAATTATAAGTGAACTAATCTGTCTGTAAACAATTGTTGGAAAAATTACATGTGTCATGCACAAAGTAGATGTCCTAACTGATTTGCCAAAACTATAGTTTGTTAACAAGAAATTTGTGGACTGGTTGAAAAACAAGTTTTAATATTATTTAATTTTTTTGTCATTTTAGCAGACGCTCTTATCCAGAGCGACTTACAGTTAGTGAGTAATGACTCCAACCTAAGTGTATGTAAACCTCCGATTTCAACTACATATTGACAAACCATAATCAATGATTAGGGTATGGAAGATATCATGAAATGCTAAACATGCCTCTTAACAGTATTGTAAAAATGGGCATCTACCGAGAGAGATTTGTTCACAAGTCTGAGCATGTACTCTGGGCAACAAGAGTATCTCATATATTTGGAGAAAGTTTAGCTGTTATGCACTAGACAGGCAAACAGATTGTTTGTTCCTCTTGTGGGGTTGAACAAAGGATTTCACTAAGGCCTACTGTAGTTTCTGTAGTAATGAGCTGGTAAAACGGTCTGCCATGCCAATGCCGTTTAAGGACGGAGTGCAAAACTCCTTACAAACTACAGTGTGTCAACTTGTCATTGATGTAGTTTTCACCAAGTAGCAAGCTAAACACCCTTGAGAGTAGTATTTTCCATAATACAATACCAACCCTTTGTTCTGTACAGTGCCTTGCAAAAGTATTCATCCCCCGTAGCGTTTTTCCTATTTTGTTGCATTACAACCTGTAGTTTAAATGAATTTTTATTTGGATTGCATGTAATGAACATACACAAAATAGTCCAAATTGGTGAAGTGAAATGAAAAAAATAACTTGTTAAAAAAATATCAGAAACTTTGAACATCCCACCGAGCACCATTTAAATCCAATATAAAAAAATTGAAAGAATATGGCACCACAACAAACCTGCCAAGAGAGGGCCGCCCACCAAAACTCACAGACCAGGCAAGGAGGGCATTAATCAGAGAGGCAACAAAGATAACCAAAGATAACCCTGAAGGAGCTACAAAGCTCCACAGCATAGATTGGAGTATCTGTCCATAGGACCACTTTAAGCTGTACACTCCACAGAGCTGGGCTTTACGGAAGAGTGGCCAGAAAAAAGCCATTGCTTAAAGAAAAAAATAAGCAAACACGTTTGGTGTTCGCCAAAAGGCATGTGGGAGACTCCCCAAACATAAGGAAGAAGGTACTCTGGTCAGATGAGACTAAAATTGAGCTTTTTGGCCATCAAGGAAAACGCTATGTCTGGCGAAAACCCAACACCTCTCATCACCCCGAGAACACCACCATGTTTTTCATCGGCAGGGACTGGGAAACTGGTCAGAATTGAAAGAATGATGGATGGCGCTAAATACAGGGAAATTCTTGAGGGAAACCTGTTTCAGTCTTCCAGAGATTTGAGACTGGGACGGAGGTTCACCTTCCAGCAGGACAATGACCCTAAGCATACTGCTAAAGCAACACTTGAGTGGTTTAAGGAGAAACATTTTAAATGTCTTGGAATGGCCTAGTCAAAGCCCAGACCTCAATCCAATTGAGAATCTGTGGTATGACTTAAAGATTGCTGTACACCAGCGGAACCCATCCAACTTGAAGGAGCTGGAGCAGTTTTGCCTTGAAGAATGGGCAAAAATCCCAGTGGCTAGATGTGCCAAGCTTATAGAGACATACCCCAAGAGACTTGCAGCTGTAATTGCTGCAAGGAAAAATGCCAAGGGGGGTGAATACTTTCGCAAGCCACTGTACATACATCGACGCCGATTTCTTGCCACAAGATGGTTCTGTAATGTAGAGTTTTAAGTAAGCTATAATAAGGTATTTGTGTCATCACTCAGATTTGGTCATATTATTTGGGAGAAAATACAGGTAAATAAATCGTCCTAGGTCATGTCACAATCAGACCTTGTCTACCAAGATCTGCGATAATACACCCCAAGCAAGGTCACTCATGCCACTTCTGTGAAGTTGAAACTATTGTGGATAGTAAAGAGAAGAATAACATGCAACCCTCAACGGCCACATTGCGTGCGTGAGTGTTGCAAAATACATTTACACATACATGTTATTCAATAATTTCACCCACACCGCTTGTGCGAACGAGTGTCTGCGTAGCCAAACGCTAAAATAGAACTTGGTTCTATTTGACACTCCACACGCTGCAAGTCCCCTCCTCATTGGTTATCAGGAAGATTCAAACCCACGTGGATGCTTGAAAGACAAACGAGGAGAGATTAAATAAAGATAACTAACTAAAAACTAACAAGGTTTCCCTTTTTATCTGTGAATTAATAGTTGGAGTAGAGAAACACGATTTTGTATGACTCCGGGTAAAAATTCTAATGTCAGGTAAAATAACAACCCAATGTTCATCTCCCAGGACAAACTAGCTAGCTAAATGTCCATGAATGTTTTGTGTGTGTTCGATTTGCCCCAAAATTAATATACAATGCCTTCGGAAAGTATTCAGACCCCTTGACTTTTTCCACATTTTGTTACGTTACAGCCTTATTCTAAAATTGATTACAAATAATAATAATCCTGAGCAATCTACACACACTACCCTATATTGACAAAGCGAAAAATGTGTTTACATTTTTGCAAGTGTATTAAAAATTAAAAACAGAAATACCTGATTTACATAAGTATTCAGACCCTTTGCTATGAGACTTGAAATTGATCTCAGGTGCATCCTGTTTCCATTGATCATCCATGAGATGTTTATACAACTTGATTGGAGTCCACCTGTGGTAAATTCAGTTGATTGGACATGATTTGGAAAGGCACACACCTGTCTATATAAGGTCCCACAGTTGACCGTGTATGTCAGAGCAAAAACCAAGCCATGAGGTCGAAGGAATTGTCCGTAGGGCTCCGAGACAGGATTGTGTCGAGGCACAGATCTGGGGAAGGGTACCAAAAAATGTCTGCAGCATTGAAGGTCCCCAAGAACACAGTGACCTCCATCATTCTTAAATGGAAGAAGTTTGGAACCACCAAGGCTCTTCCTAGAACTGGCCGCCCAGCCAAATTGAGCAATCGGGGGCGAATGGCCTTGGTCAGGGAGGTGACCAAGAACCCGATGGTCACTCTGACAGAGCTCTAGAGTTCCTCTGTGGAGACGGGAGAAACTTCCAGAAGGACAACCATCTCTGCAGCACTCCACCAATCAGGCCTTTATGGTAGAAGGGCCAGACGGAAGCCACTCCTCAGTAAAAGGCACATGACAGCCCGCTTGGAGTTTGCCAAAAGGCACCTTAAGACTCAGATCATGAGAAACAAGATTCTCTGGTCGGATGAAACCAAAATCAAACTCTTTGGCCTGAATGCCAAGCGTCACGTCTGGAGGAAACGTGGCACCATCCCTACGGTGAAGCATGGGGGTGGCATCATGTTGTGGGGATGTTTTTCAGCTGCAGGGACTGGGAGAATAGTCAGGATCGAGGCAAAGATGAGCAGAGCGAAGTACAGAGAGATCCTTGATGAAAACCTGCTACAGAGCGCTGAGGACCTCAGACTGGGGCGAAGGTTCACCTTCCAACAGGACAACGACCCTAAGCACACAGCCAAGACAACGCAGGAGTGGCTTCGGGACAAGTCTCTGAATGTCCTTGAGTGGCCCAGCCAGAGCCGGACTTGAACCTGATCTCTGGAGAGACATGAAAAATAGCTGTGCAGCAACGCTCCCCATCCAACCTGACAGAGCTTGAGAGGATCTGCAGAGAAGAATGGGAGAAACTCTCCAAATACGGGTGTGTCAAGCTTGTAGCATCATACCCAAGAAGATTCAATGCTGTAATTGCTGCCAAAGGTGCTTCAACAAAGTACTGAGTAAAAGGTCTGAATACTTATGTAAATGTGATATTTCCGTATTTTTATTTGTAATAAATTTGCAAACATTTCTAAACTCTTTTTGCTTTGTCATTATGGTGTATTGTGTGTAGATTGATGAGAACATATTTTTAAATACATTTTAGAATAAGGCTGTAATGTAACAAAATGTGGAAAGTCAAGGGGTCTGAATACTTTCCGAAGGCATTGTAGTTGGTTCACAGTTGGTTTTGATATTTTACCCTCATGATTGCGTCTAGTGTGAATGGACAAAATCAACATGGGCGCGATGACGGACGCACGCGCGTAGTCGGCATGTAACAGAAAATTAACTTGCCTATTGTAAGAATTGTATGTTCTCTTTTAATCAGAACTGTTACAGAAGTAGGACTAGTGTACAAACACTAATGCCTTGTCCTTTCTTATTCTATTTGCTTAAAGCATCTTGTCTACCATGGTTATGCAAACAGACTTTCTGGTATTGCAGGAAATGTTCACTCCTCAGAGTTTTCCAACACAAGCACACCCAAGAGGGACGGAAGGTCCACGGCAGGGAATGAACCATCCTCAGACACTCCTCAAGATTCTCAGGTCCTCCCCTCCACCACCATCCAAGACTAGAATGTCTTTATATATGTTAAAGTCAATTAGACATTTTACTGATGCAGTATAATGAAACTCATTTGACATCAAGTCAAGTTTTCTGAAATAATTTGTTTTATTTTTGCAGGAATCTGAAGATGGCACTCCTCCCAATAAGAAGGGCAAGTTGGAAACTCCCTCAGCTGATTTTGAGGAAATCTAACTTATCTTTTCCCATCACCAATTCTTCGACCTGTCGCCATTTCCTAATCACTTCAGGTGTCTTAACCTCTCCTGTGTCTTCATCTCTTTCTTCTTCTGCATTGGTCCCAGAGGAGTCCAGCATCCCCCAACCCCCTCTCATTTTGCCACTAACACCTGCTGTTGTTTTGGTTCTCTGCCAAAGTATATGTACATACAGTATTTTGATTTAGTCATTTTTGTTGTTTTGCTCAGGAGGGTCAACACACTGTTTGAATCCTTTTATGATCTGTTGGTTCTGCTGCGGTTGTAACCTTTTATTACTTTGACAGTTAAACATGAGTTAAATTAACGATAAGACAACACCTACATTTTTTATTAATTAGTGGCACTCAGTTGCATATTGGTTTCCCTTTCTCCTCTTGTGAAAGCTTGTAGCATAGGCATACTTCCAGGTTTGTGTGCCTTGAATTACTAGAATAATGTGTGTAGATTTGTTTCTATAGTGTGTATACTTCACTCTGGTATATCAATTGCCCATTGCCCAGTTTTTGTTAACCCTTAAAGCATTTTTCAGTGCAAATGTAGGCTGCTTGGTTATAGCTCTTTGAATACCTCACTGAAGTCCAGCAGTGCTGGCAACACTATGTATAGATTATTAAACAATAAGTATAACCTCTACTTGCAAAGTGTACGTGGCCTAAATAGTTATGTTTCCTCGTCAGCCTTTGCCCAACTAAAAATGCCTTATTCAATTAGTCCTACAGAAAGTCAAATGTTGAATATTGTCTTCTTTTGGGACCCCTTATTTGTATTATTATTTTATTAGTGTTGAATACATTTGAGTGGGGTTTAACTAGCATTATTTATTCCACAAATATTAATTGATTTTGCCATGTAAAAGGTTTTAAAATAAAAAATCTACAAAAACAACTTGTTATACAGCTGCCACAGATATAAATCTACAATGCAGATAGCTCTAGTTTAGATCCCTGTAATATGGATATCTTCCGGAATTGAGTCAGAGAGGAAGAGGCGACACGAGGTTTTACTTCAGAATGTTTGTATGGAGGTCAATGAGTGTCGAATTTGGTCAACATAATTTTGTATTGCTAATTTGCTACATGAGGCTTATTCTAATAAGTTTCGTAATGGCATTTCGGCAACTTTAAAAAAAAACACGTTATATCTGAGTTTTGCCTGTTGTCATAGAGATGGAGGACTCATCATGGCTATAACCCGTTATAGCATGGACATTGCCATTGAGGGCTTCCACCAGGGCTTCCACCTGCAAGTGGCAGGGCTTGCAAACTACCACAGATTGCAAAGGGAAACCCAGACGTGAGCTGCTCAATAACGTGAGCCTACCAGATGAGCTAAATGCCTTCTATGCTCACTTTGAAGCAAGCAACACTGAACAATGCATGAGAGCACCAGCTGTACCGGACGACTGTGTGATCTCGCTCTCTGTAGCCGATGTAAGACCTTTAAACAGGTTAACATTCACAAGGCCGCGGGGCCAGATGGATTACCAGGACGCGTACTCCGAGCATGCGCTGATCAGCTGGCAAGTGTCTTCACTGACGTTTTTAACCTCTCCCTGACCCTGTCTGTAATACCTATACATTTCAAGGAGACCACCATAGTCCCTGTGCCCAAGAACGCCAACAGAGAGGGCTGCCTCACTTCTAGTTCTTAGGAAACTTTGCAGTATTTTGATTTTTTATTTCTTACATTGTTAGCCCAGAAAATCTTAAGTATTATTACATACAGCCGGGAAGAACTATTGGATATCAGAGTGGCGTCAGATTACCAGCACTACGACCAGGAATACGACTTTCCCGAAGTGGATCCTTTGTCCGCACCACCCAGGGCATTTGAACTGATTCTAGAGGCCGACCCAAAACAACGCCGCCGGAGGAGAGGGAGCCGGAGCGGTCTTCTAGTCAGACTTAGGAGGCAAGTCATTTTGTTCACCTGACCTAGAATTCCTCACAATCAAATGCAGACCGTATTATCTTCCAAGAGAATGATCTTCGGTTATAGTTACAGCCGTGTATATCCCCCCTCAAGCCGATACCATGACGGCCCTCAAGGAACTTCACTGGACTTTATGCAAACTGGAAACCATATATCCTGAGGCTGCATTTATTGTAGCTGGGGATTTTAACAAAGCAAATTTGAGAAAAAGGCTACCTAATTTCTATCAGCATATTGACTGTAGCAACCGCGCTGGAAAAACACTGGACCATTGTTATACACATTTCTGCAATGCATACAAGGCCCTCCTTTCGGCAAATCTGACCATGACTCCATTTTGCTCCTCCCTTCCTATAGGCAAAAACTCAAACAGGAAGCACCTGTGCTTAGGACTATTCAACACTGGTCTGACCAATTGGAATCCACGCTTCAAGATTGTTTTGATCACGTGGACTGGGATTTGTTCCGGGTAGCCTCTGAGAATAATATAGACGTATACACTGATTCAGTGAGTGGGTTTATAAGGAAGTGTATAGGAGATGTCGTACCGACTATTAAAACCTACCCTAACCAGAAACCGTCGATAGATGGCAGCATTCGCGAAAAACTGAAAGCACTAACCACCGCATTTAACCATGGCAAGGTGACGGGGAATATGGCAGAATACAAACAGAGTGGTCTTTCCCTCCGCAAGGCAGTCAAACGGGCAAAACGTCAATATCGAGACAAAGTGGAGTTGCAAGTCAACGGCTCAGACCCAAAGACGTATGTGGCAGGATTTACAGACAATCACGGACTACAATAGGAAAACCAGCCACGTCGCGGACACCGACGTCTTGCTGCCAGACAAGCTAAACAAGTTCTTTGCCCGCTTTGAGAATAACACAGTGCCACTGACGCAGCCAGCTACCAAGGACTGTGGGCTCTCCTTCTCCGTGGCAGACCTGTCCTTTACTTAGATTTGTGCGTATTAGGTTTTTGCTGTGGAACTGTTAGATATTACTTGCTAGATATTGCTGCACTGTCGGAACTAGAAGCACAAGCATTTCGCTACACTCGCAATAACATCTGCTAACCATGTGTATGTGACCAATAAAATTGAATTTGATTTGTCTAAATGACTATCGCCCCATAGCACTCATCTGTAGCCATGAAATGCTTTGAAAGGCTGGTCATGGCTCACAACACCATCATCCCAGACACCCTGGACCCACTCCAATTTGCATACCGCCCCAACAGATCCACAGATGATGCAATCTCTATTGCACTCCACACTGCCTTCTCCCACCTGGATAAGAGGAACATGTGAGAATGATAATTGACTACAGCTCAGTTTAACACCATATTGCCCTCCAAGCTCATCACTAAGCTCGACCCATTGGGACTGAACACCTCCCTCTGCAACTGGATCCTGGACTTCCTGACGGGCCGCCCCCAGGTGGTGAGGATAGGCAACAACCCATCAACCACGGGGGCCCCTCAGGGGTGCGTGCTTAGTCCCCTCCTGTGCTCCCTGTTCACCCACGATTGCGTGGCCACGCCTAACTTCAACACCATCGTTTAGTTTGCTGACGACAAGACGGTGGTAGGTCTGATCACCGACGACGATGAGACAGCCTATAAGGAGGAGGTCAGTGACCTGACAGTGTTGTGCCAGGACAACAACCTTTCCCTCAACGTCAGCAAGACAAAGGTGCTTATCGTAGACTACAGGAAACAGAGGGCCGAGCACGCCCCCATTCACATCGACGGGGCTGTAGTGGAGAGGGTCGAGATCAAGTTCCTCTGTGTCCACATCACTAAGGAATTAACATGGTCCACACACACCAATACAGTCGTTAAGAAGGCATGACAACGCCTCTTCCCCCTCAGGAGGCAGAAAATATTTGTCATGGGCCCTCAGATCCTCAAGTTCTACAGCTGCAGCATTGAGAGCATCTTGTATCTACCTCAATTACCCCTGCACATAGACTCGGTACTGGTACCCTGTGTATATAACCAAGTTATCGTTACTCATTGTGTATTTATTCCTCGTGTTATCTTCCTATTATTTTTGCATTGTGAAGTGCCCTTAAGTAAGCAGTTCACTGTTAGTCTACCCTGTTGTTTACGAAGCTTGTGACATACATTTTGATTTGATTTTGATTTATTTGAAAGTAGTCAACTGGGTGGGAATTCCTGAGTTTGGAGCAATCAGCCAATGAAGAAGAAAATGTACTACTTTTTAAAATGGAGATAACCTCAATGGCGCTGCCCATGCTGTCACAGACGCTATAATGGCACAGATACAAAGATGAGTCCTATCTCTATGGCCTGTTGTTCACACAACTATTTGCCCTCTCATTAGCTAGAAATGGTCCCACCTGATCTTGCCTCCCGCCTGCCTTCCATCTTTGAGGACATGTATTTCCATTGTTAGATCGGTCACTTGACTATCTTGTCATTATAAAACACTCTTTGGTTTAGTTTACTAAGCTACAGTGCAGAGTATAGGTTTTGACTAGATGGGATACAGTTTGTCAGAACTGAATTTTCATAGCAGGTTAGGAGAATTAACGTAGCATTTTAGGAGAATTAGATTAAGGTTAGGTAAAGGGTTAGCTAAAATGCTAAAAATGTCAACTTTAGATGTCAATTTGACATCAACTGTATACCATCTACCCATGGACAAGAGTATTGGCAGGCATAGCGACATAAAGAGTATGTTTTAATATCATGTACACACATGAAACAAGTCTATGTCCATAAAGCCATTTCTGAAACCAATCAATATTAAACCTGAAATGTAATTTACAAACAACGAAAGTCAGATACTGTTGCGTTAGAACTCCACAGTAGACTAGACTACGGTCAATGCTATCAGGGATCCTTACGTCCCTACCCTTAACTTCAATGGGGTAGGAAACAGGAGAGACAAATGCATGTTACGCCCCTGAAGACCCTGAGCTGTCAATGGACAGTGAACTTGAAATTGATCCTGACAAAAGTGAGGAGAAAGAACCTGGATCGTCAGGTGGGGTGAAGGCTTCCGAGCCTCACCCCAATGATCAGGAAGACTCTGGCCCAATGGGAGTACGATTCATGGAGAAAGTGGATCCATGCCTTTTGGTCGATCCGTTTGTGGTCTCGATGGGGACGAAAGCGGTGTCCTGCTTACCGAGGTAAAATTAGTTTCATATAGGATATTCGGTTCCCTCGCCAATAGCTATTGAATCAAGCATACCATGACTATGAAGATGGTATATTCTGAATTCTGAAAAGTCCACATCTTTTTATTTTTTAAATAAAGTTTTGGATTTCAATTTTCAATAGCTCTTAGATTCTGAATATATCATGTTCATAGTCATGGCATGCTTTGTGTAAGAGCTATTGAAGATTGAAATCCGAAATAGTATTATTTAAAAAATGAAATATATAAAAAAAGTTTGGATTTTTCTCCATCCACCCCTGATTCAGGATATACTATCTTCATAGTCATGGCATGCTAGCTATTGACGAGAGAACCGAATATCTACCAAATATTTGGTCCTACCTTGCTCTCTGGAGCAGAGCACTGCTAAAAGGAGTGATAACTGGGGCGGGGTTCAGTGTTAAGGTGGATCAACTGAAGTTAGGGGATCCCTGGTGTCTGTGATGCAGAGACGTCACTAGACATTCAGAACACCTGGGGCTGACTCCGGGTCAGTAAACCCATGGAATATGGTGTCAATATATTTTTGTACATCTATTAGCAAGTGCATAACTATATCGTAATTTTGTCATGCTGCGCGCACTGTGCAGTTCCAAAATAATCCAAATGGTGGCAGCATAAACCACAAATTCATGTTTTGCATGAAAAAAAAGATATAGTTACGTGCAAAATAGCAGGAATGGAATTTTAGGCTGCCATCCTTTGGGTTATGTTGGAACTACATAAACTCACATTAGCAGTAGGCTTGTATTATAACTGTAGGTGGGGGGGGGGGGGGGGACAACTTTTGCAGATAATATGTACAAACGCAGGCACCAAACACACTTGAAAATCATGATTTTATCATATTTGTGGTAATAAATCACAGATTCCAAGGTCAATTAGCTATATGACAATATTTATACCTAATTACTTACACAAAAACAAATACACCCCCTCCAACACCCCTGTAGTAACAACACTTCACAATTTTACACACATGTACATACCAGCATACAATCCTTTCTCCAACTAAAGATGAGAAATTAAACAAAATGAAGCTGTAGGTGCAAACCTGTCTATGACTTCACTCCTTCCCAAGCGTGTTAGTATGTATATATTTGTCAATTGTCATGATACATTCTATCTTGGGTCATTGCCAGGTATGTAGATGTCTTAATGCACTGAAAGATCTCTCACAGCTGCTAACTGGGATGGTCAGTGCGGCCTGTATGATTATCTTCAGTGATGGGAACATACAGTCCGGTCCATAAGTATTTGGACAGTGACACAATTTGCATCATTTTGGCTCTGTAGGCCACCACAATGAATTTGAAAGGAAACAATCAAGAAGGTCTGATTTCATTATTACTGAAACAGGATACAAGTGAAAAATATAAAGATCCAGTCCATTAAAAAAATTGGAGGCCCCTTACACTTCAGTGTTGTGATGCAAAAAATTCTAGCAAAATGTATAGCGCATAGAATTAAAAAGGTATTGTCGGACATTATTCATTCTAATCAGACAGATGTTTTACATGGAAGATACATTGGAGATAATATAAGGCAAGTACTGGAAACAATAGAACAATATGAAAAATCTGGGAAACCAGGCCTGCTGTTTATAGCAGACTTCGAAAAGGCATTTGATAAAGTACGACTGGGGTTTATATATAAATGCCTGGAGCATTTCAATTTTGGAGAATCTCTTATAAAATGGGTTAAAATCATGTATAGTAACCCTAGGTGTAAAATAGTAAATAATGGCTATTTCTCAGAAAGTTTTAAACTGTCAAGAGGAGTGAAACAAGGTTGTCCACTATCGGCATATCTATTTATTATGGCCATCGAGATGTTAGCTATTAAAATCAGATCCAACAATAATACCAAGGTATTAGAAATCCAGGGCTTAAAAACAAAGGTGTCATTGTACACTGATGATTCATGTTTTCTTTTAAATCCACAACTTGAATCCCTCCACAGCCTCATATCTAGATACATTTTCTAACCTCTCTGGATTACAACCAAATTATGATAAATTTACTATATTACGTATTGGATCACAAAAAAATACAATTTTTACATTACCATGTACAGTGGGGAGAACAAGTATTTGATACACTGCCGATTTTGCAGGTTTTCCTACTTACAAAGCATGTAGAGGTCTGTAATTTTTATCATAGGTACACTTCAACTGTGAGAGACTGAATCTAAAACAAAAATCCAGAAAATCACATTGTATGATTTTTAAGTAATTCATTTGCATTTAATTGCTTGACATAAGTATTTGATCACCTACCAACCAGTAAGAATTCCGGCTCTCACAGACCTGTTAGTTTTTCTTTAAGAAGCCCTCCTGTTCTCCACTCATTACCTGTATTAACTGCACCTGTTTGAACTCGTTACCTGTATAAAAGACACCTGTCCACACACTCAATCAAACAGACTCCAACCTCTCCACAATGGCTAAGACCAGAGAGCTGTGTAAGGACATCATGGATAAAATTGTAGACCTGCACAAGGCTGGGATGGGCTACAGGACAATAGGCAAGCAGCTTGGTGAGAAGGCAACAACTGTTGGCGCAATTATTAGAAAATGGAAGAAGTTCAAGATGACGGTCAATCACCCTTGGTCTGGGGCTCCATGCAAGATCTCACCTCATGGGGCATCAATGATCATGAGGAAGGTGAGGGATCAGCCCAGAACTACACGGCAGGACCTGGTCAATGACCTGAAGAGAGCTGGGACCACAGTCTCAAAGAAAACCATTAGTAACACACTACGCCGTCATGGATTAAAATCCTGCAGCGCACGCAAGGTCCCCCTGCTCAAGCCAGCGCATGTCCAGGCCCGTCTGAAGTTTGCCAATGACCATCTTGATGATCCAGAGGAGGAATGGGAGAAGGTCATGTGGTCTGATGAGACATAAATAGAGCTTTTTGGTCTAAACTCCACTCGCCGTGTTTGGAGGAAGAAGAAGGATGAGTACAACCCCAAGAACACCATCCCAACCGTGAAGCATGGAGGTGGAAACATCCTTCTTTGGGGATACTTTTCTGCAAAGGGGACAGGACGACTGCACCGTATTGAGGGGAGGATGGATGGGGCCATGTATCGCGAGATCTTGGCCAACAACCTCCTTCCCTCAGTAAGAGCATTGAAGATGGGTCGTGGCTGGGTCTTCCAGCATGACAACGACCCGAAACACACAGCCAGGGCAACTAAGGAGTGGCTCCGTAAGAAGCATCTCAAGGTCCTGGAGTGGCCTAGCCAGTCTCCAGACCTGAACCCAATAGAAAATCTTTGGAGGGAGCTGAAAGTCTGTATTGCCCAGCGACAGCCCCGAAACCTGAAGGATCTGGAGAAGGTCTGTATGGAGGAGTGGGCCAAAATCCCTGCTGCAGTGTGTGCAAACCTGGTCAAGACCTACAGGAAACGTATGATCTCTGTAATTGCAAACAAAGGTTTCTGTACCAAATATTAAGTTCTGCTTTTCTGATGTATCAAATACTTATGTCAAGCAATAAAATGCAAATTAATTACTTAAAAATCATACAATGTGATTTTCTGGATTTTTGTTTTAGATTCCGTCTCTCACAGTTGAAGTGTACCTATGATAAAAAATGACAGACCTCTACATGCTTTGTAAGTAGGAGAACCTGCAAAATATAATCTTCGTAAATGATATCATCGGTAGGACTGGTGGAGTTATGTCGCACATGCAGCTAACAAAAACATATGGAAATGTCTGCTCTATCCAAAATTACAACCAAATAATTGCAGCATTACCGCAAAAATGGAAGAGGAAAGTGGAAGGGGGAAAAAGTAAGGAACTTGTCTGTCGGCCTTGCATTAAAGAACATAATTGGTAATTTTTCAATTTAAATTATTATATACAATTCTTGCTACCAATAGAATGTTATTTAGATGGGGGATACAATCTTCCCAACTCTGCAGATTTTGCTGCGAAGAGACAGATTCATTAGATCATTTGTTTTGGTACTGTCCATTTGTAGCTTGTTTTTGGACACAGGTCCAGGAATGGCTAAAGGATTGCAATATTTACCTGGAGCTAACCCTGCAGATAGCATTACTGGGTGATCTGAAAAGTCATAGTCAATCGATCAATAATATAATAATACTTTTAGCAAAACTGTTTATTTTCAATGTACAATCTGTAGAAACAATGAGAATAGAAAGGTTCAGAACTTTTGTAAAACATCACAGTACAGTTGAAAAATATATGGCAAATAGAAACCCAATATGGATGGTGTTAAGAGATAGATGGGTGGTGTTGAATGGAGTTGAAGGATGGGACTAATAACAACTAACAATATCTAATAACAACAAGATAACTAATAATGTAAGCATACTGTGTCCATAATAAGTATATAGGTTATAGGTTGAGAGCTTTTGTGAAAGAGCACAGTTAGAAAGATATGGCATATAGAAGCAAACCGGATGGACATCATGAAAATGATCGGAGAGGTTGAGGGTAGAGGAAGTTCAGTAGTAAAAACAAACAAAATAGAATTATTGTAAAATTGATTGTGTCCATAAAGTGTATATAGTATGTATAAGATGGAAGTAGAGGCCTAAGCATAGTTGTTCACTAGTTTGCTCCAATTAGGGAAGGGGTGGTGGGGTTGGAGGGTAATAAAGGGAATTATAAAAAAAAAAAAAAAAAAAGGGTATGTATGTATGTATATATATATATATATATATATATTTGCGAGAAAAAAAAACATATGGGGGATTGGAAGTGATGCAGACAATTACATTGATGGAAGTTACAATCTATCTGCAATATTAAAGCTGATCTACCCCCTAAACATTTTTTTTTTTGTAACTATCAAGATGTGCTTTAAGTGTAAACTTTCATCTCTAATTTAAGGGTTTTGTCAAAATTATTGTTTTGCCTTCAGTTTTGCCTTCAGCAAGTTGATTGACTTGGCCATCGCAGAACATTCCACTTCTTTGCCTTAAAAAGTATTGGGTTGCTTTCGCAGTATGCTTCGGGTCATTGTCCTTCTGCACTGTGAAGCACCGTCCAATGAGTTTTGAAGCATTTGGCTGATTCTGAGCAGATAATATAGCCCTAAACACTTCAGAATGAATCCTGCTGCTTTTGTCAGCAGTCACATTATCAATAAAACAAGGGAACCCGTTCCATTGGAAGCCATACATGCCCACGCCATAACACTACCTCCACCATGCTTCACAGATGAGGTGGTATGCTTCAGATCATGAGCAGTTCCTTCCCTTTTCCATACTCTTCTCTTCCCATCATACTGGTACAAGTTGATCTTTGTCTCATCTGTCCATAGGATGCTGTTCCAGAACTGTACAGGCTTTTTTAGATGTTTTTTGGCAAATCTGGTCTTCCTGTTTTTGAGGCTTACCAATGGTTTACATCTTGTGGTAAACCCTCTGTATTTACTCTGGTGAAGTCTTCTCTTGATTGTTGACTTTGACACAGATACACCTACCTCCTGGAGGGTGTTCTTGATCTGGCCAACTGTTGTGAAGGGGTTTTTCTTCACCAGGGAAGGAATTCTTCTGTCATCCACCACAGTTGTTTTCCGTGGTCTTCCGGGCCTTTTGATGTTCCTGAGCTCACCAGTGTGTTCTTTATTTTTTAGAATGTACCAAATCGTTTATTTGGCCACACCTAATGTTTGTGCTATCTCCCTGATGGGTTTGTTTTGATTTTTCAGCCTAAGGATGGCTTGCTTCACTGGCATTGACAGCTCTATGGACTTCATATTGAGGGTTAACAGCAACAGATTCCAAATGCAAATGCCACACTTGAAATCAACTCTTGGCCTTTTATCTGCTTACTTGTAATGAACTAATGAGGGAATAACACACCTGACCATGGAACAGCTGAGCAGCCAATTGTCCAATTGCTTTTGATCCCTTAAAAGGGGGGGACCACATTTAAAAAGTGCTGTAATTCCTACACCTTTCACCCGATTTGGATGTAAATACCCTCAAACTACAGCTGAAAGTCTGCACTTCCAGCTCATATTCATTATTTAATTTCAACTCCAATATACTGTGGTGGACAGCTAAAATAATAATAACTTGGTAAATTTCCAAATATTTATGGACCTGACTGTACCAGTGTCTAACAATTTATACACACAGGACATGTCAGAAGTGGCATCTTTCTTTTTTTTTGAGAGGTAATGTTTAGCAAGGACTACTTCCTCTGGCTTCAGAGGAATATGCCATGTTTGTCTTGTGTGGGCCTGCCCACTCTATGTTCTCCTGTGTTCTCGCTCTGTCCTGTCTGCTCCCCTCTATTCCTTGCTGTCTGAAGTTCTGCTGTCCTGGATCTCCTATATTATTACAGAAATGGCATAGTATCAGTGCCGTACCAATATGGATGATTCTGAACAGAAAAACACACATAAGCAATATAAGCACGCACGCGCGCGCACACACACACACACACACACACACACACAATATGAACAACAAGCAAATAATGTTTACCTGAATTGAGCTAAAAGGTAAAATCTGGGATCATTTCTGTTCCTTAATGATATTAGCAGTTCACTCAATCTTAAACCTGATTAACATTCAACTGTATTACCCTTCACTAACCACAATACCTGTGTTCTCTCTCTGTTGCTTTAGCAACAAAATCAAAATGTGTGCAATCATGGGGCAAAACAGATGAGGTTGGCTTAGATTGTTAACATGTAAGCTATATTTCGTCTCTAATGTTTATTGAAAACAAATACATTTGCACAATGACCACTTGTTGTTTCAAATACATCGTTACAGTTGTTGGTTAGCTAGTTAGCGAATTTTACCCATATTTGCATTGACATGAAATCAGTCAAAACACCTCAAAACAAGACATGGTATCAATAACATGATGAAACATGCTGAAATAAGCCACTTATGATTCCCACACATGGCAGTGTCATTCTTGCTAGCAATCTGGCCATCCAGAATCACAACAGGCTGACTTATGCCCCATGGAAGTGCGCACATTGTTTTCGTGACGTTGTCAGCCAACCCATCTATGTAGCTAGATGCTAAATAATTGTATTGTAAACATACATACACACACACACATTTTATTCACTTACTCCTGCAAATACAACAACCGTCTTTGCGTTAGCTAGACTGGGTAGTCCCTCACGTTAGTTAGTTAGCTTAACGTTATCTGTCAGTGCAGCTTTTGAGTCAACATGTTGAAATGTAAGTTACTCGAATCTGGCTTACTGTGAGGTCAATAACTCTGAA
This sequence comes from Coregonus lavaretus, assembly GCF_964263955.1. NCBI lineage: Eukaryota > Metazoa > Chordata > Actinopteri > Salmoniformes > Salmonidae > Coregonus > Coregonus lavaretus. Next base: position 27,651,602 of record NC_140001.1, read on the forward strand.
TAACATCATCATGGGCTAACAAAATGTGCTATAGTAATAGCAAGCTAACAAAGTTTACCTTCGGTTCTCCTTCTCATCTTTGCGCTCGCTCCCTCAGAGAATGAACAGTCGCCCGCGCGGCCCCGAAATATGCTTTTTTGGGAGGAATCAAAAATGACTTTGGAAAACCCTGTTTGACTCCGCCTCCTAAAGTGCCACCATACACAGAAATGCTGGTTTTAGGCAGCACTAAAAAGGCAGGGCAGGCCAGGGCTCATGTTTGGAGTATTTATTGCAGTGTGTAATGCAGTGTAGCATAGCTTGTTTTACACCATCCCAGCAGGGCAAAAGACTCGGGGCTGATACAAAATCATTCGGGGCTAAAGCCCGGGTCTGGTGACGTCAATGCTGTGATGCACGCCGTTTGATGCGACGCAGACCCGGTGGCAAGCGTGAGACTGAGGAGACCCGGTCTGTCCTTTAGAGTTTTGATGCAGTGTTGCCTGATAAAGCCATGCTAGGGAATAAGTTATCCCGTGAGAGCTTTTGTTCCGAACCCACTAAGGTGTTTCAGGTGCCAAGTTTATGGTCATGTTGCAGCAGTATGTAGAAGGGAGATTCCAAGGTGTGCAGGAGGGCATGGGACAAGTGGGTAGTTTCAAGGGAAAAAGTGGAGCGTTTCAATTGTGGGGGTGGCCATGTTGCTGGGGATCAGAAATGTCCTGTGCGAGTGAGACAGGTTGGAGCCTGAGAGGATCCCTGTGAGTAGTAGGCCAGTACAGAGTGACCTGAACAATTTGTGCTTTAGTAACGTTGGCTTGTTGCCGTTTATTGTTATGGTCATTAATTGTACCTCACAGATGGAAAGGAAATCCCAGAAGATTGAATTGGTAGTAGCAGCAGCAGAGACGTTTTGGGTTATGAGATTTTAGTGCAGAAGAACTACAGGGGATTTTGAGAGAAGGGGGTCCAGCCTCCCAGGCCAACGGCCTGGTGTGGGATCTGTTAGGGCCAAAGTAGTGAGAAGGTGTGTTGGGTATAGTGGTATGTATAGGGTTATATGGCGGTGTAATTTCCTTTTTTCGTGAACAAATGTGCAATGCAGCAATATGCAACAAAGCGTCTAGCGTTCTGGAAAACCACACGAAGAAGATTACTCTCTACGTCGAAGTTATTTTGAGCCTGCAGCTCGAGTCGAGGGTGTGAGACTCCAGCCAATCACGTTTGCAGACATGACGGAGCAACAGTTAGCCCCTTCAGCTTCACTGGAAATCCTTCCATACCAGCAACACTTTTGTTAGCTGTAAGCAAACTATATATAGTTAGCAAAAGAGGATACTGTAAAGACTGGCAGTGGCTGCCAACAATTCAACGTTTCTTTCTCAATAAAGGGTGGGGCAAAACGGGAAAATTATGTTTTCGAAAGAGCAAAGTAACATCATGTATGAATAGTATTCACTTTGCTTTATTTGAACTCGCTACTAGTACTAGCTATGAGAACAGCTAACGTTAGCAAAGAAGTCCAGAAGAACGAATGTTAGCTAGTTAACTGGCTAGATAACTAAGACATGGCTACCACCAGGAAAATACGACAATACCGAAGCCCTACAGTGAGTATCAAGCAGGAGCAGGACGATGACTCGGACACGGAGGAGTCTCACATTGGTTTCAAGAAGTCGGATGGACGCGAGTCACAGATAATCCACAGTGGTCACTTCATGGTGTCCTCGCCGCACATTGAACACCCGCCAAGAAAGGGTTACGATTTCGACACAGTCAACAAACAAACCTGTCGGACGTATCACTTCGGGAAGAAGTGTACATCACACATCTCCATTGACGCGTCGTTGACAAAACTTTTCGAATGCATGACGCTTGCATACAGGTTTGTGTCTTGGTTGCTTCTCGTCGTCAATCAATTAAAAGTGTAACGTTTCCTAACTAACGTTAGATAGTTACCTAGCTGCCAAGTATTGCTTTACTGTCGTGGCATTAATTAGATGGGCTACATCTTGGACTGTGACTTGGGTTAAAAATGTACGATGGCCTTAGTGTTTTCGAAGTTTCAAAAGGTTTTCCATACCCAGCTACCGAATGGTGAAGTTTGTTTTGCATGGCCCGGTGCTCCGGGTGAGTGGAGATTACATTTAAGACCAATGGAATGGTCTCAAATGAGAACTCCGCTGACGCGGGGCACCGGGCCATACAAAACGAACTCTACCAATGACAACTAGCTACGTTTTGTTTTCTAAGCGAATCACAACAACAAGTTGGACGAGCGTTTCCTTTTCCAGTGTCTCTCGAGCATCAGATCCCACGCCCAAAGCACGGGGTGTAGCTGAAGTCACGAGTCTAAATTTCTTAAAAACACAGGCTTGTGGCATACAACAACAAGCATACAGTCTAATGCTTTAAATGTAATAATTCTGTGCAATATTATGTGTTGTGCAGTGGTCCCAAGATCAACAGTCTACTGTTGCAGTATATGGTCCTGTTCTACTTGCAGGTCTGGGTAACATTGCATAGTTTGTATAACAGTTTGACAGTTAGACCGAATTAGGTACTAGTTATTGGCATAACCATCCGTAAAAAAAGGTTTACTGTTAAAAAATTTAGTCATATGTTTCAATCCTGCCTAATAATCTGAAGTAGGGCTAGTGGAAGAAAAATATTTGTACACAGAAGGTAACTCGGCCGAAAATGCCTTCTCCAGCAGGTGGCGTTTAGAGTTTTTTTTAAACTCACCAAGGGAGGAGATTTTGTATGGAGGTCATTGAGTGTCGAATTTGGTCAACCAAAAATGTGTCTTTATTTCCTATGTGAGGTTTATTTGATCAAATAGAAGTTTCGTAATGCTTAGGTTGTTAGGCGTGTACTGGTATAAGTAGGACACGTGTCATCCGGCAACTTTGAGAAAAAACACTATCAGAGTTGTGCCTGAGGGTGCAATCCAGAATCCTTTGGACGTCCGTACCCTTAACCCTAACCGGTACCTTAACCAATTTAAATGGCAACTTAATGGGGTAGGGACATCCCAAGGATTCCGGATAGCAAGGACCATTGTGGTTCACACGCGTATCTGCCATCTCATTGGCTAGAATAGTCCCACCTGATGCCTCCACCCGACTACCTTCCATTTTTTAATACATTTATTTTCATTGTTAGCGCGGCCAATGGAGTATCTGGTCAATATAATGGAACATTTGTGGCCATAACTTTCAAACTAACAGAGATAATAATAATAAATAATAATATGTCATTTAGCAGACGCTTTTATCGAAAGCGACTTATAGTCATGTGTGCATACATTTTTACGTATGGGTGGTCCTGGGGATCGAACCCACTACCCTGGCGTTACAAGTGCCATGCTCTACCAATTGAGCTACAGATCCCACTCTGGAATTTTGATATGCCTGTAGAGTATATTATGTTCAACAATATATTTTCAATATTAATGTTTATATTTTTCAATATTCATAGATGAATGTAAAACAATTATAATATTGAAAGCTAAATACTACCTATATTACAGAGCAAGCAGTAAAGATTCATGACACCAATTCTTGCTTTGTAGCATCTACAGGGAGGGAAAAAAGTATTTGATCCCCTGCTGATTTTGTACGTTTGCCCACTGACAAAGAAATGATCAGTCTATAATTTTAATGGTAGGTTTATTTGAACAGTGAGAGACAGAATAACAACAAAAAAATCCAGAAAAACGCATGTCAAAAATGTTATAAATTGATTTGCATTTTAATGAGGGAAATAAGTGCTTCTTCTTGAGCCACTCCTTTGTTGCATTGGCTGTGTGTTTTGGGTCATTGTCATGCTGGAATACCCATCCACGACCCATTTTCAATGCCCTGGCTGAGGGAAGGAGGTTCTCACCCAAGATTTGACGGTACATGGCCCCGTCCATCGTCCCTTTGATGTGGTGAAGTTGGCCTGTCCCCTTAGCAGAAAAACACCCCCAAAGCATAATGTTTCCACCTCCATGTTTGACAATGGGGATGGTGTTCTTGGAGTCATAGGCAGCATTCCTCCTCCTCCAAACAGGGCGAGTTGAGTTGATGCCAAAGAGCTCGATTTTGGTCTCATCTGACCACCACTTTCACCCAGTTCTCCTCTGAATCATTCAGATGTTCATTGGCAAACTTCAGACGGGCCTGTATATGTGCTTTCTTGAGCATGGGGACCTTGCGGGCGCTGCAGGATTTCAGTCCTTCACGGCGTAGTGCGTTACCAATTGTTTTCTTGGTGACTATGGTCCCAGCTGCCTTGAGATCATTGACAAGATCCTCCCGTGTAGTTCTGGGCTGATTCCTCACCGTTCTCATGATCATTGCAACTCCACGAGGTGAGATCTTGCATGGAGCCCCAGGCCGAGGGAGATTGACAGTTCTTCTGTGTTTCGAATAATCGCACCAACTGTTGTGACCTTCTCACCAAGTTGCTTGGCGATGGTCTTGTAGCCCATTCCAGCCTTGTGTAGGTCTACAATCTTGTCCCTGACATCTTTGGAGAGCTCTTTGGTCTTGGCCATGGTGGAGAGTTTGGAATCTGATTGATTGATTGCTTCTGTGGACAGGTGTCTTTTATACAGGTAACAAGCTGAGATTAGGAGCACTCCCTTTAAGAGTGTGTTCCTAATCTCAGCTTGTTACCTGTATGAAAGACATCTGGGAGCCAGAAATCTTTCTGATTGAGAGGGGGTCAAATACTTATTTCCCTAATTAAAATGCAAATCAATTTATAACATTTTTTATATGCGTTTTTCTGGATTTTTTTTTTGTTATTCTGTCTCTCACTGTTCAAATAACCCTACCATTAAAATTATAGACTGATCATTTCTTTGTCAGTGGGCAAATGTACAAAATCAGCAGGGGATCAAATACTTTTTTCCCTCACTGTACAGATGAATCATTATGGGGTCTTAAAGTGGCAATCTGCAGTTGCTACATACATTTTTGGACTTATAAATTAATGATATGTACCCATAGATTCTTGAAGAATACACTTCAGTATACCAAAAACTTTTGCCCCCAGAACAGCCTAAATTCGTCGGCCGTGGACTCTACAATGTGTCGAAAGCATTCCAGCAGCGTTGCAGTAAACACAAACCTGGCACCTACTACTATACCCTCTTCAAAGGCACTTAAATATTTTGTCTTGCACTTCACCCTCTGAATAGCACACATACACAATCCAAATATGAAGAGTGGTATTCAGTGATTTGTTGGATTTGCCCCAAACATAACACTTTGTATTCAGGACATAAAGTTAATTTCTTTGCCACATTTTTTTCAGTTTTAATTTAGTGCCTTATTACAAACAGGATGTTTTTGAATATTTTTTATTCTGTACTGGCTTCCTTCTTTTCACTCTATCAATTAAGTTAGTATTGTGGAGTAGCTACATTGTTGTTGATCCATCCTCAGTTTTTTCCTATAGTAATAGTAATATGCCATTTATATGCCGTTTAGCTCTGAACTCTGTAACTGTTTTAAAGTCACCATTGGCCTCATGGTGAAATCCCTGAGCGGTTTCCTTCCTCTCTGGCAACTGAGTTAGGAAGGATGCCTGTGTCTTTGTAGTGACTGGGTGTATGGATACACCATACAAAGTGTTACTATTAACTTCACCATGCTCAAAGGGACATTCAATGTCTGCTTATCTTTACCCATCTACCAATAAGTGCCCTTCTTTGCGAGGCATTTGAAAACCTCCCTGGTCTTTGTGGTTGAATCTGTGTTTGAAATTCACTGCTCGACTGCAGGACCTTACAGATAATTGTATGTGTGGGGTACAGAGAAGAGGTAGGCATTCAAAAATCATGTTAAACACTATTATTGCACACAGTGTGAGTCCATGCAACTTATGTGACTTGTTAAGCACATGCTTACTACTGAACTTATTTAGGCTTGCCATAACAAAAGGGTTGAATACTTGACTCAAGACATTTCAGCTTTTCATTTTTAAAGATGTACTATGCAGAAATCGCTCCACCATTTCCCGGTTGCTAAAATGTTATGAATGCTATTCCCATCTGCTGTCGACATCAGGATACGATTTGAGAGCACTAGTTAGCTCCAAAAGTGGTTATAGCTTTGACTGCATGCTGACAGTGAATTCAGAGCCATTAAGTGGCTAGCTAAACAATTTTACCAGGTTCCCGTGAAGCAATTGTAATGACAGTCCACCACAACATACACAAGAGTTTCCTGATTAGCAAGGGGTAGTCGGTTTTAATTTAATTGTGTATTAGAAACACAGTTTGAGGTCATTGTGAGGAGATTTCGCAAGTGGTTAAATGGGGAATTGGGCTTCCTGGGAAAATGTTGTCAGAGTTTGAAACAGTAACCAAGGCGGGCGGAGCATAGCGAAGGGTCATTTGGCTCCAATGAATGTAATTTGCTCAATAGGAGTTGAGAAATAAAGTTGACCTCATTAGAAATAAGATATTCTCCTATTTTCTACTGTAGGTAGGCCTATGTAATAAAAAATGTGTTTATTCTGTTGCTAGCGATATTCATAAAAACATTGAAATAAAAAAACTTTTTGCGGACCCCCTGCAGTACCTCCACGGACCCCTAGGGAGCCGCGGAACCCCGGTTGAATACCCCTGGTTTAAACTTTGATATCATGGATGGTCAGGCCTTGCATCCATAGCTCTGTCTATGAATTTGAGGGTGGTTACATTTCTCCATCCCTCAGATTTTTACAGAAACTGGGTCGGGTAGATGCTGATTGCCGCTTTAAAGGAGGCCTGGGTGAGAGCAAAATAACATAAATATGCCAACTTTGATAAATTATTTCTTAATTATGCTTTTAGATACAAATGTCAAATATGTCAACAATCCTTCCTCCAAAGGACTATTCTATAGATTACATTTTGTGAAAATCCCCCAAATCATGTTATTTTTCTGTCTGCATTCTATAAGAAATCAATCAGATGCAGTATTTTGTCTAGTGCCAAACACAGGCAGACACATACTCACCCTGTTTCGCTGAGAGAATGGACCCTGGATTGTTGGGATTTTAAAGCCTGTGTTTAGCCATGCTTGATGTGCTGAGTGTGAAGAGGACACTTGACACCAGATGCCCAGGCAATGCAAACAGCCTGCGCACCACTTTGCTGACAGGGGTTTTGCGATAAAAGTCGGTATTGCTCCTTCTCGGAACACCCTCAACCCATGTCAACACATGATATGACACCTGTGCAAGGGAGATTGCATCCCTTTACAGCTCTCTGCTTGCCAAGGATTGGCACCATCGCACATCCCGCAACCTTTGCCCTAGTTTTACTGCAGACTAGGCTTAGTGGATGTAGAGAACAATGACAGATGTTCAGAACCTGAACTAAATGTAGGTGGTAGGGCCATGGTGCAGGTACACAATACGAACCTGGCCAATTAAATCAGCAGCATTTTTTGCACTTTCATTCTCATAACCTAAGGTCATCCCTCAATGATGTCAGGTAAGCGCTGCTAGACAGTTTACCTCTAGTGAACCACACCCTTTACTACATGGTCCATAATCTGGATTCCTTTAGCACTTTGGCTCTCTCTTAGAGCAACAAGTGTACTGCAATGTAGATGGTCCAGGTACACCCTATTTTGCTACACAATAGGACAGAGCCTGAAGAGTCCACCATAAAATCAAACTCACTCCTCTTTTTTTTTATTACACTACATTTGAAAATGCACCCAGCCAATGTGCAACTACTATGAGTGAAAAAGGTTGACAGAATCATTGTGGTTCCTTAAACTGGGCCAGTCTACCACATTCATGTCCACTCTTGACCTCGGCACTTGCTCAAATGGCTTGACACGGCACAAATAAATCACCCACCAGCACTGTCGCTCAGAAGCAGCGTGTTGCCTTTCAGTTGGGGGGTTGGGTAGGGAGTGGGCGGGCGGGTGAGTATGTGGGCGTCCGGAACAACAAGTGTCCTCACATGGGCTGTCATAGATGGAGAGGTTTTAAGGCTTGGTGTCCCCAGGAATCTACAATGCAGTGGCTAGTGGCTACATTTGTAGACATGTAGCCAAGTGGATGGGTGATGCGGGCATCCGGCTCAGGTGGCATTGTACCCATCAACTTGGCTTAAGGGAAGGACATGTCCTTGACCCATTGATAGTTTCAGTTCACTTGTCAGGGGACAACATACCTTTCATTCTATTCCTATGCAAAATACATAGTAAATAGAGTCTATGCCCATTGTCATTGGGTAATTTAAACTGAAAAACACTTGCTTGAGTGGTGAGGTGATTTGCTAAATGATGGACTGCAAGCACCACTTGAGCTGCGACTAGCGCTACCGAAACAGGGCCCGGTTTACCAAAAACACCTTCGTAGGAGCATCGTTAAATCTCCGAGCTGTTTCCCAAAATCATTGTTAGTAAAGTTGCACTTGAAAACGCTCGTTATTTACCGACTGCCTCAGACCACTCGTGGAACCAGCCCCAGCCTGGCCTCCGGGCCAATACGAACTGTTTCGTTAGATGCTTTTTTGCATCTAACGAAGATCTCTGCTAAACACAGAATCAAGATGTTTATCTGTCTCTCTGACCGCCGATAACTTCAGAATGAAGTTGACTATGCTACAAATACAACGTTGCCAATGTCTTTGCAATTGTTACAAATAAGCGAAGGATAAAAAGACGCTTCAGATGAAAATTGTGATGACTGCATTTAAAGATAAGTATAGACTACATAGGCCTATATATTTAAATCCTATTTAAATCAATTTAATGTTAAATCAATTATGTTTAGCTAATTGTAGGCTACTGTCTGTAATTTTTTGCCTCAATATATTTAGTGATGTGTAGGCCTAACAGCATGTGCGCAATGATGTGCCAAATCTGTGATTTTAGTGCATTATTATTGGGTAACCATTGGGTAACACTCCTCTATATTTGCAGTCATAGGTGGTAATATCTCTCTAGGAGATGATCCATTCTCAGTATTGTGAAATAATTATAATGTTAAGGTGAGATTTTAATATAGAAAGGTGATCCGAGAGCAGAGCTACCTTTTTTCCCGTCCTTTTCAGTATCGACACATGCTTAAATGACGTATTTAACAAACGTTCTCTCTGCGTGGTGTTTTGGGAAAATGCATGTTACGTCTTCGGCCGTTGTTGGAACGATGCGTTGTTAAAACACTCCTAAGCCCAGGTGCGTCTTTCTCGCTGTTCATCGTTTACTCCTGTTTTAACAGGGTGTTTTTCCCCTAATATTGTGAGTTGAGACATGCAGTTAACAGCATTAGAAAGCAAAACATTCACCTCTTTTTAACCATACATTAATTTGTTTGCCTTGTGTTTGATTTGTGAGCTTAAACTTGGTGGGCAGGCTTTTGTTAAAAATGTAACAAAGTAGACTAATGATTCTGAAAGAAATATGCTCTTTGCCTTTACCAAAACAATGTTTTTGTTGCATATTTCAGTCTGGAACCTGCCTAGGAGTAGGGGTGTTGTAACCAATTCTAAATGGCACACTAGCAGTTAGAAAAATAGCACTTGTAAATAGACACAACGCACAAATTATTTAAAAAATGCAGCTTGTGCTTGGAACACAGGCTTATTCCCTACTTAAATCAACCAGTCTATTTAGAACTTGTGATTTGGCAAGCAATGTAGCTTGTCTATAGTTTTGTTTGTACGTTTTTATAGGCAGTATATCTGAAGGCCTAATATAATATTTTGTGCGCAGCACGCGTGTGTATAGACTAGAGGAAGTGGTGAGATCAGAATTGAGTCAGTGAGGCATGGAGGGAAAAGAGAATGTAGAGGAATGAACTGTGTGATCGCTTGGCCTTGGTTCCTTTTTTTCGGAACACTTCTATATTTAATGTGGATGCTACCATGATTATGGATAATCATGAATGAATCGTAAATAATGATGATTGAGACATAAATATCGTAACCCCCCCCCCCCCCCCCCCCCCCCCCCCCAAAGAAATGCAAACCTCCCCTGTTATTGGTAATGTAGAAGTGTTCAGAAACATATTATATTCTTATTTAAAACAAAAGATTTACCATTAATTTATATTGGGCGTAATATAATCTAATACACAACAAACACAAACTGCAAATGCATCCAACAAGTTTGTAGAGTCACAAGCTGGATGTAGTCATTGTGTGCTAGGAATATGGGACCAAATACTAAACTTTTGACTTCTTTAATACCGAACAAAAATATAAACGCAACATCTTTTTTTTCTTTACTGAGTTACAGTTCATGTAAGGAAATCAGTCAATTTAAATAAATTCATAAGGCCTTAACCTATGGATTTCACATGACTGGGAACAGATACCTTAACAAAAATGGGCCTCAGAATGGGCCTCAGGATCTCGTCACGGTATCTCTGTGCATTCAAAATCCCATAGATGAAATGCAATTGTGTTCGTTGTCCGTAGCTTATGCCTGCCCATACCATAACCCCACCGCCACCATGGGGCACTCTGTTCACAACATTGACATCAGCAAACCGCTCGCCCACACGACACCCACACGACGCCATACACGTGGGCTGTGGTTGTGAGGCCGGTTGGACGTACAGTACTGCCAAATTCTTTAAAATGACGTTGAAGGTGGCTTATGGTAGAGAAAGGAACATTCAATTCTCTGGCAACAGCTCAGGTGGACAATCCTCCAGTCAGCATGCCAATTGCACGCTCCCTCAAAACTTGAGACGTCTGTGGCATTGTGTTGTGTGACAAAACTGCACGTTTTGGAGTGACCTTTTATTGTCCCCAGCACAAGGTGCACCTGTGTAATGATCATGCTGTTTTTTTATTTGTTAAATTTGTTTTTGTACTTTTACCCCTTTTTCATGATATCTAATTGGTAGTTACAGTGTTGTCCCATCGCTGCAACTCCCCTACGGACTCGTGAGAGGCGAAGGTCGAGAGCCGCGTGTCCCCCGAAACGTGACCCTGCCAAGCCGCACTGCTCGCTTAACCCGGAAGCCAGCCGCAGCAATGTGTCAGAGGAAACACTGTCCAGCTGGCGACCGAAGTCAGCTTGCAGGTGCCCGGCCCGCCACAAGGAGTCTCTAGAGCGCGATGGGACAAGGAAATCCCTGCCGGCCAAACCCTCCCCTAACCCGGCGCTGGGCCAATTGTGTGCCGCCTTATGGGTCTCCCGGTCACGGCCGGCTACGACACAGCCTGGGATCGAACCCGGGTCTGTAGTGCACTGCGATACTGTGCCTTAGACCGCTGCGCCACTCGAGAGGCATGATCATGCTGTTTAATCAGCTTTTTGATATGCCACACCTGTCAGGTGGATGGATTATCTTGGCAAAGAAGAAATTCTCACTAACAGGGATGTAAACAAATTTGTGCACACAATTTGAGAGAAATAAGATTTTTGTGCATATGGAACATTTCTGGGATCTTTTATTTCAGCTCCTGAAACATGGGACCAACACTTTACATGTTGTGTTTATATTTTTGTGCAGTGTAGAGCAGTGCTGCCTTTTTTTCTGTTTCTATTCAGTATCGACAAATGCTTCAACGACTCATTTAATAAACGTTCTCTCTGCGTGGTGTTTTGAGAAACACATGTTACATCTTCGGCCGTTGTTGGAACGATGCGTCGTTAAAACACTCCTAAGCCCAGGTGCGTCTTTCTCACTGTTCACCGTTTACTCCCGTTTTTATCAGGGTGTTGAGACAAACAGTTAACAACATTAGAAAGCTAGAATTCACGTATTTTTAACCATAAATCACCCATATTTGGTGGGTGTTAATTTGTTTGCCTTGTGTTTGATTTGTGAGCTTTAAATTGGTGGGCAGGCTTTTGTTATAAATCAAACAAAGTAGACTAATGATTCTGAAAAAAAGACACTCTTTGCCTTTACCAAAACAATGTTTTTGTTGCATATTTCAGTCTGGAACCTGCCTAGGTATAGGGGTGTTGTAACCAATTCTAAATGGCACGTTAGCGGTTCGCAAAATAGCACTGGTAAATAGACGTGACGCACCTATTTTAAAAAACGCAGCTTGTGGTTGGAACACAGGCCTATTCCCTACTTAAATCAACAAGTGTATTTTGAATTTGTGATAAAGCAGTCGTGATTAAGCAAGGAATGTAGCTTGTCTATAGTTTTGTTTGTGTATCCCATCAGTTAGATACGTTTTATAGGCAGTATTTCTATAGGCCTAATGGGATCTTTTATGCGCAGCACGCGTGTGTATAGACTAGAGGGAGTGGTCGGATCAGAATTGAGTGAGTGAGGCACGGAGTGTAAAGAGAATGTAGGGGAAAGAACTGTGATCACTTGGCCTTGGTTTATTTTTTGTTGTTTTAAACAAATGGAACACTAGAATCAATGTGAAATAAAGGTCGTCTTTGTGAAAACATTTTACCTTCCCGACCAGGCAACCACAAAGCAGATTCCACTTGCCGGACTGTTCAGTTTACCTGCCCCGGGCCATTGGGCAACCGTTAATGTCAACCCGACATAGAAATATGCTATCTGAATGTAACAAAATGCTGTGTCTTGCTGAACGCGGCCCCAGATTCTCATGGAAAGTTCAAAAGGGGAAAGATAGTTCCAGGGAGGGTCCTCTTCAGACAGACTCTCCCAACAAATGACGAGTTTGGGTAGGTGGGGCTTAAAATGCGGGCGGGAATCGTGCTCATGTTTAGCTAGGGCAACAAGCAGATACGGCAGTGACGTGCGTCCCATTTCTGACTCATCCTCTCTGTCCCAACTGAAGCCGGAACTTCTACAGACGTGTAAGCTGGAGCGTTGTGGGAGGCAACCCATCTGTGTAGAGAGACGAGCTAAACATTGGCCTTTAACACCATGTCTGTAGGGGGAACAAATCCATTGCTGTGGTGCAACCTGTTAGTCCTATAAATATGAATGTCATGTTGTTCCTGTTTTTTCTTGTCCTGTTGATAACCTCTGTCTTCCTGTGTTTGACTCAGCCCTATGAACTTGCCCTTTAGTTATAGTTCAGATCATACTAGGCCAGGGGTTCCCAAACTTTTATGGGCCACGACCCCATTTTGATATCGAAAAATTATTGCGACCCCAACCAAGTGAAAAACATTGTTGAGGTCAGGGCTCTGTGCAGGCCAGTCAAGTTCTTTCACACCGATCTCGACCAAACATTTCTGTGTGGACCTCGCTTTGTGCATGGGGGCATTTTCATGCTGAAACAAGAAAGGGCCTTCCCCAAACTGCTGCCACAAAGTTGGAAGCACAGAATCATCTAGAATGTCACTGTATGCTGTACTGTTAAGATTTCCCTTCACTGGAACTAAGGGGCATAGCCCGAACCTTGAAAAACAGCCCCAGACCATTATTCCTCCTCCACCAAACCTTACAGTTGACACTAGATGGCAGCCGTTTTACACCTCTCTAACCAATTGTACTATTATGTGTTTTTTTTGTGTTATTTGTAATTTATTCTGTACATAATGTTTCTGCCACCGCCTCTTATGACCAAAAAGAGCTTGTGGATATCAGGACAGCGATTACTCACCTCGTATTGGACAAATCTTTTTTTCTTCAACAAGTTGGACGCAAAGGATATCCTTCAGACACCCAACAAGGCCCAAATCCCCGTCATTCACGTGAGAAAGAGACGGCGATATCGTGGACGTATGTCGGGGTGCCTTGGAAGGATCCGACGGCGAGCGAGTAAACTGCCTCTTCCATCAATCCTATTAGCTAATGTTCAATCATTTGAAAATAAATGAGACGACCTAAGATTACGGTTATCCTACCAACGGGACATTAAAAACTGTAATATCTTATGTTTCACCGAATCGTGGCTGAACGACGACATGGATAACATACAGCTGGCGGGATATACGCTACATCGGCAGGATAGAACGGCTGACTCCAGTAAAACAAGGGGTGGCGGTCTGTGTATATTTGTAAACAACAGCTGGTGCATAAAATCTAATACTAAGGAAGTCTCAAGGTTTTACTCGCCTGAGGTAGAGTATCTCATGATAAGCTGTAGACCACACTATTTACCAAGAGAGTTTTCATCTATATTTTTCGTAGCTGTCTATTTACCACCACAACCGATGCAGGCACTAAGACTAAGGCTGTATAAGGCCATAAGTAAACAGGAAAACGCTCATCCAGAGGCAGCACTCCTAGTGGCCGGGGACTTTAATGCAGGGAAACTTAAATCCGTTCTACCTCATTTCTACCAGCATGTTAAATGTGCAACCAGAGGGAAAAAAAACTCTAGACCACCTTTACTCCACACACAGAGACGCTTACAAAGCTCTCCCTCCCCCTCCATTTGGCAAATCTGACCATAGCTCTATCCTCCTGATTCCTGCTTATAAGCAAAAACTAAAGCAGGAAGCACCAGTGACTCGGTTAATAAGGACGTGGTCAGATGACGCAGATGCTAAGCTACAGGACTGTTTTGCTAGCACAGACTGGAACATGTTCTGGGATTCTTCCGATAGCATTGAGGAGTACACCACATCAGTCACTGGCTTCATCAATAAGTGCATCGATGACGTCGTCCCCACAGTGACTGTACGTACATACCCCAACCAGAAGCCATGGATTACAGGCAACATCCGCACTGAGCTAAAGGGTAGAGCTGCCGCTTTCAAGGAGCGGGACTCTAACCCGGACGCTTATAAGAAATCCCGCTAAGACTTCAGACGAATCATCAAACAGGCAAAGAGTCAATACAGGACTAAGATTGAATCGTACTACACCGGCTCTGATGCTCGTCAGATGTGGCAGGGCTTGAAAACTATTACAGACTACAAAGGGAAGCACAGCCGCGAGCTGCCCAGTGACGCAAGCCTACCAGACGAGCTAAATGTTACATTTTACATTTTAGTCATTTAGCAGACGCTCTTATCCAGAGCGACTGACAGTTAGTGAGTGCATACATTTTTTTATTTTTTTTTACTTCTATGCTCGCTTCGAGGCAAGCAACACTGAAGCATGCATGAGAGCATCAGCTGTTCCGGATGACTATGTGATCAAGCTCTCTGTAGCCGATGACAGTAACACTTTTAAGCAGGTCAACATTCACAAGGCCGCAGGGCCAGATGGATTACCAGGACATGTACTCCGAGCATGCGCTGACCAACTGGCAAGTATCTTCACTGACATTTTCAACATGTCCCTGACTGAGTCTGTAATATAATAGTTTCAAGCAGACCACCATAGTCCCTGTGCCCAAGGACACTAAGATAACCTGCCTAAATGACTACCGACCTGTAGCACTCACGTCTGTAGCCATGAAGTGCTTTGAAAGGCTGGTCATGGCTCACATCAACACCATTATCCCAGAAACCCTAGACACACTCCAATTTGCATACCGCCCCAACAGATCCACAGATGATGCAATCGCTATTGCACTCCACACTGCCCTTTCCCATCTGGACAAGAGGAACACCTACGTGAGAATGCTATTCATTGACTACAGCTCAGCGTTCAACACCATAGTGCCCTCAAAGCTCATCACTAAGCTAAGGACCCTGGGACTAAACACCTCCCTCTGCAACTGGATCCTGGACTTTCTGACAGGATGGCCCCAGGTGGTAAGGGTAGGCAACAACACATCTGCCACGCTGGTCCTCAACACTGGGGCCCCTCAGGGGTGTGTGCTTGGTCCCCTCCTGTACTCCCTGGTTACCCACCACTGCGTGGTCAAGCACAACTCCAATACCATCATTAAGTTTGCCGACGACACAACAATGGTAGGCCTGATCACTGACAACGATGAGACAGCCTATAGGGAGGAGGACAGAGACCTGGCATTGTAGTGCCAGGACAACAACTTCTCCCACAACGTGATCAAGACAAAGGAGCTGATCGTGGACTACAGGAAAAGGAGGGCCGAGTACGCCCCCATTCACATCGACGGGGCTGTAGTGGAGCAGGTTGAGAGCTTAAAGTTCCTTGGTGTCCACATCACCAACAAACTATCATGGTCCAAACACACCAAGACAGTCGTGAAAAGGGCACGACAACGCCTATTCCCCCTCAGGAGACTGAAAAGATTTGGCATAGGTCCTCAGATCCTCAAAATGTTCTACAGCTGCACCATCGAGAGCATCCTGACTGGTTGCATCACTTCCTGGTATGGAACTGCTCGGCATCTGACCGCAAGGTGCTACAGAGGGTAGTGAGTACTGGGGCCAAGCTTCCTGCCATCCAGGACCTCTATACCAGGAGGAAGGCCCTAAAAATTTACTCCAGCCACCCTAGTCATGACTGTTCTCTCTGCTATGACACGGCAAGCTGTACCAGAGCGCCAAGTCTAGGTCCAAAAGGCTACTTAACAGCTTCTACCTCCAAGCCATAAGACTTCTGAACAGTTAATCAAATGGCTACCCGGACTATTTGCATTAACTATTTGCATTTTTACGCTGCTGCTACTCGCTGTTTATTATCAATGCATAGTCATTTTACCCCTACCTACATGTATAAATTACCTCGACTAACCTGAACCTCCTGTATATAGCCTCGTCATTCTTATTTTATTGTTACTTTTTTTATTTAGTTAATATTTTCTTAACTCTTATTTTTCTTAAAACTGCATTGTTGGTTAAGGGCTTGTAAGTAAGCATTTCACGGTACGGTCTACACCTGTTGTATCTGGCGCATGTGACAAATACAATTGTATTATATTTTTCTGTTAGAAACATGCACAGCCGAGGGAAGGGGGGGCATGGTTCGCTTTTGAAAGACTCTCCAATAAGAATTATTTCCTCTGAATCCACTGATTCAGTCACTCATCTGTATAATGCGTTCAGTTTCCCAAATATGTCTGTTACATAGGCAAGGAGACACATTTTATTTTCATTACACAGAAAGTCAGTGTTTTATTTTTATTTTTTTTACATCCATTGTGAATGACAGCAGTTCCTCTCTCAATGCGAAAAATCTTTCCAACACTCCCCCTAGATAACCACCAAGCCTCGGTGTGCAATAGAACATTGTCATGCTCTGATCCCATATCTCCACATAGTTTTGCGAACAGTCGTGCGCGCGGTGGATGTGGTTAAATGTAGTTTACAATCAAAGTTATCTGCTGCAGTATATCTGAGTTCTGTGCTCCTGCTCTTTTACCGCCAGTTTCTCTCGGTGTATCATATAATGCGTCCATATGGCAGAGCGAGACACATTCTTAACTAGAGTGCAGAGGCCTGCATCAATACCTTTGTCTTATCTGACAAAGGTATTGATGTGAGTTTCTGTGCCTCTGCCTCCCCACACATTGTTTTCAACATATGAATTGTGGCCGGTAATATCAAAGTCGCTGCAATAGTGTGTGGTTTCATAGCGTAGCGGGCCTAGCCATTCACCGTGGGAATAATTCATGTGCAACGGTCAAGTGCAGCCTTTTCCCATATTCTAAAAGCGCTCTCTGGTTGAATTTGATCTTTTAGATTTGAATAATTTTCATTTCGATTTTTAAGATGAACCACATAACCATGAGTTTGAGATACAAAGACGATATTATAATATATTTTATTTTGTGAAATGTTTTATTTTTCAGGATTTTGGAAATTCTCCCACAACCCCATATTCATATCAGGTGACCCCACATGTGGTTGCAACCAGCAGTTTGGGAACCGCTGTACTAGGCTGTGTGGTATCATCTGCCAAAAGTCCTATGTGAACACGGCCATAGGAACGTTGTGGTTGCTTGAAGTAGAACAGTATTTGATCTCTCAATTGGGTTTAGACAGTGCCTCTTGGCCTATGTATATGCTATGGTTTATTATGTTTATTTTGTATCGTATCATTCTATGCCTCAGATTATCTTTATTACAATCAAAGACAATGGATCTTATAGGCCTGAATGTGAAACTACTGATACATTCTTTTGAGAAACAAGTTGTTCATGATTGATTAGAACATGCTAAAACCTCCACTGCCTTGTCTTTGCCTCACCTAAGCGCTCTGCCTCTCACTGTTGTGTTTTGTGTAGTCTCCAGTGTCAACGGTGGCCTACTTAGTCCCTATGGATGCATGTGTTATGTTGGCCTTTTCAGAGTTGGAGTCATGGAGTGTGTCTACTGTCAAGGCAGTCTGCCTACACTTAGGAGAAAGGGTGTGTTGAGCTGTCTGAAATCAGGGGTGACATCCATATTTGTTCTATGATAACCTCTAACTCAACTGGTAACATTACCTCTTGATTTTGTCAACCTGCACCTTTCCCACTTGAGTAGGTCATTTAGATGCTTGTGTTATCTTTGGCCTTTTCAGCGGCAAGTTGGTGTCGCCAAAATGGAAGAACTTCAAAGGCCTGAAGCTGCTGTGGAGAGACAAGATCCGGCTCAACAACGCTATCTGGAGGGCCTGGTACATGCAATGTAAGAGCTCCACACACGGCTTCATACTCTATTCTGTCTCTCACTAAAAACAGCAAACCCACTGTTGTAACGAAGTTGAACTTGGCTGAAAAAAGTATGGGGATTAACGCTTGTGCAGGGGTATTTTTGGTTGGGTCTGGAGTGCCACTAAATGGCACTTGAATCCCCTTCTGATTGAGAAGTACAGTGGGGAAAAAAAGTATTTAGTCAGCCACCAATTGTGCAAGTTCTCCCACTTAAAAAGATGAGAGAGGCCTGTAAATTTCGTCATAGGTACACGTCAACTATGACAGACAAATTGAGAGAAAAAATTTCCAGAAAATCACATTGTAGGATTTTTTATGAATTTATTTGCAAATTATGGTGGAAAATAAGTATTTGGTCACCTACAAACAAGCAAGATTTCTGGCTCTCACAGACCTGTAACTTCTTCTTTAAGAGGCTCCTCTGTCCTCCACTCGTTACCTGTATTAATGGCACCTGTTTGAACTTGTTATCAGTATAAAAGACACCTGTCCACAACCTCAAACAGTCACACTCCAAACTCCACTATGGCCAAGACCAAAGAGCTGTCAAAGGACACCAGAAACAAAATTGTAGACCTGCACCAGGCTGGGAAGACTGACTCTGCAATAGGTAAGCAGCTTGGTTTGAAGAAATAAACTGTGGGAGCAATTATTAGGAAATGGAAGACATACAAGACCACTGATAATCTCCCTCGATCTGGGGCTCCACGCAAGATCTCACCCCGTGGGGTCAAAATGATCACAAGAACGGTGAGCAAAAATCCCAGAACCACACGGGGGGACCTAGTGAATGACCTGAGAGAGCTGGGACCAAAGTAACAAAGCCTACCATCAGTAACACACTACGCCGCCAGGGACTCAAATCCTGCAGTGCAAGACGTGTCCCCCTGCTTAAGCCAGTACATGTCCAGGCCCTTCTGAAGTTTGCTAGAGTGCATTTGGATGATCCAGAAGAGGGTTGGGAGAATGTCAGATGAAACCAAAATATAACTTTTTGGTAAAAACTCAACTCGTCGTGTTTGGAGGACAAAGAATGCTGAGTTGCATCCAAAGAACACCATACCTACTGTGAAGCATGGGGGTGGAAACATCATGCTTTGGGGCTGTTTTTCTGCAAAGGGACCAGGACGACTGATCCGTGTAAAGGAAAGAATGAATGGGGCCATGTATCGTGAGATTTTGAGTGAAAACCTCCTTCCATCAGCAAGGGCATTGAAGATGAAACGTGGCTGGGTCTTCAGCATGACAATGATCCCAAACACACCGCCCGGGCAACGAAGGAGTGGCTTCGTAAGAAGCATTTCAAGGTCCTGGAGTGGCCTAGCCAGTCTCCAGATCTCAACCCCATAGAAAATCTTTGGAGGGAGTTGAAAGTCTGTGTTGCCCAGCGACAGCCCCAAAACATCACTGCTCTAGAGGAGATCTGCATGGAGGAATGGGCCAAAATACCAGCAACAGTGTGTGAAAACCTTGTGAAGACTTACAGAAAACGTTTGACCTGTGTCATTGCCAACAAAGGGTATATAACAAAGTATTGAGAAACTTTTGTTATTGACCAAATACTTATTTTCCACCATAATTTGCAAATAAATTCATTAAAAATCCTACAATGTGATTTTCTGGAGAAAAAAAATCTCATTTTGTCTGTCATAGTTGACGTGTACCTATGATGAAAATTACAGGCCTCTCTCATCTTTTTAAGTGGGAGAACTTGCACAATTGGTGGCTGACTAAATACTTTTTTCCCCCACTGTATAGCCTACAGTTAATGTGTACAAATCATATTTAATCAATCTGGGTAAATTGATTTCTGCTCTCAAAATCATATTAGGTATATTCTCTGATTAGTATAGAGGGTGTGTTATTTGGTGTTATTTTCGCTCATATGGTAGCTCTTGCATGTGTTCTACTCTACAGATGTGGAAAAGAGAGAGAACCCTGTCTGCCATTTTGTTACTCCTCTGGATGGTACCATGGACATGGAGGACCATCGTCCGGCAGAGGTAAGGAAGGGTAGTGGATTTCAGATTAGATAGGCAACACTACCATACAGCTGCTTCACCCTAATAACCAAACGCTTCTTTTTGATCACTTTTTTATCCCATACGTATCGTTTTAGCTCCTTTGCATTACCTCTTCATTATCAATCATATGATTTTTCCTCTCATCTGTTCCACTCCAACCCATGGCTCTCACCCCTCCTTACCACTCACTCCACTTTCCTGTCAACCTCTCCTCATGTTCTTTTCTCCCTCCCCCTCTATCTTCCATAGGCAATAGCCACAGAGGGTAAATATTGGAAAAGAAGAATTGAAATTGTAATTCGAGAGTATCACAAGTGGAGGACATATTTCAAGAAAAGGGTAGAGTAATGGATTTTGTTATTGCCTGAAATTGTGCCTTTTCTGTGTTTATATTAAAGTACCGCAATGTCGCAATTAAACAAAGTAGGCTAATGTTCAAGACTAAGCAGCAGTAGGCCTATTTTAGGTTCTTGTCAGTTGCTTTAACTGGATGGTGAGGCAACCAGTTGAATATCCTACATTTACTATGCTCTACTACATGTTATACTTTCAATATAGGAATCTGCCAAATAACATAGATTTTCCAATTTGTCACAGTTACAGAAGCACAAGGATGATGATCTCTCAAGCCTTCTCAAGGTATGCATTCTTAGCGTTCTTGTATGTGTTGCTGCCTCTATTCAAATTTGGTAATAACAAAGGAGTGGTTAACACCCAAATAATCAGTACATCTGAAATCTAATGTGAAAATGAAAAATAATAGGTTATTAATGTCACAGAATAAATTAACTAGATGTGGGTAGGAAAGTTGTAGGTTATGTTCTAATGCTGTTTTTGAGTACACATACACTCACTCTCCTATGTATTTATTTGGACAGTGAAGCTAAAACGTTTAATTTGGCTCTATACTTCAGCATTTTGGATGTGAGATCATATTTTTCATATCAGGCAACAGTACAGAATGTCACCTTTTATTTGAGGGTATTTTCATACATATCTGTTTTACCGTTTAGAAATGAAAGCACTTTATGCATCTAGTCCTCCCATTTTAAAGTGTCAGAAGTATTTGGGCAAATTCACTTATGTGTTTTAAAGTAGTCAAACTTTAGGATTTGGTCCCATATTCCTAGCACGCAATGACTACATCCAGCTTGTGACTCTACTAACTTGTTGGATGCATTTGGATTTTGTTTTTGTTGTGTTTAAGATTGTTGTGCCGTATATAAATTAATGGTAAATAATGTATTGTGTCATTTTGTAGTATTTTATTGTAAATAAGAATATAATATGTTTCTGAACACTTGATTACCGAAAATCATGAATGAATCACATGTTTTCAGTTCTGCCCACACATTTTCTATAGGATTGAGGTCAGGGCTTTGTGATGGCCACTCCAATACCTTGACTTTGTTGTCCCTAAGCCATTTTGCCACAACTTTGGAAGTATGCTTGGGGTCATTGTCCATTTGGAAGACCCATTTGTGACCAAGCTTTAACGTCTTGAGATGTTGCTTCAATATATCCACATAATTTTCCTTCCTCATGATGCCATCTATTTTGTGAAGTGCACCTGTCCCTCCTGCAGCAAAGCACCCCCACAGCATGATGCTGCCACCCCGTGCTTCACGGTTGGGATGGTGTTCTTTTGCTTGCAAGCATCCCCCTTTTTTCTCCAAACATAATGATGGTCATTATGGCCAAACAGTTCTAGTTTTGTTTCATCAGACCAGAGGACATTTCTCCAAAAAGTACGATCTTTGTCCCCATGTACAGTTGCAAACCGTATTCTGGCTTTTTTATGGCGGTTTTGGAGCAGTGGCTTCTTCCTTGCTGAGCGGCCTTTCAGGTTATGTCGATATAGGACTCGTTTTACTGTGGATATAGATACTTTTGTACCTGTTTCCTTCAGCATCTTCACAAGGTCCTTTACTGTTGTTCTGGGATTGATTTGCACTTTTCGCACCAAAGTACCTTCATCTCTAGGAGACAGAACGCGTCTCCTTCCTGAGCGGTATGACGGCTGCGTGGTCCCATGGTGTTTATACTTGCGTACTATTGTTTGTACAGATGAACGTGGTACCTTCAGGCATTTGGAAATTGCTCCCAAGGATGAACCAGACTTGTGGAGGTTTACAAAAAAAATTCTGAGGTTTTGGCTGATTTTCTTTTGATTTTCCCATGATGTTAAGCAAAGAGGCACTGAGTTTGAAGGTAGGCCTTGAAATACATCCACAGGTACACCTCCAATTGACTCAAATGATGTCAATTAGCCTATCAGAAGCTTCTAAAGACATTACATCATTTTCTGGAATCTTCCAAGCTGTTTAAAGGCACAGTCAACTTAGTGTATGTAAACTTCTGACCCACTGGAATTGTGATACAGTGAATTATAAGGGAAATAATATGTCTGTAAACAATTGTTGGAGAAATTACTTGTGTCATGCACAAAGTAGATGTCCTAACCAACTTGCCAAAACTATAGTTTGCTTTTGACTACTTTAATACACATAAGTGAATTTCTCCAAATACTTATGACGCGTTCAAATGCGGGCACTAGATACATAGTACTTTCATTTCTAAATGGTAAAACAGAATATATAAGAAAATGCCCTCAAATAAAAGGTGCCATTCTTTACTGTCACTTCATATGAAAAATGTGATCTCAAATCCAAAATGCTGGAGTATAGAGTCAAATCTTCACTGTCCAAATAAATACGTAGGGGAGTGTAATAGGCCTACTTCAATTGTGCAAACAAACACCGCCCAAAAAATAAAATAAAAATAAAAATAAAAAAACAAACACCGCTTGTTGCATAATTATTTGGATTGTTATGAGGCATATGTCTTATCAGAGAGACTGCTTGGAATCAATTTGAGTATGCAATGTGCATATTTCATAATTGTTTTCTTACTCTGTTAAATAGATTAGTTATATGACTGATATGCTGTATAGTGTGTGCACTGCATGTTTTTTTTGTGTGACTGGCTGGCTTGTTGCATTTTGAATACCCCAAGGGGCCAGAAGAGCAGTTTTCGCTGTTTGGGGAGGTCTTTCCAGACACCTTCTGTGTGTCCCTTTGTCAGGATGAGGAAATGGCTGGGCGCCGCGTTGCTCGCAAGAGCTGTGAGTCACCCGTCCCCATGGAGATGGACCCACTCTTTGACATGGACGTGCTGATGTCAGAGTTTTCTGACACACTCTTCTCCACGCTGGCCTCCCACCAGCCCATGGCCTGGCCCAATCCCAGGGAAATAGGTGAGGGCCTGCCACCAACATCCCATTCCATACACCAGGGCTTATCAACTATATTCTTACAGGGGCCAGATTTGATATGAATGATATTTACAGTGGGGAAATAACACATTTATTTAGAAAAGAAGTCCGTTTTTCAATCATGTCAATAACTGTTTTATGCCTCCCCTGTAGTCCCAAATTAAGTCAATTTAATTGATTTGAAGATGTCACTAACTCCCTAGTCCTTGCCGATGACAAGCATACCCATAACATGATGCAGCCACCACCATTCTTGAAAATATGAAGAGTGGTACTCAGTGATGTGCTGTGTTGGATTTGCCCCAAACATAACACTTGTATTCAGGACAAAGATGTAATTTCTTTGCCACATTTTTTTGCAGTATTACTTTAGTGCCTTATTGCAAACAGGATGCATGTTTTGGAATATTTGTATTCTGTACAGGCATCCTTCTTTTCACTCTGTCATTTATGATAGTATTGTGGAATAACTACAATGTTGTTGATCCATCCTCAGTAATCTCCTATTACAGCCATTAAACTCTGTAACTGTTTTAATCTTTGTAGTGACTGGGTGTATTGATACACCATCCAAAGTGTTAAATTAATAACTGCACTATGCTCAAAGGGATATTCAATGTCTGTTTTTTTTTACCCATCTACCAATAGGTGTCCTTCTTTGCGAGGCATTGGAAAACCTCCCTGGTCTTTGTTGTTGAATCTGTATTTGAAATTCACTGCTTGAATGAGGGACCTTACAGATAATTGTGTGTGGGGTAGTCATTTAAAAATCATGTTAAACACAATTATTGCACACAGAGTCCATGCAATTTATTGTTATATATATATATTTAAAAAATATATTTTACCAGGGAAGTTGACTGAGAACACATTCTCATTTAAAGCAACGACCTGGGGAATAGTTACAGGGGAGAGGAGATGAATGAGCCAATTGGAAGCTGGGGATGATTAGGTGGTCAGATTGGGAATTTAGCCAAGACACCGGGGTTAACACCCCTACTCTTACGATAAGTGCCATGGGATCTTTAGTTACCACAGAGATTCAGGACAGCTGTTTAACATCCCAACCGAGAGATGGCACCCTAAAGAGGGCAATGTCCCCAATTGCTGCCCTGGGATATTTTTTTTTACCAGAGGAGAGTGCCTCCTACTGGCCCTCCAATACCACTTCCAGCAGCATCTGGTCTCCCATCCAGGGACTGACCAGAACCAACCCTGCTTATCTTCAGTGGCAAGCCAGCAGTGGGATGCAGGGTGGTATGCTGCTGGCCTACAGGGTGGCTAAGCACATTTTTACTCATGAACCTATTTAGGCTTGTCATGACAAAATGATGGAATTTTATTAATTTGTAAACATTTCTAAAAACATAATTCAACTTTGACATTATGGGGTATTGTGTGTAAATCAGTGACACAAAATCAAAATGTTATCCATTTAAAATGTAGTCTGTAACACAACAAAATGTGGAAAAAGTCAAGGGGTGTGAATACTTTCTGAAGGCACTGTATGTGTTGGCTTTCTTGTGGCGGCAATCGCTGAGAAAAGCAACTCTCCTCCCTAAGCTCACATAGGCTGCTCAGCCATTATTACCCTTGCTTAGTCACCGAACATCTTTATGTAAAAGTAGATCATGATGCTCAGCAGACTACGAAACAAGCGATGTTGCAGGCTAGATGTTGATCGGATAAAGTTTATGATAGCCATAACTGAGTCCGTGATGTTTTTTAACTCAAATCGCGCGCTGCTGTATCAGGCAGTGTAGTGATCTCATCTGTAGTGAAAGCGCCAATAGGCGGGCAGACAGACCCTGTACCCCTGTTAGCAGCTCTGATTGGCTGTAACTCGTATGTTGGGTGATATTGATTGACGGCACTTAATGGGTGGGACTACAGGAAAACATATTCTCCCATTGGAGAATATTGAACGAGGGCTCCTTTTGGCACTAAACATTGGATTTTGCTGGGATTTTTTAACTGTTCTTTTTATTAATGTTCAGAATTGATCAAAGGGCCATTCTAAATTGATACAGGGGCCAGATCTGGCCCGCGGGCCGCCAGTTGAATAGCCCTGCCGTACACCAAGCCTGTTTCTATTCACTCAGATCCACCCAAGCCTTTCCCCAATCAGATCTATAGGAAAAGTCTGTTTGTTTTTCACACCCCATCCATGTTCCCCATAGCTCATGCAGGGAACGCAGACATGATCCAGCCTGGACTCATCCCCCTACAGCCCAACCTGGACTTTATGGACTCCTATGAGCAATTACAAGGTAATGACAATGCACTCTGCCACAGCGACAAACTCTAAAATAATGTCACTTGCACAGTGCACAAACTCTTTAACAGCACCCTGGAGCACCATGTTACTCTCATATGGGAAGTGTAATACAGCAGGTGACATATCCTAACACTTATGAGGGTAGAGTGGATGTTATACTAATTCTAACTAACCTAGAGACTCTTCTTCCAGACTTATTTCACAGCCTCCGTCAGCCCATCTTCCCCTCTGCTTCCCTCACTACCTCATCCGCCACTCCTCTACCCAGCAGCAGCTCTCAATCCCAGGTAAACCCCAACCCTAGGCCCGGTCCCTGTGAACCTCAACCCTAACACACCCACAGACCTAACACACTCCTGCCTTTTATTCTTAGATGTTTTCACAACATCTTACTAGCTGATAACATTATAAATGTGCTATCTTTGCTCTTGTCCTTGTGACTTGATAGGGCCAGCTACTCTCCTCCATGCACCTCTCAGCTGACCTCCCGTCCGTCAGTCCTGACCACAGACTCATCGCCTCCCCAGCCCCCCTGACTATCTCCTCCCCCATGTCAAATCAAACCAGTGGGACCAGTGGAAGCCCCTCTTACGTACAGAACTACATGCCTCTGTTCTCTGGGCCGGTTCCCCCTAGTACTCAGGCTGGAGGCTCCTCCTTCATGCAACCCTCAGCCCTTCCCACGGTGCGGCACACCCAGCCCTGCCAGGGTGCTGCCACGGCAACACCAGTAGCCCCCCCACCCCTGGATGATGCCACAAGCCTGGACGGTTCCACACCCTTATCTATCATCACACAAACAGCCTCCTCCACTGTTATACCCAGTGATGCTGCCACCACCTTCAGTCACAGGTCTAACTTCAGCTCCCTAACCCGGGTACCTCCACCACCACCCCTCCAGCCTCTGGCACCCTCACCTGCCGCCACCCCCCAACACCCACAGACCTTCACCCTGCCCAGACCCATCCAGCCCTCTTGCTCCAACAAAAAGACACGCCGTGTGCAAAGGATTGTTCCTGCCATCTCATCTCACCTCATCCTAACAGGTGAGTTAATCACATCCCAAAAGGTTTAACTGTAGCTGAATATGAATGGTGTATTGATTTAATATCAAATGTAATATTGAATTAATACATGCCTAGCCGGTGCTACCCAGAAAAAAACTACCACATTAGAAACAATAGTATTTATTGAGGTGTGGGGATTACTGCTCCACAGTGTGATCTCACCACAAGGTGGTGCTACCGTCTATCATTATATAGTCAGTTACTATTGTAATGAAAAACTAAATGAAAACTAGTCAATGTTTGCAGGCGAATCAGCCTAAATGATCCTAGCAAAGATCATCAATGACATCCAAGCTCAATATTAGACATTAAATACATGAAAGAATCAGCATTTACCCTGTGGTTTTAATGTCAAAGGCCCTGACTGATGATGTTTTGCTGTCTCAGCACCCTTCCCAGGGCATACCAGTGCAGTGATTGTTACTCCAACCCCCCTGAAAGCAGACGTGGTTCCCTCAACTGGCGTGGTCATCGGCTCCTCCAGCCTATCAAGGGTAAGACCCGGTGTGCTCTGAAGCACCCCCTTTGCTTTCAACTGTTTTATTTAAGATCGTTTTCATTTAATTTGTGTTTTATTTCTTTCCATCCCTCTATCTCAGGCTCCTGGAATTCATATCCTTCCGAAGTCTCCCCAGCTCATTATCCCTAAAGAGGAGACCTACTCTTCCAGCCGCAAGAAACAAAAACCCTCCACAAGTACTGGTGAGAGTGACATACGCCAGGCCCTTACTTTTTTTGTTATATGCATGTACACTAAGCTCAGTCAAGTGTCAGAGGGTGTTTTCCTCCTGTCAAACCTAAGCTATCAATCTATTAGCTCTATGTGTGCATACAGGATGTGGCATGGTAACACATTCATACACATTGTTTTGGAATGTTTACAGTACTGTTCTGCTTTCCATAAAATTATTGAATTGTCTTTAATGTGAGTTGGTGCTCACTGGTGTAGCAGGGTGTAGCAGTCTTTGTTATGATGGTTTTTGGTAAGTGTGGATCATCTGTGTCACCCAGGGCATGAGGGGCGTGGCTCAGGTCAGGGGTCACCGTGTGGGTCAGAGCAGGTCTCCAGTCCTCAGTTTCCCCTCAGCAGCAGCACAGCCCTTTCCAAGAATGAGTCCAACCAGGTAACAGCAGCCCACCCTCCTGCCTACTACTCTCTCTCTGTCTGTGACTGTGTCTGTGTATAACTACAGCTTTTTCAAGCTGGTCCAGTGTTGTGTGCCTGCCGTTGAAGCATTGCAGACTCTGATCATTCTAATTATGTGTGTGTCTGTTCTCTCCCTGTCTGTTCCAGAGCCGTAGGGTGACCCATATCACTGCTGAACAGAAGAGGCGCTTTAACATCAACATCGGCTTCAAAACGCTGTGCAGCCTGGTTCCCACTCTCAAGTCCCAGTCCAATGTAAAGCCATGTCTGTCTGTCATCTGTCTACTGAGTCCTCATACTAATAGCTTTTGGTGGCTTTTATTTAAAGATCAGTTCAGAAGCATAGTGTATGCACATCCAGTTATGTTCAGGTACAAATATAGTATCCATTTCATACACAGACCAAAATCCCACAAATTTACCATGCCTGCTTTTTTATACCAGATTTTTCGTATATATGAAAGGGGTAGGGGGTAAAAAAAACATGGTAAATTAAAAGCACTGTAACCAAATACAGTTATCGTGGGCTGTGTAAATGGTTCTATGCTTTTTTTGCAGGTAAATTCATTAACACTTCCATTGTTTAACACCTCTCTAATGTGAAATGCAAACAGCACCCATGGTTTAATGTTCTTTTACAGGTAATATACCACATCATCAGTCTGAAATGGGTAATGGTAAAGTCATGAAAGAATGATACATACCCACACATTGTTGAATGCTCCAGCAGTTTACGACGTGTCATTTCTACATGACCTTTCCAATATCGGCACCTATTCTTGTTGTGTTTGATACCAGATCAGTAATGCGGCCACGCTGCAGAAGACAGTGGAGTACATTGGGAAGCTGCAGCAGGAGAGGCAGCAGATGCAGGAGGAGACTAAAAGGCTACGGGAGGAGATTGAGGAGGTCAATGCCTCCATAAAGTATGTACTTCCTCACTGTTATCTGTTATCTCTCTCCTCTGAGTAGACGAGTTCAGTAAACTGTATACTGGTACACAGCCTTATGTGATGATACTATGTGTGTGTTTACATGACATAGTAATCTGATCTGTGTGTTATTGCTGTGCCACAGTGTTTGTCAGGAGCAGCTGCCTGCTACGGGGGTGCCCATCACACGCCACCGCTTCGACCACATGCGGGAGAAGTTTGATGAGTACGTGAAGAGCCGCACACTTCAGAACTGGAAGTTTTGGATCGTATCCTTTTTTTTACCCTTATCACTGACATTTAACATGACTTTGTCATAATGATATAAGATTCAATCAGGCTACTTTTAATATTATGCTGGTACATTTTCATTTAGATCAGATGGCTAGATTAGATGCTGTATATAAGCAAAGAAGAGCTATAATTTTTGACTGTTGGAAAAGCCTACCAACCTAAGGTTTCAGGGGGACTTGTGAAAGGTTACGACTGTAGAAAATGAAGTAGTATAATATAGGACTGTATACCATGAGCCATCTGAGTACATCTGAGGTCCTTTCTGTCAGAGGTTCGTTCATATGTCTCCTGAGATATAAATAGGATGCAACTTTGGATCTGTTCCCTCAATAGTGTGTGTTTGACCCTTGACCCATCATCCTTAGTTCAGCATCATCATTAAACCCCTGTTTGAGTCCTTCAATGGGACTGTCTCCACCACAAGCAAAGGGGAGCTGTGTGAGACCACACTGCAGTGGCTGGACCGTCACTGCTCCCTCCATGTGCTGAGGCCCAGTGAGTAAACTACACACATCGCCCCAAACCTCTCTCTCACACACACACACACACAGCATATGTTTTACTGTCATTGTGGGGTCCTAAAATTGATTTCCATTCAAAATTATATTTTCCCTAACTTTAACCCTAACCTTAACCCTTAACCTTAACCCTACCTCCTAAACCTAACACCTAACCCTAAGCCAAAAATAGCCTTTGTCGTTGTAGCGACCTGGGAAATGTCCCCATGAGGGAGAATTTTCCTTGTTATACTATCCTTGTGGGGACTGTACCCACGAGGATAGTATACAAGCCCCCCCACACACACACCCACACACACACATGTTTGTTTTACTATCCTTGTATGGATCAAACAATTGATTCCCATTAAAAATCATATTTTCATGAACCGGTACCCCTAAATCTAACCCGAACTCCTAACCCCTAACCCTAATTGTAACCCTAAACTTAACCCCTGAGCCTGGTCCCCACAAGGATAGTAAAACCAAAAACCCACACAGACACACACACACACAATGTTTTCAATTAAATGTTTTCAAGATTCCCCCATGATTTTCCTGCAAATCAGTCTTCCTGTAGCTGTAGCGTCAGAGTAGGACAGTGAGGAGGTGGATAGAGAAGGGCCAGCTGGCAAATGGTTCCATTACAGCAGTGATATTCAAATGGAATTGCAGTGGGGTTCCAACATTTTAAAAAAAATTCAGGGGAGTGAACCAAAAATTAAGAGTACGTATTATTTCATAGGACAATATACAAACGTTATTGAGAAAGATAATTACAAAAATATATATGTATTGAGTAAATGTACAGAGCCTTCAGAAAGTATTCACACCCCTTGACTTTTTACACATTTTGTTGTGTTACAAAGTGGGATTAAAATGGATTGAATTGTCATTTTTTGTCAATGATCCACACACAATACTCTGTAATGTCAAATTGGAAGAAAAATTCAATTTTTTTTTATTTTTATTAATGAAAAATAAAACACTAATATACTGTATCTTGATTAGATAATTATTCAACCTCCTGAGTCAGTACATGTTATAGTCACCTTTGGCAGCGATTACAGCTGTGAGTGTTTTTGGGTAAGTCTAAGAGCTTTCCATACCTGGATTATACAATATTTGCCCATTTATTCTTTTTAATTGTTTTCAAGTGCTGTCAAGTTGGTTGTTGATCATTGCTAGACAGCCATTTTCAAGTCTTGCCATAGATGTTCAAGTAGATTTAAGTCAAAACTGTAAATAGTCCATTCAGGAACATTTAATGTCGTCTTGGTAAGCAACTCAAGTGTATGTTTGGCCTTGTGTTTTAGGTAATTGTCCTGCTGAAAGGTGTATTTGTCTCCCAGTGTCTGTTGGAAAGCAGACTGAACAAAGTTTTCCTCTAGGATTTTGCTTGTGCTTAGCTCGATTGTTTCTTTTTATCCTAAAAAACTCCCTAGTTCTTGCTGATGACAAGCATACCCATAACATGATGCAGCCATCACCATGCTTGAAAATATGAAGTGGTACTCAGTGTTATTGGATTTGCCCCAAACATAACGCTTTGTATTCAGGACAAAAAGTTAATTTTTGACAATTATTGCCTTATTGCAAACAGGATGCATTATTTGGAATATTTGTGGAGTAACTACACTGTTGTTAATCCATTCTCAGTATTCTCCTATCACAGCCATTAAACTCTGTAACTGTTTAAACATTTCCATTGGCCTCATGGTGAAATCTCTGAGCAGTTTCCTTCCTCTCTGGCAACTGATTTAGGAAAGACGCCTGTATCTTTGTAGTGACTGGGTGTATTGATACACCATCCAAAGTGTAAAACTCATAACTGCACTATGCTCAAAGGGATATTCAATGTCTGCTTTTTTACCCATCTGCAAATAGGTGTCCTTCTTTGCGAGGCATTGGAAAACCTCCCAGGTCTTTGTTGTTGAAGCTGTGTTTGAAATTCACTGCTCCGCTGAGGGACCTTACAGATAATTGTGTGTGTGGGCTACAGAGAGGAGGTAGTCATTCAAAAATCATGTTGAACACTATTATTGCACAAAGAGTGAGTCCATGCAACTTATGTGACTTGTTAAGCACATGTTTACAACTTAACTTATTTAAGCTTGCCATAACAAAGGGGTTGAATACATTTAAGCTTTTCATTTTTAAAGATGTACTATGCAGAAATCATTACACCATTTCCCGTTTGCTAAAATTCTAATAGTTTGCCTAATTTCAGTTTATGTGACAAAACAAGCAAGTATAGTATAGAGAATCATTGTACCATCTAAACGGCTGTGAAATATATTTTCCATAATCAAAAATATTGTATTTTCAAAACTGAAAGTAAAAGATGCAAAAATGAAACAGAAAGAACGGGAAGCATAGAAATAATGCACATAGAACAGATGTACCGCTTCTTAGACTTGCGTTCAATTAGAACGACATATCTATAACTCACATTTCTATGTGAATTTGGTCAGGTCGCCCAAAAAGTTACATATTGCAGCTTTAATTAATTTGTAAAAATGTCAAATAAATAAATTCCACTTTGACATTATTGGGTATTGTGTGTAGATCGGTGACAAATCTCTATTTCATCCATTTTAAATTCATGGTGTAACACAATGTGGAATAAGTAAAGGGGTGTGAATACTCTGAAGGCACTGTATATATTGGTTCTCTTTATTTTGATAGGAGAGATGAAAATGTAATGAATTTGAAGCTAATTTGTTGATGTGAAAATCTAACCCCTTTTTAAGGTTATTTCATTAGATTTGGGGTGGGGTCTACATAATTTCAGGTGGAAAAAATGGGGTTCCAGAAATGTTGGTGAAAATAATTTGAGTCCCCGCTGAAACAGTGAAGCGCCAATGCAGCACATAATGTTTAGCCGGGAACACTGCAGCAGAAGCGAACTCCTTCCTCCGCTACTCTTTAGTCTGCGTGAGGCTACAATACGCTGAGTTACCCGGTGAAGCGATCTGTAGCCTATTGCGTGATTGTGTTTATGAGTCTGTTATTAAAGAATGTGAAACAATGTGTATGTTTACTCATATATGGCTATAAATATTGTATATACATTAGCACCTATGTGTAGAATATTGTGTGTATATATACAGAAATTGGTTCAGTTATGGCTTAAAATAAGTTAAAATGGGCAGAATATTTTATATAAATTTGTGCATATGGTTATATAAAAAGGCTGAAGGCTAAAAACAAACTATACTATATCTAGGCCTATATCTAGTTTCTACAATGTATTTTTGTTTTAAAGAATGTATTTTCATTTTATCTTGTTTTTACACCAACCATTTACTATAAAACATGTATTTATCAACAGATAAGCTTAGCAAAATACAGTAAATGCGTCCGACCTTCTCCCTAACCCATGTTGCCGGAAAGTATGTCAGGAGCTCCTCCAGTTGACGTTCCGGGCTCTGAAAGAACCAGGTATCTAGCAGGTTGTCGACACATTCGCCTACATCAGCCGGTGGGGCGAATGCTAGCGTGCCGAGCTCCCTGATCTCTTGGGCGTAGTCGGTGTCGTTGAGGTACTTTTGTCGCACTTTGGGAAGTACTTGTACTTTTCGCCAAATGGCCTGTTTCATGTGAAAGAAGCAACCCCGGTTGTGGGTCCCAGAAAACACCTTTGTGAAGGCTTTAAAAGCCGCTGGCTTGAAGTCAGTCATGATGGAGTCTGGTTTCAGGTCTTGCCTCTTCAGCGCCGCAAATGCACGAGTGTATGTTCCCTAAAAATAGAAAATATATAATGTTAGACTGCATGGTTAGGCCTACATGTTGTCCTTAATTTAAAAAATGTATGAACGCTTTATGAACACTTTAATGAACACTTCAATAAAACAACGTCAATAGTAATTGTTGATATATACCTTCAATCTTATTGGGCAGCAACATGAAGACTGTTGGAACCATGTGTCCCTCCTGCAACCCATGAATGGTGTGTACACGGTCTTATAAATGTTATCACTATACTTATTAAAAATCAAAGTTCTTCCAGAGTTTTTGTAGAATCAAGATAGACTTTATTTCACAAAGCAACAGAAGCCGAGCTGGTCTGCAGAGCAACTAAACTCCCAACACTTGGCCCTCAGTTTATATACAATTTCCATTCCTGCTTGTTTTACATACTCTTTAGCTTAAACCCTCCCAGTTCAGTTTCTCCAGCCTTCATCTTTTGACCGCTCCGCCCACTATCTTTATTTATGATAGTGGCAAAATCTAACCCTATTCAGTCTCCTCCTTCTATTTATCTAGTCTGGAAACAATAGTGGCAGAACCAGGCTTTCTCATGTAAAAAATAACAGAGCCATCTCCTGGCTCTGCTCTGTTTATTCCAAAACATATCAATCCATACTTAAATATCGTTTACACATGGCAGGTCCATAACCCATTCTCAACCATATACATTTAAGACTTTCCTCATGCATAACAGTATAATCAATCAAGAGACATGTCCTGACTCTGGCTCAGACTCCCTCCTTGTGTACCACTCGGTACCACACTCCGTATTCACTTAGTCGTAATGCTTGTCTTTATGATTAACTATGTTTTAATCTTTATAGTCTAAAAATATGTACCATGTTTAACCTATGGTCTGACCTTGTGTACCACTCGGTACCATGGCTCAGTATGATCTACTGAAAAATACCCAACAACAATTGGCTGAACAAAGGAGGGGTTGTCTTGAATGTTCCATCTACGTCTTTTGAGTCTCACAGGTATTCCAAGTTGCGTGTGCTTGTGAAGATCCAAATTCTGTCTGGCTGGGGTCCGCTGTCATGCTGGAGGAACAGTTCTCCATTGTAGCCCTTATAGCTGTCAGGGATGACGAGTTTGGAGAGGGATGTAGGTACAGGGGGTGCCGCGTTCTTTTGTTGGTGCCTCTGCACCAACTTCTTCATGTTCTTCAGAGAGGGCATTTCTCCCCAAATAGACGCAGGGAAGCCATGTTTCATTCTAGGTATCCAGGCTTCTCTCCTTTGGACAATTCATCACCTTTTGGATCCGAATCCGAGCATTGTCCGGGATATGGTGTGTTCTCCAGATAACTTGGAGGTAATGCAATCAGTGAGGGTTGTGCGATCTCGGCATTCGAAAGCATCATAGAATATTTGGATTATTAGCATATGAACGACTTGCAATTAAATTTCTGGACTATCGAAGCCATCCATCGGACCCATTTACTGTATATAGATCCGGCAGTTCAAAGAGGATAGTTTCAAAGGTAATCTATTGGGGCTAGTTATTGTTAATTAGCAGCATACTTTAGTTTGTGTGTCTATTATTATTTAACATTTAATTAGGACCTAAAACTAGAACCGTCTTTTGGGCTTCATGGGAATGTAAAATTGTAATACATTCTAAAAACATTTTACTTGTCCAAAATCGTGTGACATAAAACACTACTTGCCTATCAATATAATAAGCATTTCCCTGTGAAATTAGACATGCAACTTGAACCCTGTTTCAACAATCAGGTGAATCAGATTTTATTTAAAAAAATTTACAGTAAAGTGAACATTTAAAAAAATTATGGAAGTCTCATACTTTACAGTCCAAACTATACAGGCTAAAATTGTAATAAAAAAAACGGGGTTCAAAAGCTAAGAAGCTTTATTTCCTTGTAATACAATTTATTCACTGGCTTCACCTGTGTCCTCGCCAACCAGAGTAGGGCAGCACTTTACAACATTCCAATGTTATAGTCTTGTGAATCTCTCATGCATATTTTTATATTGAAAATTGGAACAATGGGAGAGATGGACAAATGCTGATTTCAAAACAAAATGGATTACATTCTTATTCACATTGTCAAGACATGAGGTGAGTATCAAAATAGTGTTAAAAGTTGAACCTCAGATCTTTAGTATAATGTGGTATTCAGTTCTGTTGAAATAGCCTACATTTTCCGTATCATAGTGAAACTACATAAAATGACATAGGCCAAATGGATTTTGTGATGTCCTATATTACATTTACTTATTTAGACTGTTAAAAGGTAAGGGGAAAGGCAGACATTTTATATAAACATTGGATTTCTTGATGTCAATACCAAAGCTGATAATTGTGACAACTTGATTGAATTGGAATTATGTGAATAATGATGATGACGGTATAGCCTAACCCTTTAATCATAGGTTATTGTTACTTTGTGTCTCTAAAATCAAATGTTTCCATTTCTATAGACGTGACAGTCTGTTTTAACTGAAACATCCAATTATCAGCCTTTTACCAGATCAATTTTTCTGCATTACATTTTTTATTTTCATAACTGATCAAAATTAAGTATGCTATAGCCTATAGATAATATTCTGCCCATATGAACACATTTATCGTAGGTCATATAAAAAACACCTATGCATGATTTAATGAAAAGCAGCAAACAGACACATTGTTTCACATTCTTTAATAAAAGACTCGTAAACAGAAACAGGCAATAGGCTATACAGCTGGATTCACATTTTCCACGCCAAATAAGCCTACAAGGACACTTGAGGTATCTCAACGAAGTTTATTGTGCGAGGGGGTTGTGCTCTGCATAGTACTTTCCTCAAAAAGTTTTGCTCGACAAAAAGCCTGAAAAACGTTGAATACCACTGTATGTGTGAGGTACGCTATACTTCTTTTTTTTTTTGAATGTATATAAGTCAATTTCACCCCCATTTTCTTTGTAAGGAAATATTTGCCTCCTGATGTGACATGGTCTCACACACTATCACACACAATATTTTCCCTGTCACTTATTTACAAGAATGAACACATTCTCTTTCAGTCTCTTGTTCAACCTGTGTCTCTCACACACTCAATCTAAGAGGAAGGGATGTTGACATCAGAGATGATCATCACTGGAGACAGTTCAGTTCACTAGGTTACAGTGCCTAGTGAAAGTCTACACACCCCTTGCACATTTTCCTAAAAATTGATTAAATTAGATCTTGCTCACGCTCAGTAAATTTGGTTAGGAATCATTGATGGACAGCAATATTCAAACCTTATCTCTGATTTTCAAACAAATTTAAGTCAGGACTGAGACTGGACCATTCAGGAACACTCAACACCTATTGGTGTTGTGGAAAATAACCACTATACTTTATTACAAATCAGTCCTTCCAGAGTGTTTGTGGGATTAAAAATGACTTAATTATAATGTCAACAAAGCCAGGCCAATCTGCAGATTCGCCCCCTCTCTCCTACCTATATAGTCTCCTTCCCCCACCCTAGGTTCAAATCCCTCCCTCTTCAGTTTCCTGCTCTTTATCACTCCGCCCACTTCCTTTGTCTCTGAGGGTGGCTAAATTCGACTTTCATTAAGTTCAGAATCACATAGTACTACAATCAATCAACCCTTATCTTGCAAAAACACTCATGTTTAGTTTAAACTCTGTTCAACCCCCGCTCTTTTCACTGTGTTTGAAGATAGAAACAAAAGGCTCAAGCCAGTTTCAGTCTTTGATATGATAAGACAACCATGGATCTAAGTAAGAGCAAGCAATTTGACCCTGGGTCAGCTTCCCTCTTTATCCCCACACACACAGTGAAATGACCCAATTACATTCCTGGCCCAGTAACAAATAATTCTAACTCTATGTTCGTGATTAACCCAGTTTATCTCATAGTCTATTAAAAATACACATAATTGGAAAGCTGTCATAGTGTGTCTTTGGCATTACATTTGTGTAATAGTCCCAGGATTAGGTATTTGAGTATTGTGGTGGCAGCATCATGTTATGAGTATGCTTTTCACCGGCAGGGACTGGGGAGTTTGTCAGGATCTAAATAAATATGAAAGGAGCATAGCCCAGGTAGAAAGTTCGAGGAAACCCTGCCACAGTCTTCTGAATACCTAACCCTGGGATACAGTTGTATTTTCCAGTGGGCCTATTACACAAATGTAATGCCAAAGACCAACCAGAATGGCTTTCCAAGAGGTGTTAAGTGTTCCTGAATGGTCCAGTCTCAGTCCCGACTTAAATTTGCGTGAAAATCTGAGCCAAGGTTTGAATATTGCTGTCCATCAATGATTCCCAACCAAATTTACTGAGCTTGAGCAATTTATATAAAAACAATGGATATATGTTGCCTTAAGAGTTGTGCAAAGTTGGTGTCTTATTCAAAATGATTCAAAGCTGTAATGGCTATTAAGGGCTTCCACCAAGTATTAAAGTAAAGATTCACCCATTGTTTATGTTTCATTGTTTTTGTGCATCTCTGAGCGATGTTCTATCGATTCCCAGGGTCATAGACTTTTACTAGCGACTGTATATTACTACCATCTGATTAGCATGCTTTTGGAAGTAGGATCATGAAGAGTCATATACACAATCTTACTGAGAGGCATGCTAGCTCCTTGTCTTTATCTTTGTCTGTTATTTCATAAATTATTTTATGGAGGATTTTTTTTTTTTTTACTTGTTTTGTGTAACTTGTTGTCACACAAAATGTAAACTGTGATGAATGTATAGCTGATTGGTCTTTCTGTTGTCCAGTGGTACTGAACACTCTCCGACAGCTCAGCACAAGCACATCCATCCTTACCGACCCCACCCTTCTGCCTGAGGAAGCCACCCAGGCTGTCATCAACACCCACAGGCACTCTGCAGACTCCTAGCCGCACCTCGAGGGGAGGAGTGGTTCAGATAGAGTGCATGATCTTAGTACCCTATAGTACAGCACTCCACAGAGGGTCTCTACCACAAACTACTCTAACCTCTCCAGATTGAAAAATACCTTGAAACTACAGTATGGAAAAGCACCAGCACTAGTTTGTCTTAAAGGTAATCCAAAGAGGTTACTCTGTCTTCCACCCTATCCATTACCATTTAGAACAGGACATGAAGTTTATGGTCTTTGGATACGTGACCTCATCCAGCTTACTGACCTCTCATTCCTACACATCGAGTGGGCTTTGCGGTCAACAACCCAAACTCGGTGCATTACTTTGGATGATTAATACACACAACACATAGAACAACATTTACAGCATATTTTGAATATGGCAATAACGTTGCTCTTTGTTGATGTAACTCTACACTGTTGATGGTGGAACTCCCAATTCGTTTTTAGGCTTGCAGTGCCTTCAGAAAGTATTCACACCCCTTGACTTTTTCTACATTTTGTTGTGTTACAGCCTGAATTTAAAATGGATTACATGTAGTTTTTTTGTCACTGGCCTACGCACAATACCCCATAATGTCAAAGTGGAATTATGTTTTTCGATTTAAACCCCCCCCCCCCAAATTGATTAAAAATTAAAAGTTGAAATGTCTACAGTCAATAAGTATTCAACCCCTTTGTTATGGCAAGCCTAAATAAGTTCAGGAGTAAATATTTGCTTAACAAGTCACATAAGTTGCATGGACTCACTCTGTGTGCAATAATCGTGTTTAACATGATTTTTGAATGACTAACTCATCAATGTACCCCACACATACAATTATCTGTATGGTCCCTCAGTCGAGCAGTGAATTTGAAACACAAATTCAACCATAAAGACCAGGGAGGTTTTCCAATGCCTTGCAAAGAAGGGCACCTATTGGTATATGTGTAAAAAAAAAAAAAAAATGCATTGAATATCCCTTTGAGCATGGTGAAGTTATTAATTCACTACAAAGATACAGAAATCCTTCCTAACTCAGTTGCCGGAGAGGAAGGAAACCAACTGCTCACAGTTAGAGTTTAATGGCTGTGATAGGAGAAAACTGAGGATGGATCAACAACATTGTAGTTACTCCACAATACTAACCTAATTTGAGGGAAAAGAAGGAAGCCTGTACAGAATTTTATTTTCTTCTCCAAAACAGGCATCTTGTTTGCAACAAGGCACTAAAGTAATACTGTATACAATTTGGCAAAGCAATTCACTTTTTGTCCTGAATACAAAGTGTTATGTTTGGGGCAAATCCAATACAACACATTACAGAGTATCACTCTATATTTTCAAGCATATAGTGGTGGCTGCATCATGTTATGGGTATTGTTAGGTTCTGAACAAACAGAGTAAAAACTCAAACGGACGACTAGGAAAAGCTGAAACCAAGTTTATTCCCCCACTGGGTCAAACAGCTGCAAAGACATGTTAACACAAGCATATATATTTATACCCTCCTCCTAGGCGGAGTCAACTCCTTGCACATCTAAACAGCCAATATATCTCTGTTGCAAGTCAGGACTTAATTGGTTCCTCTCGTGGGCATGGAAGTATATGTGTGTAACAGGACTGTTCCTTGTCACTTCATCTGACCCGACCTCGGGCTAAATTCCTCACTCCTCCCTACTCCACGGCTGTCCTACCTTATCAGTGACTGAAACCAGACTTGCACTTTGCTTCCCTCCTTAGGAGCCACGAGATTTAACAATACCATATTTTGACAGAATGTAAACTTTCTGCACTCACCCTTCCTCACTCAGTAACTTTCCATACACCTAGTTCTTTCCCACCCTCCATTGACCCCAACATATACATTCATTATACATGTAAAGTAATCAATAAGTTCTAGTATGGTAACATGAACAAGTATATTTCAAGCTAGAATCCAATAGTATGCTTGCAATCGTTAAGGACTGG
The DNA here is from genome assembly GCF_964263955.1 of Coregonus lavaretus. Classification (NCBI taxonomy): domain Eukaryota; kingdom Metazoa; phylum Chordata; class Actinopteri; order Salmoniformes; family Salmonidae; genus Coregonus; species Coregonus lavaretus. The sequence continues at coordinate 27,692,037 of NC_140001.1, forward strand.
GGAGTTTTTCAGGTTAAAAAAGAAACCAGGAAATCCTGGTTCAGTCTGCTTTCCACCAGACACTGGGAGATGAATTCACCTTTCAGCAGCACAATAACCTAAAACACAAGACCAAATCTACACTGGAGTTGCTTACCAAGAAGACAGTGAAAGTTTCTGAGTGGCCGAGTTACAGTTTTCACTTAAATCTACTTGAAAATCTATGGAAAGACCTGAAAATAGTTGTCTAGCAATGATCCACAACCAAATTGACAGAACTTGAAGAATTTTGAAAATAATAATGGGCAAATGTTGTACAATCCAGGTGTGGAAAGCTCATAGAGACTTACCCAGAAAGACTCACAGCTGTAATCGCTGCCAAAGGTGCTTCTGCAAAGTTCTGACTCAGGGGTTTGAATACTTACGTAAATTAGATATTTCTAAATTTCATTTTCAATACATTTGCTAAAATGTCTAAAAATGTGTTTTCACTTTGTCATTATGGGGTATTGTGTGTAGATGGGTGAATTCAGTCTGTAACACTTTTTTTTTGGAACAAGTCAAGGGGTATGAATACCTTCTGAAGGCACTGTACTTTGGCAGGCAAATAGCATGGTGTTTGAACTCTAGGGGATTTACCGTGCTTGCTCGTTTTGTTTAATCTTTTTGTTTTTATTCAGCTTTTAAATTGTTATTTAAGGTATGAAACAAAGAAAGCAGCATATGAATTGTCATAAAAGGGAAATATCTCTTGAATGAGTTGTAGCATCCTGAGATTCTGTTGTTGTTTTCTCTGTTTGAATGACAGTGAGTGTGGATACATTGAGTGTTATCAAAAAGGCTATAAAACAAACCAAAGGCTTAGCACTGATTGGCAGTATGCTTTGAGTGCTCTGAAAGCCTTCAGTAACTACTTACTACTGTTTTTTCATTCTCATCATTTGGCTCAGGTGCCTTTGCATCTGGTGGGGTCTCAAACTCTTGCACAGTTGTCTTCCCTCCATGAAGTGGGAGGGAGGGTGTCCCAGTTCTTTGTGGCCAGACATTCTGGGTATTCTACCCTTTTTCTTGGGGGAGGTTGGACTGTGCAAATCATACCAGAAGTCTTTAATATCCTCAGATGAAGTTAAGCCAAAGTTTATCCATGGAAAAGTGTTTTCACTCAAGGAAGATTCTGCCTTTACTAATGGACCCTGAGTGGTTCGAGGACAAGGCCATGGACAGATCTGAAGCACTTTGAGCACATTTAACCTTACACGCTGCAGCCTACCTTTCATTCAGTAATTTAAACAAATTAACTTTGTGCTATAGGAGCATTCAAACATTATGTGGTGAATGTTGCTCTTTTCTTGTTCTCTCAGGGATGCGCTGGTGAGCGTTTTATGCTGTTCCCTATAACCAAACGAACAAACACAATCAGGATATTTTAAGCTGAAGAAAGCATCAGCTATAAGCATACAAGTTACATACGTATGTTTGATGTTCTTTTTTTGTTTCACATAATCAAGTCATCCTTATGTCTAACGTATGCTTATGACAGCATTATGCTAGCCTGTCAAAGATGCATATCTCTTCTCATAGTTCAGATCTTATTTGTCTAAGATACAGTTAAACATTATAGGCCATATTGCAAAAGTAGAAACATTAATTTCACATCCCTTTCCTTTATTTGTCTCAGAAACCCTGACCTACATTGGCACATTGTGGGAGGCATTTAGAGAGACTACTTCTTTATTAGCAATGCACCTCAGAACAGCAAATACATGGATATACTTTATTACTGTAACTCATGACTGTTGCAGGGTGATATTTTGTCTATTTTTATTTCAACAATATGCACATTTGTGTTAACACTCTTCAGGCAGTCTTTAATGTAACTGATTGCTTGCTTTTTTTTCTGTATTTATTACTTTGATGCATAACAGAGTTTGCTTTGAATTAAATCACATTTAGCACCATTGGTTCTGTATTTCATCAATGTATGTAATTTTTCTTAGAGGCTATATGGGCTTTACGAGAGTCCTTAATAGATGTCTCAATAACTGCGATCACCCGTTTGCACCCTTTGCTACTCTACGAGTGGAGTACCCTTTATCCTATGACTGGGGACTATATTATTGTTACAAGATTCTGAGCCCCATGTACAGTATTGACCACATCAGACAGCATTATGTGGGCTAATCACAACTAACATTAATCTAGTGTCATTCAGATCAAAGGTTTTATTTCTGTTCCATTCAAAGGGAATTGGAACTATGCAAAGACTCCAAAAGGACAAGAGCAGATGGATGTCATTAAAAAAATGTGTTTGCCAAGCAGTTATTATGTGGGGAAAGTTTCCAATATTCCTCTGTCAAGAATCATGACATGTTTTATGTTATAAAACAAGGATTAACAATTTTGTTTAAGGGGAGATTTCATTTATGAGATTACTTTTTGGAAGTCCTTGTCTTTTTATGTTTGTTCCCCCTGAGATACAGTAAATAAGTGTTGTAAATATTCTCTTTCTTGGTCTACAAAGTAAAGACATTTTTCCTTTTTACATGGTTTCTGTGTTTTTGTACTGTGTTTTAGGTAACATCAATATCCTCCTTTCTTGCGTTCCCGAGTGCATATGTCGCAAGTCTAGGAAGTATGACAACGGTACAGTTTTCTGCTCTTTGACAGTTTCACTCATGTTCAAGAAATTATTATTTAAAAAATTTATTGCATGTTAACTGATTTGCATCAGGTATAATACCTGGCATTTCCAATGATGGCTAACATTATTGTATGATATCAACTGATAACAATGATACTGTAAGTCCAAGAATTGGCTGTAACTAGTGGAATATGAAATATAGAAATGGAAGTAATTTTCTACTGTTAAAAAAGGACTACAGTGTCAACATAATCATCCGTTGCTTTGGTGGGTGCTTATATTTGTGTGTGTATTATAGGTACAGTGGGGGGGAAAAGTATTTAGTCAGCCACCAATTGTGCAAGTTCTCCCACTTAAAAAGATGAGAGAGGCCTGTAATTTTCATCATAGGTACACGTCAACTATGACAGACAAATTGAGAAAAAAATTCCAGAAAATCACATTGTAGGATTTTTAATTAATTAATTAGCAAATTATGGTGGAAAATAAGTATTTGGTCACCTACAAACAAGCAAGATTTCTGGCTCTCACAGACCTGTAACTTCTTCTTTAAGAGGCTCCTCTGTCCTCCACTCATTACCTGTATTAATGGCACCTGTTTGAACTTGTTATCAGTATAAAAGACACCTGTCCACAACCTCAAACAGTCACACTCCAAACTCCACTATGGCCAAGACCAAAGAGCTGTCAAAGGACACCAGAAACAAAATTGTAGACCTGCACCAGGCTGGGAAGACTGAATCTGCAATAGGTAAGCAGCTTGGTTTGAAGAAATCAACTGTGGGAGCAATTATTAGGAAATGGAAGACATACAAGACCACTGATAATCTCCCTCGATCTGGGGCTCCACGCAAGATCTCACCCCGTGGGGTCAAAATGATCACAAGAACGGTGAGCAAAAATCCCAGAACCACACGGGGGGACCTAGTGAATGACCTGCAGAGAGCTGGGACCAAAGTAACAAAGCCTACCATCAGTAACACACTACGCCGCCAGGGACTCAAATCCTGCAGTGCTAGACGTGTCCCCCTGCTTAAGCCAGTACATGTCCAGGCCCGTCTGAAGTTTGCTATAGTGCATTTGGATGATCCAGAAGAGGATTGGGAGAATGTCATATGGTCAGATGAAACCAAAATATTACTTTTTGGTAAAAACTCAACTCGTCGTGTTTGGAGGACAAAGAATGCTGAGTTGCATCCAAAGAACACCATACCTACTGTGAAGCATGGGGGTGGAAACATCATGCTTTGGGGCTGTTTTTCTGCAAAGGGACCAGGACGACTGATCCGTGTAAAGGAAAGAATGAATGGGGCCATGTATCGTGAGATTTTGAGTGAAAACCTCCTTCCATCAGCAAGGGCATTGAAGATGAAACGTGGCTGGGTCTTTCAGCATGACAATGATCCCAAACACACCGCCCGGGCAACGAAGGAGTGGCTTCGTAAGAAGCATTTCAAGGTCCTGGAGTGGCCTAGCCAGTCTCCAGATCTCAACCCCATAGAAAATCTTTGGAGGGAGTTGAAAGTCTGTGTTGCCCAGCGACAGCCCCAAAACATCACTGCTCTAGAGGAGATCTGCATGGAGGAATGGGCCAAAATACCAGCAACAGTGTGTGAAAACCTTGTGAAGACTTACAGAAAACGTTTGACCTGTGTCATTGCCAACAAAGGGTATATAACAAAGTATTGAGAAACTTTTGTTATTGACCAAATACTTATTTTCCACCATAATTTGCAAATAAATTCATTAAAAATCCTACAATGTGATTTTCTGGATTTTTTTTTCTCCTCATTTGGTCTGTCATAGTTGACGTGTACCTATGATGAAAATTACAGGCCTCTCTCATCTTTTTAAGTGGGAGAACTTGCACAATTGGTGGCTGACTAAATACTTTTTTCCCCCACTGTATGTGTGAATTGGATATGTGTTTTTTTGCATATCCCAATGCCCCCTCAGACAACGGCGACCCTGGCGCAATTAGGGTTAAGTGCCTTGCTCAAGGGCACAGACTGATTTTTCACTTTGTCGGCTCGGGATTCTAACTAGCGACCTTTCAGTTACTGGCTCAGCGCTCTAACTGCTAAGCTACCTGCCGCCCTATGATAGATGATTTATTTGAAAAGATAATGCATGTCTTGGCGTTAGGGATCTGCTCCTTCAGGGTAGCTCACTGCCAGAGCGAAGCGTCATATGAAGATTATAATATAACTACAGTCAGTGAGCACGCAGAACTCAGACAGGTGGAGGCTGTGGTGGTGGCGGAATATCAGAAACAGCAAGCATAGCAAGTAACAGCTAGTTACAGCAGCACGGCAGCAAGAGACACCAGCACGTGACATCCGGCATTGAGGAAGCATGTGTAGAACTGGTCAACTTAAATAGACCATGTAATTAGTGTGAATACAATTGGTGCGATATCAGGTTTCCCTTCTGAACTGACTACGCTTAATTTCAGAAAGGAAACACCACGTGTACGTTTTACCATTTATTAGAAAAGATAACAATGCATGTCTTGGCGTTAGGGCTCTGCTCCTTCAGGGTAGCTCACTGCCAGAGCCAAATGTCATATGAAGATGATAATATAACTACAGACAGTGAGAATGAGATGCTATATCAAATCCCCCAAAACTGCAGAAACCCAAGCCAGACGATTAACTGAGTACGGCAGAAAGTGCAGTTTAAGAGCTTTCAGTAGACCAGCAAAGGTAATTCTACCATACATGACTGGACTACTAACCAATGTGTGAATACTAACCATGTGTAGCATGATTTAATGCAGTCGTATAACTATTTCACGATGCACCGCCGGGTACCCTCGATGAGGCAAGATGAACAGTCATCTTGGTACTTGGGAAATACAGTGCATTCGGAAAGCATTCAGACCCCTTTTTTACATTTTGTTATGTTACAGCCTTATTCTAAAATGTATTAAATTACTTTTTTCCCTCAATCTACTCACAATACCCCATAATGACAAAGCGAAAACTGTTTTTGGGAAATACCTTATTTACATAAGAATTCAGACCTTTTGCTATGAGACTCGAAATTGAGCTCAGGTGCATCCTGTTTCCATTGACCATCCTTGAGATGTTTCTACAACTTGTTTGGAGTCCACTTGTGCCAAATTCAATTGATTGGACATGATTTGGAAAGGCAGACACCTGTCTATATAAGGTCCCACAGTTGACAGTGCATGTCAGAGTAAAAACCAAGCCATGAGGTCGAATGAATTGTCCGTAGAGCTCCGAGACAGGATTGTGCCGAGGCACAGATCTGGGGAAGGGTACCAGAACATTTCTGCAGCATTGAAGGTCCCCAAGAACACAGTGGCCTCCATAATCTTTAAATGGAAGAAGCTTGGAACCCCCAAGACTCTTCATAGAGCTGGGCAAACTGAACAATCGGGGGAGAAGGGCCTTAGTCAGAGAGGTGACCAAGAACCCAATGGTCACTCTGACAGAGCTCCAGAGTTCCTCTGTGGAGATGGGAGAACCTTCCAGACGGACAACCATCTCTGCAGCACTCCACCGATCAGGCCTTTATGGTAGAGTGGCCAGACGGAAGCCACTCCTCAGTAAAAGGCACTTGACAGCCCGCTTGGAGTTTGCCAAAAGGCACCTAAAGGACTCTCAGACCATGAAAAACAAGATTCTCTTTGAGTGTACCAGCCAGAGCCCGGACTTGAACCTGATCGAACATCTCTGGAGAGACCTGAAAATAGCTGTGCAGCGACGCTCCCCATCCAACCTGACAGAGCTTGAGAGGATCTGCAGAGAAAAATGGGAGAAACTTCCCAAATACAGGTGTGCCAAGCTTGTAGCGTCAATATTGTTTTTAATTTGTATAAAGCTGTGTTTTCTTGCAGACATTCGCTGTGAAGTTGATAAGTTGGTTGGTAAGTTGGTAAGTATATAGCACATGTATCTGTCTTGTATTGCAAGTAACGTTTACAAGCATGTAAATATTTTTATATTTGTTTGCTGGTAAATATTTGAAACTAGCTCAAATTGGCTGTAATTGTATACATTTGCATATTAAATGTATTAATTGCAAGTAACATTTTCAATTGACTGAAATTGTCTGTTCAGTTGCCCAGTTCCTTACTGGTCCTTCTCTCTAGCCATTCATCTTTTGTGCCCGATTCCAAATAACATTTTAGGTCAGGGTTGGTATGGAATTGGACATTGGTTTCTAGTTAGTGTTTGCATATCCGGATGTTCTAGATTTGTGTACGTAATATGGCAGAAGTGTCCCGGAGTCCACTACACAGCAGAGTTGAGTCATCACCATATTGCTACACCTATCCAAGCACCATCAGGTCAAGCACTAAAAAGATAGAGTAGGGGGTTAAAGGCCTTAATTAAATTGTGTAAAAAATTTAAAAATACTACAAAAAATACTATAAAACTTATCTCGGCCTGTACCTTGACGTGGTGAGAGGTCTTCCAACTAAACCAGGCCGATGTTATTGAAAATGAAGTATCCTTTATGTTTGCTTTTCCATCCCACCACCCCTGACTGAGACTGGCTGCCTATCGTGACAGGAAGAACCTCCCAACCACACAGCACCCACCTCTCTATTCCACCCACCAGAATTAAGTATTTCAGTCCGATTGCCATGTGAGTGTACAAAAAATAATCGGTGAAAATAAATGAATGACACGCCTGTATCACAAAAATATAAACGTTTGTATTAAAATCTTAAATATTGCCAGGTTGGTTTTCACAGCTGTTTCACAAGGTGTTAATTATTGTAAGTTCTGAGGTATGCTTTGATGGTATTTATTTGTTCCACATTATTCGTTGTTGTATCCTAGGACCTACAATAGATACATATATATTCAACCACAAGGGGGTACTAATGAGCTATGCGAGATAGAAAAAAATGAATCATAATAGAGGACTACCGAAATTATATTATTTCAGTGTAGATAATGGAAGGGCAGGTTAAAATAAAAACATGACAGCCAGACAAGCCAGTGTATGAATCGGATTTGCATATGAATGGAGTGGAAATGAGCTTACTTCATGATCTGTAAGGTAAGTAACTTTAATGTGTCAAGCAGATTACACGTTTTCTTTGCCATTTCCGAAACGTAGCAACGTTTAAGACATGGATTTCATGTTGTAACGTTAACAAGGTACCCAAAAGTAGTTCGAATTCATGTTTTCATTTTATTAGCTAAACAAAACTTGTTTAAACAGCGAAATTGTCACAGAAATCAGCCATTGCATAGCGATGATGAAAATAACGTCATTTAGGCTGTAACTATCTCCAAAATGATAATCATTAGGTCATCACACCATTGATATAGTAATGGACACTAATAGTTGATCTAATCCCATTGTGATGCGGAGGGAAACACTATTTGCCATGACAGGCCCACTATGTGTTCAAAGGGGGCGATTACGTTTTTGTTCACACCAGCAATATGCTGGAATATGTTAAGGACCACAAGATATCATTCCAAGAAGTACTTCATACCAGTGGAGATGTATGGTCCTGTGGGGATCTATTTTCTTATAACTAGATGTGATGCCTAGCTTAGAAAGAATACATTAATGATTAAACATAATAGGTTTGTGCTGTACTGATATAGATTGTTTAACATAACAAGCTGTGATTAATGTGAGGAACAGTTAGGGGGTAGGCTGAGACAGACTTGTGACTCACATACACACACACTGCCTCTTTGTTAAACCGCTCAAGGACAAAGTACTGCAACATGAAGAAGAAAACTATGTCTGAGGTTGCTGACTCGAGACAAGTTGTAAAGATAACAACTAATGCCTGGCAACAGTGAAGCGCCAAGGGGCTGGGACCAGCCTGTGCGCCATCGATAGGTTGGGTAAGTTTAAACCACACCCAGCCTCTACTCTGACAGGCCCAGCAGGGAGCGGGAACTATCTCTGTCAAGAGTATTTAAAGAAGAACTTATAACAAAAGCTCAGTTCTCTGACTGCCCTGCGTGGTTTTTCAGTGGGCCCGTATATACGAACATCATATTTACCATTCAAGTGTTTGCATTAATTAAAATACTAGTCTATTTTAGAAGACGTGTATTGACCTCTTTTTGTTCCTATACCAGATTTGAATTGCCGCAATTTAACAATTGGTGACCCCGACGTGATCTGGTAGAGGGACTTCGCTGGATATCGTCCGGCCCATTGGACATCTCTGTCATTGGACGGTGTTTTTCACAAAGAGTCCGGACTACTAAAAACAGGTAAGCAGACACCTATTGTTATATGACTTAAGTTCTGCACATTGGCTTTATCCAAATAAATTTTGTGAAACACCTGTTTGATGTAAGTGAACTAAATTCTGAATTATTATACGAATTATTATGAGTAGATAAGCACCATATTGTGACATGCAAACCTGTGGTGAATGTGATGTTAAACCATGGTATTATAGAGTATTGTTCCACTGACACGTACCAGAGGGCTAGGTACGGCTAGGATCGGGGAAAATACTGAAACCCTCAGGCTAGGACCACCAGGGGTGGGAACTGGGGGTATAGGGAATTATTGGATTAAAAGTGTTGCGCTACTGGCAAGGAACGTAACTACGAGGGTACGGCTAGGATCAGAGGGACACTTAAAATTGTAGATAGTGTTGCGCTATCGGTAAGGTCCGTAACTAGTACGGCTAGGATCGTAGGAGCACTTTAAAGTACACTATAGTGTTGCGCTTCGGCAGGGAGTTGTACTTGGGGGTACGGCCCAGATCGGAGGAGCACTTTAAAGTATAGGGTGTTGTATGAATGAGAGTGCGAATGATCCCAGTGTAATAAAAGAGTGATTGCAAATGAAATAAAAGCGTGAATGCGGGTTATTAAAATTAATAAACCTGTATACCTTGATAGAAAACTAATTAGGAGTTAAAGAAGTCTGTAGCTGCTTAAACCGTATAACCCGTTAATAACAATTGGGAACATAAAGGTAGAATAATGAATAACTAGTATGACTAAACTGAAACGTTTGAACTGATATAACTGAACTGTAACGTTTGATGTTTGCCATAGCATAATACTGGTTTTAAATAATTAAGTTGAAGCAATTTGGTTTATTATTTAATTTAACGTTTGATGTTTGACCCTGCAAAATACTGGTTAAATAATTAGACTGAAATAATTTGGTTTATCGTTGAAATATAAATATGCACCGACTTTAACTAATTAGGTGGGAATAATTTGATTTAAATAAATAGACTAACGTACTTTAAATAACGGACGAATATTACGTTAAAACGAAAAACGGACAAAACCTGTTCGGAGTAGAAACAGGAGGGAGAACCGCGTAGGGGTAAATTTAAAGAAGCAGTGAGAGAGAGAGAGAGAGTAGGAGGGGGCCAGTACCCACTGATAGCCTTACCTAATCTATTGGCGGGGAATGAAAGAGGCCCCAGCAACCTTAGAAGGAGGTGAGAGCTAGTGCGGTTTTCATTTGGTGATGTCACTTGCTCTATGAACTGGAAGTATATACTTTGAAAGGATCGCGGAATGTGTGGGGTGACTGGCAATGTATGTAGAGGGTCCCTGGTTCGAACCCAGGTAGGGACAGTGGGTAAAGCTTTCGCATTGGGGCTATAGACCTAGATTACTACGTGGATTGAGAAATGTGAAAGGTTGAATTAGATAGCTTAAGTAGAAGTATTTTAGAAAGGTCTATGAAAATATGTTACAAGGTCCCCGCGCCTCCCCCGTTGTGTAGGAAGGAGCAAGGGGAGGGGTGAGAGATAGTTAAAATAATAAGCATACATTTAATGATATTCCTATCAACGATAGCAAGTATTTGTTTTATTAATTAGGGCCTAATCAGAGAGAACAGTTAAATAAATTGAACAGCAAACTGAAATGGCGATAGAGCTGTGAAAATTAAGTTGAGGACAATAATTTATGGCTCTGGTTAGCGAAAAAAATTATAATAATAATAATAATAGAGACAGTCCGGCGAGTTAGATTGAGCTGTAAGATTTCAAGTAGAGGTCTAAATACTTGACTGGAAGGCAGTGCTTTGATAAATTCTAATTGTTATTACTTTATTCAATAGGTTGCTTAACACCAGTGGTGTATGCAAATAGTTGGTGAATTCTAGAACGATAATTTATTTTCGTTACGGGGACCAGGGGATGCAAGTAGCTTTAGCTATTATGCTGAGGGAATAGCACCAACCTATAGTGGGTTCTAGATTTGTTAAATAAACAAACGTATATTTTAAACTAAAGTAATGCAATAGGCTACAATTATAACATTATCAGAAAAAGGCACAATTTAATGTGAAATAGTTATTACAATTATTATGAATAGTTATTACAGTTATTATCATTGATCCAGTAATGATAGAAGGATAGTAGAGGAAAGGCAAGGGATTAAATCTCATTTAGGGAAAGTAGAAGAGTATGAAGATATACAGTGGGGAGAACAAGTATTTGATACACTGCCAATTTTGCAGGTTTTCCTACTTACAAAGCATGTAGAGGGCTGTAATTTTTATCATAGGTACACTTCAACTGTGAGAAACGGAATCTACAACAAAAATCCAGAAAATCACATTGTATGATTTCTAAGTAATTCATTTGCATTTTATTGCATGACATAAGTATTTGATCACCTACCAACCAGTAAGAATTCTGGCTCTCACAGACCTGTTAGTTTTTCTTTAAGAAGCCCTCCTGTTCTCCACTCATTACCTGTATAAAAGACACCTGTCCACACACTCAATCAAACAGACTCCAACCTCTCCACAATGGCCAAGACCAGAGAGCTGTGTAAGGACATCAGGGATAAAATTGTAGACCTGCACAAGGCTGGGATGGGCTACAGGACAATAGGCAAGCAGCTTGGTGAGAAGGCAACAACTGTTGGCGCAATTATTAGAAAATGGAAGAAGTTCAAGATGACGGTCAATCACCCTCGGTCTGGGGCTCCATGCAAGATCTGACCTCGTGGGGCATCAATGATCATGAGGAAGGTGAGGGATCAGCCCAGAACTACACGGCAGGACCTGGTCAATGACCTGCAGCGCACGCAAGGTCCCCCTGCTCAAGCCAGCACATGTCCAGGCCCGTCTGAAGTTTGCCAATGACCATCTGGATGATCCAGAGGAGGAATGGGAGAAGGTCATGTGGTCTGATGAGACAAAAATAGAGCTTTTTGGTCTAAACTCCACTCGCCGTGTTTGGAGGAAGAAGAAGGATGAGTACAACCCCAAGAACACCATCCCAACCGTGAAGCATGGAGGTGGAAACATCATTCTTTGGGGATTAATTTCTGTAAAGGGGACATGACGACTGCACCGTATTGAGGGAAGGATGGATGGGGCCATGTATTGCGAGATCTTGGCCAACAACCTCCTTCCCTCAGTAAGAGCATTGAAGATGGGTCGTGGCTGGGTCTTCCAGCATGACAACGACCTGAAACACACAGCCAGGGCAACTAAGGAGTGGCTCCGAAGAAGCATCTCAAGGTCCTGGAGTGGCCTAGCCAGTCTGAACCCAATAGAACATCTTTGGAGGGAGCTGAAAGTCCATATTGCCCAGCGACAGCCCCGAAACCTGAAGGATCTGGAGAAGGTCTGTATGGAGGAGTGGGCCAAAATCCCTGCTGCAGTGTGTGCAAACCTGGTCAAGACCTACAGGAAACGTATGATCTCTGTAATTGCAAACAAAGGTTTCTGTACCAAATATTAAGTTCTGCTTTTCTGATGTATCAAATACTTATGTCATGCAATAAAATGCAAATGAATTACTTAAAAATCATACAATGTGATTTTCTGGATTTTTGTTGTAGATTCCGTTTCTCACAGTTAAAGTGTACCTATGATAAAAAATGACAGACCTCTACATGCTTTGTAAGTAGGAAAACCTGCAAATTCGGCAGTGTATCAAATACTTGTTCTCCCCACTGTATTAGGGAGAAAATACCATTAACTGAGGGATATAAAACGTTTAGCTGAAAAAGACAACAGGAATAATTTACCTTACACCCTAATATAGACATTAGACCACACCAGAAGTAGAGATGGCAGGATCACCAGTAGCAATCATGAAGAGAAGGTTCCCAGAAAATAGTGAAGATATTGGTAATATCTCTAACAAATGAGAAAAAGGACCAGAAAGATAGTAACTAAATGGCCAAAGGAGGGAACATTTGATGTAACCGTGATTGTATTGGCTAAAAAAATGAAATAAGACATTTACAGGGGGGACAGGAACAATAGAAGGGGAGACAGATTTCCCTAGGGGGTTGATCAAATAATTGATAATGGATCATTTGAGATGAGATCACATGTAGCAGATTTAGGGTAATCAATTAAATAATAATTGTATACTCGAGGAATTTTGAGTGGTTTTATGGATTAGTTATGAGGAATTAGATTGATACAAACAATTATTGATGGGTTAGGACTGGGGATATCTGTATCATGTTTTGTGTGTAATACCATCTTTAGATTACTGATGGTAATTGAAGGTTAACAAAATGTATAACCAGGAGAAAGAGATTAGCTTATCTCATTGGAATGTTGCCCAGGGCTAGGGGGAGCAGTAGTGAAGTTAGGCAGGATTTAAAAATAAGGGATGGCAATTGGATGATAAATTACCAATATTACCTAAGTGATTGTTTAGGTAGGTGGTAATATTGACACATGGGCAAAACATGTGTCAAAAGGGGGATGGTAGGAAATGGTAGGATTAAATAATAAATATATACGAAGGAGGGGACAAAATACTTAAAAAAAAAAAAAAAAAAGAATGCAGTCAGAAATAGAAATTGAGAGCTGAACACGTGTGAAGATAGTTTATTAACCACACCCGTATGTCAGAGGTTTTGTGCCCCACAGGTGAACTAAAGGAGAAGGTGACCCACTCTATCTAACCAGGTGACTGGTGAGCATCCAGTCCCTAAAGAAGAAAAACTGGAAGCAGGCCTGTTGGGAAGGGCCCTATCAGGTTATATTGGTCACTGCCTTTGCCATTAGAATAGCAGAAAGAGCAACCTGGGTCCACGTTACCCACTGCAAAAAAGGTAAGAACACATGCAAGCACCACTGAACACATGCAGAGTTAGAGAGAAGAACTGGACCAATAGGGTCTGGGGATCACCTCTGTTAAAAGATCTCCTACCCCAACCTATCATCACTGTAGTGTGTTCTCAGGGTGTGAGTATGGGGTACTACCAAGCAGAAAGACTGAGGACAGGAGAGGGTAGGCGGTTTTTGGGAATATGGATGACTTGAGTTGCATCATAGTCTCGGTAATGGTCTTGATATGTCAAGATCCACCACCAATTGTGCTATGCCCTTACCATTGTTAAGAAGTAAAAGAGAAGCGACCCGACATACTGACCGTCAATGACGAGTGGCCTACAAAATGGGAGTCAGAGAAGGGCAGACTGTCAGATTCAAAATAACGGTTAGGGACGTAGCCAACGGGTGGGGTACATGTCAATAAGCAGCTTGGGATTATAAAATCCCATTATATTCGTGTTCGGCCCCCACGGCGGATTGTTCCTAGACTCAAGTGTTTAAATACACTTGGGGATGGGGATATGAGACCGGGCGGGACTGAACATCCAGATGGGGGGTAAAGAGAAACAAAGACATCACCAATTATCAATTGGAGATAGTAGTAATGTGACAGACTTAAATTCGGAAGCACAGGAGAGAATTTTTACCCTTACAGCCCCTGTAACCGATGTGTGGTGGGTGTGTACCAGTAAAGGCAGTGTAAGGCAGAGAATTCCAAAAGGGTGGCTAGATACGTGCGCCCTGGTTCTACTGGTTCAGCTAGTTAGAATTAGTCACCAGGAACCAAGGATTAAACGGATGTAGGAGGAGTTTTAACAAGAAGGAGAATAGCCCTATTTAGATGGATGCGATTGGGATACCAAGGGGGGTATCGGATGGATACCGAGCTATGAAACAATTAGGGGAAGGGTTTACAAGCGAAATTGTGGATTGGATTAATTATATCTATTACGACCAACAACGATTTATTGGCTAGACTAGGGATGCAACAGAAGGGATCTTTGAACAATTATCCGCCATCTCACTCTTATGACTTAGTAAAAAGAGGTTGGCTCTAGATCAGGCAGAAAGGGGTGGTGTCTATAGAATGGTAAGCCATTGTTGCACATTTATCCCTAACAATACCAGTCCTGACGGGAGTATCTCTAAAGCCCTAGTTGGTTTAGATAAACTATCAGCTGAAATGAAGAGCATGGCTGGAATGGAGGGAAACGGACTGTTCTCCTGGTTGGGGGAGTGGTTTGGTAAGTATGCTGCACTGGTGGTTACTGGATTTCTGACCCTAGTAGTTGTGTTTCTAATATTAATGTGCTGTGCTGCCTGTGAAATTCCTTGTTTGAGAAAGTCTGTTACAGATGTCGTGCATACGGCTGGTATGATGCCCCTCCTAGGGGCTCAAGAAGGGGATGCAGACACTGATTCTAGCTTTCGGAAGAAACTGGGGTTGACAAAGGATGACCCTTGGTTTGCTATTGGTGAGGTGGTGGAGTGACACCCTAGTGGGTGTCTAAAGGGGGAATCAAAATTCCCTGTTTGTGTTTTTATGTTTTATAAATCCATTTTAACTATTGTGAATGTTTGTCTTTCCTTATGTGAAGGTTTGAAGTTCCTGGGTGGCTGGTAGCCAACCTAGTACAAGTTAGGTGTAGATGGAAGGACGGAAGGCCTTTTTATTATCATTATTGCCTATTAATAAAAGTGTGATTCTTTTTGTTTGTATTGTATTTCAATGAGTGACACCCTAGTGGGTGTCAAAAGGGGGAATCCTAAATTTCCCTGAAATTTCTTATTTTGGGTTCACACCCAGCGGGTGTGAAAAGGGGGATTGTGGGGATCCATTTTCTTATAACTAGATGGGATGCCTAGCTTAGAAAGAATACATTAATGATTAAACATAATAGGTTTGTGCTGTACTGATATAGATTGTTTAACATAACAAGCTGTTATTAATGTGAGGAACCGTTAGGGGGTAGGCTGAGACAGACTTGTGACTCACATACACACACACTGCCTCTTTGTTAAACCGCTCAAGGACAAAGTACTGCAACATGAAGAAGAAAACTATGTCTGAGGTTGCTGACTCGAGACAAGTTGTAAAGATAACAACTAATGCCTGGCAACAGTGAAGCACCAAGGGGCTGGGACCAGCCTGTGCACCAACGATAGGCTGAGTAAGTCTAAACCACGCTCAGTCTCTACTCTGATTGGCCAGCAGGGAGCGGGACCTATCTCTGTCAGAGTATTTAAAGAAGAACTTATAACAAAAGCTCAGTTCTCTGACTGCCCTGCGTGGTTTTTCAGTGGGCCCGTATATACGAACATCATATTTACCATTCAAGTGTTTGCATTAATTAAAATACTAGTCTATTTTAGAAGACGTGTATTGACCTCTTTTTGTTCCTATACCAGATTTTAATTGGCGCAATTTAACAGTCCAGTGATGCCAATTTAGCAATTTTGTTGCTAGATTTAGCAACTTTTCAGAATACCCTGACAACTTTATTTTCAAACAGCACCTAGCCACAAATATAGCTACTTAAAAAAATTTATTTGGAACTTTTAGCAACTTTTGAAAAGTGACTAAAATGCTAAAATGCACGCATTTTCCCTCTAAATGACACAAAAACGATTTTCTCTGTCACACACTCAGTCACAACACACGTGCCTGGCTGCAAAGGTGCATTGTGAGTGACGTCAGCAGCAGGCGCTCAGCTCGTGCACAGGCAGCAGCAGGCCAGCCAAGCAGCACAACAACCTGGAGAGAAATGCCTAGCGGACACATCATTATTTGAGTTAAGTTGCTTGTTCATTAAAATAGCATATATACCTTGTTATTAGCTTGTACCTATAATTGTTGATCAGTTAGGTAGCATGTTAACTAACTACCAATACACTGCTTAAAACTAATTGTTCAGAATGTGTAGGTTTACCAGTTAATAAGAAAATAAATAAAATGTAATTGTTCAATAATGTGTAATTGTTCAATAATTCAATGTGTTGTGTTTAAAAATATCTGATCATATAAAATGGGTTGTGTTTATAATACCTTTACAAATAAAAATTTGATAATAAACCAACAAATCTAAACAAACAGATGTCAAATTATATTTGTCACCGAGATGGCCAGTCAATTTCAGTAACGTTATTATGTATTCTACATAATGACGCAGTTTAACGTCATTTTGCAAATAATCGACCTGCCTCCAGCAACTTCCCCTTAAAATTAGTAGGCAACACTGGATGTACCCCAACAAGCCAGATCCTCCATACGCTGGCGGTGGGGGCTACCTGATGCAGTGTTGCCAATTTAGCAACTTTGTCGCTATATTTAGCGAGTTTTCAGACCCCTCTAGCGACATATTTTCAAAAAAGCGACTAGCGACAAATCTAGCGACTTTTTCTGGTGTTATTGGAGACTTTTGGAGACTGACGTGAAAGCACGTATCATTCTTACTCTTCTCAACGAGCAGCGGGTGCTTTGTTACCCCCATCCCAAAGCACTCACAGGCAGCACAGTCCCTCCCAGCAGCAGTCAGAGCAGGAGATGTTCACCCCTCCGCGTCCAGACTGCGCATGCGGGAAGCTGCCGCTGGCTGATCCCGCCCTGGCTTACATTCAAGGCGGGATGTAAATGTAGGGTGTTTTTTACTCACTTGTTGTCTCTCCCACAACGTTATTCCTCTCCTACAGCGTCCATCACAATTACAGTGGGGGAAAAAAGTATTTAGTCAGCCACCAATTGTGCAGGTTTTCCCACTTAAAAAGATGAGAGAGGCCTGTAATTTTCATCATAGGTACACATCAACTATGACAGACAAAGTGAGAAAAAAACTTTCCAGAAAATCACATTGTAGGATCTTTAATGAATTTATTTGCAAATTATGGTGGAAAAGAAGTATTTGGTCAATAACAAAAGTTTCTCAATACTTTGTTATATACCCTTTGTTGGCAATGACACAGGTCAAACGTTTTCTGTAAGTCTTCACAAGGTTTTCACACACTGTTGCTGGTATTTTGGCCCATTCCTCCATGCAGATCTCCTCTAGAGCAGTGATGTTTTGGGGCTGTCGCTGGGTAACACGGACTTTCAACTCCCTCCAAAGATTTTCTATGGGGTTGAGATCTGGAGACTGGCTAGGCCACTCCAGGACTTGAAATGCTTCTTACGAAGCCACTCCTTCGTTGACCGGGCGGTGTGTTTGGGATCATTGTCATGCTGAAAGACCCAGCCACGTTTCATCTTCAATGCCCTTGCTGATGGAAGGAGGTTTTCACTCAAAATCTCACGATACATGGCCCCATTCATTCTTTCCTTTACACGGATCAGTCGTCCTGGTGCCTTTGCAGAAAAATAGCCCCAAAGCATGATGTTTCCACCCCCATGCTTCACAGTAGGTATGGTGTTCTTTGGATGCAACTCAGCATTCTTTGTCCTCCAAACACGACGAGTTGAGTTTTTACCAAAAAGTTATATTTTGGTTTCATCTGACCATATGACATTCTCCCAATCCTCTTCTGGATCATCAAAATGCACTATAGCAAACTTTAGACGGGCCTGGACATGTACTGGCTTAAGCAGGGGGACACGTCTTGCACTGCAGGATTTGAGTCCCTGGCGGCGTAGTGTGTTACTGATGGTAGGCTTTGTTACTTTGGTCCCAGCTCTCTGCAGGTCATTCACTAGGTCCCCACGTGTGGTTCTGGGATTTTTGCTCACCGTTCTTGTGATCATTTTGACCCCACGGGGTGAGATCTTGCGTGGAGCCCCAGATCGAGGGAGATTATCAGTGGTCTTGTATGTCTTCCATTTCCTAATAATTGCTCCCACAGTTGATTTCTTCAAACCAAGCTGCTTACCTATTGCAGATTCAGTCTTCCCAGCCTGGTTCAGGTCTACAATTTTGTTTCTGGTGTCCTTTGACAGCTCTTTGGTCTTGGCCATAGTGGAGTTTGGAGTGTGACTGTTGAGGTTGTGGACAGGTGTCTTTTATACTGATAACAAGTTCAAACAGGTGCCATTAATACAGGTAACGAGTGGAGGACAGAGGAGCCTCTTAAAGAAGTTGTTACAGGTCTGTGAGAGCCAGAAATGTTGCTTGTTTGTAGGTGACCAAATACTTATTTTTCACCATAATTTGCAAATAAATTCATGAAAAATCCTACAATGTGATTTTCTGGAGAAAAAATTTCTCAATTTGTCTGTCATAGTTGACGTGTACCTATGATGAAAATTACAGGCCTCTCTCATCTTTTTAAGTGGGAGAACTTGCACAATTGGTGGCTGACTAAATACTTTTTTCCCCCACTGTACATACTCAGGTCAGATGGCGCTGAGCCTGGGAGTGGTAGGGTCCAGCATTGATTTCTTCCCCATTGATGAGCCAAGTTAACAAACAGATCACCGACCATTTCGAATCACACCGTAACTTCTCCGCTATGCAATCCGGTTTCCGAGCTGGTCATGGGTGCACCTCAGCCACGCTCAAGGTCCTAAACAATATTATAACCGTGATCGATAATAGACAGTACTGTGCAGCCGTCTTCATCGACCTGGCCAAGGCTTTCGACTCTGTCAACCACTGCATTCTTATTGGCAGACTAAATAGCCTTGGTTTCTCAAATTACTGCCTTGCCTGGTGCAGCAACTACTTCTCAGATAGAGTTCAATGTGTCAAATCGGAGGGCCTGTTGTCTGGACCTATGGCAGTCTCTATGGGGGTGCCACAGGGTTCAATTCTTGGGCCGACTCTTTTCTCTGTGTATATCAATGATGTCGCTCTTGCTGCTGGTGATTCTCAGATCCACCTCTACGCAGACGACACCATTTTGTATACATCTGGCCCTTCATTGGACACTGTGCTAACATACCTCCAAACGAGCTTCAATGCCATACAACACTCCTTCCGTCGTGTTAAGTTGCGTCAATTCAAATCTGGTATTAGGAACAAAAGAGGTCAATACACGTCTTCTAAAATAGACTAGTATTTTAATTAATGCAAAACACTTCAATGGTAAATATGATGTTCGTATATACGGGTCCACTGAAATCCACATTGTTCTAAATTCTTCCCTAAATACTCTGACAGAGATAGTTCCCGCTCCCTGCTGGCCAATCAGAGTAGAGACTGAGCGTGGTTTAGACTTACTCAGCCTATCGTTGGCGCACAGGCTGGTCCCAGCCCCTTGGCGCTTCACTGTTGCCAGGTGTTTAGTTGTTTTGCAACTTCAGACATAGTCCGTTCCTCTCCACTGTAGCAGAACACATGTCCTTGAGCGCGGTTTAACAAAGAGGCAGTGTGTATGTGTCTGTGAGAATCACAAGTCTGTCTCACCCTACTCCCTAACATTCCTCACATGAATCACAGCTTGTTATGTTAAACAATTTATATCAGTACAGTACAAACCTATTATGTTTAATCATTAATGCATTATTTCTAAGCTAGGCATCACATCTAGTTATAATAAAAAAGATCCCCACAGTAGCCTCCAACTGCTCTTAAACACAAGTAAAACTAAATGCATGCTCTTCAATCAAACGCTGCTGGCACCCGCCCACCCGACTAGAATCACTACTCTCGACAGGTCTGACCTAGAGTATGTGGACAACTACAAATACCTAGGTGTCTGGTTAGACTGTAAACTCTCCTTCCAGACTCACATTAAGCATCTCCAATCCAAAGTTAAATCTAGAATCGGCTTCCTATTTCGCAACAAAGCCTCCTTCACTCATGCTGCCAAACATGCCCTCGTAAAACTGACTATCCTACCGATCCTTGACTTCGGCGATGTCATTTACAAAATAGCCTCCAACACTCTACTCAGCAAATTGGATGTAGTCTATCACAGTGCCATCCGTTTTGTCACCAAAGCCCCATATACTACCCACCATTGTGACCTGTACTCTCTCGTTAGCTGGTCCTCACTACATATTCGTCGCCAAACCCACTGGCTCCAGGCCATCTATAAATCACTGCTAGGCAAATCCCCGCCTTATCTTAGCTCATTGGTCACCATAGCAACTTGCTACATTTGCACACACTGTATATATATTTTCTGTTGTATTTTTTTGACTTTATGTTTTGTTTTACCCCATATGTAACTCTGTGTTGTTGTTTTTATCGCACTGCTTTGCTTTATCTTGGCCAGGTCGCAGTTGTAAATGAGAACTTGTTCTCAACTGGCTTACCTGGTTAAATAAAGGTAAAAAAATAAAATGTCTTGTGGGCATGTGCCTGCAGAAAATGTATGTCACGCTGACGCACCACTCTGGCTCCAAGACCTTTGGGTTCCGTCAAGTGGTGTCACACTTCAACCCCTGCATTTACAGGGAGATCATGCTGGTGCACAAACTGAATCCCACAGAGATGTGGACCATGTGGTCTCTACTGCAGGACCCAAAGCTGAAATGCTTTAGATTATTAAGGGTGTGAGGCATCTGGCGTTGTGTCTATCTTCGTGTGCTTGTCTGTCTCGCTTGAGCATTTCTTTCAAAGATAATTTATCCTTATGAATGTTCAAAAATAGCTTCCTTTCCTTCACCCATACTAATATTTGAAGTATTTTGACATATTGCCTTTGTGTTCAGATCAGTCCAGATGGTTAAAGAGCCATTTAAGAATACTGAGGTATTGATGGTACATTTTAAAAACAGGTCTAGTGATTTTGAGGTATTGATGGGAAACATTAAAACAGGTCTATTGTGTTCTAGGGGGGATGTGGGGAGCTGTGGAGTAAAATTATTAGACACTGCAGGCAAACACTTAAGATTACTTAATACATTGTTTTTAAAGGGAACAGTAATTAGAACTGTACTATAGCTGTAATCTGTGTAATGTATTTAAACGTGATGTCACGTCTGAAACCATGAAGTGCTTACAGTACAAGTGGTCATTTCCAGGGCTTACAATCACTTTCTATTCAAAGGAACTGTATTGCTTAGCAGAGAGAGTACTGAGGAAGTAATTGTGTACAGAAAATATTTGGCTAAAGAACTTATAAATAAAAAATACTGTAATATGAAATGTGTTTGAAGGGTAATTTCACGAGCTCCTGCAAATGTTATGAAACAAACTTAAAATGTATCCATAAATTTCATTTATTTTTGTACAGATATTCAACATTCAAAAAGTTAGGTACAGAAATTCATGAGCATCATACCATCTGTTTACAATATTTTATCCTTAAAAATGATAATTTAATTATGCATCGTTCTTGTAAAGGCCATTTAAAAAGGAACCAAGGATTTTAAACAGAGAGGAATAAAGTGTGTGCAGTGCTTTAGGTTTGTTTAGCGGCTTCAACCTTGACCACCATCCCACACGGCCGAGGTAGTCTTAAAAAAAAAAAGTTGTTTCACTGCTCCAACCCTGCCAGGCAACAGGCGCCAGCCACGCCCCTCTCCATGCCTTTCCACCACACAATTATCACACAGACAGATTGACAAGGCAACCTTTTTTTAAGTACAAAGTATGTCCAAGCGTAAAAAAATAAACTATAGCCTCATATTTTGCACACACTGAAGAGGGTCGCGACACAAACAGTGTTTTTTTTAAACAAAAGTCCTCTACAATTCCCAATGAAAACCTTATCACAATACGCTGGCATTTCTGCCCCTTTTGCCAGTCAATGAAGTGTGGGTGCGGATAATTAAGTTGATTGTTTTGAGACAACATCCTCCCATTAGAGCGCTTAGGGGCTTGTGCAATAAATACTTTCTGCACAAACAAACACGTGCACACACCCATACTGTAGAGAACTCCATGTGCACTTGTGCACCTCAGAATTTGATTTACACTACCAGTCAAAGGTTTGGACACACCTACTCATTCAAGGGTTTTTCTTTATTTTTACTATTTTTTACATTGTAGAATAATAGTGAAGACATCAAAACTATGAAATAACACATATGGAATCATATAGTAACCACCCTTTGCCTTCATGAAAGCTTTGCACACTCTTGTCATTCTCTCAACCAGCTTCATGAGGTAGTCACCTGGAATGCATTGTAATTAACAGGTGTGCCTTCTTAAAAAGTTAATTTGTGGAATTTCTTTCCTTCTTAATGTGTTTGAGCCAATCAGTTGTGTTGTGACAAGGTAGGGGGGGGTATACAGAAGATAGCCTTATTATAGCCTTATACAGAAGAAGTCCATATTATGGCAAGAACAGCTAAAATAAGCAAAGAGAAACGACAGTACGTCATTACTTTAAGACATGAAGGTCAGTCAATACGGAAAATGTCCAGACCTTTGAAAGTTTCTTCAAGTGCAGTCGCAAAAACCATCAAGCGCTATGATGAAACTGGCTCTCATGAGGACCGCCACAGGAAAGGAAGACCCAGAGTTACCTCTGCTGCAGAGGATAAGTTCATTAGAGTTACCAGCCTCAGAAATTGCAGCCCAAATAAATTGCTGCAAAGAAACCACTACTAAAGGACACCTATAAGAAGAAGAGACCTGCTTGGGCCAAGACACACAAACAATGGACATTAGACCGGTGGAAATTTGTCCTTTGGTCTGGAGTCCAAATTTGAGATTTTTGGTTCCAACCGCCGTGTCTTTGTGAGACGTGGTGTGGGTGAGCGGATGATCTCTGCATGTGTAATTCCCACCGTAAAGCATGGAGAAGGAGGTGTTATGGTGTGGGGGTGCTTTGCTGGTGACACTGTCTGTGATTTATTTAGAATTCAAGGCACACTTAACCAGAATGGCTACCACAGCATTCTGTAGCGATACACCATCCCATCTGGTTTGGGCTTAGTGAGACTATCATTTGTTTTTCAACAGGACAATGACCCAACACATCTCCAGGCTGTATTAGGGATATTTGACCAAGAAGGAGAGTGATGGAGTGTTGCATCAGATGACCTGGCCTCCACAATCCCCCGACCTCAACCCAATTGAGATGGTTTGGGATGAGTCGGATGGCAGAGTGAAGGAAAAGCAGCCAACAAGTGCTGCATCAGATGACCTGGCCTCCACAATCCCCCGACCTCAACCCAATTGAGATGGTTTGGGATGAGTCAGACGGCAGAGTGAGGGAAAAGCAGCCAACAAGTGCTCAGCATATGTGGGAACTCCTTCAAGACTGTTTGAAAAGCATTCCAGGTGAAGCTGGTTGAGAGAATGCCAAGAGTGTGCAAAGCTTTCATGAAGGCAAAGGGTGGCTATTTGAAGAATCTAAAATATCAAATATATTTTGATTTGTTTAACACTTTTTTGGTTACTACATGATTCCATATGTGTTATTTCATAGTTTTGATGTCTTCACTATTATTCTACAATGTAGAAAATAGTAAAAATAAAGAAAAACCCTTGAATGAGTAGGTGTGTCCAAACTTTTGACTGGTACTGTATGTGCAAAAGTTGAGATTGTACCAAAGATGGTTCTCGAAGGCTTTAGATTAGAAGGTCTGGTCGTCGTTACAGGAGTCAGTCCAGTGGCCAAAGGTCTCACAGATGTCACAATAAGCTCTCTCCTCATCCTTACTGCCGTGGTAGGTGGTGTGGGGTGGGGAGTCCGGCATCTGCATCTGAGTGGGACAGTCTTCTGTATCATGGAGGTCGAAGCAGTCACAGATGTCACAGAAGAGCCTTGGTGGGACCTTCTTTTTGGAGGGACCTTCACTAAAACCGCTGAGGAGACGGTGGGAGACATACAGGGTCAGGCCGTGAGTATGTACAGAAGACTAGACAAATGGGGGGGGGGTTGATGGCAATTTGGACTATGATGAATCGTTAAAATAGAAATACTGCTTTATGCTCTGAACTAACTTAATAAAATTAGCAAAAAAGGAAAAACATGAGGTTAGTGTGGGCTTGAACTTTTCTGACTCAGGGTTAGTGTTTAATAGCATGGGAGAAGGCTGACCCGTCATAGTTATCAAGCTCTCTTGCATTATTCCCATTAAGGGAAGCCTCTGCCATCTTCTCCAGCTTGCCCTTAAGGTCTTCATTCTTCTTCTGCAGGTCCACGATAACAGAGTTCAGGAACTCAATCTGCCCCAGACAAGAAGGGATATCACGGACAGTGACAGTTCTTTATGCTCATGCGGCACAAACTTCAGTTAAACATAAATGTTGCCAACTTAGAACTTTGGCAAATGGAACACATAAACAACAGGTCATCCAACAGCATCCACATCTCATTGAGTGCTAATATCACACAAGCCATTCATAAATTCACCCCTTTCCCCAACCCACCCTGCTACAAGAACAACAGTGAACCATAACCTTCACCAACGTGTTTGTCCAGTTCCTAAGTTATGAAAACAAACCCCACATCCTGGCTTGAGCAAGAGTAAAGAGGGCAACACTGAACAGTACAACTCTGGATCGTCCACCAATGAGAAATTGTGGCATCCAGGCATGCTAATTTGCTGGAAATCATAACTCAAGTACATTTCCTTTATGAATAGGATATGGTGTAAAAAAAAATGTTATCCCCTAAAAGCTAATTGTAAATACATCCTTATGGTAAATTAGGTGAGAGAAAAGGCCTGATTCCTCCTTAGGAGACGACCAGAAATGTAAACCAACAGGAACTTTCAGGAATTTCTTTTCAGAACACAGAACAGCACAGACAGAACGAGAACCGTGGGGAAATCTACAGACAAATAGACATGCATGAGTGGAGCTGAAGAAAAACAGTAACAAACCGCTGCCTGATTTTCGGATAGCATTGCCAACATCAGTGACAGAGGAGGTGGTGGTAAATGAGGAAGAGGAGAGGGAGGAGACAAAACAGATGAAAATTAGGACCCACCTAATGCCAGACAACAGACTCAAGTCATCACTGACAGAGAAAATAGTAGGCAAGCAGTACAGCTAGACTACATCACTGAAAAAGCCTGGAACAGTAAGTAAAGTGATGCTGATCTATGTATAAAAGCCTGTTAGATTAGATTTTTTTTAAATTGATCTGCCAGTATTTTCATTTAGAGACTCCAGTAAACTTTCTGCTGTTTCCTTTCATGTGTCCTATCAATTATCATTGGATTATTCACCATGGCAACCAATTGTTAGTATAAAAACGTAACTTATTTCTCAGTCCGGTTGGCTTTTGTGGAGATCAGACTGTTTTCATTTGCAGGGATATTTGTGCATTTTTTACCAAATACCACATGTATACTCTGTTTCATCATTAAACTCCTAGACTGGGTTTCTGTGTCTGTCATCACTCTTTGACCAGAGTGCAGTCCGGTATCCGTTTACTCCCAGTGGCCAATCCACACATTAGAGTACCAGACTTTAGTGCACATGATCGTTTTTGTGTTAAGCGATTTAGAGGTTTGTGAGGCCCCAAAATAAGGTTTGATTTCACATAACAAATCAATTGTCAGAGGTTCTACAGTTAATTTAAATGAAGTCTACACTGCCAACCATGGACTTGGCAGACATGGACATCCGTTTCAGCAGAGTTTTAGCAGAGACCTCGTTGCCATTTCATGATAAAAATTGAATTAATTTAGAGGTAATTTCCATAACACTGCCAATATGAAAGTTGACATGATCATAGTATGCAAAACATCCACTGCTTGTCATATGGCAATAGTATGGAAACATATATTAAGTGAATGCACGAATCGTCCAAAAACATACATATCGGTAAAAAAAACACTGAATGGCATACCCAAGTTGTGTTTTATGCACCCATTTTTGCTAAATTGGGCCATAATAAGTCATGCATACCTGGCTCTCTGAAGACTCCTTGTCCTCCCTTAGTTGGTTCAGAGCTTCATCACCTGAAGGGAAAACATGCATATTAAGCATTCAGTGACAGTGGAGCTCAATCTGTAGAGTTAAGCTTTGACTGCCCAGTCATACCAGAGGCGCTGGTAACAGTGTCCTGTCCTCCTGCAAGGCTCTTCTCCAGGCTCTGAACGCGCTCCTGCAGCCGCGACTTGTCCTTCTCCAGAGACTGGACAGTAGACTTCAGTGTCTTCGCTGTGGCGCTCTCCCCACGCAGCACTGAAAACTGCTCAGAGGGAAAAAGACAAACATTATGTCATATACATTATACAATGAATATAGTATACAAATGCTGAAAAAACATTATCCTGAAAAGAGAACTCATTAAAACTCCAGATCTAATAAGACTACTCCAATGCTTTTTGGCTTAGAAATAGTGCCAGGAAGTCTCCCATGAGGCTAGGGAATTAAAATGTCTAGAAATAGGGAAGAGCGCCAATTCTTACCTCCCTCTTTAGGGTCTCCAGCTCCTGATCCTTCTCGGAGATCAAGACACTGCTTTTATGGATGGACTTCTGGAGGGAGGCTTTCTCTTCATCTAACTGTTTCTTCAAGGTGGTCTCTCTGTCAAGGACAACACACAATTATGATTAACAGAGTTTAACCACTTCAACAAGGACTAGTGGAGCATTGACCATGCATAATCTGTGTTAAATCTAATGTATATTGAAGTACCACCAGCAGCCAACATAATGTGACTTTTACCTGCAATGAACTGTTGCCGGTTGCTTAAGTTTGGTAAAGATCGATCTTTATACAGTATATACAGTGTGGTCTGAAATTGTTGACACCCTTGATAAACCTCTCACCATTACCAATAACAGGGGAGATTAGCATGTCTTGGGGGTATGATCTTTGACCCTCTGAAACTCCCACTCATCATTATTCACGATTCATTCAGGATTATCCATAATTATGGTAACATCCACATTAAATGTAGACTTGTTTAGAAACATATTCTATTTTTATTTACAATAAAAGTGACTCCAAAATGCCACCATATATTATTTGCCATTCATTTCTATTGTGCACAAAATAATCTGAAACACAACCAAAACAAACTGCAAATGCATCCAACAAGTTTGTAGAGTCACAAGCTTGATGTACTCATTGCATGCTAGGAATATGGGACCAAATATTAAACTTTTGACTACTTTATTTATAAGAATCTTTAGGTGTCAATAATTTTGACCCCTACCTTTGAGAAATGTTTTGTATTACTTGTTAAACCGAATCACTTTCTCTGAGCAATTACATAAGTATAAAATATAATTTCCCCATTTTTAGAGGGTGAATTGGCAAGACAAAAGATTTAAGTCCCTTTGAACGGGGTATGGTAGTAGGTGCCAGCCACACTGGTTTGAGTGTATCAAGAACTGCAACGCTGCTGGGTTTTTCACACAACAGTTTCCAGTGTGTATCAAGAATGGTCCACCCCCCAAAGGACATCCAGCCAACTTGACAACTGTGGGAAGCTTTGGAGTCAACATGGGCCAGCATCCCTGTGGAACGCTTTCGACACCTTGTAGAGCATGCCCCGACAAATTTAGGCTGTTCTGAGGGCAAAAGGGGGTGCAACTCAATATTAAGAAGGTGGTCCTAATGTTTTGTACACTCAGTGTAGATACACTATATACAGTGGGGAAAAAAAGTATTTAGTCAGCCACCAATTGTGCAAGTTCTCCCACTTAAAAAGATGAGAGAGGCCTGTCATTTTCATCATAGGTACACGTCCACTATGACAGACAAAATGAGGAAAAGAAATCCAGAAAATCACATTGTAGGATTTTTTATGAATTTATTTGCAAATTATGGTGGAAAATAAGTATTTGGTCACCTACAAACAAGCAAGATTTCTGGCTCTCACAGACCTGTAACTTCTTCTTTAAGAGTCTCCTCTGTCCTCCACTCGTTACCTGTATTAATGGCACCTGTTTGAACTTGTTATCAGTATAAAAGACACCTGTCCGCAACCTCAAACAGTCACACTCCAAACTCCACTATGGCCAAGACCAAAGAGCTGTCAAAGGACACCAGAAACAAAATTGTAGACCTGCACCAGGCTGGGAAGACTGAATCTGCAATAGGTAAGCAGCTTGGTTTGAAGAAATCAACTGTGGGAGCAATTATTAGGAAATGGAAGACATACAAGACCACTGATAATCTCCCTCGATCTGGGGCTCCACGCAAGATCTCACCCCGTGGGGTCAAAATTATCACAAGAATGGTGAGCAAAAATCCCAGAACCACACGGGGGGACCTAGTGAATGACCTGCAGAGAGCTGGGACCAAAGTAACAAAGCCTACCATCAGTAACACACTACGCCGCCAGGGACTCAAATCCTGCAGTGCAAGACGTGTCCCCCTGCTTAAGCCAGTACATGTCCAGGCCCGTCTGAAGTTTGCTAGAGTGCATTTGGATGATCCAGAAGAGGATTGGGAGAATGTCATATGGTCAGATGAAACCAAAATAGAACTTTTTGGTAAAAACTCAACTCGTCGTGTTTGGAGGACAAAGAATGCTGAGTTGCATCCAAAGAACACCATACCTACTGTGAAGCATGGGGGTGGAAACATCATGCTTTGGGGCTGTTTTTCTGCAAAGGGACCAGGACGACTGATCCGTGTAAAGGAAAGAATGAATGGGGCCATGTATCGTGAGATTTTGAGTGAAAACCTCCTTCCATCAGCAAGGGCATTGAAGATGAAACGTGGCTGGGTCTTTCAGCATGACAATGATCCCAAACACACCGCCCGGGCAACGAATGAGTGGCTTTGTAAGAAGCATTTCAAGGTCCTGGAGTGGCCTAGCCAGTCTCCAGGTTTTTCAACCCCATAGAAAATCTTTGGAGGGAGTTGAAAGTCCGTGTTGCCCAGCGACAGCCCCAAAACATCACTGCTCTAGAGGAGATCTGCATGGAGCAATGGGCCAAAATACCAGCAACAGTGTGTGAAAACCTTGTGAAGACTTACAGAAAACGTTTGACCTATGTCATTGCCAACAAAGGGTATATAACAAAGTATTGAGAAACTTTTGTTATTGACCAAATACTTATTTTCCACCATAATTTGCAAATAAATTCATAAAAAATCCTACAATGTGATTTTCTGGAAAGAAAATTCTCATTTTGTCTGTCATAGTTGACATGTACCTATGATGAAAATTACAGGCCTCTCTCATCTTTTTAAGTGGGAGAACTTGCACAATTGGTGGCTGACTAAATACTTTTTTTCCCCACTGTATACACAAAAGTATGTGTACACCCCTTCAAATTAGTGTATTCTGCTATTTCAGCCACAGCCGTTGCTGACAGGTTAATAAAATCAAGCACAATCTCCAAAGACAAACATTGGCAGTAGAATGGCCTTACTGAAGAGCTCAGTGACTTTCAACATGGCACCGTCATAGGATGCCACCTTTCCAACAAGTCAGTTCATCAAATTTCTGTCTTGCAAGAGTTGCCCCGGTCAACTGTAAGTACTGTTATTGTGAAGTGGAAACATCTAGGAGCAACAACAGCTCGGCCGCGAAGTGGTATGCCACACAAGCTCACAGAACGGGACAACCGAGTGCTGAAGCGCGTAAAAATCTTCTGTCCTTGGTTGCAACACTCACTACTGAGTTGCAAACTGCCTCTGGAAGCAACGTCAGCACAAGAACTGTTAATCGGGAGCTTCATGAAATGGGTTTCCATGGCCGAGCAGCAGCACACAAGGCTAAGTTCACCATGTGCAATGCCAAACGCCGGCTGGAGTGGTGTAAAGCTCGCCGCCATTGGACTCTAGAGCAGTGGAAACGCGTTCTCTGGAGTGATGAATCACGCTTCACCATCTGGCAGTCCGACAGACGAATCTGGGTTTGGCGGATGCCAGGAGAACGCTACCTGCCCCAATGCATAGTGCCAACTGTCAAGTTTGGTGGAGGAGGAATAACGGTCTAGGGCTGTTTTTCATGGTTCGGGCTAGGCTCCTTAGTTCTAGTGAAGGGAAATCTTAACGCTGCAGCATACAATGACATTCTAGATGATTCTGTGCTTCCAACTTTGTAGCAACAGTTTGGGGACGGCCCTTTCCTTTTTCAGCATGACAATGCCCCTGTGCACAAAGTGAGGTCCATACAGAAATGTTTTGTCGAGATCGGTGTGGAAGAACTTAACTGGCCTGCACAGAGCCCTGACCTCAACCCCATCGAACACCTTTGGGATGAATTGGAACGCCGACTGCGAGTTAGGCCTAATCGCCCAACATCAGTGCCCGACCTCACTAATGATCTTGTGGCTGAATGGAAGCAAGTCCCCGCAGCAATGTTCCAACATCTAGTGGAAAGCCTTCCCAGAAGAGTGGAGGCTGTTATAGCAGCAAAGGGGGGACCAACTCCATATTAATGCCCATGATTTTGGAATGAGATGTTCGACGAGCAGGTATCCACATACTTTTGGTCATGTATGTATTTATGCATGTATGCATGCGTATATACAGTATATATATACACAGCTGTGAAAAAAATTAAGAGACCACTGCAAATTTTTCTTAAATCAGCATCTCTACATGTATGACAGCCATTCCATTCCAGTATCTGTTGAATTCCAACACAGGCACACCTCATTCTACTGAATTAGGTACTGATTAGGTGATCACATGAACCATATCTTATTTAACGAGGAAAAGTATAAAAACCACTGCTGTGGTCATCACTATCCTCTTGCAATAGGATCAGCTGGATGGTAAAAACATTGCCAATAGTACCTCAAAGGTAATATTAATCAAAAAATAACTATTGACCATGCCAAAAGAGTTGAAAAGGAAAGTTTTGAGTGAGGAAAAGAAGAGTTCAATTCTGGCTTTACTGGCAGAGGGATACAGTGAGTGTCAGGTTGCTTCCATCCTTAAAATTTCAAAGACGGCAGTCCATAAGAACAAGGTCAAGCACCAGACATTGGGGACAACAAAGCTACAGACCGGCAGAGGGCGAAAACGACTCTACTGACCGGGATGACCGCCAACTCATTAGAATGTCACTCAACAACCGTAGGAAGACATCAAGTGACCTACAAAATAATGGCAAACGGCAGCTGGGGTGAAGTGCACGGCGAGGACGGTTCGAAACAGGCTCCTAGGGGCAGGGCTGAAGTCGTGCAAAGCTAGAAAAAAGCCCTTCATCAATGAGAAGCAAAGAAGAGCCAGGCTGAGGTTTGCAAAAGACCATAAGGATTGGACTGTAGAGGACTGGAGTAAGGACATCTTCCCTGATGAGTCCAATTTTCAGCTTTGCCCAACACCTGGTCGTCTAATGGTTAGACGGAGACCTGGAGAGGCCTACAAGCCACAGTGTCTCGCACCCACTGTGAAATTTGGTGGAAGATCGGTGATGATCTGGGGGTGCTTCAGCCAGGCTGGAATCGGGCAGATTTGTCTTTGTGAAGGACGCGTGAATCAAGCCACGTACAAGGTTGTCCTGGAAGAAAACTTGCTTCCTTTTGCTCTGACATTGTTCCCCAACTCTGAGGATTGGTTTTCCAGCAGGACAATGTGCCATGCCACACAGCCAGGTCAATCAATGTGTGGATGGAGGACCACCAGATCAAGACCCTGTCATGGCCAGCCCAATCTACAGACCTGAACCCCATTGAAAACTTCTAGAATATGATCAAGAGGAAGATGGATGGTCACAAGCCATCAAACAAAGCCGAGCTGCTTGAATTTTTGCGCCAGGAGTGGCATAAAGTCACCAACATCAATGTGAAAGACTGGTGGAGAGCATGCCAAGACGCATGAAAGCTGTGATTGAAAATCTGTGTTATTCCACCAAATATTGATTTCTGAACTCTTCCTAAGTTAAAACATTAGTATTGTGTTGTTTAAAAATGAACATGAACATTTTCTTTGCATTGTTATTTTGACCAGTTGTCATTTTCTGCAAATAAATGCTCTAAATGACTATATTTCTATTTGGAATTTGGGAGAAATGTTGTCAGTAGTTTATAGAATAAAACAAAAATGTTATTTTTACCCAAACACATTCCTATAAATAGTAAAACCAGAGAAACTGATAATTTTGCAGTGGTCTCTTAATTTTTTCCACAGCTGTATATACATGCACACACACACACACACACTGTGTGTATATACAGTGGGGAAAAAAGTATTTAGTCAGCCACCAATTGTGCAAGTTCTCCCACTTAAAAAGATGAGAGGGGCCTGTAATTTTCATCATAGGTACACGTCAACTATGACAGACAAATTGAGAATTTTTTTTCCAGAAAATCACATTGTAGGATTTTTTATGAATTTATTTGCAAATTATGGTGGAAAATAAGTATTTGGTCACCTACAAACAAGCAAGATTTCTGGCTCTCACCGACCTGTAACTTCTTCTTTAAGAGGCTCCTCTGTCCTCCACTCGTTACCTGTATTAATGGCACCTGTTTGAACTTGTTGTCAGTATAAAAGACACCTGTCCACAACCTCAAACAGTCACACTCCAAACTCCACTATGGCCAAGACCAAAGAGCAGTCAAAGGACACCAAAAACAAAATTGTAGACCTGCACCAGGCTGGGAAGACTGAATCTGCAATAGGTAAGCAGCTTGGTTTGAAGAAATCAACTGTGGGAGCAATTATTAGGAAATGGAAGACATACAAGACCACTGATAATCTCCCTCGATCTGGGGCCCCACGCAAGATCTCACCCCGTGGGGTCAAAATGATCACAAGAACGGTGAGCAAAAATCCCAGAACCACACGGGGGGACCTAGTGAATGACCTGCAGAGAGCTGGGACCAAAGTAACAAAGCCTACCATCAGTAACACACTACGCCGCCAGGGACTCAAATCCTGCAGTGCTAGACGTGTCCCCCTGCTTAAGCCAGTACATGTCCAGGCCCGTCTGAAGTTTGCTAGAGTGCATTTGGATGATCCAGAAGAGG
Organism: Coregonus lavaretus; assembly: GCF_964263955.1. Lineage (NCBI taxonomy): Eukaryota > Metazoa > Chordata > Actinopteri > Salmoniformes > Salmonidae > Coregonus > Coregonus lavaretus. The sequence continues at coordinate 27,725,363 of NC_140001.1, forward strand.
ATTGGGAGAATGTCATATGGTCAGATGAAACTTCAAATATAACTTTTTGGTAAAAACTCAACTCGTTGTGTTAGGAGGACAAAGAATGCTGAGTTGCATCCAAAGAACACCATACCTACTGTGAAGCATGGGGGTGGAAACATCATGCTTTGGGGCTATTTTTCTGCAAAGGCACCAGGACGACTGATCCGTGTAAAGGAAAGAATGAATGGGGCCATGTATCGTGAGATTTTGAGTGAAAACCTCCTTCCATCAGCAAGGGCTTTGAAGATGAAACATGGCTGGGTCTTTCAGCATGACAATGATCCCAAACACACCGCCCGGGCAACGAAGGAGTGGCTTCGTAAGAAGCATTTCAAGGTCCTGGAGTGGCCTAGCCAGTCTCCAGATCTCAACCCCATAGAAAATCTTTGGAGGGAGTTGAAAGTCTGTGTTGCCCAGCAACAGCCCCAAAACATCACTGCTCTAGAGGAGATCTGCATGGAGGAATGGGCCAAAATACCAGCAACAGTGTGTGAAAACCTTGTGAAGACTTACAGAAAACGTTTGACCTGTGTCATTGCCAACAAAGGGTATATAACAAAGTATTGAGAAACTTTTGTTATTGACCAAATACTTATTTTCCACCATAATTTGCAAATAAATTCATAAAAAATCCTACAATGTGATTTTCTGGATTTTTTTTTCTCATTTTGTCTGTCATAGTTGACGTGTACCTATGATGATAATTACAGGCCTCTCTCATCTTTTTAAGTGGGAGAACTTGCACAATTGGTGGCTGACTAAATACTTTTTTCCCCCACTGTATATACACTTAGAAATGTCCTTGTTTTCGAAATATTTTTTTGGGGTCAATTAAAATAACATCAAATTGATCAGAAATACAGTGTGACATTGTTAATGTTGTAAATGGCTATTGTAGCTGGAAACGGCTGATTTTTTTTATGGAACACCAGTCTCAACGTCAACAGTGAAGAGGCGACTCCGAGATGCTGACCTTCTAGGCAGAGTTGCAAAGAAAAAGCCATATCTCAGACTGGCCAATAAAAATAAAAGATTAAGATGGGCAGTCTGAGATATGGCTTTTTCTTTGCAACTCTGCAACTCTGCCTAGAAGGTCGAGAGAAGGTCGAGAGTGTGCAAAGCTGTCATCAAGGCAAAGGGTGGCTATTTGAAGAATCTCAAATATAAAATATATTTTGATTTGTTTAACACTTTTTTGGTTACTACATGATTCCATGTGTTATTTCATAGTTTTGATGTCTTCACTATTATTCTACAATGTAGAACATTTTAAAAATAAAGAAAAACCCTGGAATGAGTAGGTGTGTCCAAACTTTTGACTGGTACTGTACACACACAGGTAACTGTCAAATTAATGTAAACACTTGAGTAAATGAGGGATACAATGTATATTGAAAGCAGATGCTTCCACACAGGTGTGGTTCCTGAGTTAATTAAGCAATTAACCTAACATCATGCTTAGGGTCATGTATAAAAATGCTTGGCAGGCCGTTATTTTGGCTACCATGGCTATTACCCCATAGGATGACAATGCCCCCATCCACAGGACACGAGTGGTCACTGAATGGTTTGATGAGCATGAAAACTATATGCCATGGTCGTTTCAGTCACCAGGGCCCAGTTTTTCATTAAATGCATAGAAATAGAATGAATAGAAAATAAGTCCCCATTCAAGTCAATGATTTGTCCGTTCTATTCATTTTATTTCTATGCATTTAATCCTATCCGATAGGCGAAATCCAGATAGATAAAACTGGGCCCAGATATCAACCCAACACTTATGGGAGATTGTGGAGCGGCGCCTGAGACAGCGTTTTCCACCACCATCAACAAAACACCAAATTATATAATTTCTCGTGGAAGAATGGTGTTGCATTCCTTCGATAGAGTTCCAGGCACTTGGAGAATCTATGCGAAGGTGCATTGAAGCTGTTCTGGCTCGTGGTGGCCCAATGCCCTATTAAAGACACTTTATGTTGGTGTTTCCTTTATTTTGGCAGTTACCTGTATATACATAGAAGTGTGCTTGTGAATCTAATTCAGAAGCATGGAATGAAAAGATGAAGTCTGCTGAAAGGGCAACAAAGGCATAACATCAAGACAGAGAACACAAAAGAAAGAAAAGCGACGGTGAGCTCCGTTTGCTCCGTTCCGGCCATTATTATGCCTCCTGTGGATAAAACAGGCATGGTATTGGACAGACGTGATGGATCTGTTTGAAAACAAACAGAGATCCAATGTCAATGGTGTAATCAAGCATGTGTTATCCAATGGTGTAATCAAGCATGTGTTATCCAATGGTGTAATCAAGCATGTGTTATCCAATGGTGTAATCAAGCATGTGTTATACATTGGGAAAAAACTGGTGGGGTGAGAACATTTAGTTGAAGGCAGTCAACATTACCATTTATAATCTACAGCATGTGAACTTCGAGTCTACAGCATAAAGTAGCTTGAAAAAATGAGAAATAAATATGAGATGAAAAGCAAGTGAATTAGAGGGATTACTCATTGAAGAGCATTGAGTTCCTCTTACCTTCCTAAGGTAACAGTATGACACGTTATGTAACAATTAAAAAGGCATGGAAGTACCTGAAGGTGTTATTGGGCAAGCTTTGAAAGGCAAAAGAAGAGGATGTTAGCAAACAGAGCATGTAGGACAGAGCACAAGCGTGACATGCCATGTTGATGAAGGGCAAATTGATGCAAGCATCCATGCTTTATTGCAGAACTGTTGGGAGTCTCCAATGCCACGATAATTTTTGGATGGAAATGAAACAGCACTATAGAGACACTGCTAGCTATACACACCATGTTTCTACACAGTTTCTCACCTCTGCTTCATATCTTGCAACTGTTTATTGAGCTTGGACTGCTGAGTTTCCAGCTTTAAAAAAAAGAAACATTATGGGATTAAATTGCTTGGTTGGACAGGTGTAGTGATTCAATGTAGGCTGTGTTACATTCTTAAAATGGTTGAGACAGTTTGAGGGAGGAGGGAACAAAGCAGTCCAGTGGTGGTACCTTCTGCTGGCCACCGGTCTCCTTCTTGTTCCTGCCAAGCTCCTTAGTCAGCTTGTTGTTCTCCTCCTGTAAGGCCACCAGGGACTGGGACTTCACAGAGGCAACTTGCTTCAGCTCCTCACTAAACACACACAGACAATATTATAAACACATAACTTTCTACAACTCTTAGCTGCTAGGATTTGCATGTCAGATATCATTCACCTCACTGTCTACCTAGCACCTGGCAGGACACAGGCACTAATGCTTGCTCAACAATTTAAACAGCAAAACAATTTTAACTTTAGTGTCGCATCATTATTCATGGCCAATGGTTTAAGTAGATAATTAATTTAAGGCATGAACATTGACACCTAAAATGTTACCATTAAATATAATACTTTACTGCGTAAGTCAGCAGCCACACTACAAGGTGTTTTAATAAAGTTGTTAACCAAATTAATCACACCATAAGATATGTACATAGTAGTGAACAGTGATGAACTGACACATTTTCATGAGCATTGCACTGTGCCATAGTTCAGTAAACATTTTTTTACTGATATTTAGACCTTGAGGTTGGGTATGAAGACAATGTCTGACTCTTAAAAGTCTGAATATTGAAAGTTTGAAGACTTGAGAGCAATGAGCTATAACTAACACCCAGTGTGTGTGTGTGTGTAATATATTTTCACCCAAAATAAAAAATTTGAGAGCAAGGAGGATTACAAGCATGGAGTAAAGAAAGCAAGTTTGCATTTCTTCCCCCCCCCGAGTGGAAGGTAGGGCTGAGAAGAGAATAATCTGGCCTGTTGTGATGGGCTTCACACATACGCAGGCACACATACATAGACACACACTATACTCACATCTCCTGGCACAGGCTGCAGATTTTCTGCTTCTCTGAGCAGAGTTGCTCCTTAAACAGGTTGAGCTCCTCTTGGTATTTGGAATTCTGTTGCTTCAATGCATCCAGCTGAGCAGTAACACACACAAAACATAAATAACTTCTAATGTATATAATACAATGAAGCTTGTTATTGTCGGTCAATCAAAGCAGCACTACAGTCAAAGGCTCACATGTAGCAAGTGAAGTGGGAGATTTCTAATTAATGCAAAATGGAATTATAATGGAATATATTACAGTATTAAGTTGGTTAAATGAAAAGGAGTAGGCTACAACGATCAACCAACAGGTAGGCTGTTGTTTAATATGAATGGAGTTGTTGTAGACAAGGATGGGGGGAGCAGCAAAATAGCCTCAATTAGCCTTGCTAGATAGCTAGCTAACTTAGCTGACTAGCGTAGCTAGCTTCTTTACATCGATTTTATGCTGTCAAGACGGACACTACCAGATGAGATGATAGATAACCTATCGCAGCAACAAGTTTGTCTAACTTGCGCGAGTCGGTTTGGCTACTTTCTTTCCCTCCGTGTCAGACCCACACAGGAATGTGATCTTGGTAAGTGTGAGCATGTCAGCATCTGTGGCTGAATTTCTGTTTACGTGTAACACTGTATTATGTTGTGAAGACTAATTTATGAAAGTGGTTTGCAACCATGACACTCCACACACCCAACTTCTGGTAAGATAACACACAACACCCAGAGATTTCTGTGAAAATCTTTTTCCTGAACTTTCAAATTGGTTCAGTTGTTCAAAGAGGATCATTCAGTTCATTTTGTTTATTTGATTCAATGTTTACCCTAAGGAGCCCCTTCCAGAGTCCTTAGTGAGGACCCTTTATGACAGTGACAAAGACATCATTCCACACCCACAAAATTTCAACATTCTCCATACCTTACTGAAAATACACGCTGCTCAACCAATATATTACACCCCATCTGAGGCATTGCATTCTCCATATCCCTGACTCACCAGACTGGTCATCTCCTGCTTGTCACTCCTGAACTCCTCCAGCTGAGACTGGGCCTCACTCTTCTCCTGCTGCAGACGGCCCTTCTCTTGTGTCAGCCGCTCCACGGCCTCAGCAGTCTTCCCTGAGGACTCTGCTGCCTAAGTAGTGAGGGAGAGGGGGGCATGTCAACCAGATTATGATGAAATACCTGCAATTTACTTGGATTGGGGTTGGTTGAGGTGAACAGCAAACCCCTTTGTCCTGATTTGATGGAGACTTATTTTACACAGCCCAAATCAACTCAGAGGGATCACTATTTACATTTTCTCATATCGTGCAGAATTAAATTTGCATGCATTGCATGTCAGTCATCCAAATCATTCCAAACTTGATTTTGAAGCTCTAGTGGGTTACGATGATTGTGTTTCCACAATTACTATGCAATTGATTTAATCCTCAGGAATCATTGCAATGCCCACATCTACTACTACAGTAATGTAACAGGCAACTAGCTTTGACTACAATGTTGGTGAAGGACCTAAAGGCTCAAATGAAAAATGTTGAGAAGAGAGAAAAATGAACTAATTATATCCTGTGGCCTGAGAACGGATACTTGCAGTAATGTACTTTGGCCCTAACATATTGTTTGAAATCTCAATTAGAGAAAAGAGACCATGGTTGTGGGCATGACTCTTAAAACCAAATTCTAAGGGAGATGAGATGTAACCATCTGCCCCAACCAAGGAACAGACCCTAACTTCTCAAACCACGTTCTAAACCTACAGGAATATATTTCATATATAAACTTTTCGCAGGGGACTATAATAAAGATAGAGCAGTTAGTAAAGGAGATGAAACAAAAAGTGAGATAAATAGAAAAGGTGACCAAACTAGCATGCAGTGAGGGTGAAACATGACCACAGCCATCTCAATGTGAGGGTTATATACAGGGTTTGTTAGTAGTGGAGTACCTCAAGCTGCTTGGAAATAACGTTTTTCAGTTGAGCTTCAAGCTGGGTGACTTGCTGGGTGGCTTTGTCTCTCTCCTTGAGCAAGGCATCCTTCTCGACCTTCAGGTCTTTCAGGTTGGTGCCAATTTCTTCCCGGGCCTTGGCAGACGCAGATGCCTCCTCCACAGAGACTTTGTGCTGTCCCTCTATCCCTGCCTTCTCAGCACGTAGGGCCTCAGCATCTGCCTCGAGCTGTATCTGGGCAGCTCGCAGCTTCTCTACGTCCCCCAGGAGCCTTGAGCGTTCCCCATCACCACTCTTTTGGCTGCTGTGGAGGGAGGAAAGGTTTTTCTCCAGCCTGGACTGTATAGCTAAGAGGTCTACCTTCTCCTTAGCCAGGGAGGAGACCTCTTTGCCAAGCTCCTCAAGCTTGGAAAACAGGCACTCTTTGTCTTCAACCAGGCCATCCTTTTCCTGGTCTCTCTGCTTCAGCTGGGCCTTCAAGTTTTCAACCTCCCTAGCCAAGGCTTTTCTCTCCTCTGCAATATCCTTAAGTCTGGCAGACAATTCATCAATGGCCTTGTCTCTAGTCACAGATTTCTGAGTGAGGTCCTGCACTTTAGCTTGAATCTGGGCATTCTCCTCAAGCAGACCATGTCGCTCACCTAACAATCCAGTGTGAGTCATCTTAAGTTGCTCTAAATCACAACACAAACTATTTCGCTCAGAGGCCATTGTGTCTCTTTCAACACAAATGGAGGCAATCTCTGCCTTCAGGCTGGATTCAGACTGCAGGAGGGAGGTCTTATTCTGTATCAGAGTGGACAACTGACTCTGTAAGTCTTCTCTCTCTCTGGAGAGGTCATCCTTTGTAGAGGACAGTTTACTTCGTTCAGTGGCTTCAGTCTGCTGCTGCGATTCAAGAAGCATTTTTGCCTTTGAAAGTGATTCCGTCTGACCCTTGAACTCATGAACCTGCAGAAAAAGATCATCTTTGTCCTTCTGCAGGATCTGTATGCTCTTGTTAATCTCTGCCTGCTGGGAGTGCAGGAGATCCCGCTCTTTTCTTAGGGTATCCCTCTGCTGGATGAGTTCCAAATGCACCTGCTCAGAGTTGCCTTTTAGTTTATGATGCTCCTCTGCAAGTTCAGTTTTGCTTTTTTCAAGGGCCTCCCTCTCAGAGCAACGCTTCTGCAGCTGTGCCTGTAGATCAGCCTTTTCTTTTTTCAAGGAAGCTTCCTCAACCTCCACCTTTTGTATCTTATGTTTGGATTCCTCTAGCAAGGATGTAAGGTTGGAATTGGCTTGCTTCAGGTCATCATTGGCCTTGGAGGAGCTGTCCAGCTGGTCTTTCATACTGCGGATCTCACCTGCTAGCTTGTCGCGCTCTTTTGTTAGAGTAGCCTTTTCAGAGACCTCCTTTGTGTGCTTTTCTTCAAGCTCTTCCTTTTCATGTACCAAACAGTCACTCTCCATCTTATGCTGTTCCAGTGTTGATTCCATGGCCAGCTTCTCTTTCCGTACGGAGTGTAGCGCCTTCTCTGTCTCTTCATTCTGGAGACAAAGAGCTTCCTTCTCCTTGGCAAAAGATGACAACACCTCTTTGACTTTCTCCTTAGAGGTAGCCGCTTCCTGTGTAGAAAGTTTGAGCTTCTCCTTCAACTCTTCTATCTCATTAAGAAGTTCATCCTTCTCAGAACACACCTTTCGCTGGGTAGCAAGCAGGTCCTCTTTCTCTTGCATGAGGTGAAGCCTCTCAGAATCTGTAACCTCACTGCTGGTCTTGGACTCATCCAGCATCTTGGCTAGGCTCATTTTGGAAGCCTGGAGCTCGCCGTTTTCGTGGACAGACTTCTCAAGATCCTTCTTGGTGATATTCAGCTGATTCTGAAGCGCTGTATTCATGGCTTGGAGGACCTTTTTGTCAGAAATAGCAGCATTAATTTGAGCAGACATCTCCACTTTATCTTTGCCCAAGGTCTCTTTCTGGGCCTGCAACTGAGTGTTTTTCACACAGAGGTCTTCTTTTTCCAAGCTCAAAGACTGACACCTTGTCTGCAACTCTGTATTCTTTGCATCAAGGGATTTCTTAGCATTTCTTGCTGCATCTCTCTCCAACACAAGGCTATCCTTCTCAGAGATCAGCTTCTCCTTGCTTTGCTTGAGCTCCTCCTGGAGCCCATTCCTCTCCTCACAGGTCTTCTTATAGATTTCTGCTAGCTGATTCCTCTTAGTTTCCAGCTGCTGGATCTCCTGTTGGTACTTCAAGAGGACCTCATGCTTCTCTGCATTTGTCTTTTGTAGCTCCTCAATTTGGGACTGATGCTCCACTTCAGATTGACTGAGGGATTTGTTTTTGGCCTGTGCCTCCTCAACACAAACTCTGAGCTTCTCAATCTCTCTGGATAGTGAGGCCTTCTCTCCATCCAGCTGCCGATTTGTGGTCAAAAGTTCTTCCTGCTCTTTTGTGAGCTTGTCCCTCAGTGTCAGCAGTTCTTCAGTCTTAACTGAGAGCTCATGGTGACTAGCCTCCAGGGCAGAGAGCTTGGCCTGGAGTTCGAAGAGTTGCTTCTCGAGATTTTCCTTATGAGCTCTGAGATCTGAACTTTCCTTAGACATGTGTTCCAGTGCTGAGATTTGCTTCTCCAGGTCTGTGGACAATCGCTCAACATGCTGCATGGAGGAGTCGAGCTCAGCAGAAAGAAACTGAGGGAATGAAGTTGAAAGAAAAAAGGGGCATATAAAGGGAAAAGTAACAAAATAAGTCAAGAAGTAATAAAATGCAACTGGAAAGGTTAAGCTGGTGTAAGCATAAAAAACAGTTGGGAGAAAAAAAAAACGTAGCTGACAATACCATGAAAACAGAATATATTGAAAACAGGGGCACGCCAATGGAGTGCTTATGCATGCCTATGTGTGTGTTTGTATTGTAAGTGTGCTCTAATGATAGCTTCAGGTTTTCAATTGGTGTGCAGTGTATTAGGTGAGGAGGAGAGTGTGTCTGCGTAAATGTGTACTTTCCATTGAGAAGATTTGGACAAGTATATAACCCTGTTTTAAATGTCTAATAATTGGTGAGCATAGACAGAAGCCGTACACTTTACATACCGGTAACTCATCGAGACTGTCAGTATCAGTGTTTTTATCTCTAAGATGTGCCCCTGCTTTTTAAGTAGGCCCTAAAACCACACCACAACATAGCCACACTGTCAATAGACAAATGAAGATGGTGCATATAAGATGACCATCAATGGCTGTTCATTGTTACATGGTGCAATGGACTTGAATACACACAGTGAACAAAAAAACAATATTATGAGCAGATAAAATGCTAACATGAATCTTATAGCCTTAGGAATAGGCTTAGTGAGTTTTTAAAAAATCTATTTGTGTTAGTGAAATCAAAGAATGAGGTCACTGTGATAGAACAATTATGGCATAACAGTCTGTGAACCCTTCACAATACGGACTTCAGGAACTTCTTACAGTAGGATAACTACCCAGACAATAGAAGTATGGCTGGGCGATACATTGCATTAATTCGATTCTATGTTTTTGCGCGATATTCCTAATGCAAGTATCAGAGAATCAAGTTGTTTTTGTTTTTTTCGTTTTTATGAGCGTTTATGTCCGCTTGTTCTCATGTTGTCTTTTTGGTCTCGTTTGCTCCTTCTGTACTGTGCACCTTCCCATTTACACCAGAGATCTGTATATAATGACGAGATGCTAATGTCTCTGCCCTAACAATGGGAGTCGTTGTCCCAAAGGCGGGAAGTCAGGCAACAAGGTTCAAAATAAGCGCATAGAAACGCATTGGGCTTATTTTGGACATATTTTTGTGAGTGAGTGAAACCTCTCGCTTCGTCTCTTTCTCCCAAGCCCCTCCCTCGCTATTTGCATTTGAGGTTTGGTCCAACATAATTGGTCATATGGACACCGAAGCACATGGAGACATTATTTTACTGTAATAGAGGAGAAGTTAACCTTTCGAACCATACACTGTCTCAACTCCTCAAATTTCGAGCAGAGCAGACACTACTAAAACGGATGTACCAATGAACATTCATTCTGGAAAATTAATGCTAATTTTGTCACGCGCATTACGGTACCACATAACGCTAGCAGCATTTTAGTCAAATAAAGATTGTTATACTAGGGGTCTAGTCTGTGTTTTATACATGTGCAATAAGCATAAAACAATTATATATGGAATTGGAAACTCGTTCTCATTCTGATAAATAAGGTAACGTTAGGCCACTTGATTTCAACATCTGAACAAAATGGACAGGCTAGCATGCTGTTCAAACAGTTGGAGATGGACAGAAGGTTGTGTTCATAACAATTCAACTGTTTTGCCTTGTTACTAGTATCTGAATTCAGAACTTGTGAAATTATACCTAGATCCAAGCTGGCTAAACTTGAAATATAAATATTAGCTGGCTACTCACTAGCACATGGGCTTGTGCTTGAGAGATTGTTTATGAGAAGTGTGTTCATTTTCTATAATGCCTGCTATATTATTAGTGAATGTGCATTATGCATGGTTCTGGTTAAATTTGTTACAAAATGGGCATTTTTATTGACAGACCTGAAAGCCAGATCAGTGATTATTGCAAAAAAAGCAGGTACAACTATTTTGATAAAATAATTACATTATTAGTGGGTCTTAAGGTTGTGGAAGGCATATATTCAGCCTAGGTATAATTTCACAAGCTCTGAATTCATTTGATTATTGCTGACTGTTTTAAATGCAGTGTATTTTACCTTTAGTTGTACAACAAGGCTTATATATCGTGAATCGCCCATAAGTTTGAAAAAAATAGAGATATGAGTTTTAGGCCATATCGCCCAGCCCTAATTAGAAGTGAGGTGGTCTAATTATTATCAAGTGCACATCAAACCTGAGCATAGACCACTTAAGGTAGCACTTTTATTTACTTTGAAACTACATAGTAAAATGGTAAATGACACAATAATAACCTAGTCATTTCTGTACCGTAAAATAAAGTGCTACCAACATCTCTCATAGAAAGTGGATGGGACTATACTTGAAAAAAGTGCTCAGAAAAAACGTCAGTCAATCTAAAGCAACATAACTACAAAGCAGTCAAAATTGTCATTAGGGTAGATTTTTGTACCAAAAGACAGCACCTCCTGAGAGCTTAAAACATGGTGGTCCTGATAATGATATGGTGGGTGCTCACCTGGGCTTTCTCCTTGTAAGGCTGCAGCTCGGCCACCAGCCTCTCCAGCTCCTGGGCCTTCTCCCTGGAGACACTCAGCTCCTGCTTGGTCTTGTCAGCCTGACCCTGCAGCTCCTTGAGCTGCTTGGCATGGTGCTCTGAGGCCTCAGACAGGGCTTTCTGCTGGGAGGTCTGCAGCTCCTTGGCCTGGGCCTCACCCTGGTGCAAACTCTTCTCCTACACACAACATAAAGAGGGCAACAGTAACTAACGACATCAATCATTTGCTGTTTGAAAGGGGGACAGTGGTAAAGTGAGGTATTCAGTGTTTAGGGTAGAGACAGTAAAAAGTATAATCCTGGGAAGAAAAATGTATGCTGTTTTACAACAAACTTCTGCTCTTTACATCTAATCATCTACTTTATCCCGACCATCAACATCTCAAAGCTTTCTCTGGGTTTTCACTCACCAGTTGTGCGATCTTCTCCTGCAGGTTGCTTAGCTGACCCTGATGCTCGTCTCTGGCCCCCTTCAGCTCCTGCTCCTTCCGGGCTACTTCCTGCTGTTGTTGCTCCTCAGAACGTGCTGTCCGCTCCTTCTCCTCTGCAAGTTGAGTCTGTAGCTCTTCCAGCCTCCTAGGAAAGGGGGAGGAGGGGGTGACTCTCTGACCAAGTGAGACAGGTGGTATTCAAACAAACCAGGGATTCATTGTAGGGGGCAGATTCAAATGTTTTTTGACTGAAACTAATAAACTGAAAACCAGGGCGATGGAAAGGTCAACCCTGCTTTAAGATTATTTAAGGATAATAATAACAACCCATAAAAACGACATGATCATGGCAAGTTCAGTCAATAAATAAGTGATTATACACTGAGTATACCAAACATTAAGAACACCTTCCTAATATTGAGTTGCCCCCCCCTTTGCCCTCAGAACAGCCTCAATTCGTCAGGGCATGGACTCTACAAGGTGTTCCATAGGGATGCTGGCCCATGTTGACTCCAATGCTTACCACAGTTGTGTCAAGTTGGCTGGTTGTCCTTTGGGTGGTGGAACATTCCAGCAGCATTGCAGTTCTTGACACAAACCAGTGTGCCTGACACCTACTACCATACCCCGTTCAAAGGCACTTCAATCTTTTGTCTTGCCCATTCACCCTCTGAACGGAACACATACAACCAATTGTCTCAAGGCATAAAAATCCTTCATTAACCTGTCTCCTCCCCTTCATCTACACTGATTGAAGTGGATTTAACAAGTTACATCAATAAGGGATCATAGCTTTCACTTGGATTCACCTGGTCAGTCTGTCATGGAAAGTGCAGGTGCTCTTAATGCTTTGTATACTCAGTGCATGTTGAACGGTTTTGTGCATCGTTGTCATACGCTCATTAAATATTGGCACTAGTGGTTAACCTGATTGTAAACAGTGAAAGTAAGCCAATCGATTTGCATATGTTTGAGAACACCTTTGTTCGTGACATTTAATTTAATTGTGTATGTACCTTTCTTTCTGAGTGAGGTCTTCATTCATTTTGGTAAGCTGTGCTGAACTGTCGCCTGATGACTTCATCATGTCTGAGATGTCACTTTGGAGCTTGGCCTTGTCGTTTGCGAACTGATCAAGCTTCTCCTCTCCAGCCTTTAGCTTTCTCTCCAGCCCTGAGTCAGAGGAAAACATAATTCAGTCATGGGTAACAAGCCTCAGTCCACATGCACAATCACTAGTAATGGGGGGGGTGGTTACAGTTACATATCTCAATATTATTTTGGACGATATTATATCGATACTTTGACTCCAAGTATTGATCTGTAAAAAAAATAATAATAATAATAATAATGATTTGCTGGTGTCATGACTTGCCCTCATGGGTTGAGGGTCAAACATGCCGGCTAGGCAAAAGTTTGAACACCCCATTTCCTGGGGACCAGTTTTATGACCGGTCGTAAATACCGTGCAGACTTTCTCTTCCTTGCCATGAAGTATTGGGAGAAAGGACCCCTTTGTTAACAAAGGAAGTCTTCCTGCCAAGACTCCAACATCCAAAAGTGGATAATGAAACAATATTCCTACTTAAAAGAACGTGGGAAATGGTTGGTGGGGACTTAAAGAACAATCATGTCAAATTCGTTACTATGTTGTGATGTCATTAAAGATTGTGGAACAACATAACTGTATCTCTGGGGGGCTACACTTCCCAGTTATGAGGTTTGCATCTAATTGTTGTATAAAACAAATGATTAAGTATAATAATACGTTTGTGAAGATAACAATGTGATTTTAGCATTCTAGATGAGATTATTGTTTTCCATATTGATTTGTTCTCAGTCAGTGGCCAAGCCCAGATGAGCACAAACATGATGGAACGCTCCTTTTACCCCGAGTGCATAAAAAGCCTTGTGACGAAATTCACCTCAGACCACCAGACGTGAAGCGTGAGCTAAACGTTGTAAATGGTTGAATTTCTACAAGACCAAGAAGTGTGAAGCTGAAGCTACACATTACAAAATGGTTAGACCAGAAAGATCAGAAAACGTGAGGCGTTAGTTAAACTCTGAAACTCTCAACCTCTACACGAGGTGAAGAAGAAGACAATGCACTAGACCTTATCATTTCAGTCTGCAGCTGGCATGTATAGTCGTCTAGAGAACTTTCAGTAAAGACACAAGAGGAGAGGACAATCCCTCTCAGACAACCGTGGGTACATCTGAAGTATCCATTCTAACCACTGCCACAACCATAAACTCTACCAAGAACATTGGGATCTCTGGTGGGCAAACCAGAGCCCTACGTCATCAACTCAACTATCGAGGACAGCTACACGTAAATACATGTTGCATTTCTAATCCGAATTAGCGTTATTAGGGTGCATTAGTATTATGATTACTGTGAGCGTAGTCTCCAAAGTAACCACGATAGTTTGAATCTCTGTCTCTCCCTTCCACTCTGACCCTCCTTCTACCCAAGCATTCATGCTATTGTTAGTCCAGTCCACTAGGGACCTGTTTTTATTGTATTACGTTAGTAATCAATAACCTGTGTGTGTGTGTTTGTATTGTGTTATTGTTTAGTTCGTTAGTAAACAAATAATTAAGCCAATTTGTGTATTGCTGATTCATCAATAAGGTTAGGGTTCTTGCAGGTTCAAGGATTATGCGACATTAAGAATGAGACTGATAAGAGGTAATTATTTGATAAGTGACGGTTATCGATATAACATATACACTGCTCAAAAAAGTAAAAGGGAACACTTAAACAACACAATGTAACTCCAAGTCAATCACACTTCTGTGAAATCAAACTGTCCACTTAGGAAGCAACACTGATTGACAATAAATTTCACATGCTGTTGTGCAAATGGAATAGACAACAGGTGGAAATTATAGGCAATTAGCAAGACACCCCCAATAAAGAAGTGGTTCTGCAGGTGGGGACCACAGACCACTTCTCAGTTCCTATGCTTCCTGGCTGATGTTTTGGTCACTTTTGAATGCTGGCGGTGCTTTCACTCTAGTGGTAGCATGAGACGGAGTCTACAACCCACACAAGTGGCTCAGGTAGTGCAGCTCATCCAGGATGGCACATCAATGCGAGCTGTGGCAAGAAGGTTTGCTGTGTCTGTCAGCGTAGTGTCCAGAGCATGGAGGCGCTACCAGGAGACAGGCCAGTACATCAGGAGACGTGGAGGAGGCCGTAGGAGGGCAACAACCCAGCAGCAGGACCGCTACCTCCGCCTTTGTGCAAGGAGGAGCAGGAGGAGCACTGCCAGAGCCCTGCAAAATGACCTCCAGCAGGCCACAAATGTGCATGTGTCTGCTCAAACGGTCAGAAACAGACTCCATGAGGGTGGTATGAGGGCCCGACGTCCACAGATGGGGGTTGTGCTTACAGCCCAACACCGTGCAGGACGTTTGGCATTTGCCAGAGAACACCAAGATTGGCAAATTCGCCACTGGCGCCCTGTGCTCTTCACAGATGAAAGCAGGTTCACACTGAGCACATGTGACTGTCACGATCGTCGGGAACAGAGGACCAATGCGCAGCGTTATTTGCGAACATATTTATTAAATAAAGATCACACGAACAAAAACAACAAAACGATAACGTGACGTCCTTGGATCAAACACAACCTACTTGGAACAAGATCCCACAAACACTGTGGGAAAAACTGGCTGCTTAAGTATGGTTCTCAATCAGAGACAACAAGCAACAGCTGATACACGTTGCCTCTGATTGAGAACCACACTGGCCAACATAGAAATTCTAAACTAGAATGACAAACAAATGAAAACTCACACCCTGGCTCAACATACTAGAGTCCCCAGAGCCAGGGCGTGACAGTGACAGACGTGACAGAGTCTGGAGACGCCGTGGAGAACGTTCTGCTGCCTGCAACATCCTCCAGCATGACCGGTTTGGCGGTGGGTCAGTCATGGTGTGGGGTGGAATTTCTTTGGTGGGCCGCACAGCCCTCCATGTGCTCGCCAAAGGTAGCCTGACTGCCATTAGGTACCGAGATGAGATCCTCAGACCCCTTGTGAGACCATATGCTGGTGCGGTTGGCCCTGGGTTCCTCCTAATGCAAGACAATGCTAGACCTCATGTGGCTGGAGTGTGTCAGCAGTTCCTGCAAGAGGAAGGCATTGATGCTATGGACTGGCCCACCCGTTCCCCAGACCTGAATCCAATTGAGCACATCTGGGACATCATGTCTCGCTCCATCCACCAACGCCACGTTGCACCACAGACTGTCCAGGAGTTGGCAGATGCTTTAGTCCAGGTCTGGGAGGAGATCCCTCAGGAGACCATCTGCCACCTCATCAGGAGCATGCCCAGGCATTGTAGGGAGGGTCATACAGGCACGTGGAGGCCACACACACTACTGAGCCTCATTTTGACTTGTTTTAAAGGACATTACATCAAAGTTGGATCAGCCTGTAGTGTGGTTTTCCACTTTAAATTTGAGAGTGACTCCAAATCCAGACCTCCATGGGTTGATACATTTGATTTCCATTGATAATTTTTGTGTGATTTTGTTGTCAGCACATTCAACTATGTAAAGAAAAAAGTATTTAATAAGATTATTTCATTCATTCAGATTTAGGATGTGTTGTTTATGTGTTCCCTTTATTTTTTTGAGCAGTGTATATCTTCTAAGAGTTTAATTCGAGAGATGGTAACTCATTAAACAACTTATTTCGTGGTGCCCCAAATTCCTAATGAGTTAATTGTAACATTATTAATTTAATCGAGTGACAATTAAACATAGGTGATTCGATAAATAACAGTCATACATTAAAGTAAATCACATCACGACACTAGGTAGTGTTAGCTAGCACTAGTCGTCGGCTGTACCTGCGCCGTAATTTTTATCCTATAGAGAACCAATATGTTTTCAGCACTTATTTCCATGACTAATCAAAACTCATTTTCTCATGCTCTCTCGTCTCTGCAGCAGAAATATAGTGAGCAATATGTTTGGAACATCAAATCGCAATAGAAATCGCAGTATTGAATCGCAATACATATAGAATCGTGAGAATCGCAATACATATCGTTATCGGCACCTAAGTATCGCAATAATATCGTATTGTGAGGTCCCTGGCAATTCCCAGCCCTAACAAGCAAACATACTGTACACAGCCAATTTGTTACACCGTATCAACATTATGACTAACTATGACTTTCTATAGTGATTATTTTAGTAAAACATTGGTGATATTTAGTGGCGTTGGTCAGGGATAACTTTCTCAAAGCAAGTTTCAGTTGCCCTATTGATTCAGACATTGATTCAGTCATAACAACCTGGTTTATCTACCAGAAACACTACAACAAAAAACAGCAGGTTTGGAGACCCCTTGTGTAGGTTACACCACTGAATGTATGTAGGAAGAATGGTCACATGGAGCTGTGTGTACTGTAGGTTAAGAATCACAGTGCTGGCCAGTGTTCTGACCTGCAAGTTGGCTTCTAAGAGCCTCTGATTCGGTGGAGAGCGATGTGCACTGCTCTTCTTTTTTGCCAAGCTTCTGAAGCAACTCTGAAAGAGAGAATTTAGACTGACACTATCAGCTTGCATCACTCAAGCTCTTAGCACCATGCAGCACAAATACATGTACTGTATACATTAATCTACTGTGTACTGCCTGGCCCTGTGGACCAATATAATACATTATTTATGTAAAACCACATCATTGTTAGTCATTAAATTAGCTTGAAGTCAACATTTTGTCTCTAGGAATATGATACGTCTTGCTGATAAAAACCCATGTAACCCAAGTAATAAGAAAACAAAGACTAACGTTACAGAACCAACATGGTCAAAGTAAATATATTTACCTTGCATAGTTTGTGTTGACTTAGTCTGATCGTCTGTGCTTTCTGACAGTTTTTGTTTCTGAGGAAATAAAACTTTGATGAATACATTTGTGCATGCTTTAGTCTGAAAATTATTCCATGACAAACCTAAAAATGATTGCCAATTAATAATGTTATACACAAGTTATTTAATCTGTAATTACAGATTATCTTTGATGGTATCATAACTGTATAATTGAAGGTCTACATATAGGTAGGTAATTTGTATCATTCCCATGAAAACAAAAAGCTAGCATTTCAATACTATGCTCTTCCTTACCTGAGCTTACCTTAAGCCCTACAGTCCCATCAGTCATGCAAGGTCACCCACTCCCATTCCCTGGCTCCTCACCAGCCCACATAAGCCCTAGTACTCACCAGGTTGCCCAGCTCTTGCTCCAGAGAGCCTGTGTTCTGCTGCACAGAGGTCAGGCTCCGCTGCAAGGTGAGAAGTTCCTGCTGCTTGCCCTCCAGCTCAGAGCTCAATTCAATTACCTACAGCCACAGGCCAGGGGGTGACACCATGGACATGGAGGACATTTTGAAGGGGGAAAAAAATAATGACTGACATTATGAATATGAAGGACAAGCTAAAAATGAATCCAATTAAAACAAAGTAATGACTTTGAAGGTAAGGATAAATCATAACATGACATACCAGTTGTATTTCATGCCTATATTTCTGGAAACTCACATGGACGTAAAATAGAAACCGGATATGTTCATGGACAATGGGAGGATGGTATGGGTATGGACCTACCTTGTTGCCCTGTGAGCAAGCTTGTCTCTGGGCCTCCTCCAGCTGGGTCCTCAGACTCTGGAGCTCTTGGTTACCTTGGCCTGCCTGGGAGCGCAGGGCCTCCATAGCTGCCACCTGCTCCTGGACCTCCTTGGCCCTGTCCTGGGTCTGCTGGACTAGTTTAGCCTCCTGCTCCTCCAGTTCCTTTACCTTCAGCTCAGCAGTGTGCAGTTTGACTAGCACATCCTCCATCTCCACCAGGTGCTGCTCCTCAGCACTCTCCATGCTGGACCGGAGGCTCTCCTCCAGGCGTTCCTTCTCCTCTGACACGACCAGCAGCTGTTTGTTGAGCTCCCCAGTCTCCTGTGCCCGGGCTTTAGCCTCTGCCTCACACCTGGCCCCAGCCTCTTCCAGTGCCTGCTTGTGCTCCACCTTCAGCCTCTCCAGGGCACTCTTGGTCTCCACCAGCTCTGTCACCTGGGAGCCGGCCCCTTTGCTGAAGGACACCTTCAGCTCCTCCATGGCCTGCTGGTGTGAGGCGATGGTAGATTCCAGCTTGGAGCTCCACAGCTCTATGATGTCTGCATTCTCCTTCTCGTTCTGGCTGACGCGCAGCTTCAACTGCTCGTTGTCAGTGGAAATCTTGGTGGATGAGACTTGGAGCTGGGCCACTGCCTCACTGTGGACCTTCTCCTCTGCTGCCAGCTTCTCCCTCATCCCGGCAAGCTCAACCCGTTGCTGGTCTTCCTGAGAAGCCAGCTGAGTCCTCAGAGAGCTCACCTCCTCCAGGAGAGGGGAGGTGGTGGAGTCTGAGCCCTCTGACCCTTGCTGGGCCTCCAGACGCAGCCGCAGGTCATCCACCTCCCTGGTCCTCAGCACCAGGTCCCTCTCCAGCTCCATGATGCGGGACTTCTCTGAAACTGTGGCCACCTATGGGACGGCACAACTCTGGCTCAAACAAAACTGTGTTCTTCAACCTTTGGAAACATTGTGATTGTGCATGTACTGACTGGAAAATAGGGTAGCTGTTGAATCCCCCTGTCATCAGACAGGTCTAAGGGAAGGGGGCAATATTTTTTAAGAGGGTCCTATACAAAGAGATGTTCACCATAGCTGCTGTAGTAGCGCAAAGCAAGTAACAGTGCAGTCCCACTTTTGCATAGGATGCCTACAGTTGAAGTATTACACTGCCCTCTAGTGGATATAAAATGGAACCACATTATTTTTGTGTATCGAACTATACCCCAAGTGCTGCAGCTTCTATTGGTTTTCATCCTTACCTTTTTATCAGAGGTCGATTTAGACCCGAATAAAACCAGATAGACTCTCTCACCAACTAATGACATCAACCTATAATTAAGTACCGGGGGAAAATAAAACCAGTAGCCTATGGCTCTTGAGAATGGCAGTTGAATACCCCTGCATTGGCTGACACCCCTGAGGGAAGCACAGAATAATTGCTAAGGGGTGGGAGTAGGAGAGAGACTTGCAAGAGGCGGGGGATGCCAGGAGCAGGACAATTGGGGCTTGTAGGATTGGGGTGGGGGGATGGGACAAAGGACCACTGGGAATAAGGGATGGTTGTATATAGGGGTGCTGTCTGGCTACCATGTGCTACCAGCAAAGTCTTGGAGACTGTGTGCTAACTGTGAGCAGAGGAACACATGGAGAAGAGGCAAAATAATCATACGGCCTTGCCGTTCCCTGGCTAAAACCTAATCTAAAAATAACAGAATGGTTGTATAGTACTGAAAGTATAGTAAAAAAAAATAACCCTGAGGTTTTCAAATGTTTTAAGTGACAGCAGTCATGTGGTTAAGACTCCTGTACTGGTGACACACAGAAATGTGAATGGTTCATGTTTGACAAAATGGGAAGAAAATGAAAGCCTGCATAAGATGCTGCATATTATAAAGCAACGTTGAAATTGGTTCTTGGAATTACAGATAAGGCCAAGAGATAATATTAGTAATATTAGTTGCTAGCAAGTAAAAAGATTAGTCAACTACACCATTCAACGTTTGCTTTGTGACATTCAAGTGCCTTCAGAAAGTATTCATACCCCTTTACTTATTCCACATGTTGTTGTTACAGCCCTACTTTTTTTCTCACCCATCTACAGTCATGGTCAAAAGTTTTGAGAATGACACAAATATGAATTTTCACAAAGTCTGCTGCCTCAGTTTTTATGATGGCAATTTGCATATACTCCAGAATGTTATGAAGAGTGATCAGATGAATTGCAATTAATTGCAGTCCCTCTTTGCCATGAAAATGAACTTAATCCCCAAAAAAACATTTCCACTGCATTTCAGCCCTGCCACAAAAGGACCAGCTGACATCATGTCAGTGATTCTCTCGTTAACGCAGGTGAGAGTGTTGACAAGGACAAGGCTGGAGATCACTCTGTCATGCTGATTGAGTTAGAATAACAGACTGGAAGCTTTAAAAGGAGGGTGGTGCTTGAAATCTTTGTTCTTCCTCTGTTAACCATGGTTACCTGCAAGGAAACACGTGCCGTCATCATTGCTTTGCACAAAAAGGGCTTCACAGGCAAGGATATTGCTGCTAGTAAGATTGCACCTAAATCAACCATTTATCGTATCATCAAGAACTTCAAGGAGAGGTTCAATTGTTGTGAAGAAGGCTTCAGGGCGCCCAAGAAAGTCCAGCAAGCACCAGGACTGTCTCCTAAAGTTGATTCAGCTGCGGGATCGAGGCACCACCAGTGCAGAGCTTGCTCAGGAATGGCAGCAGGCAGGTGTGAGTGCATCTGCACCACAGTGAGGCGAAGACTTTTGGAGGATGGCCTGGTGTCAAGAAGGGCAGCGAGGAAGCCACTTCTCTCCAGGAAAAACATCAGGGACAGACTGATATTCTGCAAAAGGTACAGGGATTGGACTGCTGAGGACTGAGGTAAAGTCATTTTATCTGATGAATCCCCTTTCCGATTGATTGGGGCATCCGGAAAAAAGCTTGTCCGGAGAAGACAAGGTGAGGGCTACCATCAGTCCTGTGTCATGCCAACAGTAAAGCATCCTGAGACCATTCATGTGTGGGGTTGCTTCTCAGCCAAGGGAGTGGGCTCACTCACAATTTTGCCTAAGAACACAGCCATGAATAAAGAATGATACCAACACATCCTCCGAGAGCAACTTCTCCCAACCATCCAAGAACAGTTTGGTGACGAACAATGCCTTTTCCAGCATGATGGAGCACCTTGCCATAAGACAAAAGTGATAACTAAGTGGCTCGGGGAACAAAACATCGACATTTTGGGTCCATGGCCAGGAAACTCCCCAGACCTTAATCCCATTGAGAACTAGTGGTCGATCCTCAAGAGGCGGGTGGACAAACAAAAACCCACAAATTCTAACAAACTCCAAACATTGATTATGCAAGAATGGGCTGCCATCAGTCAGGATGTGGCCCAGAAGTTAATTGACAGCATGCCAGGGCGGATTGCAGAGGTCTTGAAAAAGAAGGGTCAACACTGCAAATATTGACTCTTTGCATAAACTTAATGTAATTGTCAATAAAAGCCTTTGACACTTATGGAATGTTTGTAATTATACTTCAGTATAGCATAGTAACATCTGACAAAAATATCTAAAAACACTGAAGCAGCAAACTTTGTGAAGACCAACTTTTGACCACGACTGTACACACAATACCCCATAATGACAGTAAAAACATGTTTTTAGACATTTTTGCAAATGTATTGAAAATTAAATACAGAAATCTAATTTACATAAAGTATTCACACCCCTGAGTCAGCGATTACAGCTGTCAGTCTTTCTGGGTAAGTCTAAGAGCTTTGCACATCTGGATTGTACAATATTTGCACATTATTCTTTAAAAAATTCTTCAAACTCTGTCAAGTTGGTTGTTGATCATTGCTAGACAGCCATTTATAAGTCTAGCCATAGATGTTTAAGCCGATTTAAGTCAAAACTGTAACTAGGCCCCTCAGGAACATTCAATGTCGTCTTGGTATATTTGGCCATGTGTTTTAGGTTATTGTCCTGCTGAAAGGTGAATTTGTCTCCCAGGGTCTGTTGGAAAGCAGACTAAACCAAGTTTTCCTCTAGGATTTTCCTGTGCTTAGCTCTATTCCGTTTCTTTTTATTCCAAAAAAACTCCCTAGTCCTTGCCGATGACAAGCATACCCATAACATGATGTAGTAGTGGTATTTGCCACATTTTTTTAGTGCCTTATTGCAAACAGGATGCATAGCTACTCTTCCTGGGGTCCACATGAAACATGACATAATACATAGTACAGAACATTATAAGTCAATACATCAATTTAAAACACCCTTCTTTGCGAGGCATTGGAAAACCTCCCTGGTCTTTGTGGTTGAATCTGTGTTTGAAATTCACTGCTCAACTGAGGGACCTTACAGATAATTGTATGTGTGGGGTACAGATATGAGGTAGTCATTCAAAAATCATGTTAAACACTATAATTGCACACAGAGTGAGTCCATGCAACTTGTGACTTGTTAAGACATTTTTTTTACTCCTGAACTTATTTAGGCTTGCCATAACAAAGGGGTTGAATACTTATTGACTCAAGACATTTCAGCTTTTCATTTTTAATTAATTTGTAAAAATTTCTCAAAACATAATTCCACTTTGACATTATATGGTTATTGTGTGTAGGCCAGTGACAAAAAAATCTAAATTTAATCAATTTTAAATTCAGGCTGTAACACAACAAAGTGTGGGAAAAGTCAAGGGGTGTGAATACTTTTTGAAGGCACTGTAAATATTGACTCCTACCATTCCCAACCCTCTAGAGAAAAACAGCATATGGAAGCCAGTGCTACAGGTATCTGAAGATCCTTTGTAACCCCTTGTACCCCATCCCCAGATTTTCAACATTACCCTGGCCCCATCCCCAGATTTTCAACATTACCCTGGCCCCATCCCCACTCCACCCCTCTTTCCAAACGCAGAACTGTGTAGAGCAAGATCCATTACCCTAGTGTCTTCTAACTCTCTCTGGAGTTTCTCAGCTTTGGTCTTTTCAAAGAGCAGGCTCTGTTCAAGCTCCTTAATGTGGGCATGCTCCAGTTTGGTCTGCGTCTGTTAGTAAAGAAGGGAGAGGAAGAGAACACAACCAGTGCCACTATCACATGCCAGCCCAACACAGAGAGGAAGAGGGAGGGTGTGGAGGGAGGTGGAGTGGGGATGGGAGGTGGCGTGGGGAGGGGAGGGGAGGGGAGGGGATGGGTACCCCATGCAGACCCCATGCCTAGCACAGGTGAGCATTGGGGATGTTGCTGAAGGAAGGTGATATGAGAATATGGGAGAAGGAACAAGGGAAATGGGTGATGTGTTATGCTTATGGGTATCCAGTTGTTGGTTGTGATTAGAGGAATCCATGCAGAATGACCTGGTGAACAGGGACAGACTATGAAGGAATGCATAGAGGTATGTGTGAACTGAGTGAGTGAGCCAGCAAATTAGTGAAAATCTAAATGGACGAGACATTTACTTCTGATTTCAACAGATTGAAATGGGCAGGTTAGAGCTCAAGCCTGTGACTAGGTTGTGAGATGGTGGAGGGGAGCATCTCCAGTGGTTCCATGCTTAGCACTGGGCCAACATGAAGGAGGAGGAGGAGAAGAAAAAGCAGCAGTAACATCACTGACTGAAGCAGTTACAGGACAACATTAGTACACCGTCAACTGCTTGAAATCAACACAAAGCATTTGCCGTGTTGGTTTGGTTTTCATTTTTTTTGTACGTTTGTTTTTAAAAGCTGCATGCATGCGCTTAATACATTTGTTGCAGTAATTAGTACACAGACCGTTAGTACACAAACAAAGGAAGATAAAAAGGGGTATTACTTCTAACCCTGTGGCACTCATTTATAATGATAACACTTGTAGTGGAACGCCTTCGAGGTAATTGGGATGGTCCCGATTGTAGTGGCACTGTGGGATAGATAATGACAAATCTTTTGACCAGACGTGTTCATGTTAAACAGCCAGCCACCCTGAGCCCACTTGCCTCCGAGTCTCTGCTCCGTAAACAAAGATATGGGTTGCCAAGGGAGAGGCAGAAATAGATAGTCGTTTTCCCAGATATTGCCCACCTTTCCTCATTCCCATCAAATAGAACTAGAGAGGTGTTGGTGAACAACACTGTGCTAACCTTAGTCTGATGTGCCACTGGTATTTCTTAACGAGAGGGATGCAGGAAAGAAATAAACACCAACAAATTCCTAAATTGATCCTCGGCTCAGGTGTTTATTTCAAGCAAACTATGTTCCAAAACACTTTGGGAACATTCAAGTTATGTGAATCCATTATGTGGATTTCTACATGTTACCGTATTTTCCGCACTATAAGGCGCACTTAAAAGCCTTTAATTTTCTCAAAAAACGACAGTGCGCCTTATAATCCGGAGCGCCTTATATATGGATCAATTGGTTAATTGGTTGATCCATACTGGTTGTACACGGCGCTCAAGGCGCTCTGTCAAAATGTTTCAGTATGAAAAACCAATAAAAACTATTTAATAATAATGAAATGTTTCAGTACGACTGGTAAACTACAAAGCCGCACCGCTTGCAGCATTACGGCTACCGTACTCAGTAAACACCGGTACTGTGCTTACTCACAGACCCACACTACTTGTGTGTGTATAAAGACCCCAAAATTGTTGTCAGAACGCTTAATGAAGTTTGACTTTATCTGACTGTTTTGTTGACATTCCCTTTAGCACAGCTCCATCTAGTGGATGCATAACGCAACCCCAGTCAAACGTTTGACTGCAGTATCTTCTATTCTATGCGCCTTATAATCCGGTGCGCCCTATATATGAAAACAGTTCTAAAATAGGCCATTCATTGAAGGTGCGCCTTATAATCCGGTGTGCCTTATAGTGCGGAAAATACGGTACATAGTCATGAAATGAGGAAGAACTCCAGATTTGTGAAGATCGGCCTGAGAAAGGCACTGCGCAAATTTGGAATAGTAGTTTGTGGGGTTATTTGTAGATCAGTGAGTCTGCACAGTGCCATGCTCAGGCTGATCCTCTACAATGCGCAGTAGCATGACTTCATGGATACTAGAAGCGCATGAGAGCCAGGCTCAGTCAGATCTGATTCTGACACAACCCTGCTCCATGTGGGAATGGATTACCTTGCTGTCACTTGTGAGTGCCATCAGCACCATAGAGAGAATTTGATTTTAGTCGGAGTCTCATTTTACAGGGCAAATGAGATGGCTGTGGGCACTGGGAAGGACGGATCTCTGGTCTATGTAGAATATTTAATGCTCAGTCCTTTGCATACTAGACTAAGGAGATGTCACTGATAAGTACACCAATCACTACCCTGCCAACTTAAAATCGCAAGCCGGAGGACAAACTGTTGATCTAATGCATACAGAGTAGTCAAATAGGGACCTTCGATAAGATATATTAATTCCTTACGTTAGAATCTATAATGCACATTCTGCACCACTCTAATCTCAGGGATCGGGAGCAGGGATGTTGCAGAGTGACTTAATTCCAGAGATGAACTCCAGTCTGCATTGTCATCAGAACGCTTCTACCTTGAAATGTCTCAGTTTGACAAGACAGGGTGTTTCAACTGCAGTGCTGATGAGCTGCAGTGTTGGTGTATTTCTGATACACGTCAGCATCAAATTGATTAATTCCAGTCAATTAGAGGCAGATTTTGACTTGATAGGGGCATGTGAATCAAAGATTCTACTCTGTGCATACAAAGGAAAGCCGTATACATATTTTTTGACTGTGTGTAGAACAGTGTGTTTACCTCCAGATCTCCTTTGGTAATGCAAGCTTCCTCCACGCGAAACTGAAGGTCCTCCACCTTTCTATCACACAGAGCACAGTCCATATTATAGTTCAGGAACATTGAACACAAGAGGTCTGAAAAGGAATCATGGATCAAGGGTCTGAAACAGCGTTTCAAATCTGAAAATGGAATCATATTCCAGGTTCTAAATTCAACACTCCACTGTGGAGATTGGATACGCATACTTAATCTGTCCTTTTCCCCCCATTTTCCTTTTGTGATACTGTGCTGATAATCTTAGAAACACATCATTCCACCATCAGAACATAGTTATACCCATAGTAAGACCCCATGCCCCCAGGTCTCCTGTCACCCCACACCCCTCTGAAGCCTCACCTCTTCTCCTCCTCCAGCTGATTGAGCAACTCAACCTTCTCCTTGTCAGCAGCCTCCACCAGGGTGCGTAATTGGTCCATCTTGGTCTCCATCTTCACACGATACACACGAATATGCATTAAACAGGTCATGAATATAGGTCCTGAGACACTCAAGAAAAAACAACATTCATATCGAAGGCCGCTGTGCATCCGGCAGCTGGCTGTAAAAACACAATAATGTTTTGGAATTTACAGTGTTGAGCATTGACAGCAGATGGCAGTACAGAGGTTTATGTGACATGAGTGTGTGATTGAGGTACAGCACTAAGGGGTTTTCATGGCGCCAGGTTTGTTATTGTCATGTATGACATAATACACTTTTGCTAATGAGAGTTCCAATACTGGAACGTCCTGGATCTCATCTGTGGGGAATGTGTGTGTAAATAATCCTGAGGGCGAATCTTGTATGCTGTGTGTGTGCGTGTGCATGTGTGTGTGTAAACCATGAGGGGGAACGTGTGTGTGTGTGTGTAAACCATAAGGGGGGAAGTGTGTGTGTGTATGCATAAGCCATAAGGGGGAGTGTGTATTGACCTGTTCCTGATCCTCCCTCAGCAGGGTCAATTCCTGCTCTACCTCGCCTACATGGGTGGTTGCCTTGGCCACCTCTGCCCTCTCCATGTCCCGCTCCGCCATCAGCTGCTCGATGTGCTGCTGCTTCTCCTTCAGCACCTCCTGAACTGCTGTGGTGCCAGAGATCTTCCTCGAGTACCGTGATGACGTTTCTGTCAGCTGTGGTGGGGGGCAGGAGAAGAGTGTTTAAGACTGGTGAATGGGGGGGATGGAGTTCTACTTGACAAGACCAAATTAAAGAACAGACATCTTGTTTGCACTGCAGGTGTGTATGTGGGTGCACTTATGTGTGCGTGTGTGTCTGAGTGTGTGTGTGTGTGTGCATGTCTCACCAGGCCTGTGCGGCTGGGCTTGGCGCTGACGGAGGAGGCCACAGAGCTCATGGAGCTGATGGAGGAGGTGCTGGGGCTGCGCTTCAGGCCTGAGGGCGTGGCCACCACCTTTCGCACCGTGGTCTTTGCCTTGGCCGGCGTGGTGGAGGGGAAGCCGATGCGCGTGACCTTGTGGACCGGGGCAAACAGGCCATACTTGGGTTGACACTGAAAGTATCTGGGGAAACACAAATGAAGGGGATAAGACAGAAAACATGTCTTACATATATTTTTTACAATATATGAATAACACCCATAAGACTTGGCTGTGCTTAACTCTCTTTTATGCAAATTGGTTGCCAGAGAGTGACATCTTTCTCAAGCCGGTGTGATAATCCTCTCTGGTCTGATTACCTGGTTCCTGCCACTGCCCCATCGTTCTTTCCCAGGGGCTCATCCAGTTCCACACCACACCACTCTCCCTTGGCAAAGTCTGTTTCACCAAGAAAGCGAACCACACCAGCTTTTGTGCCACCAACCTGCAGAGACAGTACAAAGAAAGAGTTCAGAAAAGACTAATAAAAATAATAACAATAATAATTTAACTTATAGAGCACTTTTCATTACAGAAAGACTCTCAAAGCGCCTAGAGGGTAACTAGCTTGGCTTGAGATAAAACCACTAAGGCAACGGTACATAATAATAATAATATTCAATACATGCAACCTGTCAACATCGCAGAGCCGATAAATGCATAGCATTTAAAGGGAGAAGTGAGAAAAGCCCCCTCGCTTCAAGTGAACCTATCCATTGTGAATATCTGATCTTGTATCTCCACAGACCAGTTAGTTTTAGTTTGCTACTATATATGGTCTTTTTGTGGTTAGTCCCTGTCACATTTCCTCTGAGCGTGGGTGACACACTTCCTCTCCATACAATGTGTTACACAGCCTGAGGCTGACAGAGAGAGAGAGAAAAAGGGGCCTTGGACAACACTCAGGAAGGAAGGTGCTCATAAGAGGACAGAGCTTGGCTGTGAACCGAGTGACTATACACAGACACTGAGCTCACGGAGGCGTGTTAGAACGTACGTTCTCATTGGTCAGTGAGAAGTTGGGAGTGAGGTGGGTGGAGATTTTGTTCTGCAGACACGTTCCTGAGTGATTACCATGGTGAGAGGGGTCAGTCATGTGACTCTGAGACCAGCCTATATTTACGGCAATGTCACCACACAAGGGGCAAGAGGAGGGGGTGGGGCTGGGGCTTGCCCAGGGGAAAAGGGGAACATTTGAGACCAACTTGCATAGATTAACTAGCGGGCAGGTGCAGAAAAATAAGCTTTCACACCTATTAACCGAACGGAATGAACCAGGCTTCGGGATAAAAGCTGCCTGATCCAAAATAACCGCTGCTTTCAAAGTGTTAATGAACTAAGCCTTACCAAAACACGGTCTCCATTCTTCAGCTCCCTCTCCACCTTCTTCACCGAGCCGGTGTCTGAGAGGTTGGAGATAGACTCGCTGTTTGTGCGTGCCAGGTTGGAGGCTGGCGTAGTGGGCGTTGCAGTTGAGGCCTTCTTGACAGAGGGGGTGTGAGAGGCCAGGCTGGCGGTGGAGGGGGTGGGTGACCCAGCCCGAGACGGAGGTGCTGTCTGAGTCCCGTTGGCCTCGCCCTCTGTGTAGGACAGCTTGGAGGGGCGAGTGAATATCCCCTTTAAGACCTCGCACTGGAAGTAACGCACCCCTGCCACCGAGCCATCGTTCTTCCCAATGGGCTCATCCAACACAATGCCAGCCCACTGTCCTGGTGCAAACTGAGCCTCCCCGAGGAACTGCACCACGCCAGGTTTGTTCCCATTCACCCACACCCGCTCCCCGACCTGGAAGTTCTCGCCGCCATCTTGCGTCCCCACTGCACCGCCACCTGGAGTGGACTTGTCGGCTGCGGCTACTTTGGGTCCGGCTGCAGGGAAACGG